>NC_135956.1:45170814-45770814 GCF_053455715.1 Rhinoraja longicauda | reverse complement strand
TCAGACACACCTGAGAGGAAGGTGGTTTATGTTTCATGTCACTGATCGCTCATTAGAATTGTGTTG
This sequence comes from Rhinoraja longicauda, assembly GCF_053455715.1. Classification (NCBI taxonomy): domain Eukaryota; kingdom Metazoa; phylum Chordata; class Chondrichthyes; order Rajiformes; family Arhynchobatidae; genus Rhinoraja; species Rhinoraja longicauda. The sequence continues at coordinate 45,770,748 of NC_135956.1, read as the reverse complement.
CCACAAGGTTCACTGATCTGATATTGTTAACTCTTTCTTCTGACCTGTTGAACAATTCCAGCGATTGTATTTCCCTTGAGGATGACCCAGCGAGTGTTACTGCTGCCTCACAGCTCCGATGACCCGGGGTCAATCTTCATCTCTGGTGTTGGCGATTGCACATTCTCTCTGGTCCTCCCACGTCCCAAAGACCTGCCTCTGGTTTGTAGCCTGAGTGACAAATGGAATCAGAGGGTAATTGATGAGCGTGGCCGAGAATAGGTTGCAAGGGTACAGTGGTACAGCGGTAGAGGTGCTGCCTTAGAGAGCTAGAGACTCGGGTTCAATCCTGTCTGTACGGAGTTTGTACGTTCTCCCTGTGACCACGTGGGTTTTCTCTGGGTGCTCTGGTTCCTACCACATTCCAAGAAATGTGCAAGTTTGTACGTTAATTGGTTTCTGTAAATTGTCCCGAGTGAATAGGATAGAATTAGTATGCGGGTGATCGCTGGTCGGCGTGGATTTTTTTTAGATTTAGAGATACAGCGCAGAAACAGGCCCTTCGGCCCACCGGGTCCGCGCCGCCCAGTGATCCCTGCACACTAACACTATCCTACACCCACTAGGGACAATTTTTTTAAAAACATTTGCCCAGCCAATTAACCTACATAGCTGTACGTCTTTGGAGTGTGGGAGGAAACCGAAGATCTCGGAGAAAACCCACGCAGGTCATGGGGAGAACGTACAAACTCCGTACAGACGGCGCTCGTAGTCAGGATCGAACCTGAGTCTCCAGCGCTGCATTCGCTGTAAGGCAGCAACTCTACCGCTGCGCCATCGTGCCGCCCAGTGGACTCAGTGGACCGAAAGGCCTGTTTCCATGCTGTATCTCTAGACTAAACTAAACTAAACTACAGGGGTCTATGGAGGGGAGTGACACATGGGATTGCTTCCAGTTGGGCTGGATAACTGCCTCTTGTATGGTTGTAAGATTTCAGATTTGTAATATCTTTACTTAGTTACACCATGTGGCAGTCACTATCTAGGCTAGCTTTTATTAACCATCCTTACCTGTTCTTGAGATGAAAGTGGTGAGCGGCCTTTTGCACTCTGCAGTCTGAGTGGTGAAGCTCCCACTGTACTGGGGAGGGGGTTCCAGGATTTAGACCCTGTGATGATGAAGGACAATGATATGATGCCAAGTGCATGACTTACAAGGAAACCTGCAGATGGTCTCCTCCCATTGACCTGTCGCCCTTCATCTTCCACTGAACTCAGCTGATGAAAATACAGACATGGAATGAAATGGCTAAACTGTCCATAAGCCGACACCATCATGTTTGAAGTTACGCCATTGACCCCAATAAGGAAAGCCTTCAAGGTAAAGCCCACAACTTGGCTTTCATTTTAAGAGGACTAGAATATAAAAGCAAGGATGTAATGCTGAGATAGACACAAAAAGCTGGAGTAACTCAGCAGGACAGGCAACATCTCTGGAGGGCAGGAATAGGTGACGTTTCGGGTCGAGACCCTTCAGCAGCAGCAGCCGACAACCCAGGGGTATGAATATTGACCTCTAACTTAAAGCAACCCCTGTATTCCCTCTCTTTCCATCCCTCCACGACCCAAGTTGCACCAGCTTCTCTTTCTCACCCAACGAACAGCTAACAATGGCCTGTTTCCTTTATCATCGTTACTTTTTTTGCACATCTTTCATTCATTGTTCCATATCTCTCTATAGCATCTCCATGTCACACATTCCTTCTCTCCAGAGATGCTGCCTGTCCTGCTGAGTTACTCCAGCTTTTTGTTTCTAAGGTGTAAACTAGCATTGCCATTTCCTTCCTGCACACGATGAAATGCTGAGACTTTATAAGATGCCGATGAGGCTACGTTTGGAATATTATGGGCAGTTTGGGGCCCCATATCTGAGGAAGAATGTGCTAGTGTTGGAGAGGGTCCAGAGGAGGTTTACGAGAATGATTCTGAGGAAGATTGGTTTAATGTACGAGGGGCGTTTGATGGCACTGGGCCTGTACTTGATGGAGTTTGGATGCTTGAGAGGGGATATCATTGAAATCTACCGAATAATGAAAGGCCGAGATAGTGTGGATACGGAGAGGATGTTTCCAGTAATAGGAGAGTCCAGGACCAAGGCGCACAACCACAGAATAAAAGGATGTATCTTTAGAATGGAGATGAGGAGGAGGTTCTTTAGCCAGAGGGTGATGAATCTGTGGAATTCATTGCCACAGATGGCTGTGGAGTCCAATCATTGGGTATTTTAAAATCAGAGATTGATAGGTTCCTGATTAGCAAGGTTATGGGGAGAAGCCAGGAGAATGGGGTTCAGTGGGGAAAATAGATCAATCATGATCGAAATGCAGAACAGACTCAATTGGCCAAATGGCGTAATACTGCTCTGCCTTATGGTCTTAATAAACATCCACCCTGGGTCTCTAGTGGAAAGTATTTGTTTGGCCTGAAAACTCCATCAGAGATCAGAGGCCTGTGCTTGGCATTGATAAATTGACACCATGGAGAGATATATTGGGTTGGTCAAGGAGCAGCAGAGGTGGAGAGCACTAGGCAGGGAATTCCAGAGCTTGGGATCCCGGCTGCTGAAGAAACAGCCATCAATGATGGAGAAGTAAAGCAACAACATAGCGATGAGTAAAAACATGGAGAGGCTTGTTCACCTCTCTTCAATGCCTAGCAACATTAAAGCTAGCTGGATGTATGGCTTTCAGTAATCCAGCTTCTCTCTGTCAAATCACTGTGTGACTATAACTACAGTGTAAATCTAGGCTGAGGGGAAACACCAAGATGACTCTGACTATGTTATTGCCTTGAACCTCACTGAGGCTTTGGGTCGAGGGAGAGGAGGACCCGTTCCCAATACCACTCCAGCAAAGCCTCGTCAACAGAATAACTTGGTGCACTCGTACGTGGGCTTTGCCAGCATTGTAACTTTAATGCTCTTGAGGTTGCTTGAGCAATTAATAATCGGTGAGGCATGTACACACAGGTTCTGAGCAGACCTGTTTTTACAGTGACTTGTTCTATCTGCTGACTCAACCTCTGCTGTGTCAAGGCTTAGAGGTTATCTCTGCTTTTGTATAACTAGGAGCCCTCTGTATTAAAAATGTTCAAGTCAATGTCTCCAGAGTGCACGATTCATTGAGATACTTTAGCTTCAGGGCTTTTGAGCATGATTTCTGCTTGTCAGCCCTGGAGTACCTGCCACAGCTCTGCCTTACTATCAATGTTTTTGGGAAACATTCCCCTGAAGCCATTTACAGGCAGTCTTTGTCAGAATCGAGCCCTCTTGAGGCAGCCCCAGGAATTGGATGAGCAATAAACTAGGACACCTCAACTAAGAAAGGGAATGCTGGAAACACATCAATCAATGTGTGCATGGCACGCTCCCACAAGCAATATCACAACGACCAGATAATTGCTATCCGGTGATTCAAGAGAGAGCAGATGCTGGAATCTTGAGGAAAAAAACCCAAAGTGCTGGAGGAACTCAATGGGTCAGGCAACATCTGTCTGGGCAATGGACAGATGATGGGTTGCAATGGGGCCCTTCTTCAGATGGATGGAATAGAGGTGAGAAAGCAGATAAAGAAGTGAGGTGAAAAGGATGGGGCAAGAACTGGCAAGTTGATGTGTGGATACAGATCAGGCGAGGTGGCAGGCAGATGGGTGGAGATTGTAACAAAGGCAAGAGATGAAATGGGGATGGGGAAGGGGGGGGGAAGGAAATTGGGAGAGTGGGGGAGGGGTGAGGTGTGAGGTGTGAACAAAAGGAGGAGTGGAAAATAACTGGGTGACAGAGTTGGTTAGGGAACGGCATGCGCGTAATGGAGGGGGGATATGGGCAGCGTGTGAAGATAAAACTTGGTGGATGAGAAGGGTTTCAGAGGGTCTACCTGAATTTGGAGAACGCCACGTTCACTCTGTTGGGTTGTAGGCTAACCAAGCAGAAGTTCAGGTGCTGTCCTTTGTACCTGGTGCCCAGTGGGAATACCTGTTAGCTGGGCTGCCCTGCTCTTTAACACTTGGCCAGCGATTCACTACCTGAGGGGTTGACAGAACTTGGGTTAAAGATCTGATCCGAGGTGCAGTCCTATGCTCGGAAACCCGGATCAGATCATTAGCCCAAATTCTGACAGTTCCTCAGGTAATGTTTCCGTCTCTGAAGTGGAGAGCGGCAGGTGAGCTCGAGGCCTGCTGGGCCTGAGCCAACACCCAGTTCGCAATGGTTCAATGGTTTCTTTATTGTCACGTGCAGCAGGTACAGTGAAATACATTTTTTGCATACAGCTCAGCAAGTCTATCCCGGTGTTTAGGCACATTTGCCCCAGTCTGTACAGAATGTGCAAAATAGCCCACTGAGTCCATATGTAACAGGCGCCATTTTATAGCTGGACACTAAGACCCGTTGCAGCCGTTGCCCCTTGAACCTATGTCCCTCTCCAGTTCTAAATGAGCAGTAACACAGGGCCCCTGGTCTGCCAGCAATCGGGACTTACCTGATAAATTCACGCCGAGATGTTGGTCGGGGCAGATACAATCGAAGGTGATCCTGTTGGGTTGGTGGGGCAGTGCCAAGGCATATCCGGCCTGCATCCGCCTGCCCACCTCATATTTCGCCTGGGCAGTTTGCAGCCCGGTGGTATGAACGTCGACTTCTCCAACTTCAGATAGCTCCTCTGTCCCACCCTTCCCCTCCTCCTTCCCAGATCTCCCTCTGTCTTCCTGTCTCCACCTATATCCTTCCTTTGTCCCACCCCCGACATCAGTCTGAAGAAGGGTCTCGACCCGAAACGTCACCCATTCCTTCTCTCCCGAGATGCTGCCTGACCTGCTGAGTTACTCCAGCATTTTGTGAATAAATCGATTTGTACCAGCATCTGCAGTTAGTTTCTTATACTACTGGTTGCTCCACTGCGATTTCTCTTCGAGGTATGTCCACTTTGAAGAAGTTCTCCTCCTCTCTTCGACGAGAGTTTAGCAACATGCTCTCTCGCTGCTCCCCCTCTGTGATTTCTCCAGCCCTCCTACTCTACGACCACATCTTGACCCAGACTCGCTACCACAGCCACATCTGCTTCCTTGGGACTTGCCTACGCCTCCATCTTCTGCCTCGTGGTTTCCAGCTCCGTTTCCAGACCTCCCAATTCGGACCCAACCCGGACTACCGTCTCCAACAGACCATCTGCCACTTCTCTGAACAGTTTTCTTTCCGTGCCCTGCGTTGTAACCCTGGCTGGGATGCGCAGGCACCAGCAGGCCCTCTCTCTGACTCTCCCACAGCTCCGGGCCTCACTAACCCACACCTGCAACTATACTTCATCCTACGCCGGATCCACGCCCTCAACACTCGATTCTTCACCTACCTGGACTCCACGAAGGCTCGCAAACTCACCCGCCTCCAGACGGATGCCTCCACCGACACTCCTCGGCAGCGACTCGACCGCCCGCAGGCCCGCAACTCCACCGCTGCTCCGCACTGCCGGCCGGCACACCACGAGGCAGAGGCCCGCGGCGCCATTACTGCCACCAGGTGCAGTACCGCTCCTCACCGCCTCCCCGGGGCCGCCGACTGCCGAGGCCTACCTGAGGCCGTCACCACCCACCGCCTCCCCGGGGCCGCCGCCGCCGACCTCCACCACCTCCCCAGGACCGCTGACTGCCGAGGCCTACCTGAGGCCGTCACCACCGACCTCCGCCGCCTTCCTGGGTCCGCTGCGACCACCGCCGACCTCCACCGCCTCCGCGGGGTCGTTTCCGCCGATGTCTGAGGCCCCCCTAAAGCCTCCACTACCGCCGCCGCCGACCTCCACCGCCTCCCCGGGGCCGTTGCCGCCGACGAGCGAGGCCTCTGCACCGCCGCTGCCGCCCACGTCCTTCCCGACCCCTTCACCGCCGCCCACGCCCTTCCCGGCCATCCGCTGACCGGGCCGACCGCCACTTACCCGGACTCCAGGTCCCCGCGGGCCTCCCCCAGCGACCGTGCTGACCCGCGCCGCTCCACCACCCAGCAACAGGTCACAGCCGTCGCTGTACCCGGCCCCTGGGACCAACAACAGGTTGCAGCTCCACCTGGCCCACACACACCGCGCTGGGCCCACAGCCCCCACCAGGCAGAGCCCCTCAGCACTGGTGGGTCCTACTGCCCACCCTCTACTACAGGTAACTGCAGCAGGGGTTCCACTGGGTCTCCCCCTTCCCCCTCCAGCCAGGCAACCCCCAGTACTCCCCACATCGGTCCTCATGCCCCCCTCTGCCCAACTAACCCACCACCCCCCCCACCATACATCCCCTCCACCTGCCCCCTGCCTCCATCCGACCCCAACCCCCACCATTGCCGGGTGTTCACCATCCCCCCTGACCTCCCCCTTTCAGACACCGAACGGTCGGTCCTCAGCAGAGGCCTTACCTTTGTTCCCCTCCGCCCCCACATCAACGAGTTCCGCGTCCGCCATGACGTGGAGCTCTTCTTCCTCCACCTCCGCCTCCGAGCCTTTTTCCATGGGAAGGAGTCCCCACCCCCCACTGATGACCCCTTCTCCCGTCTCCAATGGACCCCTCCTCTTGGACCCCCCCCCCCGTTTGGCCAACTACCCTCACTAGAACTTTTTATCTCAAACTGCCGGCGTGACATCAGCCGCCTCAAATTCTCCACTCCCCTGACTAACTCCAACCTCTCCCCTCCTGAACGTGCAGCCCTCCACTCACTCCGCAACAACCCGGACTTAATCATTAAACCCGCTGACAAGGGAGGGGCTGTGGTAGTCTGGCGTGCTGACCTCTACCGCACTGAGGCCAGACGACAACTATCAGACACCTCTTCCTACCTATCCCTGGACCATGACCCCACCGATAAACACCAGACCTTTATCAGCAGCACCATCGCCGACCTCATCATCTCCGGCGATCTACCCCTCAGTGCCTCCAATCTCATAGTTCCCCAACCCCGCACGGCCCGATTCTACCTCCTACCCAAAATCCACAAACACAACTGTCCCGGCAGACCCATTGTCTCTGCCTGCTCATGCCCCACCGAACTTATCTCTACCTACCTCGACTCCATCCTATCCCCCCTGGTTAAATCCCTCCCCACCTACGTCCAAGACACCTCACACGCTCTCCATCTCCTGGATAACTTCCGGTTCCCAGGCCCCCACTCCCTCATTTTCACCATGGATGTCCAGTCACTCTACACCTCCACCCCCCACAAGGATGGTCTCGAAGCCCTCCGTTTCTTCCTCGACCGTAGAACCAGCCAATCCCCATCGACCAACACTCTCCTCCGCCTAGCAGAGCTGGTTCTTACCCTCAACAACTTCTCCTTTGACTCCTCCCACTTCCTCCAAACCAGAGGCGTAGCTATGGGCACTCGCATGGGCCCTAGCTACGCCTGCCTCTTTGTCGGGTACGTCGAACAATCCCTGTTCCAGACGTACACTGGCCCCATCCCCGAACTCTACCTCCGCTACATCGACGACTGCATTGGTGCTACCTCTTGCACCCATGCAGAACTCACTGACTTCATACACTTCACCTCCAATTTCCATCCTGCCCTTAAATATACCTGGACTATCTCTGACATCTCCCTCCCGTTTCTGGACCTCAACATCTCCATCACAGGAGACAAACTAGTGACGGACATTTACTACAAGCCCACCGACTCGCACAGCTATCTGGACTACACTTCTTCCCACCCGGTCCCCTGCAAAAAGTCTATCCCCTACTCCCAATTCCTCCGTCTACGCCGCATCTGCGCTCGGGATGAGGTGTTTCAGACTAGGGCTTCCGAGATGTCCTCGTTCTTCAGAAAACGGGGCTTCCCCTCCTCCATTATAGATGAGGCTCTCACTAGGGTCTCTTCTACATCCCGCAGCACCGCTCTTGCTCCCCCTCCCCCCACTCGCAACAAGGACAGGATCTCCCTCGTTCTCACCTTCCACCCCACCAGCCAGCGGATCCAACATATCATCCACCAACATTTCCGTCACCTACAACGGGACCCCACCACTGGCCATATCTTCCCATCCCCTCCCCTCTCTGCGTTCCGCAGAGACCGTTCCCTCCGTAACCCCCTGGTCCACTCGTCCCTTCCTACCCAAACCACCCCAACCCCGGGCACTTTCCCTTGCAACCGCAGGAGATGCAACACCTGTCCCTTTACCTCCCCCCTCAACTCCATCAAAGGACCCAAACAGTCTTTCCAGGTGAGACAGAGGTTCACCTGCACCTCCTCCAACCTCATCTATTGCATCCGCTGCTCTAGATGTCATTTGGGAAGACCATGATGAAAGAGAATAAGAGGTGTGGAACAAAGTGAAAAGTGATGCCAGTGCAGTAGATAGTTTGCCTTAGGACTTGGCAGTAAATAATCAACTAGTCTTGACATTGGGAAAGGAGATTAGAAATGAGATGGGAATAGGACTTTGGCAGTGCCTCATTTGGTGAAATGTTTTTAGGTTTGTTTACAGGTAACTTTTCAGTTTATTTATTATCTGAATCTATTTCGAGGAATCAGTGTGTTTCTCCAAATCTGCTGTTCATAAGTTATAGGTGCAGAATCAGGCTATTCAACCCATCAAGTCCACTCCGCCATTCAATCATGGCTGATCTACCTTTCCCTGTCAACCCAATTCTCCTGCCTTCTCCCCATAACCCTTGACATTCTTACTAATCAAGGATCTGTCAATCACCGCCTTAAAAATGTCCATTGACGGCCGCCACAGCCATTTCTGGCAAAGAATTCCACAGATTCACCACCCTCTGATTAAAGAAATTCCTCCTCATCTTTCTAAAAATACTTTCATTCAGCCCTTCCAGCCAGCACCGACATTCAATGTGATCATGGCTGATCATTCTCAATCAGTACCCCGTTCTTGCCTTCTCCCCATACCCCCTGACTCCGCTATCCTTAAGAGCTCTATCTAGCTCCCTCTTGAATGCATTCAGAGAATTGGCCTCCACTGCCTTCTGAGGCAGAGAATTCCACAGATTCACAACTCTCTGACTGAAAAAGTTTCTCCTCATCTCAGTTCTAAATGGCCTACACCTTATTCATAATCTGTTGCCCCTTGTTCTGGACTCCCCCAACATTGGGAACATGTTTCCTGCCTCTAACATGTCCAACCCCTTAATAATCTTATACGTTTCGATAAGATCCCCTCTCATCCTTCTAAATTCCAGTGTATACAAGCCTAGTCGCTCCAGTCTTTCAACATATGTCAGTCCCGCCATTCCGGAAATTAACCTAGTAAACCTACGCTGCACGCCCTCAATAGCAAGAATATCCTTCGTCAAATTTGGAGATCAAAACTGCACACAGTACTCCAGGTGCGGTCTCACTAGGGCCCTGTACAACTGCAGAAGGACCTCTTTGCTCCTATACTCAACTCCTCTTGTTATGAAGGCCAACATTCCATTGGCTTTCTTCACTGCCTGCTGTACCTGCATGCTTCCCTTCAGTGACTGATGCACTAGGACACCCAGATCTCGTTGTACGTCCCCTTTTCCTAACTTGACACCATTCAGATAATACTCTGCCTTCCTATTCTTACCACCAAAGTGGATAACCTCACACTTATCCACATTATTGTGTGCAGTTTAGGTCTCCTAATTTGAGGACGGACATTATTGCTATTGAGGGAGTGCAGCGTAGGTTCACCAGGCTAATTCCCGTGATGGCAGACTGACATATGATGAAAAAATGGGTCGACTGGGCTTCTATTCACTGGAATTTAGAAGGATGAGAGGGGATCTAATAGAAACATATACATTTTTTAAGGGATTTCACAGGCTAGATAAGAATAAGGGGTAGGCCATTTAGGATTGAGATGAGGAAAAACTTTTTCACGCAGAGTTGTGAATCTGTGGACTTCTCTGCCACAGAAGGCAGTGGGGGCCAATTCACTGGATATTTTCAAGAAAGAGTTAGATTTAGCTCTTAAGACTAACAAAATCAAGGGATATGGGGAAAAGGCAGGAACGGGGTACTGATTTTGGATGATTAGCCATGATCATATTGAATAGCGGTGCTGGCTCGAAGGGCCGAATGGCCTACTCCTGCACCTATTTTCTATGTTTTTCCAAGTTTTGCAAGAGTAGTGGTGCGGGAAACTCTTCCTGACCACTGGGGGAGCCACAGCTCTGCCTGTGAGTGGGAGCTGTGGTGGACTGGAACAGTGAGATCAGCACTGGCATTGGGTGCCTAACAGCCTGTCGCCGGTTTGTGGTTTGTCCCTCCACGGACGACTGTCAGTAGGTACTCGCCACTGCTGACCGGGAGCACCCCACAAGCCTTGCCGTTTCAGAGATGCTCTGACCCAGTCGTCTGGCCATAACAATTTGGCCCTAGTCAAAGTCGCTCAGGTCTTTACTCCTGCCCATTTCTCCTGCATCCATCACATCAACTTCAAGGACTGACTGTTCACTTGCTGCCTATTATATCCCACCCCTTGACCGGTGCCATTGTAACAAGATAATCAATGTTATTCACTTTACCTGCCAGTGGTCATAATGTTTTGGCTGATTGGTGTATATGGAGGGATATGCATTCAGGCAGAGGAGATTAATTTACCTTTGCATCATGTTCGGCACAGAAATTGTGGGCCGAAGGACTTATTCCTGTGCTCTACTGTTTTATGTTCTAAACATAGCACAAAAAGTAAGGAAATTTGTGTTTGGTAGATTATTTCTTTGTTGTAACAATGCTTCTTGGCAATAAATCTTATACCGTTGGAAAGCCTGTTTATTTCCCTTTTAAATGGTGCCACATTTGTAAGGAACATGCATTTGTGGGATGAGCAGCAGAGCTGAGTATATGGGTTGCGCCCATGAAAAATTTGCCAAATCTTCTCTGCCAATGCCAAACAGCTTATTCTGCTGTTGCTATTGACTCTTGTTTTGAGCTTCTGGTACCCCCAGGTGCTGACAAGAATGGGATGCCATCCCACAACAGTGTGTGACCAGGCTGGTGACCAGCATGAGGAGGAGGTGCCAGGCTGTTATGGCTGTGTATGGTTCTTCCACATGCTACTGTGGCTCCTGTTTATTAAATGAATAAATTGTTAAATTGCCAATATGTCTTGTTTCTTCAGACTTCAATCATCCAATCCACCAAACAACACCGAACAAGAGTCAATGGCAGAATAAGCTGTTTGGCATTGGCAGAAGATTTGGCAGATTTTTCATGGGCGCAACCCACATACTCAGCTCTGCTGCTCATCCCACAAATGCATGTTCCTTACAAATGTGGCACCATTTAAAAGGGAAATAAACAGGCTTTCCAACGGTATAAGATTTATTGCCAAGAAGCATTGTTACAACAAAGAAATAATCTACCAAACACAAATTTCCTTACTTTTTGTGCTATGTTTATATTCTCAATTGGCTGTCCTCCACGCATCAGAGAGTGAAGCTAGAGGCTGCTGAGAATCAGAGTTCATATACTGTTTGGGATCCTGCCAACTCAATGCATGGCCTTTGCTTTGTGTCAGTCATTTTGGTGGCTGGTGACGAAAAGTAGTTTTTTTTTCCATCTGCTCTTTCCTCCTGTGTTTATCCAGCTTCCCCTTAAATAAATCCCAGGTCTTCACCTCTGCCTCTCCCTGTGGGACTGCCCTCTGCTGAGTTGTACCGCACAGGAACAGGCCCTTCGGCCCAGCATGTCTGTGCCATGCATTCACCAACCTACACTAATCCCATGTAATCATGTTCAGTACGTAACGGTCTGTGGAAACACATTTCTACTGAATTCCTTGAGATTGGCACCTATTTGATAGTTTGGTATCTGGAACATGCTGCCAGAGGAGGTGCCGGAATCAGATGCAATCATTACGTTTAAGAGGCTGTTGGGTGTTTAAATAGGCAAGGCATAGAAGGATAGGACGAATGTGGGCACTGAGATGAGGGCAACAAGGTCAGCATGGACATGGTGGGCTGAAGGGCCTGTTTCTGTGGGGTAAGAACACTCCAGTACTGGAGTCACTCATTAACTGCAAATGGTTCATAAAGGTTAAAGTTTAGTTTATTGTCAAGTGTACCAAGGTACAGTGAAAAGCTTTTGTTGTGTACTATCTAGTCAAAGAAAAGACAATGTATGATTACAATCAAGCCATCCACAGTGTACAGATAAAAGATAAAGCGTCCAACATTTAGTGCAAGATAAAGTCCGATTACAGATAGTTCAAAGGACTCCAGTGAGGTAGATGGGAGGTCTAGACCAGTGCTTCTTAAACTCATTCACCCGTGAGTCTTTATCACAAAATTTCATTCACCCTCGACTAAATTTTCTTATGTTTTTTTGGTAATTTTCGTCTTATTCTCCCTTGTGTATAATTTTTTTAATATATTAAGTCATTCAGCCTTCATGCACTAGTTTCATTCTCCCTTGGGATCAACCATTCACCAGTTTAAAAAGCACTGGTCTAGACCACACTCTATGTGGTGAGAGGACAGTTCAGTTACCTGATAACAGCTGGGAAGAAACTGTCCCTAAAACTGGATGTGTGCATTTTCAGATTTCTGTACCTCTTGCACAGGGGAGAAGAAGGAATAAACGGGGTGAAACTGGTCCTTGATTATGCTGGTGGCCTTGCATGTGGTGTAGACAATAGGTGCAGGAGGAGGCCATTCGGCCCTTCGAGGCAGCACCGCCATTCAATGTGATCATGGCTGATCATTCTCAATCAGTACCCCGTTCCTGCCTTCTCCCCATACCCCCTGACTCCGAATAGACAATAGGTGCAGGAGGAACAGCAGATGCTGGTTTAAACCGAAGATAGACACAAAAATGCCGGAGTAACTTAGCGGGACAGACAGCATCTCTGGTGAAAAGAAATAGGTGACATTTTGGGTCGAGACCCTTCTTCAGACTGGGTCGAGATCCGAAACATCACCCATTCCTTTTCTCCAGAGATGCAGTCTGACCTGCTGAGTTACTCCAGCTTTTAGTGTCTATCTGAAGTGTAGATAGAGTCAATGCTAGGGAGTCTGTACAGACCAACTGTGGTCGTGAGTTGTTGCTGTGGATACAAGGGAAATAATCAAACGATGCACTGACTGCCCCCTAAATAACCTGGGAACCCGGGTTATCTAATTAAGTTACCTTTCTGTTCATGCACCCAAACTTGCTGTGATGACTGTTTTAGTCATCTTCACCTTTGGCAGTCAGTGCTTTAACTCTGACAGGAGTTATAACCCGACCAACTCTCGGCCCTGTTGGCTGTCAGAATTAGGTGCGTTTGAAGGCAGAAGGTGACCTGGCCAACAGGGCAAGGGAAGAGTTGGCCCCATCATATTGAACATCTTAGAGCCAATTAAGTTTCAGAGGAAGGATGGTTAACAGAAAAATTAGGGGGAGAAACAAGATTGTTTCTTTTATGGTGTTCAGTGGTGGAACAAACCCGACCGTCTGAAGGACCTCCTGAGCTGAAACTTGACAATTAATTGAAATGCAAACTCTGATCTCCAAAAATGTCATGGCACATGACACTATAGAATTCACAGGAGAATAATCTCCAGAAGAAATGCAGGGCATTTGTATGGTATCAGCATGAAAACATTTGTAGATGCTACAGTTCTGAAACTAATGATTGATTAACTTCAAAGAGCCGGATTAAAGGAGATTTTCGAAGATTGATTACAGAGCAGCCTTTTAATTTTTGCTGATAACAGAATTATTGCTATAATTTGCAGACTGTAATTGTTGGATTTAGTTCAAGTGTGAGGAGGGAGACGTGGCCTGGGTTGAATACTGGCGAGCTGTAGCTTACAATTACTGCGGGCATTCCCACTTCTATGCAACCGTGCAGAAAGGATCTGGCGATGAAACTGTACAAATCGGGAGACAGAATGGTTCAGCAATCTTAAAGAATTCCACTATAATGTTCATTTTCTCCTTTGAAGTTTGCAAGGATGAGTGCCCCTTTGACTCGCAATCGTTGTTAATTTGTTATTTTAGAGATACAGTATGGAAATGGCTCCTTTGGCCCCCGAGTCCAGGCCAACCATTGATCACCCGTTCACACTAGTTCCACGTTATCCCACTTTCACATCCCCTCCCTACACATTCGGGACATTTACAGGAGCCAATTAACCTACAAAGCAACATGTCTTTGTAATATGGAAGGAAACCAGAGCACCCGTAGGAAACCCATGCAGTCACAGGGAGAACGTGCAAGCACCGGAGGTCAGGTTTGAACCCGGGTCACTGGTGCTGTGAGAAAGCAGCTTTGCCAGTTGTGCCAATGGAATCTTTTCTCCAAACATACAGCCAGCCTAAAGAGCTTGTAAAAGATTGACCAACTTTTAAAAGCACAATAACCCATTGGAGCTTCAAGGGAAAAGAGAGACCAGTAACTTACATAATGTCAGCAAATTACAAATATGGAAAACACTGAAGTATGTGGAGTTGGTGTGGTTACTAGGAGTCAAGGAATGTAAGTGTGAAAATGGGAGCTGGCGCAAACAAAATGCTGACATTTGGCATTTGATTTGACGGTAGGTTGTGCAACTCACTGTTGGTCTCATAGAGGCATGGAGCAAAATATTGTTTCCGACATTTTTTCACATGTATTTCCCTGGATCATTTTCACCTGGCAAGTTTGATATTTACCATCTAACATTTGATATTTACCATCTAACACTTGTTCTGCTGTTGAGACAGTGCTTTGGATGAGAAGATGAGGGACAGAGATTGGTAGATATTATGAAGATTGAACTTTATAATCATGTCACTCAGTGGATTAGATGATGTGCTTCTGTTTCTATTGTTAATGTATTTCTACATCTATGTTCATTCCTGGGATGTGATTCTTACTGACAAGGCAAGGATTCATTGCGCATCGCCAGTTGTCTTTGAGAAGATGGTGATGAGCTGCTACCTTGAACTGCTACAATCCTTCTGGTGAAGGTGCTCCCACTGTGGCCTCGGGGGGAGAGATCCATGATTTGGACTCAGTAACAATGAAGGAAGAGAGATGTTTTGCCCAGTCAGATTGGCATGTGACTTGAAGGGAAAATCCAAGTGATTTTGTTCCCATGTTACCTTGCTCTAATAGGATATAATTACAGTATACAAGAAAGAACGCAGAAAAGCTTAACCGGAATGGTGTGTTGCCTCCATGGTGCCAGGGTCCAAGACGTCTTGGTCCGATTGCTGAGCATTCTCAAGGGGGAAAGGGGAGCAGTCAGAAGTGGTTGTGAATGTCGGCACAAACGACGTCGGAAGAAGACGAAGGAAGTTCTGCAACGTGAGTTTAGAGATTTAGGAAGAAGGCTGAAAAGCGGGACCTCATGGGTGGATATCTCTGATTTGCTTCCAGTGCTTTGTGCTGGTGAGGGCAGGAACAGGGAGATAGGGGATCTGAATGTGTGGCTGAGGAACTGGTGCAGGGGGCAGGGATTTTGATTTATGGACCACTGGGATCTCTTCTGGGGTAGGGATGACCTGTACAAAAGGGACGGGTTGCACCTTAACTGGAGGGGGACCAACATTCTGGCAGCCAGGTTTGCTAGTGCTACAGGGGTGGGTTTAAACTAAGTAGCAGGGGGGAGGGGTCGACAAATTGAAGGTATAAGGATGGAGTTAAAGGGAAGGAGAGTACAGGTAAAGCTACGAAAGACAACCGAATTAATGGGACGGAAAGTTCAAGAAGGGATAAGAGAGTAAGGTCAGGTGAATAAGGAACCGGTGTGATAGTGTCATGTATGAATGCACGAAGTATAAGAAATAAAGTGGATGAGCTTAGGGCTCAGTTAGAGATTGGCAAGTATAATGTTGTGGGAATTGCAGAGACATGTCTGCAAGAGGATCGGAGCTGGGAACTGAATATTCAGCGGTATACGACCTATCAAAAAGACAGACAGGTGGGCAGAGGGGGTGGGGTAGCTCTGTTGGTAAGGAATGAAATTCAGTCCTTTGCGAGGGGTGACATTGAATCAGAAGATGTAGAGTCATTGTGAATAGAACTGAGAAATAACAAAAGGAGTTGAGTATAGGAGCAAAGAGGTCCTTCTACAGTTGTACCGGGCCCTGGTGAGACCGCACCTGGAGTACTGTGTGCAGTTTTGGTCTCCAAATTTGAGGAAGGATATTCTTGCTATTGAGGGCGTGCAGCGTTGGTTCACTAGGTTAATTCCCGGAATGGCGGGACTGTCGTATGTTGAAAGGCTGGAGCAATTAGGCTTGTATACACTGGAATTTAGAAGGATGAGGGGGGATCTTATCATATCATATATATACAGCCGGAAACAGGCCTTTTGCCGCCCAGTGATCCCCGCACATTAACACTATCCTACACCCATTAGGGACAATTTTTACATTTACCCAGCCAATTAACCTACATACCTGTACGTCTTTGGAGTGTGGGAGGAAACCGAAGATCTCGGAGAAAACCCACGCAGGTCACGGGGAGAACGTACAAACTCCTTACAGTGCAGCGCCCGTAGTCAGGATCGAACCTGAGTCTCCGGCGCTGCATTCGCTGTAAAGCAGCAACTCTACCGCTGCGCTACCGTGCCGCCCATCTTATTGAAACATATAAGATAATTAGGGGATTGGACACATTAGAGGCAGGAAACATGTTCCCAATGTTGGGGGAGTCCAGAACAAGGGGCCACAGTTTAAGAATAAGGGGTAGGCCATTTAGAACGGAGATGAGGAAGAACTTTTTCAGTCAGAGAGTGGTGAAGGTGTGGAATTCTCTGCCTCAGAAGGCAGTGGAGGCCAGTTCGTTGGACGCTTTCAAGAGAGAGCTGGATAGAGCTCTTAAGGATAGCGGAGTGAGGGGGTATGGGGAGAAGGCAGGAACGGGGTACTGATTGAGAGTGATCAGCCATGATCGCATTGAATGGCGGTGCTGGCTCGAAGGGCTGAATGGCCTACTCCTGCACCTATTGTCTAAAAAAAATAAAATTGTTAGGGCAAAAGGACCCTAATGGGAGTTATCTACAGTAACCTGGATATAGGGTGAAAGTTGCATCAGGAGTTAAAATTGGCATGTAACAAAGGTAATGCTACGGTGGTTATGGGAGATTTCAATATGCAGGTAGACTGGGAAAATCAGGTTGGTACTGGACCCCAAGAAAGGAAGTTTGTGGAGAGCCTCCAAGATGGTTTCTTAGAGCAGCTTGTACTGGAGCCTACCAGGGAGAAGGCAATTCTGGATTTAGTGTTGTGCAATGAACTGGATTTGATAAGGGAACTCAAGGTCAAGGAACCATTAGGAGGTAGTGACCATAATAAGATACGTTTTAAGCTGCAATTTGAGAGGGAGATGGTAAAATCAGAAGTGTCAGTATTGCAGTTGAACAAAGGGGATGATGGTTGGCAGACAGGAAACAAATTCCATAACAAAGAGTAGGAATTAATGGTTCCCTTTCAGAATGGGGTGCCGCAAGGCTCGGTGCTAAGACTGCAGCTATTCACAATATGCATTCATGATTTAGATGAAGGAATTAAAAGTAACATTAGCAAATTTGCAGATGACACAAAGCTGGGTGGCAGAGTGAACTGTGAAGAGGATGCTCTGAGGATACAGGGTGACTTGGATAGGTTGGGTGAGTGGGCAGATGCATGGCAGATGCAGTATAATGTGGATAAATGTGAAGTTATTCACTTTGGAGAACAAGAAGGCAGATTATTATCTGAATGGGAAAGGGGAAGTGCAATGAGACCTGGGTGTCCTTGTACATCAGTCACTGAAAGTAAGCATGCAGATACAGCAGGCAGTGAAGAAACCTAATGGCATGTTGGCCTTCATAATGAGAGGATTTGAGTATAGGAGCAAAGAGGTCCTTTTGCAGTTGTACAGGGCGCTGGTGAGATCACACCTGGAGTATTATGTACAGTTTTGGTCTCCTAATTTGAGGAAGGACAATCTTGCTATTGAGGGAGTGCAGCGTAGGTTCATGAGGTTAATTCCCGGGATGGCGAGACTGTCATATGATGAAAGAATGGGTCGACTGGGTTTGTATTCACTGGAATTTAGAAGGATGAGAGGGGATCTTATAGAAACATATAAAATTATTAAGGGATTGGACACACCAGATGCAGGAAACGTGTTCCCGATGTTGGGAGAGTCTAGAACCAGGGGCCACAGTTTAAGAATAAAGGGTAGGCCATTTAGAACTGAGATGAGAAAAAAAAAAATCACCCAGAGAGTTGTGAATTTGTGGAATTCTCTGCCTCAGAAGGCAGTGGAGGCCGATTCACTGGATTCATTCAAAAGAGAGTTAAATAGTGCTCTTAGGGCTAGCGGAATCAAGGGATATGGGAAGGCAGGAACTGGGTACTAATTGCGGATGATCATCTATGATCACATGGAATGGCGGTGCTGGCTTGAAGGACCGAATGGCCTCCTCCTGCACCTATTGTCTACGTGTCTATGACTCTGCGGTGCCAGTACATCCCGGTGTGCACGTGTTCTGAAGACACGAAGCATCAAATTCCATAAGCCCTGGCAACACTTTCGCTGTTCAGATAGTAAACTCGCAAGGTTTGCTTTATTCAGACTAAGACGGGCTTTGTTCTTCGACATGTTGATGCAAGCACAGATCCTGTTCACCCATTCCAGTCTGCACAGCACATTTCCCAAAGGCCATCGGACCTGCCCGGTGAAACTGACGCTCGATTGTACTCCAACCCGAGAGCAAGCTTTGCACAGAGAGTCTGTCCCTAGAATCCCATGCAGGAGGAGGAGGCCATTCATCCCGTCCAGCCTATGTCAACTCATCGAAAATCCTCCTGTCCCAGCTTCGTCTGCACAACCCTCTTCAGACTTCCTCTTCATCTGTTCCCCGTGGTCCTCTGGGAAGAACCAGTCGATGTTTCCTCCACTGCCTTTCCAGGCACGAAGGACATGAACCGTCCCCTCCTCTGCCCTCCTATTACTGAAGGTCCATAGTGTTATTGCTCAACTAAAGCTGGAGCAGAGTTTATTTACCAGTGATGCCCATCACCAAATTTCTATTGCTAATCTTAAGTTTCCATCACCATCCAAAGTTAAAGCGAAAAACTAAACATTCTTCTGCTTTGAAATAGTCACACTTTTACATATTCTGTCTACTGTGTGACAGCACAAAGAAAATGTGCCCTGTTATGGAAAGTCACAGACAGAAGCGTCATCAGACTTATCTTAATTGATCTGAAGAAGGGTTCGACCCAAAACGTCACCCATTCCTTCTCTCCCGAGATGCTGCCTGACCTGCTGAGTTACTCCAGCATTTTGTGAATAAAAACCTTCGATTTGTACCAGCATCTGCAGTTATCTTCTTATATTATGTATCTTAATTGATCTCTCCTTTCTAACAAAATTGATATCCTCACCAACATAGATCTCACAACTGGGTGGGGATTGATCAATTTCAGCAGCTAAAGATCTTTCAACTAAAATCCGGATTGCACTCGCAAATTTGAGTAAATGAGGTTAGAGACCATCTATGCGGAGCCAGGAAAGTTGTTTTCTTAGTTATTGCCCTTAATGCCAGAGGAGAGGGGGAATACGAGGGAGAAAGGGAGAGAGGAGGGATGTGCCGGGCTTTTATTCACAAAATCCAGGGAAACGGAAGAAAATGATTTTCTTTCAGTCGGGGTGAACGGAGGCAGCTGTGTAGGCAGTTCACGGACTGGCAGTAAATCCAGCAAGACAGAGCGGCTTTGTTACTGCTCCAGGTTCCCACGTGTAACTGATTCCGATTGTTCTCGATGGGAAAGCTGTCCCTGCGCTCAGTGTTCATCTGTTTCACGGTCGTTTCCTTTCCCAACTTCACAAAAGCATAGAGACATCACTGTGAAGCTCAAGAGCATAGAGACATCAATGTGAAGTTCCAGGCCAACTCCGTGTCAAAAGTACTTTAGCTCTGGTGTGCAGGAGCCAGCGCAGGCAGTGCCGCAAGTTTGCGATGGCTTTAAATATGTCTCTGCTCTGTCAGAGACACAAGAGACTGCTGATGCTGGAATCTGGAGCAAAAAGTCCAAGTGCTGGAGAAACCCAGTGGGTTCGGCAGTATCTATGGAGGGAAATGGACAGACAATGTTTCAGAGCAGGACTCTTTTTTAGAAGGGGCATTCAAGAGGTTTTCAGACAGGCACGTGGACATGCAAGGAGGGGAGGGATATGCCTGAGGAAGGGTTCCGACCTGAAACATCACCCATCATTTTTCTCCAGAGATGCTGCCTGACCCGTTGTGTTACTCCAACTCTCTGTGTCCATTGTTGGCAGAGGGAATTTGTTTAATTTGGACCTTAGATGCTAAATGGCCTGTTCCTGTGCTGTACTGTTCTATGTTCTAGGGGAGATAGCTGGCAGAATAAGGTGAAGGAAAGGGTTGGGGCAACCACTAACAAATAAAAGGTGGAGACGCAAGGAACAGCAGATGCTGGAATCTTAAGCAAAACAAAGTGTTGGGGGAACTCAGCAGGTCAGGCAGCACCTTGGCAAGGAATGGGTAAGTGACGTTTCGGGTCGGGACAGGCTGATAGTAATAGGTGGGTCCAGGTAAGGTGGGATTGACTGGCAGTCGGGGGAGAGAAGGGTGGTGATAGCAACCAAGGCTGGAGGTGGAAAGTGAAGAAAACAAAAGGGTGCAAATGGTGGAATCTGATAAAACTGGAAGGTGGAGAAGGAAACATGGAACCAAAGGGAGGGATGATGGGCAGATGGGAACGAGGGGAGGTAGGGAATATAGGACACGGAGTGGAAAAGAAAGGGTGGTGAGCAGAAGAGAGTGGAGGAGGAGGAGGGAACTGGGTGATGGGGCAGGGAGAGTGGAAAGGAAAGTGTGTGTAAGAGAAACCAGGTGGATCAGAAAGACAGAAGGGAGGGTTAGCTGCAATTGGAGAATGCAATGTTCATGTGGTTGGGTTGTAGGCTACCCGAGCAGAATATAAAATGCTGGTCTTCAGGGTTTACTGCTCACTCCGGCAGTGCAGGAGGCCGAGGGCAAAGAGAAAGACAAAGAGAAAGGGAATTGAAGTGGCTAGCGGCCGGGATTAGCCACAAATAAGGAGTGTCACTGACTCCCTTGCCCTCCATTTCCATAGCCTCCCCCTCTCTATTCAAGTCTGTTCTCCTACTATTTCCACCAGCATCTCCCCAGTGCTTTCCATTTCTCCCAGAGCCAGAGCTGAAAAGGGGAGAATTTGCTTTGAATAGCAGCGGTAATGTTACAGCTCCAACAATAGAAAGGTTTCGAGTTGCCTTTAAAAATAGCATTAACAGAGCAAATTGCACAACACCAGGCATTCAGACCATCTAAAATGGACTCGCTGTTACAGTGCAGGAAATTTGTCTGTGCACTGTAGCGTATACACAGGAGACTACGTGAGATTCAACCACGTTATCCAATGCTTTGTTTGCAGTGATCATCCAGGACTCGGTAAGTTCATAATTTCATAATTTCATAAATTACAGAAGCAGAATTCGGCCCATCAAGCAGAATTCTGCCATTCAAACGTGGCTGATTAATCCCTCTCCCTCTCACCCCATTCTTCTGCCTCCCCCCTATAACTCCTGACATCCATACTAATCAAAAATTGTGTTAATCTCTGCCATAAATATACCCAATGACTTAGCATCCACAACTGTCTGTGGCAATAAATTCTACAGATCCACCACCCTCTGACTAACGAAATTCCTCCTTATCTCCTATCTAAATGTACATCCTTTTATTCTGATGGTTTGGCCTCTGGTCCTAGACTCTCCCACTAGTGGAAAAATCCTTTCTCGCATTTACTCTATCTAGGCCTTTCAGTATTCGTTAAGTTTCAATGAGGTCCCCCTTCATCCTTGTAAACTCCAGCAACCACTGGCCCAGTGCCGTCAAATGCTCATCGTATGTTAACCCAATCATTCCTGGGATCATTCTCGTGAACCTCCTCTGGAAACCTCTCCAACACCAGTACATCCTTCCTCAGATATGGGGCCCAAAGCTGCTCATAATGGAAGAATGAAATAGTGCTGTGGGATCTTTCATGTCCAGAGGAGGAGGCACTTGGGTTGTTGGTTTAACATCTCATCTAAAATGTGGCACACTCAACAGCACTGTTGAAGGGTAGGTGCCGCCCCCTCCCCTGACATCAGTCTGAAGAAGGGTCTCGGCCCGAAATGTCACCCTTTGCGTCTCTCCAGAGATGCTGCCTGACCCTCTGAGTTACTCCAGCATTTTGTGTCTACCTTCGATTTAAACCAACATCTGCAGTTTTTTTCCTACAGCACCGTAGTGTAAGCCCATCTCCGACTGAGGTGAGAGCGCTTACACTGAGACAGTGGCTGCAGCCTGTGGCTGTTTGCACCAGATCCCTGGCCCATGGACTGTCTCCATGAGGCACTGTTGGCTTACTGTTTATTCCAGTAAACTCTTCAGCTGGAGATGGGTGCTGGGCTCGAACGGGAGAGCCCATGATGAGGATGAAGACCCTCAGTTGCTCTGCAATGCCATATCATATCATATCATATATATATACAACCGGAAACAGGCCTTTTCGGCCCTCCAAGTCCGTGCCGCCCAGTGATCCCCGTACATTAACACTATCCTACACCCACTAGGGACAATTTTTACATTTACCCGGCCAATTAACCTACATACCTGTACGTCTTTGGAGTGTGGGAGGAAACCGAAGATCTCGGAGAAAACCCACGCAGGTCACGGGGAGAACGTACAAACTCCTTACAGTGCAGCACCCGTAGTCAGGATCGAACCTGAGTCTCCGGCGCTGCATTCGCTGTAAAGCAGCAACTCTACCGCTGCGCCACCGTGCCATCTTCTCGGACTCACCCCCCCCCCCCCTCCCATTCTCTCTCTCATTCTGAAACTTGGCTTCCCAAGGCGGCTGCAGTGAAATACATTTTTTGCGTGTAGATCAGTGGGATTATTGCCATACATAAAGGCAATCCCCGAATAAGTACCACATGCATAGAAACAACCCACTGATTCCATATGCAATAGTTGCCAGATTTTGGCACCATTTTATAGCCCAAGGCGCAGCTGGCCACAGAAGCCCGTTGCAGTCATCACCTTATTCGGTTTGCCAGCGAGCCATCCTTCTCCTCTCCGGGTCTTCAGCTTTCTTACCCCGGGAACACCTCCTGCAGCCGACCTTGAAAGACACCCTGTTTCTCCTACCGGCCCTTTGTCCAGCGTCTGCTCGTGTCGCCGAATCTCTCCTTCCTTTTCCTGGTTTTGGGGCCACCTTCTTCCACCTGGGTATATTCTTGCTGAAACATCTCCTCTTGGTTTAACAGCTCACTCTGATGATGCAAAGCAAAGATGATTAATTTAAGGAAAGTGCAGGCACACCCAAAGTGAAGTGGGATGGAAAGAATTTGCTCTGGATTAAGCCAAAGACATGGCAGTCTGCCCATTATAAAGCCAGATATAAATGTCACCCATGTCTGCATCCCTGAGAATAGGGACAGGAAAATCAGATGCAGATGTTTCGCAAGTGTTGTGGCCTCTACAGCAGCAACCATGGCAATTGGCACATATGACATTAATAGGCAAGGTAGGCCAAAACTTACATGGAGCTACCTAAAGCCCACTGAGTGCTCCTGTCCTAACCTTCTCCAACAGCTGTCCCCACAACCTGTACCACCAAGAAATACGGCAGTATTCAGGTGATGGCAGCTAGGAAACCTGACCTGGAAATATATCGCTGTTCTTCATTGTCACTGGGTCAGCATCTTGGAACTCCCTCCTCAACCAGAAGGGCTGCTACAGTTTGAAGAAGTCACTCATACCACCTTCTCCAGGGCAATGAAGGATGGGCAATAAACACTGGCTTTGCAACACCCGCCCTTGTGAGTGAATAAAGCTAAAGTACCTCGCCTCCTTGACTTTAAGTGACTTTTCATGCTGGGCATGTTTTTGAAAGATGTTCTGATAATACACTTGCCGACACTCTCGCCATCTAACCGGGTTTTCCTCCTCCCGATAACTCCCCCATCACAAGTAATAGTTTTGAACTTACTTTCACCTGCCTTCAACCATTGAAGTAATTGGAAATGCACTACTCAGAATATTTGTTCATGCTCTGTTTACATTCCACAAGCTTTAGCAATCCATCGTTATCTCACTCGTCTGACATTTTTATGTCTGTGCTTACTTGACCAATAATGACTGACAGATTGGCCATTCACACACAGACGTAGGCATAACAGCATCTTGTCCACAGCTGACAACCCACAGAGCTTTCTCCCATTCTGCTGATCCCCACCACAGGAATCACATCACATCACAACAATCCAAGATTCAACTCTGCTGATATGAATGGGATCTATGAGACAATGGGAGAGAAGTAGTGTTGTTGAGTGTGTATGGCCATTGTTTTTAGTCTTTAGAGATATAACGTGGATACAGGCCCTCCAGCCCACCGAGTCCATGCCAACCAACGGTCACCCGCACACCAATCCTCAGTTTCGCATCCTAGACACTGGGCGATTTACAGACGCCAATTAACCTAGAAACCTACACGACTTTGGAATGCGGGAGGAAACTGGAGCATCCGGAGAAAACCTACGCCGATGGATTTCTGGACATTAAGGGAACTGGAGGGATACAGGGAAAGTCCAGGAAAATGGCACCGAGGTAGATCAGCCAGGGTGGAGCTGGTGAAGAGACCAGGCGGCCAACTCCTGCTCCCATTTCCTATGTAAACTGAGCTCTCTTTCATGTGAACATACAAGTAGTGTGGAGCTATTGAAAGAGATGGCACAGCGGCGCAGCAGGTAGAGCCACTGCCGGTGACCCCAGTTCAATCCTGAGCTCCGATGTTGTCTGTGTGGAGTTTGCATGTTTTCCCTGTGACCGCGTGAGTTTCCCGGGTGCACCATTTTTTTCCCCACGTCCCCAGGAGAACAAAGATGGCTATTCCTGCGTCTATGTCTTAACCAGCAACAGCTGCCATCTGGGGCTTCTCCAGTGGACTGTGACACGCAAGGCATCAACAGGAGTTCATGAGACAAAGCAATTTATTATAAACAGATGGTACAGGGAGATACCAAATCAATGGGAGATTGCTGTGCTTGCGATACCAGGCAAGAGTATAGATGTGTGAAAACACACACCTCCAGATTCAGAGACAGTTTCTTCCCGCAGTTATCAAGCAACTGAACCATCCTACCATCAACGAGAGAGCAGGCCGGAGCTACTATGTACCTCATTGGAGACCCTCAGACTATCTTTGATCTTTGGACTTTATCTTGCACTAAACATTATTCACATTATTCATTTTATCATGCATCTGTACACTGTGGATGGCTCGATTGTGATCATGTATTGTCTTTCTGCTGACTGGTTAGCACGCAACAAAAGCTTTTCACTGTACCTTGGTACACGTGACAATAAACTCAACTTAACTAAACTGTGCATGTTTGTCTGGTGTGTTTCCTGCCTTAAAACAGCAATGATACTTCATTGGCCAAGCATGCTTATAGGGTGACCTATGATTGCAAAAGGCACCGCAGAAAGACAAACCTGTCTTGCTGCCAGGTTAAGTCCACAGGAGAACACCACATGCTCTGATAAAGGCCCAGACAATCATGTTGTTTCAGAAATGGAAATGGAGGTTGCAAGAAAAAGCTCCACAAGTCAGGCAGCATCTGTGGAGAAGCAGAGTCGAGCATTGCACTGACCTGCTGTGGATTTGCTGCACTTTCTGCTGTTAATTACAGTGCCCTCCATAATGTTGATTTTTTTTTCTATTACAAATCTCAAATTGTGGAGTACAGAGGCAAATAAATAAATGATGGGTCTTTGTCCCAAACATTATGGAGGGCACTGTAAGTTGTTTCTGCCTTTGGGCCTGTTCAGAGAATCCATTCCATGCGAGGAAGGGAGAGAACGGTCGCCCATAGAGAACTTAATGAGTTGGTTTAGAAGCTGTAATGTTGCGGTTTCACATATGGCTTCAATGGAATTCCATGCTTTCTTTTTAAAAGAAAACAGGGAACCGGGAATTGTTTTACCCTGAGGGTCTGGTCTTAAAAATAGTTACAGCACATGTCTAAAAGTAACTTCAGTACGTTGCATTCCACATTAAGCAGACACCCTCAGCAGGCAGCCAGGGCAAGGTGTGAAGTGTGATGACGGTAGGTTGGGGGTTGCAAGATACACAAAGCTTTGTTTAATGGCTGGAAGTGAGTGCTGGCACCTCTTGGCATTGCCCAGTGAATTCACCATTGGCCAGAGCTGACCAGCGCTCACACAAATGCCCAACACTACACCCGCCCCTCGTCCCATCGGACTGGAATCGGGGATAGGTTCGAAGGATTGCAAGGATAAGGGATGACTGGGGAATAAGTACGGGTACGGAGAGGCAGCCTAGACTTGATGGGCTGAATGGCCACCTTGTATATTGTGAGAAAATATAAAATAAGAAGCCACAATTTAACCACTGCAGGATTCAGCTCTTTGAACCGTCCTTCCATTCCATGCTGATGTGTAAAGCAAAATTTATACAGTAGATTCTTTTTTTAATGCTGGAAGAATTCAGCAGGTCAGGCAGCATCTGTGGAGGGAAATAGACTACGGGGTTTGCGTGTCCTCCCCGTGACCACGTGGTTCTCCTCTGGCTTCCTTCCACATCCTGAAGACATGCAGGTTAAAAGGTTAATTGGCTGTTGTAAATTGTCCCTAGTGCGCAGGGAGTAGATGAGAAAATGGGATAACGTAGAACTAGTGTGAACGGGTAAACGATGGTCGACGTGGACTCAGTGGGCGGAATCACATGTTTCCATGCTGTATCTCTAAAATAAACAAAATTAAACTAAAGCATTAAAAAATTTTAAAAATCAAGTTCTGGGCTTCACTTGCATCTCCAGGGTTTATTGTCCATCCCTAACTGCCCCTGAATAGTTTAGAGGTATAGCATGGAAACAGGCCCTTTGGCCCACTAAGTCCACACTGACCATCGAACACCTGTACATACTAATTGTCTCGCTTTCACTTTCTGTGCACTAGGGGCAATTTACAGAAGCCAATTAACCTGCAAACCTGCACATCTTTGAAATGTGGGAGGAAACCAGAGCACCCGGACAAAACCCACACTGTCACAAGGGAACATGCAAACTCCACACACAGACAGCACCCGAGGTCAGGGTCAAACCCAGATCTCTGGCGCTGTGATGCAGCAGTTCTACCAGCTGTACCAGTGTACTTGCCTCTTGTGAAGGTGCCGTTGGGGAGGGAGCTCCCGGTGAGGATGAAGGGATGGGCATATATTTCTATGTCAGGAAGGAAGGTGATTTGGAGGGGAACTTACCCATGGTGGTGTTCCCATTTACCTCCCATTGACCGCCGTGACATTGGAAGAGGTCATGTGTGAGGGCGGGGCTAGGAGGATGGGTCACTGCAGTGCATTTTACAGATGGTACTAATGGCTGGATTCTTGTTCTGCTCCCCAGTGTTATGGCCTCATTTGTCCTTCAAACAGTCTCCTTTTTGAACAAAAGCTTTGTTCTTTATCAGTGAATTTGGGATCCTGCTGTGCACATTTCCCATGGTAAGTCAGTGACCATGGATCCTCTCCGTGGATGGTGCGAGTTTAAAATGGAGATGAGGAGAAATTTCTTTAGCCAGAGGGTGGTGAATTTGTGGAATTCATTGCCACAGATGGCGGTGGAGGCCAAGTCATTGGTTATTTTTAAAACGGAGATTGCTAAGTACTTGGTTAGTAAGGTTACGTGGAGAAGGCAGGGGATGGGTTTGAGAAGGAAAATAGATCAGCCATGATCGAATGGCAGAGCAGACTCGATGGGCTGAGTGGTCTATTCTGCTCCTATGTCTTATGGTCTTATGGAAGGTGCTGTTGAATGTGGCTTCCACTGAATATTGGGTTAACCCTGAGGTTTCTGCTCGAGGGTGAGTGCTCTCCACAGGCAGCACCCTGCCTGGGTTTATTGGAAATCCACTGCCGCCACTTGCTTCTCAGAGAGGAAGGGATCTCCCCAACCCATTTATTCTTGGCTCTACACACCCCGTTTTCTGGCCCTGGTTTGGGTGAAACATCTGAGCCTTGTTTCACTCATCGCTTCGAAACTGGATTGTGCTTATATTTCATTGAGCCTTCCAACTCCTGTCGGAAACGAGGACACTTGATCACAGAATCTGATACCACGGCTTAAGGATGTGTTCACATTCCTGGGATGGGAGCCCAAGCCTTGCCCCTTTGTCCTTGCTGTGACTTCCTGCCTCGTCACCCAGGTGATGGTGAAGTGCTACACGTTATTTTGAGGAGGTGCTGCCCAACTGCTTCCATCAGGTTCTCAGGGTTTTTAGTTTTAGAGATACAGCACGGAAACAGGCCCTTCAGCCCACCGAGCCCACACGGACCAGCGATCCCAGCACATTAACATTATCCTACACACACTGGGGACAATTTACACATATACCAAGCCAATTCACCTGCAAACCTGTATGTCTTTGGAATGTGAGAGGAAACTGAAGATCTTGCACAAAATCCACGCGGTCACGGGGAGAATGTACAAACTCCGTACAGACAGCATACGGATCTCTGGCACTGTAAAGCAGCAACTCTACCGCTGTGCCACTGTGCCGTATACCTTTTTGTACATTAAGAGAATTTATTGTGGAGTTAGTGTTGCAAGTGGTCCTGAGGTGATAGGTCAGCCACGACTTTACTGAATGGCCCAGCGGTTGTGTGGGACTGCAAGGCCCACACTTGTTCTAATTCATTCTGTTGTTACCGTTCTGTTAATTGTGGGAGCTTGCTGTGCACAATCAATGACAACAGTGATTCATAGAGTTATGCAACATGGGAACCGATCCTTCGGCCTAAAATGGCCATGCTGACCAAGATGCCCAACTAAGCAATTCCCATTTTCCTGTGTTTGGCCCGTATCTTTCTAAACCTTTCCTATCTATGTACCTTTTCAAATATTGCAATTGTACTTGCCTCTACCGCCTGGAATAGCATTTTATTCCACACACCCATCACACTTTTGTGGAAAAACCTGCCCCTCAGGTTCTCTTTAAGTCATTCCCCTGGGTCACGTTAAATCTGTGCCCTCTAATTATAGACTCACATACCATGAAAAACAGACTCTAGCTACTTGCCCTATCTATGCTCCTCTTTATATTAATAATCTCTTTTAGGTTATCCACTTTGGTGACAAAAATAAGGAGGCAGATTATTATCTCAATGGTGTCAGATTAAGTAAAGGGGAAGTGCAACGAGACCTTGGAGTCCTTGTACACCAGTCACTGGAAGTAAGCGTGCAGGTACAACAGGCAGTGAAGAAAGCTAATGGCATGTTGGCCTTCATAATGAGAGGATTTGAGTATAGGAGCAAATAAGTCCTTCTGCAGTTGTATAGTGCCTTGGTGAGACCACATCTGGAGTATTGTGTGCAGTTTTGGTCACCCATTCCTTCCCTCCAAAGATGCTGCCTGTCCCGCTGAGTTACTCCAGCTTCTTGTGTCTGTCTCCTGGAAGCAGGTCACGTGGCTCCAGCATTTTGGGTCATTGGCAGAAGTGAGGGAGTTGGGGGGGGAAGGGGGGGGAGTGGTGCAACGGGAGCCTCGGCCCATTATAACCAAAATCTGCCACTCAGAGGTCCGTTATTGCGAGGGTTGCTTTACCTCATTGGCAGTGACGTGGTTTGGGACGTGAAGTTGCAATAGATTTTGCCAATCCATTGATTTAGAAATGACAAGCTGTCGATGGGAAGGATAGGCTCTATACAATTGCTTCAATTACCTTTAACTCATTGCGTTGGGATTTCTCATTGCAAACGTGCTGTTTGCTCGAGTTACACTTGCAGGCCTCTTTCAGGTAAACTGATTACTTCCAACAATTCTGGACTCGGCTAAATCCCCCAACTCCTCATTAGTTAGGTGATAAACGTCACAGAAAGCCAGAAGTGAAATGGAAAGTTCAAAACAAGCGCTCAAACCAGATGCTCTTGGCACCATCGCAATAAACCACTTATGCTGTGTAATAACATTTAATACATTTTATATTTTTACCAAAATGAAGCTGGGAGACCATCTATTACTTTTATAGCAATACTCCACAGTGAAATAGAACACATGATAGTACATAGAATTGAACGGGCCCACAATGTCTGTGCCAAGCATGATGCCAAGACCAACTCTTACCAGCCTCACACAATCCATATCCCCCCCCATTCTTTGCATATCCATGCACCTATCCTCCAGTCTCTTAACGAAAAAGAAACTGCTAAAAACGCTCAACAGATTAGGCAGCATCTGTGGAGAGAAGCAATTAATATTGAAGATTTGTCAACAGAACCTGATCTCATGAAGGATCTCATTAACTGCATATCTCACCACAGATGCTGCCTGACCTGCTGAGTCTTTCCAGCAGTTTGTTTTTTCTTTCTCTTAGATTTCCAGCAACTGCAGGTTTCATTTTGATTGTTCCACTGTGTGTTTATGCATATCTGTTTGCATGATGCGTTTTTTGCTTGCGTGTTTAAGAGCGTTTGGGAGTGTTTTAATATGGGCAGTGCATTTGGGAATGGAGGACGTGTATATAAAGGAGTGAATGCAAGGAGTGTGGTTGTATTCAGCTGTGGCCTGGTGTGGAAGGTTGAGGGGTGTGCACATACGGAACCCTGCAGGCTTCCCAAACTGCGACAGGTTTACAGGCAATCCCGTCCTCTGTTGGTTGGCTCACGAGTGTACTTCGAGATGTGCTCCTGATTGAAGTAACTTGTGATATCGCTCTCAATGAGCCTTCATAACCTTCACAAGTAAACACTGAGCTGAACTATTGGAGGGACTGGTGGAAAGGAGGGAGAGAAGCCGGGTGATAAATGTCAGAACCCTGTATTTTCTCAGCATCTGTGTCTGCCGTGGGAAAATTCACAGTGTGCGCAAAAAGGTTTGCTAGATTTGAAGAAACATTGTTTTTCTTTGCAGGACATTTCTGGGGGTGGATGCAGAGCAGATATGAAAGAAAAGATACACTGAGCAGAACAAAGTGCAGTGGGGCACGGTTTGGGTAGTTACTGCTTTTGCAGCTCAACATATAACCCACTCGCACAACCTGTCATCACGGCACTGCAATGTGTGTGACAAGTCTAATCTTTCAATAGTTTGGTCGTTAGCCAAAAGTAATGAAAGGAGAGTTTTGACGGTATCTGAAACATTATAATGACCCAAGGTCACTCTGTAAGCTCTTTGCGGAGTTCAGTTTCAATGGAACACCAAAGTTTAAAGGTTGTGCTAAAAAAAACTAAAGTTTAAAAGGTATTCTTCTCACTCTTAGCTTGCGGGGATGAGAGGGGGTCGTGTGTTCTACAGAGCAAGGATTGGGGTGGAATCTCCATTTTAATGTGTATCAGTAGATTAACTAGAGTTTTTCAGTCACAGTATGTATCGCAGGTTGTGTGGCTATGTGGTGTGTGTGCGTGTGGTAATGTGCACATGTGTGTCACATGCATGCATATGTGCATGCAGCACATGTGCAAACATGTTAGTGCAGAGAGCGTCGCTGGAAATGCACCTCTGCCTGAGTCAGCAACTGGGGAGGAAGCGAGGGTGGCCGAAACTCTGTCACTAAGTGCGATGCTGCAGCTTTGATCTGTCGCTGCCTGCCACAGGCTTGGCTTTGATGGGAAAGGATTTTCCACCTCCTCCTTTCCTGTCCACGGCAGCCCAAGTACGAGCTTCAAAGGCAGATACAACACGCAGGCAGACACTGATGCAGTTCACCAGCAAATCGGAGATCAGCTGGCGATGAAAGGAGAGACTTCAATGCCTAACTGTAATGAAAATATAATGGCTGGAAACCAGCTAGGAATAACATGAAGAAACACTTTTTTCGCCTTTTTAATCACACATCAGGAGAAGGTAGAGCAAATGTCTGCAATTCTCCTGCATCCCTACGACACCCCCCCCCCTCCCCCTCCCCCGCTCATCCAATTTCACTCTCTCGTTTGTGAATCCCATCTCTCTGCCATCGCCACCCCTGTCCAGGTCCTGAGCTCTGGAATTCCCTCCCAAGATGTCTCCTGCCCCTCTCTCCGCCTCAGAGACAATCCTCAGTCCGTACACGATAGAGCTTTGGACTGCCTCCTGATATCTCCATGTGAACCAAAGTCTATTCAAAGATGGGATTGTGAAGCACCATGGGAATTGTAGTTGGTCTATTATTGTTCCATGGACTGAGATCATGTGAAAAGCTTTGTTTGCGTGCTGTCCAGGCAAATCACACTGTGTGTAAAAGTCCATCAAGGTATTGTAAAAAAAAATATGATGCACAATATAGCTTGTTTAAAACACTGGGGTGTAGGAACTTCTTGCAGAGGATGGTGAATCTCTGGAATTCTCTACCCCAGAGGTTAATTAATTGAGGTATTCAAAGAAAATAGTTAAATGTTTGAAAGATTAGGAAAATTAGGTTATGGCAACCTGGTGCAGCAGAGGGGATGAGACAGGGACAAATCGATCATGGTCATATTGAGTGGTGGGATATTTTAGAGGAACGGAGTGACCTACTCCTGCTCCCATTGCCTTATGTCCTAATGTTACCTATGTTTGCTGACCCAATGCTACTGGAGCTCTATGCTCCTCCAATCTTGATCTCGAGACCATATCTAACTTTAATCGTTCCATCTCTGACTGATGTGCCTTTTGTTACCTCGGCCTAAGCTTTGCAGTACTCTCCCTAACTTTGCCACCTCTCTCTCCTTCCCTTGTATCTCCTGAAGTCTGTTTATAGTCCTCTGGTCCACCAACTTCATGCCAACCTTTCCACACATCTACACTAATATCATTTGCCTGCTTTAGGACCATGTCTTGGCTACTTAAGTGTTTGTCTAAATGATTCTTCAACATAGTGACTGTATCTGAGACCACCGCTTCCTCTGGCAGTGCATTCAAGATGTCAATAACTCGCTGTGTTGAAGAAACAAATTCTCTTTAAATCTGCTTCCTCTCACCTTAGACCTGTGCCCTCTTGTTTTTGATTCCATTACCTAGAATATCTACCCAATCTCCGCCTCTTATAATTTTATATACCTTCAAGAGGTCACCCTCCTTCACTCCATGAAAAACAAACCCTGACTAGCAATCTCTCCCTGTACTTAAAGTCCTTCAATCCAGACAATATCCTGGTGAATCTTCTCTGCACTCTCTCCAATGGAACTGCATCCTCCCTACTGCCTGGCGACCAGAGCTGTACAGAATATTCTGAGTGCAAGCTAATCGGTGTTGGTAAAGTGGCAATGTAACATCCCACTTGTATATTCTATGCCCGACCAATATCATGTGCCTTATTTATAATCCCATCAATCTGCCACTTACATGGTACTACAGACTTGAACCGCAAGGTCCCTCTTTTCATCAATATTATTTAGCACCTTACCATTTAGTGTTAATATCCTGCCACTATTTGACTTCTCAAAATGCTTCACCTTGCATTATATTCCATCCAAATTTCCAACTGATCTATATTCTGCTGATGCTTTAGACAACCTGCATTGCTATCCACAACACCTCCTACTTTCATGTTATCTGCAAATCAATCATCTTTCATCTTATATCGCAAACTACAAGGGACCCAGCACCGATCCCTGTGGAACACCATTGATCATTGGCTTCCGATCAGAAAGGCATCGTTCCATTGCTTCCCCTCTGCCTCCTATAGAAAAAAACAGCCTTGGATCTAATTAGCCAGCTCACCTTGGATCTCATGTGCTGCAACCTTCTGGAGCAGCCTTATTCAAGTCCGTACAGAAAACATCTACCGCCCTGCCTTCATCAGTCTTTGCAGTTGCCTCCCCAAAAAGCTCAATCAAATTAGTGAGGCAGGATTTCCCTGCACAAAGCCACGCTGACTATTCCTGATCAGCCCTGCCCCTTCGAGTGTGCATAGATCCTAAACTGTAGGATTATTTCCAGTAATTTCCCTACCACTGCTGTAAGGCTCATCAGCCTGTAGTTACCTGGCTTATTATCCCTGTTGCTTTTAAATAGAAGAAAAACATCAGCCTGTAGTTACCTGGCTTATCCCTGTTGCTTTTAAATGGAAGAAAAACATCAGCTGTCCTCCAATCTTCTGACACCTCACTTGTGGCTAATGAAGAAGCAAAACAAATCTATTGGGGGTCACAGTTATCACCTGCCTTTCTTCCTGTAGCAGCCTGGGTTAGATCTCATCTGGCCCTGGATATTTATCAATCTGTATGTATCCCAGGACATATAAAAGCTCCTCATTCTCTCATTATCTCACAGCCTTTTGTCTCCTTTTCATCTCTGGTCTTTGTCCAAACATCGGCCAACCAAACCCCTCCCTCACCTGTATCAATCTATCATTTGTCTGACTTTGACCTCCGACCCCCCCTGTGCTCCAGGTTTCCCTCTCCTACTGATTCTACAATCAGTCTTGAAAAGGGCCCTGAAACGTCACCTGTCCATGTCCTGCCTGTCCCATTGAGTTACTCCAGCACTTTGTTTTGGTTTTTTTAAACCAGCAACTGCAGCTCCTTGTGCCTCCTTCTTAACACTGAGCTGGTCCAGATGATCCGCAGTCCCCTCCCTGAACTCACTATCCTCCATGTCCATCCCCTTGGTGAATACAGATGACATGTCCAGTAATGCTCCTGTGACATGCCTTGGGATGACTTGCTACAGTAAAGTACTCGTTCTCAATGCAAGTTATTGTTGCTGCAGTGATTTACATTATGAGAGATCAGTTCTTGGGCTTCTCATTAAAGACAAAAGCCAACGGTTGCTGTGACCAACTCCATGCTTCAGTGACATTTTGTTTTGAGAGAGATTCTCTGAGATTTGGTCATTGCGGCAAATAGCATTGGGCTTGGTGTGGGATTTGGGAACAGGGGCTCACCCAACGTTTGTCTTTTTACCCTTCCAGTGAAGTACATGAGAGAGGCGACTCCATACATCAGGAAGACCTCTCCAGTTTCGGAAATTGGATGGGAAACCCTCCCGCCAGAGTCACCCAGGCTTGGTTCCACTGCCTCTGAGTCGCCCTCCACCCCACCGTTCTCCCTGCGCATCGAGTCCAAGGACAAGAGGAGCATCCCGCTAAAGATGTGTTACGTCACCCGAGGCCTCACTGTCCCAGATCCAGAGAACAGGTAATCTCCACCCTCCCGATGTATCATCATACAATACAATACAATACAATATATCTTTATTGTCATTGTACAGGGGTACAACGAGATTGGGAATGCGCCTCCCATACGATGCAATAATTTAATTAGCTAGTCAGTATTAATTTAAACAACAACAACCCAACAAAACAAATTGTAACAGTTTTAAGACAGAATAAAGTTTATTCTTTATACTTATGATGATTAAACTCATTCTAAACTAGTTGAGATGCGGCTTAAATTGTTCATGAATAAATGTACTTATGCTCACAGGAACAGCGCTGGGAGTGTTCTTTAGTTAAGTACATAGGTTCATGTTAAAGGAGCAGAATTAGGCTATTCGGCCCATTAAGTATTCCGCCAGTCAATCATGTCTGATCTATCATCCCCTCTCAACCCCATTTTCCTGCCTTCTCCCCATAACTCTTGACACTCGTACTAATCAAGAATCTGTCAATCTCCACCGTTAAAATATCCATTGATGGCCTCCATAGCCCTCTGTGGCAATGAATTCCACACATTCACCACCTGACTAAATTCCCCATCATCTCCTTTCTAAAGGAACATCTTTTTATTGTGAGGCTGTGGCCTCTGGTCCGAGACTCTCCCACTAGTGGAAACATCCTCTCCACTCTTCGTTGTGTTTAGAGAGCTCTGGATTATTGAGAATGACTGCATCAGAGTGCAGAGGAACAGAAATGGAACTGAAAGCTCATTGACTCTCCACCACTGTAGAAAGATTAGACCAAAACCCTGTCTGCTCTGTCAAGTGGAAGTGAGTAATGCCACAGCACAATTTCAGGGACTTTCTCTTTGGTGTTTGGTTAGTTTATCTCTCAAACAAGAAACAGTTAACAGGTCATTTATCTCATTGCTGTTTCTGGCAGGACATTTTAAGCAAACTTGGTGCATTTCTATGTTCCAAGGGAAAAAGTCGCAGCCTATCCAGCCTCTCCTTATAACTCAAGCCCTCCAGTCCTACATAACATCTTTGTACATTTATTTCTGCCACCTTTCCTACCTTGCAACAAGGACTAATTGGTTCACTTTGGGATGGCCTCAGGTTGTGTAAGATGCTGTATAAATACACATTATTTTTTTCTTTGCCTTCTGACCCTCTTTCTCCCCAAACCGGTTCCCCCTGTTCTTCAGCATTCTGCTTTACTCTTGAGTTTTCTGACATCCCATTCTCCTTTCTTCCACTCACATTCTCCGTTGAATCTCTTTTTCATTCTTTCCTCCTCCTTGCCTCCCCCCCTCCCTGTCCCCATCCCCTGCTTCTCCCCCTTATTCCCTTCCCCTTTCTCCCTCCTCTCCATCCTGTCCGTTTCCTTCTACTGGGTTCCACTTTCTCCCTATCCTGCTTACCTGCCCCCTTTCCAGTGCCGTTCCCAAAGATTTATCCCCCTTTCCAGTGCTGTTCCCAAAGATTTATCCCCCTTTCCAGTGCTGTTCCCAAAGGTTTATCCCCCTTTCCAGTGCTGTTCCCAAAGGTTTATCCCCCAGACTTCAGCACAGTGCTAATTCCCAGCCCTCACGTCCGAATGCAGATCTTTAAATTGCATGAGACTCCCATTTCTTCTGATGGGCGTTAGAGTAATATCGCACCAAAGCAGGTCCTTTGGCCCTACTCATCCATGGTCACCAAGAGGCATCTAAACTCGTCTTTTTTGCCTTTGCTCGCTCTTGAGAACCCAAATTGTGGAACTGGGCAGGTATTAGGGTTGCCAACTGTCCCGTATTAGCTAGGACATCCCGTATTTTGGGCTGAATTGGTTTGTCCCGCACGGACTGTCCTTGTTCCGTATTAGGCCCGGGGGGCGCTGTAGGCCCCGACGCTGACAGTTTAAGTCCCGACACTCTAGGTTTCCGACATTTTAGGTCCGGACAGTCTAGGTCCGGAGGCCCGGGCGCTACCTAACGGAGGTTGCGTGGCAACCCGCCTCCCGACCCGGGCGGCCGTCATTGGTGGAGTGGGAGCACGTGGCTGGGTGAGGTGACGTCACCTTGTCCAGTATTTGGGTGTGTGATAGTTGGCACCCCTAGCTGAATTTATTCATGCCCAGGTTAGAATTTAGCCTTTGGCCAACTTTAAAACTCTTTGCTCGATGTTGATGTTATATGGATCATTCATAAGGAGGGCATACAATGATGGCTTGTAAGTGCTGGCAGTATTTTGACCACAGGACTTTGAATGGAGTAGGTTGCTCTTATGTAGAGCTAGCAGGGATTCAGTGGGCCAAATGGCATTCTGAGGAGAAAGTACATTACTCATCCTGACATTGTTACTTATTAATTTGCAGTGTAGCCCCTGGCATATGTACTGCTCATGTTAAAGAGCCATCCTCAGGAAGCTGTGGTTTCCAGTATGTGTATAGCACAAGGGTTTGAAATTTCAGGAAGGCGTTCTGATGTCTGAGTATTTTAGTCTGAGCCTCCAGGAAATACCGCCAATGCCACACAGGTTGAACTCGTGCACAGATATATACTCCCAGACCCAAAATAAGTCTTCCACATTTGCAATAAAACCAGAAGATGTTAGATCAGTCAGCGGGTCAGGGTCTCTAGTAATATTTATTCACGAGTGTCCAGCATCTGCACTTCCATATCTGCAGCCTGGGAATCATGAATGCTGCTCTTTGCCTATGTTTCAGCCCAAACTCAACAGTGAAATGCGTGACAGTGTAATGACCTTGTTAGCAATAGGGTGTAGTTGCTCAAGTGCAGGACGGGCTGCTGCTGCTGCTCAATGTGGACAACACTCTTGCCTCTATAGACAAGTTGCAGGTTCAAATCCAAGACTGGTGATTTCACCATGAAATCGCGGTCAATACCCCAGTGCAGTACTGACAATGAGGGGCTTGTAATTTCTTCCAAGGGCATTGCTAAGGTAGACAGGCAGGACCTTTGTTCCCAGGGTGAAAATTTTGTAAGACTAGAGGGCATAGTTTTAAGGTCACACGTGGGGTGGGGGTGTTTTGTATGTTATCAGATCAGATACTATTATGCAAAAATACAATCAGTCATACTCAAGTACAGTAGATAGAGCAAATGGTACGGTACAAAGTGCAAAATGTAGTTTTCAGCATTGTAGTGCATCAGTTCCACAAAGTCCAATGTTCGCAATGTAGTAGAGGTGAATCAGACAGAGTCCTAGTTGATGGCAGGATTGTTCTGAAACCTGATAAATGAAGGGAAAGAGCTGTTCCTGAGTCTGGTGGTGCATGCTTTCAAACTTCGGTATCTTTTGCCAGAAGTGTGCAGGAAAAAGAAGGAATGACTGGGGTATGACAAGTCTTTGATTATGTTGGTTGCGTGTTGGCAGAGGAAGTGTGAAGTGCAGATAAAGTCAATGATGGAAAGTCTGATATGTGATAGATCTACAATTTTCTGCAATTTCTTGACCTCTTGGGCAGAGCTGTTCCGAAACCAAGTTGTGGTGCAACCCTTTCTATAGGCTTTCTATGGTGAAGTCTAGAGAAACAAGGTGGAAGACGAGGAGAATCCATCACAGAAACTAGAAATGCTGCACCTAGAATTCCTTACTCCCTCAGGTCACGAGAGTTTGACCCATAGTTACTCGCAAACCAATGTCTGTAAACGATGTCTCTGATTACCAATGTTTTAACTTGCTTCCTTTAGGCAGTTTGAATTACATTCCCCTGACTGCAAGCATACGGTGGTCCTGAGATGTAAGGATACCTCTACAGCTCAAGCCTGGTTCAATACCATTCAGGCCAATGTTAATAGCTTGACACCCAACGTCATATCAGAGGTCAAGGATCAACTAGACAGAACGGGGATAGCTGGGTGTCGAGAGATTTGTCACATGGGCTGGCTTGCGGAAAAGGTAAGGCCAAGCAAGGTTGTTGTTTCATCATTGGATGTTCTGCAGTGGGACTTGGGGAAATGGAGATCCTGTTCTGACAATGGGAACAGCGTGAAAAAGCTGGAGGTTACAGGAGGTTATAGTCTCTGCCACATGAGCTATTTCCTCACCGGAATCTCTACGCACAGCTTGTTGGATTGGCTTACAAGCTGCACAAGCAATTTAAGAAGCTGTTCCTCTGCCATTAACATCCAGATTTTGACCATCATATTTTAAAGATAACATGTAGGTTTAAAGGCAGTGTGCGATCATATTTTTCGTATTTCACTGTATCATTCAGCCCATCTAATCTGTGTCTTGGAGCATTTCCATCAGCCCACTTATTCTCCT
Source organism: Rhinoraja longicauda (assembly GCF_053455715.1). Lineage (NCBI taxonomy): Eukaryota > Metazoa > Chordata > Chondrichthyes > Rajiformes > Arhynchobatidae > Rhinoraja > Rhinoraja longicauda. Next base: position 45,731,415 of record NC_135956.1, on the reverse strand, counting down.
GCAAGCAAACCTCTCCCACATGCGTTTATACAGCCATTAACCACCATGTCCAGCAGTGTTGCATTGGGGCCAAGTAACCAACCAGGAAATGGGAGGAAACCAGAGCACCCAGGCAAATCCACGCAGTCACAGGGAGAACGTGCAAACTCCACACGGACAGCACTGGGGATGGAACTGGGGGCGCTGGAGAGGTGAGGCGGCGACACTAACTGCAGTGCCACTGTGCTGCCTCGGGTGTTTCCAGCTCTTGCTAATCGGTCCATGGTCCCGAACCATACTGTGATGCACCCCGATAACATCCTTTCCAGGGCATATCTGTAGAGGTTGGTTCGAGCTGGTTAGTTTGTGGGACAGGAACTACAACCTCCTGTAACCTGCACCATCTTTAATCGGACTTTACTGGACTTTATCTTGCACTAAATGGTATCCCCTTTATCCTGTATCTGTACACTGGGGAATGCGTGATTGTAATCAGGTATAGTCATTCCGCTGTCTGGATAGCATGCAACAAATAAAAAAGCTTTTCACTGTACCTCGCTACACGTGGCAATAAACTAAACTAGATGAAAACTAAAGTTAACCATTTCCCCTGGTCCAACAGGGCGGCACAGTGACGCAGCTGGTAGACCTGCTGCCTTCACAGCGCCAGAGATGCGAGCTCAATCCTGACCTTGGGAGATATCTGTTTTGAGTTTCCACTCCCTGTGACTATGTGGATTTCCTCTGGGTGCTCCGGTTTCCTCCCGCATCCCAAAGCCATGTGGTAAATTGACCTTTTCAAGATGAACATGGCTTATCTTGAAACATAGAGAATAGGTGCAGGTGTAGGCCATTCGGCCCTTCAAGCCAGCACCGCCATTCAATAGATCATGGTTGATCATCCAAAATCAGTACCCCGTTCCTGCTTTTTCCCCATATCCCTTGATTTTGTTAGCCCTAAGAGCTAAATCTAACTCTCTCTTGAAAACATTCAGTGAATTGGCCTCCATTGCCTTCTGTGGCAGAAAATTCCACAGATTCACAACTCTCTGGGTGAAATAGTTTTTCCTCATCTCAGTCCTAAATGGCCTACCTTATTCTTAACCTGTGACCCCTGCTTCTGGACTCCCCCAACATGGGAAACATTTTTTCCTGCATCTAGCCTGTCCGATCCCTTAAGAATTTTATATGTTTCTATAAGATCCCCTCTCATCCTTCTAAATTCCAGTGAACACAAGCCCAGTTGACCCATTCTTTCATCATATGTCAGTACCGCCATCCCGGGAATTAACCTGGTGAACCTACACTTCACACTCTCAATAGCAAGAATGTCCTTCCTCAAATTAGGAGACCAAAACTGCATACAATACTCCAGGTGCAGTCCCTGTACAACTGCAGTAAAACTCCTTGCTCCTAAACTCAAATCCTCTCGCAATGGCCAACATGCCATTAGCTTTCTTCACTGCCTGCAGTACGTGCATGCTTATTTTCAGTGACTGATGAACAAGGACACCCAGATCTGTATGACTCAAGGCCACACTGTATGACTCTAAGCCCGTTGTGACTTGGGTCTGCTTTAGCCCTATAGATGAAGAGAATGGCTTACATGAAACAGACATTGGATGGAAACCAATATGTGAGGACAGTCATAGCACTTCATGATTGATGGACTTAAAGGCTTTGTCAGGTCAAATAAAGCATTTAGACAGATTCTGAGTTTTAAAGTAAAATACACTTCTGCTTTTGTGCTGATTTTCAATAGAACCTTAGCAACAAGAGCAAGTTAATTCCTCTTTATTTTTTCTGGGAGGTTAATGCCCTTGCAAAGCGTGACTGGAAACTGCTGATGTATGTGTTTTCCTGCAGCTCACGGTGGCTGATCGCTACTCTTGTTTACTTCTGATGTGGGCTCCATTGGGCTCTGGGGTCTGCTTTGTCAAAGCAGCAGAATAAACCCTTCTTAATACTGAATGTGATATTTGTGGAAGGGAGTCCAAAATCAAGGCCATAAACATACAAATGCCTTCATAGAGCTGGCAATGAGCCAAATGGACTTGTGCACTGTCTGATTGTATGACAGGTACGTCCAAAGACGTACAGGTATGTAGGTTAATTTGACTGGGTAAAATGTAAAAAATTGTCCCTAGTGTGCGTAGGATAGTGTTAATGTGCGGGGATCGCTGGGCGGCGCGGACTTGGTGGGCCGAAAAGGCCTGTTTCCGCGCTGTATATATATGATATGATATGATATGATACCTCTTTATTTTTCAATAAAGATTTACAGATCAATACATCCAAAAATTACTTCCAGAGACAGGTTTGCCCGGTCTCTGTAACTAACACTGCAACCTTTTCTACATTCCAGGCAGTTACGTTAAAAGCCCAACAGAAGCACTGTGCCTGGCTTCTAATTATGCCAACACCACTCTGACTTATTAGATCATTATAGGTGAGGCAAGTTAGCCTGGAAATTACACCATCGAGAGACGGGGGCTCGAGCACTGATCAGTGGACCAAGCACAGAGTTCATCGAGAACTAATTTCCCCATACTGCAAATAGCTTTGCACTGTAAAATATGGAATGCCACAATTTATTTGTGCTGACTTCACCAATGTGACTTCCTGTCAAGTCAGACTCTTCCCCAGGAGTGGGAACCTTTCATTCTGGGCTTCACAAGCTATAAATTTGTTCTTGTCTGCATTTTGTCAAATTGTCCTTTTTCGAAGTGTCTTGCAATTAATCACCAGTTATGAGAAGGGTCCTTTAATTCAGTGGAGCCTTGATGAGTGAGCACTCACTGATGTCTGGCGACTCCGCTGTCTCTATGCTCTGTAATTGTGGGTTGGCTACAGAGGTATCCCATTGAAAGGCGTAGCCTTAAATCAGTGTGCCTGCCCAGCTGGTATTATATTATGGCCACAAATAACTGGTTGCCTGTTGAGATATTAGTAGTTGTTTAGTTTAGTTTAGTTTGGAGATACAGCATGGAAACAGGCCCTTTCGGCCCACCGGGTCTACGCCAACCAGCGATCCCCGCACATTAACACTATCCTATACCCACGCGGGACAATTTTTACATTTACGAAGCCAATTAACCTACATACCTGTACACCTTTGGAGTGTGGGAGGAAACCGAAGATCTCGCCGAAAACCCACGCAGGTCACGGGGAGAACGTACAAACTCCGTACAGACTCTTGGTCATCTACACCACCATGGTCCCTTTCCAGAAGGGCAACAGGAGGGAGACTGGAAACCTCCCTGGATATGCTACGTCCCAAGTTCCAGACATTTGGTGGAAGTGAGAAGGGGGTGAGGAATGGAGAGAGGGATGGTGCAAACAGAAAGCACGGACTATGGGAAAACATTTAAATAAAAAGGTATAGAAAGGAACTGTAGATGCTGGTTTACACCGAAGGTAGACACAAAATGCTGGATAACTCAGCGAATCAGGCAGCATCTTTAGAGAGAAGGAATAGGTGGCGTTTCGGGTCGAGACCCTGCTTCAGACAAGGTCTGAAAAAGTGAGCCTTGACCCGAAACATCATCTATTCCTTTTCTTCAGAGATGCTGCCTGACCCCCTGAGTTACTCCAGCATTTTGTATAAATAAACATGCTTTTTTTATTGGGCAGACAAAATAAATTAACATGGAGATTACAGGAGATGGATAGAAGAACCTTCTGAACAGCACAGAATATTCCCAACAGTGTCAACTCCTAGGACATGCTCTTAAATCACCAATAGTCCCAGTGTCATATTATTAGTTTGATCAATTGAGAAGATAAAGTGAGACAAATTGAACCATCCTATCAATACTAGAGAGCGGTCCTGAGCTACCATTTACCACATTGGAGACCCTCTCTGACTATCTATAATCGGACTTTACTGGACTTTAACTTGCACTATTATTCCCTTTATCCTGTATCTGTACATGCTGGACGGCTCAATTGTAATCATGTATAGTCTTTCTGCCAACTGGATAGTTCGCAATAAAAATGCTTTTCACTGTACACATGAAAATACACTAAACTAATGATGTTTTTCCTGTTGCTGTCCTTTGACCCATGTCATACTTGCAAAATTCCCACTGTCCATCCATCTGATGAGACTTCACCCCAATGCATGGATCAATTTACATATCTCTCAAGTCATGGTAAGTGGGCTTGGATCTTTCTCTGATTCAAGAAGCCAGGGCAGAATATGGTGACCACACCCACCACATTTCTCCCTTGATAAATGTTTCAAACAAACGCAAGCTGATGTTATCTAAGCAAGGTTGGGACAGCGTTGAACGGCATCGGAACGGGCGGCCCTTCAGCCCACAATGTCTTTGCTGACCATGATGCCAGTGGTTTGGTCTGATTGTTCTCCCTCTCTCTGCAGCCAATGACGGAGGCTGACAAGAAGCCCTGGAAGCCAGTGCTGGTGGTGCTCACCGAGAAGGACATGCTCCTCTATCCCAGCATGCCTCGCTTGAAGGAGGCCTGGCTTAGTCCAGCTCACACTTACCCACTGCTCGCCACCAGGTAAGAGGGTGGATTCTGTGGAGGTGATTACGGAAACGTTGCTTTCCCTTCACGAAACCGGTAACTTTAACTTTTAACTGAGCAGGCCGATTGCAGTTCATAGTCAGAGAATATGGAAACAGGCCCTTCAGTCCAACTCATCCATGCCAACCATGATACTCCATCCAAGCTAGTCTCATTTATCTACTTTTGGCTTATAACCTTCTAAACTTTTCCTATCTTGTGCCTGTCCAAATATCTTTTAAATGTTGTTATTGTACCTGCCTCAACTACTTCTTCTAGCAGCTGGTTCCATGTTTTGGCATCTCTCCCGTTCACTGTGTGCTACATGAGGAAGCCTCTGTTATTCTGCAGCTGCTGATTGCCTCCATCCCCGCACAGCAGCGCAGGACTCAATTGGAACTCATAGAACATAGAAGAGTACAGCACAGGAACAGGCCCTTCAGCCCACAATTTTGGTGCCACATGATGTTGAGTTAAACTACTCTCCTTGCTGCTACCTGTTCCATATCCCTGCATTCCCTGTATATCCATGTGCCTATCTAAAAACCTCTTAAAAGTCGTGAGTGTGCACCCATTTCTGTATTTCACAGTACTGCTTGTCAAGCTTGATGTTGTTAAGCAGGGAAGATTTACAATGTTGTTAAGCTGGAAAGTGTGCTGAGAACATTTACGGAAAGGTTGTCAGGACTCAAGGGCCTGAGCTACAGCTGAGCTCTGTCTTTTACCAGGGTAGGGGAATCAAGGGGTTCTACAGATATGTCAATAGCAAAAGGATAGCGAGGGATAAAATTGGTCCATTAGAGAGTCAGAGTGGACAGAAGAAATGGGGGAGATATTAAACAATTTCTTTTCTTCGGTATTCACCGAGGAGAAGGATATTGAATTATGTGAGGTAAGCGAAACAAGTAGAGTAGTGATGGAAATTATGAGGATTAAAGAAGAGGAGGTACGGACACTTTTGAAAAATATAAAAGTGGATAAGTCTCCAGGTCCTGATAGGATATTCCCTAGGACATTGAGGGAAGTTAGTGCAGAAATAGCAGGGGCTATGACGGAAATATTTCAAACGTCATTAGAAACGGGGATGGTGCCGGAAGATTGGCGCATTGCGCATGTTGTGCCCTTGTTTAAAAAAGGTTCTAAAAGTAAACCTAGCAATTATAGACCTGTTAGTTTGACGTCTGTGGTGGGAAAATTAATGGAAAAGATACTTAGGGACAATATATATAATTATATGGATAAACAAGGCCTGATTAGAAACAGTCAACATGGATTTGTGCCTGGAAGGTCATGTTTGACTAATCTTCTTGAATTTTTTGAAGAGGTTACCAGGGAAATTGATAAGGGCAAGGCTGTGGATGTTGTCTATATGGACTTTAGTAAGGCATTTGACAAGGTTCCACATGGTAGGTTGATTAAGAAGGTTAAATCGTTGGGTATTAATAGTGAGGTTGCAAGATGGATTCAACAATGGCTGAATGGGAGATACCAGAGGGTAATGGTTGACAACTGTATGTCAGGTTGGAGGCCAGTGTCTAGTTGAGTACCCCAAGGATCTGTGTTGGGTCCACTGTTGTTTGTCATTTACATTAATGATCTGGATGATGGTGTGGCAAATTGGATTAGTAAATATGCAGATGATACTAGGATAGGTGGTGTAGTTAATAATGAAGTAGAGTTTCAAAGTCTACAGAGAGACTTGGGCCTTTTGGAAGGGTGGGCTGAAAGATGGCAGATGGAGTTTAATGCTGATAAGTGTGAGGTGCTGCATTTTGGTAGGACAAATCAAAATAGGACGTACAGGGTAAATGGTAGGGAATTGAGGAATGCAGTGGAACAGAGGGATCTGGGAATAACTGTGCATTGTTCCCTGAAGGTGGAATCTCATGTGGATAGGGTGGTGAAGAAGGCATTTGGTATGCTTGCCTTTATAAATCAGAGCATCGAATATAGAAGTTGGGATGTAATGTTAAAATTGTACAGGGCATTGGTGAGGCCGAATCTGGAGTATGGTGTGCAGTTCTGGTCGCCAAATTATCGGAAGGATGTCGACAAAATGGAGAGGGTACAGAGGAGATTTACTAGAATGTTGCCTGGGTTTCAGCACTTAAGCTACAGAGAGAGGTTGAACAGGTTGGGTCTTTATTCTTTGGAGCGTAGAAGGTTGAGGGGGGACTTGATGGAGGTTTTAAAAATTTTAAGAGGGACGGACAGAGTTGACGTGGGTAGGCTTTTCCCCTTGAGAGTGGGGAAGATTCCAACAAGGGGACATAACTTTAGAATTGAGGGACAAAAGTTTAGGGGTAACATGAGGGGTAATTTCTTTACTCAGAGGGTGGTGGCTGTATGGAATGGGCTTCCGGTGGAAGTGGTGGAGGCAGGCTCGATTTTATTATTTAAGAGTAAATTGGATAGGTATATGGATGAGAGGTGATTGGAGGGTTATGGTCTGAGAGCAGGTAGATGAGACTAGGTCAGAGAGAGTGGTCGGCGTGGACTGGTAGGGCCGAACGGGCCTGTTTCCGTGCTGTAGTTGTTATATGGTTATATGGTTACTAGTGGACATAGGTTTAAGGTGAGGGGGGGGGAATATTTAATAGGAACCTGAGGGGCAACTTTTTTACCCAAAGGGTGGTAGGTATATCGAACATAGACAGACAGACATGTTGCATGTGCAGACGCACAGAGAAACTTGCTTAAATCCCCTAACAAATCTATCAATGCACCCTGAGCTCCCCTGACAGACAGCAGGGGTACACAGTGGGTGGCATAGTGGTGCAGCAGTAGAGCTGCTGTCTTACAGCAACAGAGACCTGTGTACAATCCTGTCTACAGGTGCTGTCTGTACGTAGTTTGTACGTTTGCCCTGTGACTGCATGGGTTTTCTCCAGGTGCACCACTTTCCTCCCACGCTCCAAAGACATACAGGTTTGTAGGTTAGTTGGTCTTGGTAAGTTGTAAAATTGTTCCTAGTGTGTAGGGTAGTGTACACGGTGATCGCTAGTCGGCACGGACCCGGCGGGCCAAAGGGCCTGTTACCATGCTGTATCTCCAAAGTGTAAAGGGTAAGCAGTACAGTTGAACGTGACTCTCCTGAGGTCTGCTTGAAGCTTGAATCCAAGTGCGTACCGCTCCCAACACCAGGGTGCTCAGAGGGAGACAAACATGTTGCAGAAAACATACAAACTTGAAGGTAGTTCCTTTTTATGCTAGGAATATTTTAACCTAAAATATTGTTTGTAATAGGCCAGGATCCTGGATATCGGGTAATTAGAGTGACATTAGATAATGGTTTTTCCAGGAGTTAAAATCCTCCAATTTGCCCCAATCATTTAAAAGTATTTCACTCTCCTGGAAAATTCCTTGGTCCTCTTAGTGAAGAGAGTCCCGTATTAAAACAAACAGGAAGAGGAGTCGTGTGCTTGCTGCGTGCTGGAAGAACCTGACCTCCAGATACCAGTTCGGAAATCTGTTTATTGTTTCATTAGACCAAGTGAATCAGATCATTATTGTTGACCTATGGTGACGTAAAACTAAAGAGTTTATCACGGCAGGTCTGATTTGCAGCTTTTTCCCACATTTTAGTGGAATTGACCCCTATTTTTCTATATTAGTTATTACTTGGTATTGGTTTATTATTGTAATATGTATGAGACACAGTGAAAAATCTTTGCATGCTACACAGTCCAATCATATCATACATGGGTACAATCAAGCCAAGCACAAGTGCAACAGGTAGTGCAAAGAACAAAAATATGAGTAGAGAATATAGTGTAACAGTGTTGTAGTGTTAGTAACAGACAAAATGCAGATACAAAATGTAAGGTGCAAGGTGTGGGTGATTGGGACGGCACCTTTAAGTTATGAGAGAACTGCTCAATAGTCAGAAACCACTCATCTAACTTCAGAAGCACTTCATTGGTTTTGGAACACACTGAGACAGGGTGCGATTCATTGTCTCTCCTGTGAAAATATTTTTCCCCGATTATTTGATGCTCAGAGGGATCTTGGGGTTCAAGTCCATATCTCCATGAAAATGGCAACACAAGTAGATAGAGTAGTAAAGAAGGCATATGGTATGCTTGCTTTCATCAGTCAGGGCAGTGAGTGTAAGAGTCAGGATGTCATGATGCAGCTTTAGAGGACTTTAGTTAGACCACATTTGGAGTATTGTGTGCACTTCTGATCACCCCTTTACAGGAACGATGTGGTGGCTTTGGAACGGGTGCAGAGGAGGAGTTACCAGAATGATGCTTTGTTTAGGGCGCACTAGCTATAGAGAGGCTGGACAGGTTTGGGCGGCACGGTGGCGCAGCGGTAGAGTTGCTGCCTTACAGCATTTGCAGCGCCAGAAACCCAGGTTCGATCCTGACTATGGGTGCTGTCTGTACAGAGTTTGTACATTCCCATGACCTGCGTGAGTTTTCTCCGAGATCTTCGGTTTCCTCCTACACTCCAAAGACGTACAGATTTGTAGGAAAATTGGCTTGGTAAATGTAAAAACTGTCCCCGGTGTGTGTAGGATAATATTAATAGACAATAGGTGCAGGAGCAGGCCATTCGGCCCTTTGAGCCAGCACCACCATTCAATGTGATCATGGCTGATCATTCTCAATCAGCACCCCGTTCCTGCCTTCTCCCCATACCCCCTGACTCCGCTATCCTTAAGAGCTCTATCTAGCTCTCTCTTGAATGCATTCAGAGAATTGGCCTCCACTGCCTTCTGAGGCAGAGAATTCCACAGATTTACAACTCTCTGACTGAAAACGTTTTTCCTAATGTGCGGGGATCACTGGTCGGTGGGGACTCGATGGGCGGAAGGGCCTGTTTCCGCGCTGTATATCTAAACTAAGCTAAACTAAACTAAATTTGGATTATTTTCTATGGATTACCGGAGGTTACAGAGAAACCTGGTGGTATATAAAATTAGGAGAGGCATAGATTGGGTAGACAGGACCTCTTTCCCAGCATGGGAAAATCAAATACTAGAGGGCATAGCTTTAAGGTGAGAGGGGCAAAGTTTAAAGGAGATAAGCGGGGCAGATCTTTTTACACAGAGGGTAGTGAGTGCCTGGAGTGCACTGCCAGGGGTGGTGGTTGAGGCAGTTACGATAGTGGGATTTAAGAGATTTTTGGATAGGCACATGGACATGCAGGAAATGGGCAGACATGGTTTAGGTGTAGGCAGATAAGAGTTGGTCTTGGCCTCATGTTCGACACGGACTTTGTCGGCCGAAGGGCCTGTTCTTGTGCTGAGTACTGTTCTGTATTCTATATTCTATTTCCACCGGCTAAACTCTGCCTCCTATGCAGCTTACCTTCCAGCATCTGATTCCCACTTCTCCATCTAACAGTTCCAAGAACATTGGCTTACTTGGTAGAACTGGTCGCTCACAGCTCCAAAGGCTCTGGGTTTGATTCTAACCCCCAATGCTGTCTGTGTGAGGTTCTCCTTTGACCACGTGGGTTTCCTCCCACATCACAGGGACATATATTGGCTCCTGGATTTTGCCCCTCGTGTGTAGTGGGGAGGATTACCCCGGTTGCTGGAGCAGAGCAGACTCGATGGGCCGAATGGCTGATTCTGCTGCTATGACTTATGAACTTATGAAATTTATGGAGGGGAGACTGATGGGAGGCCTGTGGGCCTGAATTGGAGAAATCAAGTCGAGAGATAACAATGGCAGATGTGATGGTTTCAGCAATGAGTACTGCAAAATATTTTCATCAGGTCAGAAGTGATAGGAGTGGAATTAGGCCATTCGGCCCATCAAGTCTACTCCGCCATTCAATCATGGCTGATCTATCTCTCCCTCCTAACCCCATTCTCCTGCCTTCTCCCCATAAGTTCTGACACCTGTACTAATCAAATATCTATCTATCTCTGCCGTAAAAATATCCACCGACGGCCTCCACAGCCTTCTGTGGCAAAGAATTCCATAGATTCACCACCCTCTGACTAAAGAAATTCCTCCTAATCTCCTTAAAAGAACGTCCTTTAATTCTGAGGCACTGACCTCTAGTTCTAGACTCTCCCACTAGTGAAAACATCCTCTCCACATCCAAACGACTGAACGACTACGACTGCTGTTGTTGTCAGCATTAACTCAAGAGTAAAATGCGGCCATTAATTAGGTTGATGAGTGGCCTCTCACTGCTTGGTGAGGCAACTCGGATTAAACTCATCCGTGAGCTGGTATCTTTGGGGAGGACAGGGAAAAATTGGGAGCAACAGGAATTAATTTTAAATCTTCGCTATATTATTAAGGTCTGTGCTAAACAAAAAGCAATGTTGAGAAATTGGTTATAAGGTAGGCAGTGGGTGGACTTGTTCAATAATCTTTCTGCTGTTGAGAACAAGACAGCAAATAGTTAACACAACAGGCCAGCACCAAATCCAGTAAGATATTCCAAGGTAAAGATTACTCCAACAACATTGACGTATCAGTGTCCACTACAATACCAATGGCCACCGACTGGTATATTTTATAAAGGACAAACAGTAAGAACTCTTCACATCCCACATGTTTCAGAGTGCTCTCTTCAAGACAGGAGCCAGTGAGTATTGCGACAGGCCAACAAAACTGTCACAAGCGAGAAAAATATGTAAACCAGGCATAAATTTGTAAAGCCATTTCCAGGAAAAGACTTGATGGTAATAGTGAGTCAGCACTAAACAACAAGCGGGAGCTGTAGAGAGTGGGGTCACAGCAGGGTCATGGGAGAAAAATCACCTGGCAATGATCAACCTTCCATTCAACTCCACTGGAACCTGTTCAAAGGAGAATTAGTGTACAGGATCTGGCACAGAGAGCTGGAACTTTTGTCAGCACCTTCCCACCTCAAGCCTGCTACCCTATTCCAAAAACACTCCTGTTTTGTCTGACTTAACTGTGCCTCCGTTTTTTAGTTTTAGTTTTAGAGATATAGCACGGAAACGGACTCTTCAGCCCACCAACTCCACGCCGACCAGCGATCACCATACACTAGTACTATCCTACACACTATGGACAATTTACAACCTTTCCCGAAGCCAATTAACCTACAAAGCTGTACATCTTTGGAGTGTGGGGGGAAACCAGAGCACCCGGGGAAAACCCACATGGTCACGGGAGAACGTACAAACTCTGTACAGACAGTACCCATAGTCAGGATCGAACCCGGGTCGCTGGCGCTGTAAGTTAGTGCTGTCCCTCCTCTGAGGGTTGTTGGTTCAAGCTTCAGTGATAGGAGTACAAAGAGCTGAGTCCCTCGTGCAGAGCTGAGGGTGTGCAGCATTGTAGGAAGTGCCCTGTTTCAGAATAGTTGCTGGACTGTGCCCCTCTCAGCACCTTGCATAAGACCCCATGGAATTAGGTCATAATATATCTCACTCATCTTTTGAAACTCAGATTATGTGGCCATTACTACTGGACTCTGCTTTGTGTAGGGTTGCCAACTTAGCCATATTAGCCGGGACATCCCGTAGTTTGTCCTGTACGGGACCGCCCTTGTCCCATATTAGTAGGGTTGCCAACTTCCTCACTCCCAAATAAGGGACAACGGGTGACGTCACCGCCCCGCGTCCCAGGTGACCTCACCCAGCCAGCGGCCACCTGCTCCTGCTCTCTCAGTGTTAATAATGCCGGCTGCACACCATGTTCCCATTGGGGCAGCTCGGCCCCCTGTTCCTCCTGATGTTCAGCGCCTCCGTCTCTTGCGAGCCGGGCTCGCCCGCTTCAACCACAAACTCCAGCGGGATTGTGTGCAGGTTTACCAAGGACACTGCCTTAGTCTGTAAGTTCTGGGGAGGGGAAAGGAATTGAAAAATCCGGCGACTTCCCGCCCACCCAACTAACCAACCAAACATGCCTTCCAAGACAGCAGAGTCCGGCTCGGTCCACCGGCTGCTGCAAGGAATTAAACTGGACTGTCAATCAGGAACCTGCGATTAGTGTCAAAGAGTGGCTCAGTTTCTGACTGTTTTTTTTTGTGTATTGGACGAATTCCCGCAGGTTTAAGCAATTTAAAAGGATTGTGGCCTGCTGCATGACTTGGAAACACCAGAGTAACATTAAATCCGTGCTTCCAAGTCACGTAGCGGGTTACAATCCACTTAAATTAAATTAAATTAAATGCCCCAATGGGAACATGGTTTGCAGCCGGCATTATAAACACCGAGAGAGCTGCCCTTGGTGTCTCAAACGCCACCATACACATGGAGCAGGCGCTGGCCGCACTCGCTCACACTGCAATCACCACCCAATGCAAGTGCGTGGTGTATTTCCTTCCCATACTCTGCAGTGATCCCCACTTGTACTTTAGAAACCACCTTCCGACCTTTACACAAGGAGTCACAATGCTCCACCGTCCGACTTAAAGCGATTTGGGAATGACGACCGGTCGTCAACTCGAAACATTAACTCTGTTTCTCTTTCTGACCCGCTGAGCTTTTCCCCGCGGCATTTCTGTTAAATTTTACACCGAGTTAGCCCAAACCTGTACATTTAAACCCGGGATTTTAAGACCTCGCTGATTATTACTTCATTTTGTTGCGATTTCTGGGAGTCCCTAATGGAGGTTGCGTAGCTACGCGCCTCCCAGCCCGGGGCGGCTGCCATTAGTGGAGCGGGAGTATGTGGCCGCTGGATGGGTGAGGTCACGTGGGGCGCGGGGTGGTGACGTCACCCTTTGTCCCTTATTTGGGAGTGAGGAAGTTGGCAACCCTAGCTTTGTGGGAGCATGCTGTGCACAAATTGGCTAAATTGTCACCATGCCTACACATACAGAAGAGTTATAGGTACTGGTTTATTATTGTCACGTACTAAGATAGAGTGGAAAATGTTTATGTACTATCTAGGCAAATCATACCATGCATGGGTCTTCAGAGAAAGTGCAGATTTTAAAAAGATTTCAGAAATCAGAAATTCATCCCTCGCACACGAGAGTCCCGTCCAGGAGTTCAATGACAGTGGGGAAGAAGCTGCTTTTGTATCTTGTGGTTGTGCAAAAATCCTTGGGTTGTAAAGGAAGTATGGAAATATGGAAATAGTTCATAGAAATCATTAATTTGCCATAATTGTCATTGCTTTAGAGACCATTGACAATTTATTATTTATTCTGTTAATTCAAAATCAAAGATGTCTTTCTCCTTCCAGTCAAAATAATTATTAGTTATTAGTTATTCAGTCTGAAGAAGGGTCCCGACCCAAAACGTCACCCATCCTTTTTCTCCAGAGATGTTGCCTGACCTGTTGAGTTACTCAAATTGAAGGATTAAGATCGGGAATGTTTAATGGTATGATTTTATTTCTGCAACCTTTGACACTGGGCAGAATCGTGCCCACCCACAGCCAGTGGTACCAGCATGTACGTCCTCCCCTTGCGTCACAGTTCGCCTCGAGTTCAGCACGGCGCAGAGGTCAATGCACTCTGCACCCTTCAGCTAGATTTACGCCAGTGTACAAGCATACACACAGTGAACCCATTCATTTGACTACTGTGGTCACCTATCCCAGAAAAAAAGCAAGGGCCTCTTTTAATATTTTATCATTTTCAATTATATTTATTCATTTTAATTTGTCTGAATGATTGCTAACTGTCTCTGATGCTTCATCTTGAAGTGGTGCATGCAGGCGGCTGGGAATGAGATAGAGGGTAGGTCAGGTACACCAAGTGCAAGGGAGCTCAGCTTGTAACCCAGACCTCTGCCAGATTGTGAAGTTGGCAGGACTTGTACTGTGATTGATACATTAATTTAAATGAAATCCTATGTCACACAAACCCTCCCGTGAAGGGATTGTTGGATTTAAGCTGCCTGGGCAGTGCCGGCTTTGCTGATATGTGTTTGTCAAGTTAAATCAATTAAGCGTGTGACAAGCTACACATTCTATGAATGTGAGGTTCCTATGTTTCAAGAAGCATAAATAGTTAACGTTTAATTACAAAGCGTGAGCTAGATGTGGCAGTCATAATGAATTGTATTAAAAACTGTTCTCCAGTAAAAAATCTGCTTGTATTTCCTATAAATTCAATCAAAATACTTGTTAATGTCTCATTTATATCTGAGAAAATAGTAGTGATAACATTTGATATCCATCTTTGACCATTTTCTTGCAATGCTGCTGCAGTCAATAATCTGACCATCTCTCTTACAGTCGTTAAAACGTATGCCTGGAAAATGCCCGTGAATTACAGGTCATTATTTGTGTGAAAGGAAGTTCCTACTGCAAATTGAATTCTGCGTGTGTTATTGCAAGACCCTGCCTCAGTCCCACTACGTACAGCCCGTCTATTCCAGTCTGCTGCATCCTTTATAAACACGCTCATCCAAATCTCCGTTGGTTATATCCTATTTTGCACTAAACTCCATACGCCTCTTGTACTCCCCAACCTTTCCTTGGCCCCCAACTTACCCTGGTCCAGTCCCTTTCTGGAACACACTGCCCTAGTGGTAGGTGGAGGAAGGTACTCTCATTTAGAAGGGTCTTGACCCAAAACATTTCCCATTCCTTCTCTCCAGAGATGCTGCCTATACCGCTGAGTTGCTCCAGCATTTTGTGTCTATCTTTGGTTTAAACCAGCATCTGCAGTTCCTCCTACTAATTTAACATATATCTGGAGGGGGCCTTAAAGCATAGAAGGTTATGGGACAAGTGGAAAAATAAATGGTATTGGCACAGATGGTATTAATAATGTGTGGGTCATATGGTTTGTTTCTATGCTGCAACTCTCTATGGTTATCTTTAAATTGTCTTTTTTTTCTCTGTCTCACTGTCTCTGGATGCAGGGGTGGAGGGCTTCATTGGCAGAGAGTCAGGTGTGGGATTGAATGGTGAAAATAGTGACAGAGGTCTGGGGATGATAGGTGGATACACAAAAAGGCTGCAGAGGATGGAATCTGATAATATAGGAAGAGTGGAACCAAATGACAGAGGGATAGTAGGCATCTGGAAACAGTGAAGTTGGGAATAAGTGGGAGCGGTGTGTGTTTAATAGGTAGTAGGGGCAGGAGAAAGAAAGTGGGTGATAGGGGACTGGGGGTAGCTTGGGATGATGGGTGTGTGTGACAGGACCTGGGTTGATCAGAAGGGGAGAGAGGAAGGGGGAGAGGAGGAGCAGATTACCTGAATTTGGAGAATTCATTGTTCATGCTATTGCATTATCAACTACCCAGGCAGAATATGAGGTACTAATCTTCTGGATGTTTTATCATGTTAGAGGTGCTGCATTAAATGCATATTGTTGTAGTTGAGCTTTTGAAAGAACTCAGTATTATCTCGGGCATTGCAAATGCCCATTCATCATTCTGTGTGTAAAATTCTGATGGGAAATCATCATAGAACAATCGTCTTGTAACTTATGAGGTAATTAATCTCATGGCGTACCCCTGCCCAGATTAGTAAATAGGTTGACACAAGAAACTGCAGATGGTGGAGGCGATGTTGGAGCAAAAAACAAACTGCTGGAAGAATTCATCATATCTTGATGCAGTAGTCAGGAGGAACTGCAAATGCTGATTTGCACCGAAGATAAACACAAAATGCTGGTGTAACTCAGCAGACCCAGGCAGCATCTCTGGAGATAAAGAATAGGTGATGTGTTGGGTTGAACCCCTTCTTCAGACTGAGAGTCTGGGGGGAGGGGAAGTAGAGGTATGAAGAGGTTCAGAACAAATCACAGTTGGCACTGATGACCAAGGAAAGGTGGAGCCTACAATGCTCCATTGTTGGCTGTGGTAGAGCTGATAACAAAGGGATTACATGGATGTGAACGGGGAAAATGTCAGAACGAATAAGGTTGGGAAGGGGCGGAAGAGAGGAAATGCAGGGGTTACTTGAAATTAGAGAAATCAACATTCATACCGTTAGGTTATAAGATGCCCCTCCCTCTTGATGCAGGTCTTCATCCAAAATGTCAACCATTCCTTTGCCTCCAAAGGTGCTGGTTGATCCACTGATTTTTTTCTGCGGTTCATTTTTAATAAATAGGTACCGTATCTGATGCACAAACTCTGGGATGATTCTGATTTCTTCCAAATATGACTCTAATTGTGTGTTTCATCTTGTAGGTTGGTGCACTCTGGAGCAGAGAGGGATTCCCCACAGCCAGGCGCTGATCTCTCCTTTGCCACTCGGACCGGAACTCGCCAAGGCATCGAATCGCACCTCTTTCGGGTTGAGAACAACTCCAGCCTCTCTGGCTGGACCAGGCTAATCGTACAGGGCTGTCACAAAGCAGTGGAACTCATTAAAGAAGTTACAACCAGTGAGTGGCGTGCTGTGAAACCTGTGATGAAAAAAAAACTCATTACACTATTATAAAGTCAAGCAATGAGAGAAAAAAATGAAACATTTTAACTAGTTAGTGTTTTCTTCCCCTCTATCTGCTTTTGAAGGGACTGACACTCTCTGCGGTAAATCTCAAGGGTATCCAAGGATTTATATTCAACCCAGGTTAAGGAAAACGCAAATCTGAGCATTCCCTTTAAAATTCCTTCTGATTGAGTTATAGATAACTGGTGACCCAGTTTGAGAACTTTAAAATTAAATTCCTAGCAGTTTTGTGGGGTTTTTCGATGTTTTGTAGACTGGAACTTAGGATCTCAATTAATTTAAACCACAAATTTCTGAGCTTCCTTAGGAAGATTAGCCTTGGAGCCTGCAGACGTACAGAATAATATTTTAACATGAAGCCTAAATTGTGGAAATAAATTCCTCAATGCTGGATAATGTTCCACAAAATTAATAGAAGTATTAAGGTGTGTGAAGAGATTTGTGGGGATTAATGGAAATGGATAGAGAGAAATTATTTCCATCATTTGAGGAGTCTGGGGCAAGATAGCCAGAGCATGAGGATTACAGCAGATCCTTCAGGACTGAAGAACAATGTTCTAGAATGTGCATGGTGATAGAAATTAAGCACCCTTCACAAATGGCAATTGTTCGTTATTTTAAATTTGAGATTCAATGTTAAAAAACCTCCAGAGAATTATGGAAAGTGAGACAAGAGCATGTGAACAGAGTTAGGGTAGGGATCAAGTGCTGTCTCTTTAACTGTGCTCAGGCTGAAGAGGCCTGTGGGGTCTTCTAGTTATATTCCTAACAAGAACTCCCCAATTAGGAAGGCACAATGACGCAGCTGGTAGAGCTGCTGCCTCAGAGTGTCAGAGACCTGGGTCGATCCGGACCTTAGGTGCTGTCTGTGTGGAGTCAGCACGTGCTCGCTGTGACCGCTCCACATCCCAACAATGTGCGAGTTTATAGGTCAATTAGCCTCTGGAAATTGTCCCTAGTTTGTTGGAAGTCGATCTGAAAGTAGGATAACATAGAACTAGTGTGGACAGGTGATTGATGGTCAGCGTGGGCTCAGTGGGCCACAGGGCTTGTCTCCATGCTTTCAATCAATCAATCAAAACCTTCCTTAACCAATGCGAAAAAGCAGTAAATGCTTTCATGGAAAACCTTGAAACACAATGGTCCTCCTAAATTAAAATTTTGACCTTTCCTGATGTTGACCGATTTCTCCTAACATTAATAATTAACTGCCTAAGCAGAGACTGGTTCAGGTGCAGTCAAGTATACACAGGGCTGCCAATTGACAAGCATGGTTTGAAGTGCAGTTGGCAGCATAATTTAATCACCTGACTGAATTAGTACTCCCTGTGGGTTACCCAATCCAGACCAGCAGCAGAAGGAAACCGCAGCACTAGATAAGACTTCCTGGAGCTGTCATTGAGGATTGTAGAATGATATTACTGATGGCTGAAATGCAAACTTTAGTTTGGAGATTCAGACTGGAAACAGACCCTTAGACCCACTGAGTTCACGCTGACCTACCTGTTAACACCGATCGCCCGTTTACATCAGTTCTAAGTTATCCCACTTTCTCGTCCCCTCCCTCCACATTGGGGGCAATTTTACAGAGGCCAATTAACCTATAAACCCACACGCCGTTAGAATGTGGGAGGAAACCAGAGCACCCAGAGGAAACTCTCGTGGTCACAAGGAGAACGTGCAAACTCCACACACACACAGCACCCGAGATCAGGATAGAACTCAGATCTCTGCACTGTAAGACAGCTGCGCAACTGTGCTACCACGGGTTGCTTAGTGATGCTTCTATTTTAATACCAAGTGAATGATTCCTGTATGAAATAAAAGGAGAGAATAAAATAAGCAATATTGGAAGTGAGATGCACATAATGGTGATCCAGGCGGCCATTGACTCAGCTACGTTAAGACCTTTTGCTCAGTAAAGGGAAAATTTACCATTTTGTGAAATTCCCCACATTATCTACTTCCTACGGCAGGAGGCAAGTTCTGTGTTTAACAGAAAACTGAGATCAGAAGACATAGAAAAAGAATTAGGCCAGCAGACCCATTGTGTCTGCTCCGCCATTCGATCGCAGCTGATCTACTTTTCCCTCTCAACCCTATTCTCCTGCCTTCTCCCCGTAACCTTTGATGCCCTTCCTAATGAAGGATGAAACTATTCCTCTCGTTGAATACCTAAACTTCCAAAATGTACCTATCCATCATGGTTAGTTAATGACCTTAACCAGTGCTTCAATCCTTGCTTGACTGTGAGTCAACCAGTTAATGTTCTCAGGTTAAATGTTGTACAAAGTGAAGAATGAAGTACTGTCCGTTTAGACTTTTGTTTTGGATTCATACCATAATCTCTAGGGTTTGGCAAACATGAGGATTAAGATAGGTTCTGTTATTGTCCTGAGGTGGTAGCTAAGGCTTAGTTGGCACAAACTTGGCCTGAATCAGAGGCTTGTGGACTTGGGTACAAGTCCAACTCCAGAAACTTGAGCACAGTCTTCAAGGACCTCTGCTTTGTTGGAGGTGTCCCGTTTCAGGATAACATGTTAAAGGATGATCCCAACAGTACAATCAACAGACTTTTACAAAGAGAGGTAATTTTCTCCTGTGCCTCAAGGGCAATATTTATCTTTCTGTCAACGCCACAGCAGCAGATTATTTGGTGGCATTAAATATCTGCATGGAATCTTGCTGTGTGCAAATGTGCTGCAATGCATCAAAATAGTTCCACAGTAAGGAAGAGGTTTGGAATGTAAAAGTGAAGTGCAATAGATATAAAAGGTTTTAAAAGAAAATCTTTGTGCATTAGGGTTGTTGATTCAACAGCATACAAGCAATTGTTTGGGGGGGAGTGGCAGGGTGGGAAACGTATAGAGTTGCAACAGTTGTTGGAGGCAGATATAGCCTTTAGCTGTCCACAAAGTTGATAAAACCATAAAACAGTCTATAACCATCAACACATGGGTTAGCGATGCGTTCTGGATGAATCCTGGGCTCCATGTTATGTAATTCCTTACCACATAGCAGATTAGTTGGCCCATATCGAGTCTGTGCTGGCTCACCAAACAACCAGTTTCTTAACTTGTTTTTCCATAACCTATTCTCACATTCCCATCCATCTCACCAGACACCCTCATCAGGGGTAATTTACACTGTTACCCTCTATTCCAGTGCTACCCTCTCAATCTGCACATCCATTGGGATGCGGGAGGTAATCGGAGCACATGGAGAAAACCCATGTAGTCACAGGGAGAACGTGCCAACTCCACTTGGATAGCACTGGAGATCAGGATTGAACCCAGGCTGCTGGAGATGTAAGGCTGGAGCTTTGCCACTAGTCTGCCCACTTGTGACTTGTTAGACAAGCACATGACATTATTGTCTTTCAATGGATCTGCATTTCAGTTTATTTTGCTCAGTTCTACCCATTGCAGGGAGACTTGTAAACAGAATTGCAGTAATGTTGGTGTTCTTCATGTGCTTCACAGCGTGTATATACAGGACCCAGGAGTGCTGCCTGAAAATTCATTATGAAAATGGTTTTTTTATCCTGAAAGAGGCTCAGGAGGGAAGCTTGCCAAAGTTAATCTGGCAATTTTCCTTTGAGAAATTAAAGAACTCCTCAGATGATGGACTGAGAATGCTCTATTTAGATTTTGGTGGAAGAGACGGGGAAATTGTAAGTACCTTGTTAGTTCCTCTATTGATGTTTAGTTATACAGAATAAATGCAGCAATTATGTTTATATAGCACATTTAAAAGTCATTTGGACAGGTTCATGGATAAGAAAGGTTTAGTGAGATACGGGCCAAACGTGGTCAGCTGGAACTAGTATAGATGGGGCATCTTGGGTGGCATCAGCCGAAGGGCTGTATGACTCTTACTATTTTAATACGGTAAAGCCTTCTCTCATAGAGTGATACAGCGTGGAAACGCCCTCATAATTAGTGGTCTAGTGGACAGTGAGGAAGGATATCCAAGATTACAACTGGATCTAGATCAATTTGGAATCTGGGGCAAGGAATAGCAAATGGAATTTGACTGACAAGTATGAGCTGTTGAACTTTGGTATGTCAAACCAGTGCAGGACTTGCACAGTATATAGTAGAACAGAGAGATCTATAGATGCATGGTTGTCTGAAAGAGGTGAATAGGGTAGCAAATTCATTGTCATGCTTGCCTTCTTTGGGAACGGTATTGAATACAAAAATTGGTACATTATGATACAGCTGTACAAATTGTTGATGAGACCGCACTTGGTGTGGAGTTCCGGTCGCCCAGCTGTGGGAAGGATGTCATTAAATTGGAAAAGTGCAGAAAAGCTTCAGCACAATGCAACCTGGATTTCCAGGCTCGAGTTACAGGAAGATGCTGGATAGGCTGGGACCTTTTTTCTTTGTTGAAGTGTATAAAAACATGAAGAGTATGGATAAAGTGAGCATTCACAACCTTTGTCCCCAGGCCAAAGAATACTAAAACTCGGTGTAGGCTTAAGGTGAAAGGGGATTAGATTTAAGAAGGGCCTCAAGGGCATCTTTTTCACTCAGAAGGTGGTCCATATTTGGAATGTGCTGCCAGAGGAAACTAAAGAAGAGGACACAATTATGCCTTCCAAAATACATTTGGACAGATATAGATAGGAAGGCTGAGAAGGATATGAGCTAAATGCAATCAAGTGGGACTCGCCCTAAATGCCAATTTGGTCGACATGGACAAGGTGGGCAGAAGGGCCTGTTTCTAAGCTCTACGACTCTCTGCCATTCCTCACAATGTATGTGAAAATCATCTCACAGAGGCCTCTTAACATTGTGTCATTGCAGTCATTTTTTCAATTTGTTTATTCCTCAATTTTCTATCCCTTTTCCCTTCACCATATCAATGATCTCTTGTTTGATTGTACATTCTCCAATATTCATAAATTTTAGTTCAATGTAATCTTGGTTGGCATGGACAAATTGGGCCGAAGGGCCTGTTTCTGTGCTGTATTGCGCTGCGACTCTAAAGCGGCATTTCCCGTTGTCAGGTGTACTGTTCTACTCGATCAACAAACCTAATCTCACTGACCTAGGCTGACTCTACGTTGTTTATGAATGCCAAACACACTGAAGCATTCCTCCACTGAAAGCAAAGATACCTCATTGGTTAACCCTTGTGTTAATTTGGGAAATTTGCAAAGATAAAATACCATTTGATTTTAGGTGGGTTGAATATTGTGCACAGAAACTATAATTTGGACAAATGCAGAATCTAATGTCAGTGCCTTGACTGGAATACCATGGTAGTGATCTGCCTTTCCAGTGTGGAGAATACCGCCTGTGTTGTGGGACAGACTATTGATACAAACTGTTTAATAAATGGAACAATAATGATTTCAAATGTAAGAAAGATCTTTGAAGATTGACCATCTCTGATAAAACTCATGATTAAAACTTTTTTTTTGTTCCCTGTCTAGCAACTGGATCTTCACTCATGTCCAAAACCCATTGTTTTCATCATCCACTCCTTCCTCTCTGCAAAGATTGCACGGCTGGGCTTGCTGGCTTGAGGGAAGGTGGACATGCTCAATGAAGGAACACATCTCGGAAAAGGGTCATTGTTCAGGAACTGCTGGATATCTCCAGAGGGTGTAGTGCAGCTGTGAGGAATGGGATATTTAATCCTTAATAGAATCGGACAAATAGTTTATTTAATAGAGAAAAGATTTGTAACAATTCAATATGAATTTTAAAGGCACTTTTCTGGTTTTATAACAAAAAACTTTGAAATCTTTTCTATACTGCAGTCAGGAGTCTAATAAATTTTCAATCATTGTTGGGAGAAAACCATAATCTTCTCTCATCAAATTTACAAAACTAATGTCTGTAATATTATGCCTTATTCTATTTTCCCACTGCATTAGTGAAGAAACACTCATCATTTCAGACAATGAATATTATTTCTAATTTCACAGTCTCTAACAAGGCTGTTGCCAATTAGATTTTATAAATATGTAAAATGAGAATTGAGTTTTAAATCACATTATATCCATATTAAAAAAATAGCATCTGATTTGTTTCATTATTTTATTTGGCCTCGAGGGCAATCACTTCCTAATACGGGTCTTTTAACATCTCTTGGTTTGTTGAATCTGGTGTTTAACAGATTTAACTGGTTGTTTCAGCTTGTGGCATGGCTGAGTAAATGCACTTTCTCGTCCAGGCAGACGATTGTGGGCATGAGTTCTATGCTGAGAAGCTGAACGCAGAAACCCCAGTGCAATACTTACCAGAGGTGCTAACTTTTAAATGAGCTATTAACCCAAGAACTTGTTTGCCCTCTCAGATGGATGTAAAAAAAATCAACACGCAAGTTTGTTTGACTTGGAGCAGGGTGTAT
This sequence comes from Rhinoraja longicauda, assembly GCF_053455715.1. Lineage (NCBI taxonomy): Eukaryota > Metazoa > Chordata > Chondrichthyes > Rajiformes > Arhynchobatidae > Rhinoraja > Rhinoraja longicauda. The sequence goes on along the minus strand of NC_135956.1, from coordinate 45,708,223 downwards.
TCCTGGTGTCCTTGGTGATATTTACTCATTAATTGCAATACATGGGAACTTGCTAGGCAGAGACTGTTGTTCCAACCCTTCAAGGAACTATTAGATTTTCAGTAAAGTACTTAGGAATGTCCCAGGGTCATGGGCATTGCTACAAAATGCAGGTTATTTTAGTATAAGAACTTACCAGAAAGCCCTTGGTCAAAAACTGCTCCAGTCATCATAAAATATTTATAAAGTTCCTTCAATCAAGAGCTGGTTAACAAACAAAATAACAGTTGACGAACATGCCTCAACTACACTAGTCTCACACCCATTTATTTTTTAAAGGATGGACTTCTATTTGGGCTGAGCCTGCCCCAATCAGCTACTCCTAATTTTGATTTCTATAACCAGGGAAGGAACTGTTTGGATGGCAACACATTTGAAATTGCCGTGTTCATCATGCTTGTCATTTCAACTGTGATCTGACTGCTAAAGAGTTTTGTTTTAGCTCTGCAAGTTAAAAAGGTCAGGTTCTGATTATATGGTAGATTTAGAGGTTGCCTTTGTAATGGATAATGTGGATAATGTGGGTGTGGGCAAGAGATGAGAGGAAGCATCTCTGTTTTTAATATATTTACTGTTGTGGTGCATAAATGTTCTCCTCCTCCTCCTCCTCTCGTTGAAGTTTTAATTATGATGAGGTTCTGTAACTCTCCAAACAAGCTATATTTTTTAAGACTCTTGCTCCCTTTTAAATAGGAACGGTTATATAAAACCTTTTGACGGGTCTAATGAAAATTATTCCTGATGATAGTCAACAGTACTTTATTTGTCACATGTGCAGCTGGCATGTGAAATTCTTTTTGCCAATATTGCACATGCGGGCACTGCCATTTTTGGTGCCATTATCCAAAGTCCAGTCGGCACATCTGGCCATCGTTCTGTCCCGGGACCAACTTTTTTTTAGGCAAAGGGTGTTAAGAATATGGAACGAGCTGCCAGAGGGGTATTTGAGGCAGGTACTATCACAACATTTAAGAAATATTTGGACGGATACATGGATAGGATAGGTTTAAAAGGATATGGGCCAAATGCAAGCAGATGAGACTAGTGCAGATGGGGCATGTTGGTCTGCATGGGAAGGTTGGGTCGAAGGGCATGTTTCCACGCTGTATGACTATAACCCAGTATTTGGTTCTATTTCTCAAAGTAATGATGGAAGATCCTGGATGTGCTTGGTGTTTGGCATTGGGTTTATCACCTGGAGTCATACAGCGTGGAAGGAGGCCCTTCCACACAACATGCTCACACCAATCAACATGTCCCATCTAAACTAGTCCCACCTGCCTGCGCTTGGGCCATATCCCTCTAATCCTATCCTGCGCATGTGCCTGTCCAAATGTTTCTTAAACATTGTGATGGTACCTGCCTCAACGACCTCCTACAGCAGCTCGTTCCATACACCCACCACTTTTTGTGTAAAAAATGTACCCCTCGGGTTACTATTAAATCTTTCCCCCCCTCTCCGTAAACCTATGTCCTCTAGTTCTCGATTCCCCAACTGCATGCTCTATGCATTTACTCTATCCCTCTCATGATTTTGTACACCTCTAAGACCACCCCTCATCCTCTTGCACTTCAAGGAATAAACTCCTAGCCTGCTCAACCTCTCCCTATCGCTCAGTCCCTGGAGTCCTGGCAACATCTTCGTAAATCTTCTCTGCACCCTTTGCAGCTTGACCACATCTTTCCTATAACATGGTGACCAAAACTGCACACAATACTCTAAATGTAGCCTTGCCAATGTCTTATACAACTGTTATATGACCTCCCAACTTCTATCCTCAATACTCTGACTGATGAAGGCCAATGTGCCGAAAACCTTCTTGACCATCTATCTACATGTTACGCCACTATCAAGGAACTATGTACCTGCACTCCTAGATTCCTCTGTGTTGCAATCCTCCCCAGAGCCCTTCCATTCACGGTGAAGGTCTGCCCTGGTTTGACTTCCCAAAATGCAACGTCTCACACTTCTTCATTCAAACTCCATTAAGCAAGGATTCTTTATCCTTGTTAACAAAATCTACCAAATACCTTTCTATGGGCATTTTGGATGCAAGGCCAGGTGGGTGAGTGAAGAAGGAAGATGAGATAAGTGGCGCATATTAGCATCACCGTGTGTACAGCTATATTTAAATCCAGTTGTTCTGAAGTGCTCAAACTACAGCACAAACAGTGCCAGCTAAATCACAGCCTATGTGTGCATTTACAACAACTAGTCCTTAATCAATTCCTCAGCCCACGTGCCCAACCGATCAAAATCCTGTTGCAATTTTTGACAACCAATTTTTCCCTAACTACAATACCACCTATATTGTATCCAACTATCTACTGTAATCTGTTCAGGATTCAGGTCATCTGCAATGTCAACTTTACTTCGCATTTAGCAACGAGTAATTGCCAACTGATCTGATTACATTGGAAGTTCAAATGTAAATCAAGTTGGGTAATTACTTATTGCTGTTTTAAAACTGAGTTGCCCAACAGTCCAAACCTACAAATGTTCACAGATCAGGCTACTTGGTTAGAAGTTCACAAAATAAAGCGTTGTGAATTTTTTTTAAAATCACAACTTTTCAATGCGTACTACTGAGAGTATAGACTTCTGGAAGTCTGGCATCATCTTGACTATAATTATTTCTTCTTGGTTCAGTTTCAGTTGCCATGGGATGGCTGAAGCTTTAATATCTCTAAACAAAATGCTTAACTCTCTGTGGTACGAGGTACTTGATAACTAATTTGCCAAGCTAACCCTAAGAACATAGACCTAGAAAAAAAGAGTACAGTGTTTCTTTATGCTTGTTCACAAAATCTACCAAAAAGCTTTCTATGGGCATTATGGGCCAGGTCAGAGACCAGGTGGGTGAGTAAAGAAGGCAGATGAGATAAGTGTTTGCAAGCATATTGCACTTATTTAGGATTTAGGATCACAGATGTATTTAAAATTTTTACGTGTAGGAAAGAACTGCAGATGCTGGTTTAAATCGAAGGTAGACACAAAATGCTGGAGTAACTCAGCGGGACAGGCAACATCTGGAGAGAAGGAATGGGTGACGTTTCGGGTTGAGACCTTTCTTCAGATTATATAAATTATTTAAATTATAACCCTATGTTGAAACTGTTACAAGATATTTATAAGAGAAGTAGGTCACAAACGCCTTTTACTTTGTAAACCACCTTCCCAACTAACATAACGTAAAATTGGCCAAATTTAGAACATTCCATCTCCACCATTTTCAAATCAGAAGCCATGAAACAGGCTGAGTCGTGCAAAGTTCAAACGTGCTGTTAGTGATGTGTACATTGGACCCTACAGCTGAAAAATCTGGATTTGACAATTCTTAACCTGATAATAAAGATTCGTAGATTTTCTGATGCTGTTCAAACTTGGTCCTGGATCAGCAACCCCTTAGATACTTACATAAAATGCTGGAAATACCAGGGCAGGCAGCATAAGTGGAAAGAGGAAGGAGCATTGACTTTTCAGATTTGTTCCTTTCATCACAATTAGAGTGAAGTGTAGATTCACAAGTTTGATGTCTGAGCTGAGGGAAGCCTGAGAACAGCATTTAGTCCACATGTGAAGAATGTGAGGCAACCTCATTGAAACACAAGGTTCTGAGACGTTAGAGTTATTGCAGAAACAGGCCCTTCAGCCCACTGAGACACAAGTGGCAATGGGATAGTCATTGGTTTGGGTTGGGACCCTATATTGACCCTTACATTGATCCCATTTTATTCTCCCCACTTTTGCATCATTTACCTATGTTATCACTTATCTGCACACGAGAGGCAACTTACAGTGGCCAAATAACCTACCAACCCACATATCTTTGGAATGTGGGAAAAACCGGAGCACCCAGGAGAAATCCACAAAGTCAAAGGAGGAGCATGCAAATTTCACACAAATAGCAATGGAGGTCAGGATGGAACGAGTGTTTCTGGCACTGAACAGCAGCAGCTGCGTCACAGTTTCACCTGTTTCAGGTAGAATAGTAGACATCAACAAAAATAGGAAATAGGCACAAAATTGGACAAGCTTCACACTGAATGGTAGAACAAACTCAAAGAGCAAATGCTCTTCCCTGTTAAGTTTATTCCTTTTCACTTCAAGCTTTTGCGTTATACTTTTTTTCCATTTCTGCAACGCTAGAAAAGGACATGCAATTAAATTGTAAGCAGCTATTAAAGATTATTCATGGGAACTTGGGCAATAATTCTGTCAAGCTCATAAAGCAACTGTAGCCCAATGTAACTGGCTTGAGATCACAGAAACAAAAGTATAGAACTCTATTATTGCACAGCACCATATTTAAACATGCACGTGGACTTAGAAATATCACTGCTGGTTCTAAATCCTGGAACCCCCGAGCAGCATCTTCACCAGAAGGACTTCAGAGGTTCCAGAAGGCAACACACCACAACTTTCTCAAGGGCTGTTAGGGAATATGCAATAAATGTTGGCCTTGCCAGTGACACTCACATCTTGAAAAATTAATAAGTACGCATTAAAAAAAAGTTCCTTTGGTGTTTGGGAGAATTTACATACAAGACCCTGAGGGGAGGAAATTACATGGCAGATGTTGAGAGAGTTTTGACGAGCGGAAATAGTACCAGGAGGCTGTCAGACAAAACTGGGTGTTAGCATTTTTTTCTCACAGAGACTGTAACTTCTTCATGATTAATGACACCTTGTGGTTTGACAGAACTTTGAAGAATGCTCAAGAGATCAGACAAACATCAGTTTGAATGAATGGGCATCCAAGTCAATCCCAAATAAAGTGAGGTTTTTTTTCCTGAAAATCCAGTTATCAATGGGATTGAACTTTTTCACAAGCAAAATTAATAATTTCGCCTCAAACAAAACCCAAAGTGCTGCAAGAACTCAGCAGACACAGAGGAGTGAATCATTTCGGGTCGGGAGCCCTCTTCGGGTAGATTTGAAATACGGGAGAAAGCTGGAAGAGAGGCAAGGGTGGGGCAAAGCCTGGCAAGTGAGAGGGGGATACAGGTGAGCCCCCCCCCCCCTCAAGGGGGCTCTGGCTAATGGGTGGAGTAAGTGAGAAAGGTTAGAGGATGAAAAAGAGACAAAAGGGTGTCAGATAAGGAGATTAGAGGAGAACTGAAATATACAACCGGAGGGAGGAATATGGGTGGATGGGGACAGTGGGAGAAAAGAAAAGGGTAAAAGACAACTCAGGGATTGGAGAAGAGTGTACGGAAGAGGGGAAAGGAGCATGGTGGGGTGGGAGATGGTGGAAGAAATATGTGCATTTGGGGGGATGGCAGACCTGCAAGGGAAAGAGAGAAATTACAGGAAATTAGAGAAATAAATGATCAAATCTAAAATCTGGTGTATTATCTTTAGACAAACCCCCGATGTGAAGGTTTGCTTTGTTACATTAATAAAATACCATTAATGTAAGGAGAACCTATCTTACTACGACAAAGAGCCACAATTGCTATCTTTGTTCCCTTGCAATGATTGTGAAGTGCAATAAATAACTTGCTTGAATATAGATTTCACCGATTTAGTTGAGATACTTGCTGCTGCAGCTTTGGCAGCACTACGGAGATTGAAAAGACAGAATATAAAGCTGGGTTACTGGAGGGAAAATCAGGAATAAAGCAAATGGAATATAATACAAGCCTAGAATGTAAGACAAGTACTCAAGCAATGGATCAAATGACAAGATTGGAGGAAATGAATAAGTCACATGAGGATGCACTGTAGTCATAAATAACTAGTTTGAATATAGATTTCACCGATTTAGTTGAGATGTTGAAGATAATTTGATAGGATAGAAACTATTTCCTCAGGCATGGGATTACAGAAGGGGTATAACTTTAAAATCAAGGTCAGGGTGGTTGGGGAAAACTGCCTTTCACAAAAAATAGTTTTATATATCTGGAACATGGCCACTGGCGCTGTGAATCAATGGAAAATTTCAGAACTGAATTTATTAGCCAAGAGTGTTATGGATTATGGAAGCTCTGTGATAAGGCAGAATTGATCTAGTCTTGATGTGACTGGAGCAAAAAACAAAGCACTGGAGAGACTCAGCAGATCAGGTTGCATTTATGAAGGGAAATGGACAGTCAACGTGTCGAGTTGGGACCTTTCCTCCGGATGGAAAGACTGGAGGGGAGATGGACTGTACAAAGGCGAGAGCATCGGGGCAAGAGGTGGCTTGCGATAGGTGGTTTTCAGGTGAAGAAGGATGGATTGGTGGAAAGAATTAGGTGAGAAAGTGAGGGGATGTGTCACAGTCTATCCTGTTCACTCACCTGCCAGCCACGCCCTCCACGTTAAGCCAACTCCCCTCACCTGTTCACTCACCTGCTCCAGATCAATCAAGCCAGCATATAAACCCTTCCTGCACACACACTCTTTGCCAGATTGTTCTTAGCCCTCATGCAAGACGCTCCAGCATTCCCTCTTGGACTAATTTCCCGTTACCGACCCTGCCTGCTCCCGACCTTCATGCCTCATCGTAGCCCTGGTGAACGCCTCAGTCTTCTGTCCCCGACCACGAGCAGGTAGAAATAAAGCTCATTCTAAAACTACTTCCTTGGTTCCGTGTGCTGCATTTGGGTCTACCTGCCGTTCGTTACAGGATGATATCTGATGGGAAACTAAGGTGGAGTGTAGCACCAGATAAGGGAGGTTGGGAGGGCAGATGGGAACTGTGGGGGGAAGGGAAGTGATGGGAGGAGTGTGCGAGCCATGGGCAGATGGTATGAGCGGGGAAGAAGCGGGGGGGGGGCAGATATTGTGGTAAATTGAGGGTTTATGTGAGTGGATCTAGATAGATGGATGGGGGGGATTAGAGGAGTCAATGTTCATGCTATCAGCTGTAGATTACCAAGGCAGAAAACGAGGTGCTATTCCTCCAGTTTGCAGGTAGTCTCACCCTGACAGTAGAGGAGGCCTAAGACAAGACAGATGAGTGAGAATGGGGTGGGGAATTGAAATGGCTAGTAGCCCAGAACTCCAGGTGGCCTTGGAGGACAGAGCACAGGTGCTCAGCAAAGTGGTAGCCTACTCTGTGCTTGGTCTCACTGTGTCGAAGAGGCGCATTGAATGCAATAGATGAAGTCAAAGGAGGTGCATGTGAATCCCTGCCCCATCTGGAAGGGCTGCTTGGGTCCCTGGGTGGTGGGGAGAAAGGAGGCGTAGAGCCAAGTGTTACATCTCATGTGGTTGCAGAGGTAAGTCTGTGAACAACAAAGGATGAGCTAACCAAGGAGTCATGGAGAGTGCGTACCTTGATGCACGTTACAATATAAACCTAAACCTATCCACTGACATTTACTACAAATCCACTGACATCCAAAGCTACCTGGATTACACTGCCTCCCATCCTATCTCTTGCAAAGACACTATCATTAACTCTCAGTTCATCAGTTTAGGTTTATTATTGTCATGTGTACTAAGCTTTGCTTTTCATGCTCTCCCATAAGATAATACTATACATAAATATAATCAGGTCAAACTCAGGTACAATAGATAGAGCAAAGTGCAAGCTACACAGGGCAGAATGTAGGTCTCAGCATCAGTTCCTTAGACAATAGCCAATGGCCTCAATGGGGTAAAGGTGGATCAGACAGTACCCTAACCTGTGGAAGGACCATTCAGAGGTCTGATAACAGAGGGGAAGAAGTTGTTCCCAAAAGTGGTAGCACATACTTTCAAGCTTATCTGCTGAATGGGACCACGGAGAGGAAGTAAATGACAGGGGTGGGACAAGCCTTTGATTATCTTGGCTGCTTTTCAGAGGAAGCCTGAACTGCAGATGGAGTCAATAGTGGGAGGTCTGGTCTTTGTGATGGACTGGACTACATACACAACACTCTGCAATTTCTTGCAGTCTAGGCAGAGCTGTTCCCAAACCAACCCGTGATGCAACCTTGATAGTTTGCTCTCTATGTGTAGGAAGGAACTGCAGATGCAGGTTTAAATTGAAGATAGGCAGAAAATGCTGGAGTAACTCAGCGGGACAGGCAGCATCTCTGGAGAGAAGGAATGGGTGATGTTTCGGGTCGAGAGCCTTCTTCAGCCTCAACCTGAAACACCCATTCCTTCTCCAGAGATACTGCCTGTCCCACTGAGTTACTCCGGCATTTTGTGCCTGGTATGGTGCATCTATGGTAGTTTGTAAGTGTCATTGGAGACATGCTGAATTTCTCCAATTTCTCTAATTTCTCTAGGAACTAGAGGTGTTGGTGTGCCACTTAGGCAGTCCATAGGGTTTGTCTATAACAGATCAATGATAATATTAACTCCAAGAAGCTCTCAACTATGTCCACTTCACCACTATTGATTCTGATTGAGGCACGTACTTCACGTTTCCTGAAGCCGATAACTAGCCCCTTTGTCTTGCTGACATTGAGGGAGAGGTTATTTTCCCTACATTATGTTACTAAGATCTCTACCTCCTTCTTGTATTCCATCTCGTTAATGTTCCTGATCCTGCTGCCCACCTCAGTGGTGTCCTCTGTAAACTTGTAATGGGGGTTGCAGCGGGCAGCACCAATGCAGTGGTCAATGTAATGGAGAAAGAGTTGGAGAGTGATGCCAGATGCCAGGGTTTGGAACAATGAATACTCCACGAAGCCAACAAAGAGGGAGGCTTAGCTGGGCCCATACAAAGCAGTGCTCTTGATTGGTAGAAAGTAGAAGTTGAAAAATGTTGTTAAGGCTACGTACAGGTTCTGTCAGACGGAGCAGAGTGTTAGTAGAAAGGACCTGGTTGTATCCACGTTCTCAAAAGAAATGGGGAGCCTCAAGGCCTTCCTAATGAGAACTGGAAATGTGCAGGGACTAGACGTCCACGGTGAAGATGAGGCAGCAGTAATTGGAAGTTGATGAAATGGTAAAGAGCATGCAAGGTGTCCCAGATATGGTGCCATGCCAGGGCGGCACGGTGGCGAAGCAGTGGAGCTGCTGCCTTAGAACATCAAGGTTCAATCCTGACTACAGGTGCTGTCTGTATTGAGTTTATAGACAATAGGTGCAGGAGTAGGCCATTCGGCCTTTCAAGCCAGCACCACCATTGAATGTGATCATGGCTGGTCATCCACAATCAGTACCCCATTCCTTCCCTCTCCCCATACTCCCTGACTCCGCTATCATTAAGAGCTCTAATACTCTCTTGAAAGCATCCAGAGAATTGGCCTTCTGAGGCAGAGAATTCCACAGATTTACAACTCTGAGTGAAAAAGTTTTTCCTCATCTTCGTTCTAAATGGCCTACCCCTTATTCATAAACTGTGGCCCCTGGTTCTGGACTCCCCCAACATTGGGAACATGTTTCCTGCCTCTAGCGTGTCCATTCCTTCTCCCCAGAGATGCTGCCTGTCCCGCTGAGTTGCTCCAGCATTTTGTGTTTCCCTACGGTTCTTTCCTATCCACAGAAGAGTGTTGCTTGTAATAGGAAGGAACTGCACATGCTGGTTTACACCGAATCTCACTAGATTTCTCGCAGCTGCCAGCCTTCAGACTTGCAACTATCACCTCGGCAGCTGGCCCTGAACACACAAGTGGGTAGCTTACACCCAGGGGTATGAATATTGTCTTCTCTAACCTCACAGCGCCAGTGACCTGAGTTTGATCCTAACCTCGGATGCTGTCTGTGTGGATTTTGCACGTTCTCCCTGTGACCGCGTGGGTATCCTCCGGGTGCTCCGGTTTCCTCCCACATCCCAAACGGGTTTGTAGGTTAATTGACTTCTGGAAATTACCCTTTTGCGTAGAAAGTGGGATAACATGGAACTAGTGTGAACAGGTGGTCAGCGTAGCCTGTATGGGCTGATGGGCCTGTTTCCACGCTGCATCTTTCAATCAAACGATCAATAATTCATTAAGAACAATTAATCATTAAGATCAAAGAGCAAAATACTGCAGGTAATACTGCTGGGAATCTGAAATTATAAGCCAAAAATATCTAGGAATACTCAACAGGTCAGGCAGCATCTCCAGAGAGAGAAATGATGTTAATGTTGGAAATCAAAGATGCCTTCTGTTGCAGAGAAGGGGAATGGGTGTAACGAGAGGTAATGTCTGGGATAAGGTGGAAACCGAGGGAGAGGTGACTGAGAATATGCACATGTGCAGCTATCAGATACCCATTCTTTCCAGTTTGTATCTTACCTAGCCAGAACTGCTTGTATGTCAAAATATGACATACATGTTCCCAATGTTGGGGAGAGCTCTTAATGATAGGAGAGTCAGGGGGTATGGGGAGAAGGCAGGAACGGGTACTGATTGTGAATGATCAGCCATGATCACATTGAATGGCGGTGCTGGCTCGAAGGGCCAAATGGCCTACTCCTGCACCTATTGTCTTTTGTCAATCTCTTAATAATTTTTTATGTTGTACATATCCATTCTTCCCGTGACCTGTGTAGGTTTTATCCGGTTTCCTCCAGGTGTGCAGGTTTGTTGGTTGATTGGCTTCGGTAAATTGTCCCCAGCGTGTGTAGGATAGTGTTAGTGTGTGGGGATCCCTGGTCGGCACGGACTCGTTAGGCCGAAGGGCCAGTTTCTGAGCTGTATCGCTAAACTGAACTCTAAATGTTTAGATGGGAGTGACTGAACAATAGGGCGGCAAGATAGAGTCAGCATACGAGGAATGCGTTCAGTGGGAGAAGTGTAGGAGGAAACAATTGGCCTACCAGGGCAGTACTGTCTGTGAATATTGGATAGGAGATAGAAACGAGCAATATAGGCATGGTGAACTGTAAGGTTAGTAGCTGTGGAAGGGAGATTTCCTGAAGTGATGAGGTCTGTGATACACTGGCCCCATCCCCGAACTCTACCTCCGCTACATCGATGACTGCATTGGTGCTACCTCTTGCACCCATGCAGAACTCACTGACTTCATACACTTCACCTCCAATTTCCATCCTGCCCTTAAATATACCTGGACTATCTCTGACATCTCCCTCCCGTTTCTGGACCTCACCATCTCCATCACAGGAGAAAAACTAGTGACGGACATTTACTACAAGCCCACCGACTCGCACAGCTATCTGGACTACACTTCTTCCCACCCGGTCCCCTGCAAAAAGTCTATCCCCTACTCCCAATTCCTCCATCTACGCCGCATCTGCGCCCGGGATGAGGTGTTTCAGACTAGGGCTTCCGAGATGTCCTCGTTTTTCAGAAAACGGGGCTTCCCCTCCTCCATTATAGATGAGGCTCTCACTAGGGTCTCTTCTACATCCCGCAGCTCCGCTCTTGCTCCCCCTCCCCCCACTCGCAACAAGGACAGGATCCCCCTCGTTCTCACCTTCCACCCCACCAGCCAGCGGATCCAACATATCATCCACCAACATTTCCGTCACCTACAACAGGACCCCACCACTGGCCATATCTTCCCATCCCCTCCCCTCTCTGCGTTCCGCAGAGACCGTTCCTTCCGCAACTCCCTGGTCCACTCGTCCCTTCCTACCCAAACCACCCTAACCCCGGGCACTTTCCCTTGCAACCGCACGAGATGCAACACCTGTCCCTTTACCTCCCCCCTCAACTCCATCAAAGGACCCAAACAGTCTTTCCAGGTGAGACAGAGGTTCACCTGCACCTCCTCCAACCTCATCTATTGCATCCGCTGCTCTAGATGTCAACTTATTTATATCGGCGAAACCAAGCGCAGGCTCGGCGATCGCTTCGCTGAACACCTGCGCTCGGTCCGCATTAACGCAACTGATCTCCCGGTGGCCCAGCACTTTAACTCCCCCTCCCATTCCCAGTCTGACCTCTCTGTCATGGGCCTCCTCCAGTGCCATAGTGAGGCCCACCGGAAATTGGAGGAGCAGCACCTCATATTTCGCCTGGGCAGTTTGTGGCCCGGTGGTATGAACGTCGACTTCTCCAACTTCAGATAGCTCCTCTGTCCCTCCCTTCCCCTCCTCCTTCCCAGATCTCCCTCTATCTTCCTGTCTCCACCTATATCCTTCCTTTGTCCCACCCCCGACATCAGTCTGAAGAAGGGTCTCGACCTGAAACGTCACCCATTCCTTCTCTCCCGAGATGCTGCCTGACCTGCTGAGTTACTCCAGCATTTTGTGAATAAAAATATTCTGGGAGACAGTGGCCTGGTGTTGATTGGTGTGGTCATGGACAAGATCTGGATCCAGGAGCTGTCTCCGAGTCTCAGCAAGTTAAATATTAGTCAGTCTTGATGTAACTGAGTAGTGCAAATGACTAAAAGGGTTAAATGTCTTGTTCCTGTTCTTAACTCCACAGAATTATTTTCAGAAAAAAGCTAATAATTGCAGAATATGACCCCAAAGCACTACTAAAAATAATGAAAACCAATGCAACCGAAAAGAATTTAACTTACTCGGTTGCCTTGGCTTGACGACCTTTGCCAATAACCTCTATTTGGGCTCTTGTCAGCTGTACAGTACTTTCTATCATAGTCTCTATGGGATTTGGTACAGAGCTTTTTGAAGCATTTCATTTCCCCTAAACTCTTTCAGTTGACATCTCTCAAAGATGCAGGGAAAAGGAAAAACAGATTTAACAAAGAGTTTAATTTAAAGGAAATCTTGAAATAAATTCATCCTGTGGGCTTTGATGCAGACCTGAAAATAGAAACCCATTTTGGTTGAAATTTGAGTTGTTATATGTGTTAAAATGATGTAAAGTAATAGACACAAAATATCAATGGAATGAAATGCATGACACTCCAAAGCTCAGTTAGCATAGATGAAGTTTTTAACCTTATTGTGTTCAGATTGTTGGGAAGATTTTCTTTATTGCAATTCAGGAGAATGGATAATGTGGTATACTGAGTGTACTTTCATCTGCTGGGACAAAATTTGTAAAGTGAAAGGGGCCTTTGCAATCAGTAGTTCATTAAACCTTTCACCATATTGGTCTAATTTAACATAGTTCATTATTATATCTGGTGTGGAAAATTCCGTAAAGAATAGTGGCTTGTTTGAACATTCATGAATTGATGTTAGTTTCATTGGCGGGATAGCGTAAAAAGACATTTATGTTCCAAATATCCACAATGCAGGAAATGGACTAAGCACAGCAGAAATGAAAACATCTGTTTAAATTCTCACATGGAAAAACAAAATTAATCAATTCTTGGTCAAAAAGAATTCCTGGGAAATTTTCATTGGCTGTATCTTTTTAACTTATTTATTGCAAGTGTTTGAATGCTTGAGCATTTAACTTTTGAGTCATCATGAATCTAAGAGGTTTTTAAGTAAAACTCTGCCTAAAACTGGTCCAATTAAACCATTTTTTCCCATACCCTAACCAACAAATCTGTGCATTGTACTCTTTGCTCGCCAGAATGATTCACAATGTAAAATAATCTATCTCAATATGTTTTACTGTTACTTGGCAGCAAGCTGGAGGTCTTAGTTCCTGACATGCTCATCATGTAATCTGGTAAACCTAACCATCACCAAACCAAGTGTTCAGTTTTCCTGAGACTTTTATTTCTATCCATTCAGAAGATGATGTATTTGCAGGCAAACTCAGCATTTATAATCCGATGCTAATTGCCTCTAGAACCAATAAATTTACAGGTTATGGGTGTTAAGGAATTTTAAGTTTTCTGCATAGAGAGCTCGGTTACACGTTTCTGTCCAAGAAGTGCATTATAGGCTTTTACAAAAAACTTGTCGTTTCAGAATCATCGCTTCCGATTAAATTTAAAGTTTCCAACTTCCATGATAGTATTGGAATCCATTTCTCCAGATAAATGATCCAGGCCTCGGTATACTGTTCTAATTGCTTAATCACAGTGCCACCATTCCTCCATTTAAGGCACAACCATACTAAAATACAAAACACGAGCATACTATTCATGCTTGCAGTGGCAATCTTCACATTTCTACCAGTGCAAGGTTAGGATAGAAAACCCCCAGCACATTCAAGTAATCAAAATCCAATTGTATAATTATGTCATACAAGAAAGGTTAGTACCACACACTACAAGAGACATCTAACACAACTGTTGAGAAATGTATAATTATATTATTGATCATATAAATGGTACTGTTCCTTTGTGGCACGTTGCAATAAAATAATGTGCAAGAATGTAATTAAAAGTCTTTTTTTTTTTGCTTTGGTGAATATGGGACAAAATAATACATTACTGACTTCTCAATTCTGTGAGCTTCATCTTGTCAAGGAAAAGAGGACTAAAACATTACTACTTTTAGTGATACAACAAACAAACATTTTAAAGCATACAAGATTTGAGCATATCATCCACAAGTGGTACTTTAAAGTGCCTTCAGTTTACAGTGATATATTATGTGCCATGACAAAAAGATATATAAAGTATTAGAAACAATGAATTGTAGATGTTGATTAATACACAAATGGGCACAAAGTGCTGGAGTAACTAAACAGGTTAGGTAGCATCTCTGGAGAACATGGATAAGTGCCATTTCAAGTTCGTGCCGGTTAGTCTGAAGACCTGAAACATCACTTATCCATGTTCTCCAGAGATGCTGCCTGAACTGCAGTTACGCCTGCACTTTGTGTCCCTTTGATACATAAATTTCCTATGTATCCCTTTGATACATAAATTATTGTAAGTATTAATTGTAAACAAGATAGCTGCATCATTTAACAATGCACTAGCATTTTTTTCAGCAAGATTAAATTCAGAAATAAACTCAACAAACTTGAACTTGAAAAAAGGTCAATCTGTGACTAAAAAGGTAGAGACTGAATTCAGTTGTAATTTTGGTGAGATTTGGAAAACCTTTAAAACTGTCAAAAGAGAAAAACCAGCCTTGTGCACCGACAGTTCTCATTAACACAATTGAAAGTCACGAGGCAATTTCAAGGTCAGTTTATTGTCACATGTACCAATTAAGGTACGGTGAAATTCAGATTACCATATAGCCATACAAAAAAAGCAACAAGACACACAACTACATAAAAGTTATCATAAACATCCACCACAGCACACTGTGATGGAAGGCAATAACATATTATCTTCTTTCCTCCTTTCCTCCCGCAGTCGGGGCAGTCGAACCATCCGCAGTCGGGGCGATCGAAGCTCCCGCGATCAGGGCGGTCGAAGCACCTGCGCTTGGAGCTCCCGAAGTCGGTCCCTGCGAGCTCCACGATGTTAAGTCCGCAGGCTCCCACGGTTGGAGCTCCTGAAGTCGATCGCCAGCAAGAGGCTGCCAGCTCCTGCAGTTAGGCTGCAGTGGAGATGCGATACAGAAAAAGTCGCATCTCCGTCGAAGAGATAAAAAAATGTTTCTCCCACTCCCCCCCCACATAATACAAAACTAAAGATACACTAAAACATGCATTTAACAACAAACTAAAAACAACAAAAGCAGAATTGGATGAGTCAGACTGTTACTTCATAGAGTAATCGAATTATATAGTATGGAAACTGGCTTAAGCCCAACTTTTCTATGACAACCAATGTGCCAAAGCTCGTCCTTTTGCCTTTATTTGGCTCACATCTCTCTCTCCATTTCAGGCCAAATGTACTTTTTAAAATATTGTAAATGTAACCCAACCCTTCCACATCTTCAAGCAGCTCATTCCATATATCCATCCTCCCCTGCAATAAAACTTACCCCTCAGGTCCCTTATAAATCATTCTCCTCTCTTTTTAAATTTCTGCCTAGCCTGGGAGAATGACTGTGACCTTATCTATGCTCCTGATTTTATAAACGTCTATAAAGGTCATCCCTCAGCCCCCTGCTCTCCAGGGAAAACAGTAAAACCCTATCCAGTCTCTCCAGACTCAAGCCCTCCACTCCCAGCCACATCCTTGTGAATCTTTTCTTATTTTATTCTGTTTATTTATTGTCACTTGCACAGAGATAGTGAAATGTTTATTCTGCATGCTATACAGTCTAATCATACCATACATGTGTCCAATAGAAGCTCTTCTGAAACAGCAGGCAGAGCTTTGCCAGATTCTGGCGCCATCTTGCATCTTCCAAGTCTCTGAAAAGTTTAATCTTGGCCAAGGAAATACACAATTTCTTATATCCTCACCTTCAGGCCTGGTATCCTAACAGCAGTGTATCGATGAAGTAAGGGTCAGCCTGCCCCAGTGCAATGCAAGTGGTTCCTTCCACCACCAGATCGTGCAGCTGCCATAGTCTACACTTGATTCATCCCCCCACCCATCTGCTATAGGACCCTCTCTAAATTAATCACATTCTTCCTGTAGCACAGCAGCCACAGCTGCATACAATGCTCCAAGTGCAGTCTCACCAAAGCTGTAACATGATGTCCCTTGTCGTGGGACTCAATGCCCTGACCGATGAAGGCACACATGCCATGTACCTTCTTTACCACCTGTCTATTTGTGTCAACATTTTCAGGGAATTAATTACTTGTGCCCCTTGGTCTCTGTTTGACAATACCCCCCAGGACCCTGCCATTCACGAGGGTGTCGTGCCATGGCTTAACTTCCAAAAATGCATAACTTCATACTTATCGGAGTTAAATTGCATCTTCCATTCCTTTGCCCACTTTCCCATTGATCTAAATCCTGTTATATATTATTCATCATTTGTCAGCCCATTTTATCACCAATCTGGATGTCATTTGTAAATTTACTAATCATACCATCACCTGCAATCTCAACAAAATTGTTAAACCACTTTTAGTGAAATGAAAAATATGCTTTATTTCCCTTAGGTTCCCTTAGGTTTAATAATATTATATTTAATAAATATTATATAATATTATATTATATATAATAGCTGATTGCATTTGATCAAATGCTGAATAAAAGATGATCATAAAGTTTATTTCTTTGTATGTTCATTTGTTGAATTACAGGAGTATAATGCACAGGAGTATAATTACAGGAGTATAATGCACGGCGGCACGGTAGCGCAGCGGTAGAGTTGCTGCTTTACAGCGAATGCAGCGCCGGAGACTCAGGTTCGATCCTGACTATGGGTGCTGCACTGTAAGGAGTTTGTACGTTCTCCCCGTGACCTGCGTGGGTTTTCTCCGAGATCTTCGGTTTCCTCCCACACTCCAAAGACGTACAGGTATGTAGGTTAATTGGCTGGGTAAATGTAAAAATTGTCCCTAGTGGGTGTAGGATAGTGTTAATGTACGGGGATCAATGGGCGGCACGGACTTGGAGGGCCGAAAAAGGCCTGTTTCCGGCTGTATATATATGATATGATATGATAATAAGAAAATAACTTATGTACAAGTTCACTTTAAGTAGTTACACTACAAGCTTAGTTTGCTGGAAACATGCTCAGCTTTCCAGTACATCCAATTAAATTATTTAAAAAAAAGACACTGTAAATAAGAGATCTTCTTTTGAACCATTTACAACTAACTCACAGATCAAAATCTGGGCAAATCAATGACCTGAAAAAAAATCAAAACAACTCCCAAAGCTTTAAGAAAAACAGTTAGTCGGGCCAGTCAACTGCAGACCAATCTACCAGGAATAACCTGCACAATTGGACCAAACTCAAAGACTCGGGTCTGACAGATTGTGTTTAGCAACAGAATGAATCTTGAGAAAATTATATCGCAGGCTATTTCCAAAGATTTACTGGCATTAAAACATTTTTTTATTGCATTAAAATGTCATAAATGTGACTGCTCCCTAAGTTTATTGTACCTTATGTAGGACAAACTGTTTAAGAAGAACTGTGTTTGGAATTGTGTGGCCTTGGTAATAACATACGGACTGCACACAAACGTATGTTCTATAAACTTCTCCAAATTGAAGGGATCAGTAGTTCTGCTTTCTTCCATTTTTCATTAATGTGTCGTAGCTTCCATCAGTTCACGGCCCCTGCTTTTTTCATGCTCCAAATGGTTCTGAATAACCAGATTTTTAAGTGAACCGATCTTGTCACAAGCAGTTACAGAAACATGGTGTGAGGTTGGCATCAATAAAATGAATCAGGAAAGCAAAAGACAATAATTTTTAAAACACAAACTCTGTAAAAACTTGATTAAAAGCTTAAAAAAAAGCAATTTACATTTTAAAGCGCAGAATCAATACAAAAATAGTATTTTAATTCTCTACAACTTTACAGGCATCTAATTTTAATTTATCTATCTGAGTTTTCGGAATAAACAAATTCAAGTGAACCATGTGTGCAGAGTACAATTCTGTGTTACTCCAGAATTGACAACAGCATGTTATTTCCAAGTGCTGAATGTCCAGATGAGTTTCATCAGATTTAGAAACTCCCTTCAAAGCAATTTCTGGTTCCAGAGCAAACACTCAATTTTTTGGAAACACAATTTCACTTCCTCTCGGCCTTTTCCAACACCCAGTCGATTACCTAAAGGAGAAACATTAGATTTGCCACATTAGATTTGTTGATTTCATTGTTTTTTCATTGCAATCAACACAACGTGCTTTGAGGAGCTTGTAAAAAAAAACCAAGACCATAGATTGGAGCGATGCAATGCGAGCATTTCACTGGATGAATTTAAAAGAGAGTTAGATAGAGCTCTAGGGGCTGGTGGAATCAGGGAATATGGGGAGAAGGCAGGCACAGGTTACTGATTGTGGATGATCAGCCATGATCAAAATGAGTGGCGGTGCTAGCTCAAAGGGCTAAATGGCCTCCTCCTGCACTATTTGCTGTTTCTATGTTTCTAGGAGTGTTTTTAATTGTCTTATGCACGTGGAACAGAACAATAACATCTTACTTGCCGCAGTTCGACAGGCACACTAACATTCGTTATCCAGGGTGAGCTAGCCCAGAATACAAAATTGGCTCGGTGGGGGAATTAGAGAGTGTTAGTGGAGGACTGTTTTTCAGATGGGTGACCATAGATGTGCCACAAGAAACAGTGCTGGGTCCCTTGTTATTTGTCATATATATTAACAATTTGGATGAGAATGTAGGTGGCATTATTAGTAATTTTTTCTCTTCACTGAGAGTTTTAAATTGAGGTTGCATTGTGTTACCATCACAGGCATCATTAAGGACACAAAATGTTGGAGTAACTCAGCGAGTCAGGCAGCATCTTTGGAGAATACGACAATTCGGGTAGTGAGCCTTCTTCATAACACTGTTACAGGTCATTGCAAATTGGATGACCGTGCTTGCCACTGAGTCGTACTTCACATCCTGAAGCAGTATCACAGCACCATGAACCAATGATGCACAAAATATGGCAATCTTAAAACCTTGGTTGTAAAACAAGCTAGCTCAGCAGCTGGTGTTCCAAAAACTAGCTGGGATGATTCCTTTAGACCGCCAGTTAAATAGGAATATAACTAAAGGTGTTCAGAAAATGAAATAGATAAAAATAATAAAAACAATTATTTGGAAGTTAACGAAATGTCTAGTTACTTTTTGCTATGAAAGACATTAGACAGAACAATGCAATAGATGATTTAAGGTTAGATTTGTTTGTTCAATAGCTAGGGCATAATAGCACTATGGTGTCAGTGGAGCAACTTCCACTTTTAATCCAAAACATATAAAAATGACTGGAAAATAAATTTCACTTTAGAGAAGATATCTACCTGCCGAACATTGTTGTTTGCAGCCCTCTTAATTTCTTCATGTAGGCCACGTGATGTTTTTAAATCCTATAACAAAAGGCCAATAAGCACATAAAATATTAATAATTTTAGGTAATGGCAGGATCCAATAATCTTTATATTAATACATTTTTACTTGGGTTTTTGAACAATTTTAGGCAAAATAATGTGGTGTAAGGCATGTAGAAAAGAAAACGTAATCCGGGTCTGCCACGATGTGGAGCTCTTCTTCCGTCGCCTCCGCCTCCGGGCCTTTTTCCATGGGAAGGAGTCTTCACCTCCCAGTGATGACCCCTTCTCCCGCCTCCAGCGGAGCCCCTCCTCTTGGACTCCCCCGGCTGGCCCTCTACCTTCATTAGACCTTTTCATTTCTAACTGCCAGCGGGACATCAACTGCCACAAATTTTCCACTCCCCTTACTTACTCTAACCTCTCCCCTCCTGAACATACCTCACTCTGCAGCAACCCCGACTTAGTCATCAAACCCGCCGACAAGGGAGGTGCCGTGGTAGTCAGGCCCGCTGACCTCTGAGGCCAGACAACAACTCTCAGACACCTCCTCCTACTTATCCTTGGACCATGACCCCACAGATGAGCACCAGGCCTTAATCTCCAACACCATCACCGATCTCATCTCTTCCGGCTCTCTGCCCCCTAAAGCCTCCAACCTTCGTGTTCCCCAGCCTCCCATGACCCGTTTTTACCTTCTGCCCAAAATCCACAAACAGAACTGTCCTGGCAGACCCATTGTTTCTGCCTGTTCATGTCCCACCAACTTAATTTCCACCTACCTCGACTCCATCCTATCCCCCCTGGTCCGATCCCTCCCTACCTATGTCCAAGACACCTCACATGCTCAATAACTTCCATTTTCCAGGCCCCCACTCCCTCATCTTTACTTTGGATGTCCAGTCACTCTACATCTCCATCCCCCACCCAGAGGGTCTTAAAGCCCTCCGTTTCTTCCTCGGCCACAGAACCAGCCAATTTCCATCTACCTCTGTCTAGCAGAGCTGATCCTTACCCTCAACAACTGACTCCTCCCACTTCCTCCAAATCCAAGGCATAGCTATGGGCACTAGCAATGGGCCCTAGCTATGCCTGCCTCTTTGTAGGGTACGTTGAACAATACCTGCTCCGCTACATTGAGGACTGCATTGGTGCTACCTCTTGTACCCATGCAAAACTCACTGACTTCATCAATTTCACCACACATTTCCATCCTGCTCTTAAATATACTTGGACCATCTCCGATATCTCCCTACCGTTTCTGGATCTCACCATCTCCATCACAGGAGACAGACTAGTGACCGATTTCTACTACAAACCTACTGGCTCCCACAGCTATCTTGACTACACTTCTAACCACCCTGTTTCCTGTAAAAACTCCATCCCCTACTCCCAATTCCTCCATCTAACGCCACATCTGCGCCCAGGATGAGGTGTTCCATACGAGGGCATCGGAGATGTCCTCATTCTTTAGGAAACGAAGGTTCCCCTCTTCCATTATAGATGAGGCTCTCACTAGGGTGTCCTCAATATCCTGCACTTGCTCTTGCTCCCCATCCCCCCATTCATAACAAGGATAGAGTCCCCCTTGTCCTCACCTTCCACCCCATCAGCCGTCGCATACAACAAATTATCCTCCAACATTTCCGCCACCTCCAACGGGATCCCACTACTGGCCACATCTTCCCATCTCCACCCCTTTCTGCCTTCCACAGAGACTGTTCCCTCCGAAACTCCCTGGTCCACTTGTCCCTTCCCACCCAAACCACCCCCTCCCCAGGTACTTTCCCCTGCAACTGCACGAGATGCAACACCTGTCCCTTTGCCTCCCCCCTCGATTCCATCCAAGGACCCAAACAGTCTTTCCAGGTGAGGCAGAGATTCACTTGCACGTCCTCCAACCTCATCTATTGTATCCGCTGTTCCAGATGTCAACTTCCCTACATCGACGAGACCAAGCGCAGGCTCGGAAATCGTTTCGCTGATTGCGTCAGTCGGTCTTAACCAACCTGATCTCCCGGCGACTCAGCACTTCAACTCCCCCTCCCATTTCCAATCTGACCTTTCTGTCCTGGCCCTCCTCCATTGTCAGAGTGAGGCCCAGCGCAAATTGGAGGAACAGCACCTCATATTCCACTTGGGCAGTCTACACCCCAGCGGTATGAACATTGACTTCTCCCACTTCAGGTAGTCCCTGCTTCCCCTCTCTATCCCCTCCCCTTCCCACTTCTCCTACTAGTCTTCCTGTCTCCGACTACATCCTATCTTTGTCCCGCCCCCTCCCCTGACATCTGTCTGAAGAAGGGTCTTGACCCGAAACGTCACCCAGTCCTTCTCTCCTGAGATGTTGCCTGACCCACTGAGTTACTCCAGAATTTTGTGTCTACGCAGAAGCAGAAACTAAGTAGCAAGTGAATGGAAAGCAAGATTGTGCAAAAGATATTTGAAGTAGGTGGATTTCAAATGATCATTTAGGAACCCTACAGGATGGTGGAGTGTTGCACAAAGAACACAGTAAAAAGACTCAATGACAATTGCCACCTGGACACTGAGTGCTTACATGTTCAGCAATTCTCAACAGACACAAATAGCAGGACTTATAACATCCAATGAGAAATATGCTTTAAAAGTTGACCAACTGGTCAAAGAGCTGAAAGAGGACAGGCAGTCTAGATAACAACTGACCATGCTGAACAATAAAAGTAAATCACATTTACATCCGACTTTCAAAGATTCTTATGAAAGGTCTTCAATCTGAAACATTAACTGTTTCTCTCTCCACAAACGAGCTCTGCTGAGTGCATCCAGCATTTTTAATTATTATTTGCATTAATTCTATACATTTAGATTGTGGGCTTTAATCTCTCTGTATGTTAGCATAAAATTGAGGAGCCCCCTCAAACTTTGAAATTCTATGCAATGATCTGACCAGGAATGAAAATGCAAAGTGTGGAGAATCTACTTGCATCAATAAAAACATAATTGTGGCCTTCGTTCATCTCAATGTATCTTTCTTCTCAGTTACTTATGAGTCAAGTTCTCTCAGAGTGAACATCTCATCCTTTCTGGGGCTAAATACTGATCCAACGATCCAAACCATGAACATCCTCAACCAGAAGAGTGCAAGTCATCACTCAAGGGGAATGTTCCCCAACTTGTAGTTGATCAATTGGATGTCCATGGACAACATTGCTGACAGCAAGAATGTCTTCTACCTAGTCATACAGCGTGGAAGCAGACCCTTCCACACAACATGCTCACGCCAACCAACATGTCCCATCTATACTAGTCCCATCTGCCTGCACTTGGCCCATATCCCTCTAATCCTTTCCTAGCCATGTACCTGTCCAAATGTTTCTTTAGTGTGATGGTACCTGCTTCAACTACCTCCAATGGCAGCTCGTTTCATACACCCACCACTTTTTGTGTAAAAAAATTTACCCCTCGGGTTCCTATTAAATCTTTCCCCCTCTCCGGAAACCTATGCCTTCTAGTTCTCGATCCCCCAACTCCGGGCAATAGACTCTGCATTTACTCTATCTATGATTTTGATTCTATACACCTCTATAAGATCACCCTCATCCTCTTGTACTCCAAGGAATAAACTTCCAGCCTACTCAACCTCTGCCTATAGCTCAGACCCTCTAGTCCTGGCAACATCCTCGTATATCTTCTCTGTACCCTTCCAGCTTGAAAACATCTTTCCTATACACGGTGCCCAGAACTGAACACAATACTCTAAATGTGGCCTCACTAACGTCTTATAAAACTGCAACACGACCTCCCAACTTCTATACTCAATACTTTGGCGGATGAAGGCCAATTTACCAAAGGCCTTTTTGACCACCCGATTTACCTGCGGGGAACTATGCACCTGCACTCCTCGATTCATCAACTGATGAAAAGTACTCCTGTAATTTCCTACAGTATCTTCAAATAAAACTCACATCCACCTCCACCTTCTGGATAAAGATGATTCTCTTTCAGTAAAATAAATTTTACTAACACTGACACATTTCTCCATTATCAAAAACAACAACATCTGCAATTAAATGTTGACTTTCAATGCCCACCCCCGGAAGGAAATTTCAAACATACATTACATTCAGCACTTCTCAAGAAGTTCAAGAGGTATTAATTGTTCTTTTCACAGGAAATAATTTGATTTATGAAGACTTGAATCACTGCATTGGCTGTCTTGTGAAAAGAATATTATTTTTATTAGAATGATCACTGCGTGACATGCAATTTAACTAATGCAAAGCAAAGTTAAGGCAAGAGAAATGGTCAACCACTATAACTGTTTTGAGATTTTTGTGGTTTGAAACCTCTAGATACAGCTGGCTGTAATGGTGCTAGACGAGCCAATTATTGTTATCCCAGTGTGGAAGCCATCAGTAATAGTTGTCCCACCCTCCCTCTAGCTGTCCATCAACTCTCCTGTTCTAATTCTCCTTTACAGTTTAAAATTTCCACATGGATTTTTTTCAGCCACCTGGTGCATATTAACCATCATGCATAATCATGGAAGATCCAGGAATCTAGAAACGGCAATGTCGTATCTTCATTGGTAATTTGAAGTTTACAGAATATTACTTCATCAGACCACAATTGACCAATTTCAAACCAAAGACTAAATCTATCACTATCATAAATTTGCTAAATTATACTTAAAAAATAGAAAGCATTCAGTTGCATGAGTTAATGTGTAAGATAGCAACCTATGAGCAGTAACCGGTTTTCAAAATTTGGTTCCATTAAAGCCAATGAAACCAAATCTTTGAAGAGGGGCACACAGAACGTCACGATTAACTCCCGTGACCAAGGATGAACTTCTAACCCACTGATGTCTTACGTTGTGATCATTCACTTGTAGTTTTATTTTAGCATCTGTTTCTATTCCACCAATGTTCGTCCTTCAGCTTAAACCTTCTCTTTGCATCTCCAGTTACAAATTGCAGCAAGTGATTAAAATGGCTTCATAGAATGTACATCTGTGTTGGACTATTAACAATAACATATGACTGGCAAGTCTTCATTACTAGCAAGATCATTGCAGCTGTAGACATACAATAAAATGAACCAAGTGTAGATTCTGATCTATGGTGTTACAGCAAACATACTGGTAACATTATCGCTAGCAAGAGGATTGTGAAGTAATAAAGG
This sequence comes from Rhinoraja longicauda, assembly GCF_053455715.1. Classification (NCBI taxonomy): domain Eukaryota; kingdom Metazoa; phylum Chordata; class Chondrichthyes; order Rajiformes; family Arhynchobatidae; genus Rhinoraja; species Rhinoraja longicauda. The sequence continues at coordinate 45,683,502 of NC_135956.1, read as the reverse complement.
CATATTCTGATATTTGAGAGTGAAGAATTGATCATTTCATAAATGAAGAAAATTTACTCTACAAATATCAATTAAAAAAAAAAAATGTTATCATGTACAATTGGTGCTCCCTGAAATAAAAGCAAATATTGCACAAAACAGAATATCTGGCTGAAGGCCTGGAATGTGGTACAAAAGATAACATACCTTGAGGTAAAACAAGGATATTTTAAACAGTCGTTGACTGCAAGAAACAAAATATTTATGGTCCTTTGAGATTCCATTATCCTCGAGGGTTTTTGCCACAACTTCTTTCAACATCTGAGGAGAAAAAGAAAAAAATTAAAATTGCATTCCCATCCTATTCCTAAATGGCTCAGACTTGATGATATTGATAACAGTTTCAAATTAATTTCAATATATAGTTCTGAAATATGTTCACATATTTTCTTTATACTGCTCAAATGTGTAGTACTATTAGAAAATTGAATCTGATATTCAATTACACAGGGCAATAATGCTGAAATACTTTGAGACAATTTTCTTCCACAGATGTCAATATAACCTAATTAAAATTTCAAGTGCAAACAGCACTCAATCTGCAGCTCAGGTACAGTTTTATACTTGTTTAAACTGTGATGATGTGTGAGGAACGTGTGTTTTAATGAGCTAGGACAACTATAAGGAAGCATCCCAACAGAGAAATGAAAATTCCTTCAGCTATTTAGGGCAAGAAAATATATCAAGATGAAATAATCATTATTGAAGGCAGGGCAACCTGCTGTGGATGTGATTCTAAAAACAAGTGATGATGCATACCAGCATTTAAATTGGTTCGAAGGACATAGTTTCAAGATAAGGAGTCAGTTATTAAGAACGGAGAGACCGAGAAATTTCTTCACTCAGGGGTTTGCACATCTTTGTAAATTTTAGCCCTATGTTTCAGTTGCTCAATTGTTGATCCATTCAGAGGTAACATTGATGAATTCCTAGGTACAAAAGGAATTGAAAGATACAAAGAATGTGGGCTTGAGAGAAAGTTCAGCCAGAATATTGAACAATGCAGCAGACTTCAGGAGCGTTAAAGCCTGCACCTATGCTTCCAACAGGAAATCTGCCAAAATCTCAACACTGGCCTTAAGATGTCACCACGTTTTTTCCATCAGGAGTACTAAGAACAATTACTGGGCAGCCCTTTGCCGCAATCATTCCTCCACACATCCAAGCCTTTATCTAAGATAGGCAGCTTGGAGTACTCAGACTGTTAACAATAACAGGATGGGTTGTGGAGTAGGGGCTCTCAAAACTCAACTGTCTGTAACCTTTAGCCTTAATTGGCTGGCTACCTATCCTCAGCAATCCTGGCAGACGTTTCCTGTGTACATTCATGTTTGTAAATAATAAGTCTATATCGAATCCTCATTCCCTCTTGATAACATTTGTGAAGTTCTAATATAAAGTCTTCATGAAAGGCTAAGGGGGAGCAGTTCAGATAGAACTTAATGTTGTCCAATTTCCTTGCAACATTATACCAAAAATATACAAACTTCAAGTTGTTTGAGATGTAAATGAGCCACACCGTGTTTGACAATTAAAATTGTAATTATTAGGTATGTAGATAAATTTCTTTCCGTTTTAGATAACTTGATACAACCTTACCCTTTTGTGTTTTTGAGTTCGCTCAGTTCGCGACTCCTCTCGAATCTGACTTTCGCGACCAGATTTTGTAGCCGTGCTCTGGAACTCACTGCTGGACTGCTTACGAGAAGAAGAAGCAGCAGCAGCTGCAAGCCTTTGTGAATGTCCCTGCAAAGCAGCTGCTGAGTGATGCCTGCTATTTTCACCTCTTTGTGATGTGTGTAGCGAGTTCTGGGATTTGAGGTGTTCCACATTTTTGCACTTGGCTAGTCTAAGAGCAAGTAGACAATGAATAATAGTTGTAATTAGGCTTATTTGAATAGATTGCACATTCATAGAACATTGCATATACATGTGCCTATCTGAACTCAGATTAAACTTCATCAGCCATTTCTCCACCCATACCTGTAACCAATATTGATTCTACAACTATATTGTGGTGGAAGGTAGATATTCTGGCTGGAAGTCTTTTACCAGTGGAGTTCCACAGGGATCTGTGCTGGGACCTCTGCTGTTTGTGATATATATAAATGCCCTAGATGTAAATGTAAATGAGCTCATGAGTAAATTTGCAGACAACACCAAAATTGGAGGAGTTGCAGACAATGGGAAATGCCATCAGAAGGTACAAAAGGATATAGATAGCTGCAGAAATGGACGGATAAATAATAACTAGAGTTTAACCTGAGCAAGTGAGTATATAGTTAACGGCAAGATCCTTAACAATATTAATGTGCTGAGGGATCTTGGAGTCCCAGTTCATAGATCACTGAAGTGAATAGGGTGGCAATTCCTCCGTCTACGCCGCATCTGCGCCCGGGATGAGGTGTTTCACACGAGGGCTTCGGAGATGTCCTCGTTCTTCAGGAAACGGGGCTTCCCCTCCTCCATTATAGATGAGGCTCTCACTAGTGTCTCTTCTACATCCCGCAACTCCGCTCTTGCTCTCCCCCCCCCCCCCCCCCCCCACTCGCAACAAGGACAGAATCCCCCTCGTTCTCACCTTCCACCCCACCAGCCAGCGGATCCAACAAATTATCCGCCAACATTTCCGTCACCTACAACGGGACCCCACCACTGGCCATATCTTCCCATTCCCTCCCCTCTCTGCGTTCCGTAGAGACCGTTCCCTCCGTAACTCCCTGGTCCACTCGTCCCTTCCTACTCAAACCACCCCATCCCCGGGCACTTTCCCCTGCAACCGCACGAGATGCAACACATGTCCCTTTACCTCCCCCCTCAACTTCATCCAAGGACCCAAACAGTCTTTCCAGGTGAGACAAAGGTTCACCTGCACCTCCTCCAACCTCATCTATTGCATCCACTGCTCTAGATGCCAACTTATTTACATCGGCGAAACCAAGCTCAGGCTCGGTGATCGCTTCGCTGAACACCTGCGCTCGGTCCGCATTAACCAAACTGATCTCCCGGTGGCCGAGCACTTCAACTCCCCCTCCCATTCCCAGTCTGACCTTTCTGTCATGGGCCTCCTCCAGTGCCATAGTGAGGCCCACCAGAAATTGGAGGAACAGCACCTCATATTTCGCCTGGGCAGTTTGCAGCCCCTTGGTATGAACATCGACTTCTCCAACTTTAGATAGTTCCTCTGTTCCTCTCTTCCCCTCCTCCTTCCTAGATCTCCCTCTATCTTCCTGCCTCCACCTACATCCTTCCTTTGTCCCGCCCCCCCTGACATCAGTCTGAAGAAGGGTCTCGACCCGAAACGTCACCCATCCCATCTCTCCCGAGATGCTGCCTGACCTGCTGAGTTACTCCAGCACTTTATGAATAAATACCTTCGATTTGTACCAGCATCTGCAGTTATTTTCTTATACTACTTGGTTGGGAGAGTGGGCAAAGAAGTGGCAAATGGAATACAGCACAGAAAAGTGTGGAGTCATGCATAGAGGCATAGTCTATTTTCTAGATAATTCAGAAAATTGGAGGTGCAAAGAGACTTGGGAGTCCTGGTGCAGGATTTCCAAAAGGTTAATTTGCAGGTTGAATCAGTAGAAAGGAAGGCAAATTCATTGCGAAGACTAGAATATAAAAGCAGGGATGTCATGCTGAAGCTTAATAGAGCACTGGCCAGACTGCATTTGGAGTATTGTGAACAGAGTTGGGCCTCATATCTGAGGAAGGATGTGCTGACTTTTGAGAGGGTCCAGAGGAAGTTTATGAAAATTATCCTGGGGATGATTGGGTTAATGTATGATGAGCTTTAACTGACTGCTCTGGCCCTGTGCTCGCTGGTTTAGAAGGATAAGGAGGGATATCATTGAAACTTACCGAATAGTGAAAGGCCTGGACAAAGTGGATGTGGGGAGGATTCCACTGGTGGGAGAGTCAAGGACCAGATGGCACGGTCTCAGAATAAAAGGACATACCCTTAGAAAGATGATGAGGAATTTCTTTAGCCAGAGGATGGTGAATTTGTGGAATTCATTGCCAAGGATGGCTGTGGAGCCCAAGTCTTTGGGTATTTTTAAAGTATAGATTGATAGGTTCTTGATTAGTAAGGGTGTCAAAGGTTTCTGGGAGATGGCAGGAGGATGCGGTTGAGAGGGAAAGATAGATCAGCTATGATTGAATGGCGGCGTAGACTCAATGGGCTAAATGGCATAATTGTGCTCCTGTGACTTATGAACTTGTATTTGGATTAAAACAGGGAGAATGCCAGAGCAAAATGGAGGAAAACAAAAAGTAATAGAACAATTACCAGACTTCATTGTGATCAAGGTACAGAACATTACAAAGATACTGTAAAGGCAAATCAAAATCAGAATAGGATGGAACCATTGTGCAAGGTAGACATAAATCTATCCCCCAGATATATTTCAGGTATCAACAGACAGACACATTATGTCTGTGCCTCAAACATCAGCATTCTTCCTCAGGCTGACTTGCTGATTGTTTGGGTAATGCATTGCTGTTTGCGGGTTACCTTCTGCTTGGATGGAGGCAGTCTACCTTCCTTGACCTATGGTTCTGCCCATGTTCATCAGTATGTTTCTGGGTGGTTTGCAAAGCTTCTCCATCTGGTGCTCTTCCAGGTTCTGACAGTACTGCTGGGGATGGCAGTGGGCTTAATCCGTAAAGAACAGGACAGTGCTCCCTCGAGCATGTTGTGTTGGTTTCATGGCGGATGAGGCGCGACTGAAGTTTTCCAAATCCAATATCTTTTTCAAGTGCTTTGCAGTGGTCTAGGCAGTACCTGCAATATTCATCCAATTCCATTACAGATTCAATCAAAAATCTGTCAGTCCTCCCATTTATCATGCATGCAAACCAGTTGATCAACTAGAAATTAGATGGCCAACGGCTAGCGACTCTAGGCAACATCTTATGTGAAAGCACATTTAGCCTTAAATACTTAGGGCAGGCTGCAGCAGGGACCAAGGAAACTAAGAGTGATTATCATCGTGTATTTTAGGATTCTACAAAAATGTACCATTAAACAGTTCTACAATCAGAGGAGAGAAGGTGAAGGAAATTCAAATGGAACATGCACAAAGCATGGAGAATGTACAGGGTCTGCCACAGGAGGCGATAGAAAGTGATGTTTTGAGCAAATGCAAGTGGCAGATGGTAAATGTTGCATTTTCAGTATCTGAAATGAAATGCAATGTGGCAAATATTTTCTGGGGAGTGATCGGTCACATGGACTTCTTCTGGTCTCTCACATTTATTTCCATCAAGTATTCCATCTTTTACATCTTACACGAGCTAAAGATGGGAAAGGTATGATAAGTTGTTCTGATGGTGTTTTCAAAAACAGACATAGTCAATGTGTTTGTTGCAGTCATGTGTTTCTTGCAACTCCTTGAGCACATTACAAGAAGATAACAAGTTGGGACCAGAAACATGGTCACTTTCTACTGCTATGTAGTAAAAGGGAACCCAGGCACTAATGCACCAAATTGTGCAAGGGATGATCATAATACAGAAGCAGAGACCCAAAAGACTGGAAATATAAAACTGCTACTATCAAGTGGATGATTTATTTGGCATTCCCAAAAAGCTGGAGTAACTCAGCAGGCCAGGCAGCATCCCTGGAGAAAAGGAATAGGTGATTTCAGGTCGAGACCCTTCTTGAGACTGAGAATCAGGGGAAAGGGAAAAGAGAGAGATATAGGACAAATGAATGGAAGATATGCAAAAAGCAACGTTAATCAAGGAAAGGTGGAGCCCACAATGGTCCAGCATCTGTAGTTCCTCCCTGCACATTTATCTGGCATTGTTTGGTTATCTACTTGCATTTTCAATTGTAGTTCTATCAGGTTATGGAGTGCCCCATAAAACTTGTGGACAGTAATTATATGCCCAATGTTGAACACTTAAAAGAATACAGTATAGCAAGAATTAAGAGTGTTAATTGTCATTTGTATCGGCAACAGAACAATTAATTTTTTACTTGCTGCAGCTTTACAGAGCCATTAACACAATAATACAAATAAAATAATCAATAATACAATAAATTAATAATCAGGAATGCTAGATAACTGGACCATAATAGTACAAAATCAAAATAGGTGTGCAACCAAAACAACAGAGGATCGTTGCTGAGGTAGGGTTGTGGTTAGGGCTGTACAGTGTGGATCAAGAGCCTGATAGTTGCTGGGAAGAAGCTGTTCTTGAACCTGGAAGTCACCGTTCTCATTCTCCTGCACCTTCTTCCTGATGAAAGCAGCAAGATGCGAGCATGGCTAGGATGGTGTGGGTCTAGTCATCAGTCAGCTTCTTGTTTTTGACAACGTTGAGATTCAATCAGATTATCAATATCCATCCTGTACTCTCCATTACCCATTACTTGTCCAACAATGGTGGTATCGTTAGTAAATTTAAAGATCGCTTTGGAGCCGTGTCTAGCTATACTGTCATGACTATCATGGGTATAGAGAGAGTAAAGCAGTGACTGAACTCACAGTGTCATCTTTTTCTGTGGGTGCCCAAGGTGGTACATTGATGTTCTCTTTTTGAAAACAACCATAGAAAGCATTGCTGTCACTTGAGCTACTACTTGGTTTTCCCTTGTAGAAAGTAGGATCAGAATGCCTGCGATATGGATCCTCGGAAGATTAAGGACCTCCTGGTTGATCCAAGGCTTCTGGTTAGGGAACACTTGGATGGTCTTAACAGGATCACACTGCTCTACTGATTTCCTTATGAACTCGGTAACAACCGTGGCATATTAGTGAGGGTCCATTGAATCTTTGAACATCGCCAAGTCGACTGATGCAAAGCAGTACTGAAGTCGCTTCTCTGCTTCTCTTAACAAACTCTATACAATCCTCACCTCTGGAGCTGAGTTTTTCAGTTAATGCCTGTACACAGGAAAGAGGAGCACAGCCAGGTGGTCCAAAATAACCATGAGGGATGGACCAATAGGAATCTTTGATGGTGGAGTAGAAATGATCAAGAGTGTTTGATGGTGCTGCAGTGGACGTTCTGGTGGTAGTTAGGACCTGACTTCTTCTAACTAATATGCTAAATTACTTGCAGGGTTTTGGTACATCATACTTACTCAACTCCATGGTAATGACATGCAGTTGCCTTCTCGAAAGGCAGACCTTTCAGCTTCTGTATGGTCATCTCTGGGGTCAGTACAAACTTGTTTTCGCTGAGATGGAAGAAGTTTATAAAAATGTAACAGCATCAAGATTCGTCACAATATTTTTCAAGAAATTCTTCAATCATAATATATGAAATAACTGAGCAGTATAAACAAGGAGCTGGCAAATCAATTTTAAATTATACAAATGAACGAAAGATATTTTAAAAAGTTGGAGAGCAGGAGGAATCAGAAGGGGGCGGCGAGAGAGGATGCCGCATATCCTTCATTCATTTGTTCTATATCTCCACATCGTCGTCTATATCTCATTTCCCTTTCCCCTGACACTCGTCTGAAGAAGTCTCGACCTGAAACGTCACCCACTCCCTAACCCCATTTCACTTTTTACTTCAAAAACAGCATTTTGTTTAGATTTTGTTTTGCTATTTAACTAGACCATAAAATATTTCAGTGTGGTTGATAGGCTTTCATCATTATACAGTAATGATCTTAAGCTCCGATAAGTCTCACAAAAGGTCAGTTGTTTATGAATTATAACCCAGTTTTTTGAAACTATTAGAGGGGCGGATCACAAGTTATAATGTCAACAGATAAAAATGAACACCTAAACATTTCCACTTACACTATTGTGCCACTGTGTGATGATGGTAGCATGCCACAAAAGCTAACTATCACCCCGGTGTTTTGCAACCTCACTATTAATTTATTTCCCCTTCCATTTCTTCTGATGCTGACTGTTGAGCAGCTAATACTTAAAATAATAAACATTTTTCCCACTCCAAACTAAAGGAACCTTTTACCATAACTACAGGAACCAGCCATTCTGAATTTTAGCTGATCTTTATCGTTATTTGTTTATGCACAATCCTTCCTCTTTCTCCTCAAACCCCATCTCAGAACCTCAAAGGAAAAATAAGATCAGCTTACCCTCTCTGTATTGCTAAAGGCTGGAGCTCAGCACTTGGAAAACCCTCTGGTGTAAAATACTTCAGGAGTTCCTTGGCATCAAGCTGAATTGAAAGTCCTCTTTGGCTACCCTTGAGTCCCAAGAGCGTGTCAGATGACCTTGTCAATATGGAATCAACCCTGGACGCAAAAGGTCAGAAATTAAACATTCCAGCAAAAAATGTCCTGCAGTTCAATGTAGCCAAAGTCGCTCCTTTGTGAAGGAAAATGGAGATAATCCCTAGTTAATTCATCACTGGGAAGCTATTGGAGAGGATTCTGAGGGAGAATCAGTTTTGCAAAAGAATGGGCTAATTAGGGACAGCCACCATGGCTTTGTCCAGGCAGGTCATTTCTTAGAGACTTGGGAGATTTCTTTTAAAAAGGTGACAAAGGGATTGATGAGGGTAGGTCTGTGGATGCTATCTATATGGACTTAGTAAGACATATGGCATGGTAGGCTGATCCAAATGATTATGCTGGCTGGGATCCACGAATATTTGGTAGTTTAGAGTCGGAATTGGCTTACCCATAGAAGAAAGTAGTGGTGGAAGGATATCATTCAGGCTAGAGATCAATGTCCAGTGGTGTTCCACAGGAATTATTACTGTTGTTTGTGATATATATAAATGACATGGACTAAAATGTAGATGGGTTAGTTAGTATGTATGTAGGCGACACAAAAATTGGTAGAGTTGCAGACATTGCAAAAGGCTGTCAAGAGATACTGCAGGATATACAATTAGTTACACATATGGGTGGAGAAATAGAAGATGGAGGGTATATTCACAAAATGCTGGAGTAACTCAGCAGGTCAGGCAGCATCTCGGGAGAGAAGGAATGGGTGACGTTTCGGGTCGAGACCCTTCTTCAGACGATGGAAGATGGATGATGGATGATGGAGATGAAGATGGAAGATGGATGGAAGATGGAGGGTATCTGGGTAAGTGTGAAGAGCTGCACTTAGGGAGGTCAAATGTAAGGGCAAGATATGCACATAATAGCAGGACCCTTAACAACATTAATATATAGAGATATTTTGGGGTCCAAGTCTATAGCTCCCTGAACGTAGCAACACAAGTAGACAGAGTGTTAAAGAAGTTATATGGTTTGCTTGCTTTCATTGGGAGAAACATTGGTAAAAGAGTCAGACGAAATCCAGCCTATGATTTTTCTATAAAATTTCGTTCAAAGATGCCAGATGTGTTTTTTCTCAATTTCAACTAAAGAACATATTGCACATAGTCCACTCCACATTTCTGTGGCAGAGGCCAAGAATCAAGAAATGAAACATTTATTGAAGTTCACACTAATGCAAAGTAACAATTTTGTGCTGTGTAAAATGAGGTCAATATTGCATGTGGTACTTTCTGTGTCCTTTTACACAAATTAATTTGCAACAATTAATCTTGAGCTTATCGCATTGTTCCAATATAAAGACAATATTTTTCCACAAGAATCCAACTGGTGCATCCATAGACGCTGCCAAATTTGTTGACCCAGACACAATTTAACAGGTGCCCCAAAAAAATAGCCATGGCCTTCTTTACATCAGTGAGACCAAGCGTAGAATAGGTGACCATATCACCAATCACTTGTGTGCTGTCCACCAAGGCCTGCTGGAATTCCAAACTGTCAACAATTTTAATCCCCTTCCCATTCCGATCCCAACCTTTCCGATCTTGGCCTCCTCTATTGCCAGGGCAAGGCCAAATTCAAACTAGAAGAACAGCACAGATTATTCCACTTGGGTAGCTTACAGCCCAAGGGTATGAACATTGAATTCTCTAATTTCAAGTAATACCCTTCCCCAATCCCCCCTTCTTTTCCTTCCCTGATGACCACCCTACCGTAATGCACGTACATTACTCCCATCTTCCTCCACAATTAGTCACCCTGCTTTTTTCCCTCTTCTGTACGCTGATCTCCCATAACTGAGTCCCATATTTCCCCTTTAATCCCATTATTCCCCTCTGCCCTGTCCCTTTCTACCCACATACCTCACTCTGGCTTTACATTTCATTCCTCCCATTTCCTTCCTTGTCTGACATCCTTTTGTCTCCTTTTCACCTCTAGCCTTTATCCCATCACCCCATACCTTACTTGCATCCATCTATTACTTGCCAGGCTTTGCTCCACCCCCTCCTCTCTTTACCAGCTTTCTCTCCCCTACTCCAGGCTGAAGAAGCGCCCCAACTCTAAATGACAGCCATCCACGGATGCTGCCTGACTCGCTGAGTTCCTCCAGCACTTTATATTATGCTCCATGCTCGTCAAGAACATTTAATGTCTCAATATAACACACAGTTAGATTTAACACACCAATAAGCAATTTGAAACAAGTTTCACTTTGTGCCATTTTCCAAATTCCCATCTCCCCTCCATTTGTAAATATTTCACGCACATGTCCAAGACATTGGGATACATGTCTAAAATTACCCTCCATTCCAACAATTTTAAATAATCCACTCACCACATAATTAACTACAATCAAGAAAGTAATATCAAATGCTTTATGCGCACAATACATGAATAATTGGCTCCATAACAAAATAACCCAAGCATGTCTGACCAGAAGCTAAGCTTTTTCCTGCAGTCATGCACATGTCCTCATAACAGATGTACATGGTACAATTGTCAGTGGGGAATAAACTAGAGAATGCTCATAATATCTTATTTTATTGTTTACCCTCCTTCTTTGCAATACTATCTACATGCACGTGTAACATCGCCATTGGAGGTGATACCATTTATTAACAGTAATCTGGTCATTGGAGCGAAATCCACCTCTGCAATTTCACCTGGGCAAGATTCAAAAAGAGTCTATTTTAAGACCACTGCCACCTGGGACTTTTGGATTAACGGTAATAGACACAGTGTGACAGACATACTGCACAGAAACAGACACGTGGCCCACTGAGTCCATGAACCAACCATTTACACTCATGGCACATTACTCCCATTTTTTACATTTCCCCCACACATTCTCATCAATTTTCCGCAGATTCTATGCTCACCCACACACTGCAGGCAGTTTTGCAGCAGCAAATTAACCCATTAACCTGCACATCTTTGGGATGTTGGAGGAAATTGGAGCACCCTGGGAAACGCATGCAGTAACAGGGAGACCATGCAAACACTACATAGACAGGACATGAGGTCAAGACTGAACAGATCTCTGGTGATGTGAGGCAGCAGCTCCACTAACTGTGCCACAGTGCTATCCTAAATATAATAATAAAATATATTACTGCAAGTTCACAGGACAGTGAGGCTGACTGATATAAACTGGGCATTTTACTGGGACATCTGACTCAGTGACCCAAAGACATGGAAAGATGGTTTAAGACCACTGTGAGCTTTCACACATTCATCGTCTTTTCATCAGCTATACTAGGCTGAGTGCAACAGTTGCCTCTTCCAAGGCTGATAGATTCTGTTCTTGGGAGAGGGGTTTAATTTAGCTAAGTCAAAGCATAGCCTTCAAACCAAATAAAGTCAGAAAAAGAATAGAGAGCAACAGCAAAACACCATTCGGGTGAAAGTTGAGAGATTTCGCTTTAGAGAGAAAAATTGATTCCACACCAGAGCATATCAACTCTTTTATACCGAATGAAAGCATGATTTAACATGGAGAAAAGCAGAACTATCATAACTCTTGCCAATGTTTTATCTGACGAGATAAACAACAGCATGTAAATTAGCTGAGCCACATCCTGCTACAAGCTGATGTGTTTTGTCCTTGGCAAGGATGAAAATATACCAGTTCAAGTGATAAGTATTCACAATCGATCCTATTATTACATTATGTTTACAGTATTGTACAAATGAGTGATGGGAACCAACTCATGGGAAACACTGCTCAAAACATTGACTGATTATCTTTGATAAGGTATTTACGACAAACCCAAGTCCTTAATGAGATGCAATAACTAAAGTTCTACAAATACATGTACAACACTGTGTGTAGGAAGGAATTGCAGATGCTGGTTTATACCGAAGATAGGCACAAAGTGCTGGAGTAACTTAGCGGATCAGGCAACATCCCTGGAGAAAAAGGATGGGTGAAGTTTCGGGTTGGAACGGGTCGGGTTGGAGTCTGAAGAAAGGTTCCAACCCGAAAAGTCACCCATCCTTTTTCTCCAGGGATGCTGCCTGACTCAGATGTACAACACTATTGTATAATCTCCAAGTGCAATCTTCAATCACCTGCTGTATGTTGGATGCTGAATTCAAATGTAAACTGGGGTGGAATTTAAAAAAAAATCCTCAGCAATGGAGTTTCATAAAATCAGATTGACTGTAAATGCTAGAACCTGCCAAAAGCTGAGAAATATTAGAGGAAATTAGCCTGTTCCTGTTTTCGTTGGAAAATTCAATGTTTTGTATGAGACTGAGCCCACTGAAATCGATGGCAATATATTATAAACATATCTCACCTGCTTTTCTGTCTGATCCGCTCAAGGTTTTCATAGTTTTGAAGAACACTTCTTTCAGGCCACTGCGAAGGGCTTAGATTTGAGATATTTCTTTCTAGATGAAAGATCAAAATGAATGTTCACGTAATGAAAGTGTTTTGGAAATGCAACAAGGGAAGATGATCATTAGGACTGAAGCAGAAGACATAGATCCTTTAGATCAGATAACAGACAAGTGAAGACCCAAAGAATAGGTTCATAATTTGAGGTAATGATTTCCTGAAAATTATGCAAATAAATGGCACGAAGAGAGGTCGCAGAGTCATAGATATTCAATGCAGCAGAGGATGCAAGCTGAGATGCAAGTCTGGAGAGGGATGAGCAGTCAGTATGGTGAGATCATGATGAGTTTTGCACTTCAGGGCAAACATATTGAAGTAACGTAAACAATGTTCATCCAAGAATTTGTTTAAATCTTTCTTTGGATTAAATGGTAAAGGTAAGTTATTCGTATTTGATCGTTTTTTTATTACACAATCATTAATTAAAAGCAGAGAGACAAGAATACGATATGTATCAGCCTGTTGAGAATTCCGTGAGGAATAATCATATTGAATAAAAGTTGGCAGAAAGACACAACTCAGCACAGATCAAATATACAACAGCATTTTCATATATTAAAGTTATAACCTTTTGGAATTAGATTGCAAGATCAGTATATTATTTTCTGAATTTGTCTTCACATAAAGTAATGGTTTTAATCCAATTGGTTTCTCTTGGCGTCTGCCAATGTTTTCTTTCCTATCCCAAATTTAATTGTGATATTCTTCAAATAGATTTCATATGCAATCTAGTGTCCAATTGTAAGTTAAGAAATTTATTAAATTATTTTGCTTTCTCTCTGCACTTTTCAAGCCTTACCTAATTTATCGTAGTGGATGTTTTTTTAACTCTCTAATGTTACAAGTTGCATAAATTCAACTTTCCCTTTGAAAGTAAATACCTTATTTTACCTGTGGTAATAATCTTTTTCTGAAACTCAGTGCTTCTTTGATTGCTTTAAGTGCATTTCCTTAGTTTGAAACAGATAGGGATATTGTTTAAACTGGAACAATCCATCTCCAGCACTGTGTCTTCTAGGGATATTGTTTGCTTGAAATATACAGTATTTCTAACACATTGCTGAACCTTGGTCACAAGCTGACTCTTTCATAGCCCTTGCATTTGAAAAATGACATTGCAATGAAGGAATAGCTATTGAATGGAAGAGCGAATGGCCTACTCCTGCTATTTTTGTCAACCTACCTCCTACCATATCAAGTTATTTGCAGGGACATTCCTAAGAAACAAATTGTCTACGCATTTACTTGATCTTTTAAGATACAAAATCATTTAATGGTACCACGAGCATTTGATTAGTTTTACAATGAACAAAGGGTGATTCTATATAAGCAGATGAACAATTCTAAAGTAACCCCCAAACCTTTCCACCCAGTCCCCATGAGCCCACCAACCAACAGTTAACATCCACACTAGGTATCTTACCTGTAAACTTAACAGCTTCCTGTTGGTTTCTACATACGCTGACTAAATTAGCACTTAGCAGGTTACTGCCAAACTGGCTAAAATACTGTTCTCTTGCTAAAGTTAACAATGCCTTCAGCTCATTGACAGGAATGGATGAATATTTTTGACTTATCTGCTTTCTTTCTGTGAAAATAATACAAAGTAAAAGGTAATTATAAGACATGGCAAAAAAGCATATATTTGTTTAATCATTCCATTTCAATGCACAATTAGTGTTTGTCGGCATGGAACAAATCTTGCCTTGGAAACTAAATGGAAATGGTGTAATTGCTTCACACGCATTCAAAAATCAGAAAAGTTTAGCAATTATATTGCATGGTTGGTTGCTAAATTTGAGATATTATAAATTCAAATTCCAGGATACAACCTTGTTTTTTTATTTTTTATTAAACTGTACCAGTTGCAGTAGCTTCATGATATTTGACCATATTGCAATGAGTTATGCAAAACATCTAAAGCAATCTTACTAACATCAGAATATTGTCTACAACCTTTGATGGCACATTGAATCCAGTTATTCTAATGCATTGAATGTTAGGGAATTTAACTGTGACTTCCCTAAAGCAACCGCAAACCCTGGGCTGTGAAAGCTTTATAAATCACTGATTAGACTTCAGCCATAGTTCAGTTACTGGGGAGGATTCCAGGTTTTGGAATCTGGAATCTCTTTGTAGTAAAGATACACTGGAACCAGAGATGAGGGACTTAAAGTTATGTGGAGAGACTACAGAAGCTGGGGTTGGTCTCTTCAGACTAGACAAAGATAAGGGGAGATTTAACAGAAAGGTGCCAAATTGTAAGGATTTCTGATTGAATAAATAGTGATCATTTATTGTAAGTGGCAGTAGGACCAGTGACCAGAGGGGAGAAAAGTTACTAGCTTGTTAGTTTAGTGTCATGTGTACCAAGGAAAGAATCAGAGGAATTTGAAGAGAGTGTTTTTATTTTAAGTAGCAACAGGTTGCAATGCAGAACATGCTGCCATAGAGGGTACTGGAAACAGAATCACAAGGACTTGTAAAAGGGAACTGATTCAATACATGAAAAAAAAAGAAAAGTGGGAATGGAGGAAAAAGCATGATCTGGGAATTGACTGGCATTTTTTTGAGCAGGATTGACTGAAGAGTTATTTCAAGGAACGGCATAAGAATGGTGAGTTGAATGGCCTCTTTTCTACACGATTCAAAGGTGAAATGCAACCAAGCTGTGTCTGAACAAAAATATAAATATCACTGTATCATGAAAGATTTAGGCACAATTGTTTGCTGGATGATCAGAAGATTCAAGAGTCAAAAGAGTTTAAGTGTCATATGTACTGGCAACAGAACAATTAAATTCCTACTCACTGCAGCTTAACAGGCCCATTAACCAATAAACAAATAAATATATCACAATTACCAATACAATAAATTAATAACAGTAATAGTATAACCATAGTAGTTCAGAGAAACTGTACAATATGTTGTAAAACTTACTCAGAAACTCCTTTAAAGCAAGAGTTTGAATTTGAGCCAGTTTCTTCTCTCTGTTTACAAGTTGTTCACCAGTCAGGTAAGGCATTGCCCTGAGAAGCTCTTCAACACCACACCCTGTATTATAGAACATAGTTTAGCGAATGAAGCAGTTGCTAGAAGCACATTCTATCTCAATAAACTTATCACATTGACAATTAATATACCATTAGTTAACACATAACCAATTGAGGATTGAAGTAGAACTTTAAAAAGGACCTCCAAACAACAATTATAAATGTATTCTTAATTTACAGGTGAAGAGTTTGATGAATCTACCCATATATTTTTTTAACTTTGATCAAAAGACTGAAATATTAAAACTTGCAAAGGAATAAGTTAACAAGTATTAATAATTTTCTGCCAAAGATAGACACAAAGTGTTAGAGTAACTCAGCGGGTCAGACAGCATCTCTGGAGAAAAAAGGATGGGTGACCTTTTAGGACGGTAAATTATTTGCATCAATCGAGGTGAATACAAATTAGCTGAAGATCTTGTGCTGTTGATGGTGAAATTTCACAACCTCTTTCCTCATCCCATTGTACTCTCTTTGTTATTGTGTTACTCTCCAAAGCTCCACCCAGAAGCTAAACTAACCACCTGCGGAACCAAGCTGTGATTCACCAGGATGTGGGTAATGCGTGAACTACCCGTCAGCAAAACAGCACAACTTTCTCAAGCCTTGAGAAATTGCCCCCGGCAGTCTTTAACAGGCACGACAAAACACTAGAGACACTGGAATTCAAGAATAACAAGAAAATTTGCTGGGAATACTGGGAGAAGGCATCTCTCCTCAGACATTGCACAATCTGCTGAGTGATTTGGCTGATTTCTAATAAATAGTATTGCATGAATTTCGGATTGAAGAACAGTAAATAATCTTAAAATATGAACTGATTAGCTCAATGGATGCACAAAACAGCATTGTGATTAACTGCATCCAGAAACATGCATTACTGATCTTCAGGAAATAAGGATGGGAACACCAGCACAGCAGATGGGGAATTAAAATTATGTAATTGAGTAAACATCGACTTAAAGTTAATCTCAGGAAAGATGATCATGAAATGGGATTGTCTTAGTTCACTTGCTTCCTTCAAGGAATTTAGGACAGATGAAGCATGTTACCACAGGAAAAGGGCCTTTTGGCCCCCAGTGCTTGTGCCGAACATGATACCAAATTAAACAGATCCCATCTGCCTACACATAATCCATAACCCTCTATTCCCTGCATTTCCATGTGCCTATCTAACTGCCTCTTAGACGCCACTATCGTACCTGTCTCCACCACCACCCTTCAGTGTGTTCCGGGCCCCCACAACTATGTGTCAAAGACTTGTCCCGTACATCTCCATTAAACATTCCCCCTCTCTCTTAATGCATTTTTCAATAGTATTAAATATTGTTCCTAGTAGTGGACAAGAATGGGGTATCTAAAATTGATCCAATGTCTCTGGACCAGCCAGGGGGAAGATGTCCATCGATTCAACTTTTAACTAGTCTGTGAGTGTAAATGAAAGCGTGGCAGGTGAGGCGAGTGGGTGAGCTCCAATGAGCTCCACAGTCAAAAAGCATTGAAGTTACGGCATGAACACACAACAGGAGGTAAATACTACTGGTCCTTGTGAGACTATGTCAGTAATAGAGCCTTCAAGGGTTGGCAACCATTCAGAAATTGAGGAGGATTAAAACCAGTGAGAAAGAAAACAAAATCAGGAACTTTACAAACATGTTACCTGTAATCCAAGGGTAAAAGCTTTTAAATTATGTGTTGCCTCAGGTTTTGTGAAACGAGATAAAGTTTCCGCACTTGTTTCACTGATGCTGTAACTATTCTTTGAAACACTCTCAGATTACCCAATGGTTAAGCACTGTAAAATCCAATAATTACAGTCTTCTCAGAACCCTTGTACATGCATCATTGCACATTTTGTCAGCATGCCAAGCAACAATTAACTCACAAGTCTATTATAATCCAATCATGCTCCCATTCAGATGCAAATACTTTATAAACTCAGATTGTATTCTATAAATGAAAATCAAAAGCATGAACTAATAGGCTTAGAAAAAGTCCCAACTTGTGGCATGCACGTCAGTCAATGTTGTACACATTTGCAAAATAAATTGAAATGATGGATGATGTAGACTAATTCTGCATTAGAATGGCTTCAACAAAGTACAAGAACAAAATGCCTGCTTCTTCTGCAAAATTCCTCAAATAGACAAATAAAGAGGGAATAATTCACAATATGCTTCAATGTGCAAGTTTATATCCCTGAGCTAATTCAATAAATACATACACAGTGATGAGAACTTCAATCCATTTAACAAGTAATTCAAATTCATTGTACATCAGCTATAAAAAGATTATCTCATGCTTGTATGATGTTTGCAGTGAAGTAAAACATGGGGTTGATTAGTACAAAGTGTAATTCAAGAGGGGTAAAGATACAAAAGGTTGAAAGGCCTTTGGCAAGGAAAATGCCATTTGATAGATTTGGATATGGATGCAGTTCTTGAATTGCAAGGAGAACTTTTCTATGTAGGAGAGGAAGTATAACATAGCAAAGAAGAGTGGGAAGACAGAGGATTGGGACTCTTTTAAAGAGCAACAAAAGTTAACTAAAAAGGCAATACAGGGAGAAAAGATGAGGTACGAGGGTAAACTAGCCAATAATATAAAGGAGGATAGCAAAAGTTTTTTTAGGTACGTGAAGAGGAAAAAAATAGTCAAGGCAAATGTGGGTCTCTTGAAGACAGAAGCAGGGGAATTTATTATGCGGAACAAAGAAATGGCAGACGAGTTAAACCGTTACTTTGGATCTGTCTTCACTGAGGAAGATACACACAATCTCCCAAATGTTCTAGGGGCCGGAGAACCTAGGGTGATGGAGGAACTGAAGGAAATCCACATTAGGCAGGAAATGGTTTTGGGTAGACTGATGGGACTGAAGGCTGATAAATCCCCAGGGCCTGATGGTCTGCATCCCAGGGTACTTAAGGAGGTGGCTCTAGAAATAGTGGAAGCATTGGAGATCATTTTTCAATGTTCTATAGATTCAGGATCAGTTCCTGTGGATTGGAGGATAGCAAATGTTATCCCACTTTTTAAGAAAGGAGGGAGAGAGAAAACGGGTAATTATAGACCAGTTAGTCTGACATCAGTGGTGGGGAAGATGCTGGAGTCAATTATAAAAGACGAAATTGCTGAGCATTTGGATAGCAGTAACAGGATCATTCCGAGTCAGCATGGATTTACGAAGGGGAAATCATGCTTGACAAATCTACTGGAATTTTTTGAGGATGTAACTAGGAAAATTGACAGGGGAGAGTCAGTGGATGTGGTGTACCTCGACTTTCAGAAAGCCTTCGACAAGGTCCCACATAGGAGATTAGTGGGCAAAATTAGAGCACATGGTATTGGGGGTAGGGTACTGACATGGATAGAAAATTGGTTGACAGACAGAAAGCAAAGAGTGGGGATAAATGGGTCCCTTTCGGAATGGCAGGCAGTGACCAGTGGGGTACCGCAAGGTTCGGTGCTGGGATCCCAGCTATTTACGATATACATTAATGACTTAGATGAAGGGATTAAAAGTACCATTAGCAAATTTGCAGATGATACTAAGCTGGGGGGTAGTGTGAATTGTGAGGAAGATGCAATAAGGCTGCAGGGTGACTTGGACAGGTTGTGTGAGTGGGCGGATACATGGCAGATGCAGTTTAATGTAGATAAGTGTGAGGTTATTCACTTTGGAAGTAAGAATAGAAAGGCAGATTATTATCTGAATGGTGTCAAGTTAGGAAGAGGGGACGTTCAACGAGATCTGGGTGTCCTAGTGCATCAGTCACTCAAAGGAAGCATGCAGGTACAGCAGGCAGTGAAGAAAGCCAATGGAATGTTGGCCTTCATAACAAGAGGAGTTGAGTATAGGAGCAAAGAGGTCCTTCTACAGTTGTACCGGGTCCTGGTGAGACCGCACCTGGAGTACTGTGTGCAGTTTTGGTCTCCAAATTTGAGGAAGGATATTCTTGCTATTGAGGGCGTGCAGCGTAGGTTCACTAGGTTAATTCCCGGAATGGCGGGACTGTCGTATGTTGAAAGGCTGGAGCAATTAGGCTTGTATACATTGGAATTTAGAAGGATGAGGGGGGATCTTATTGAAACATATAAGATAATTAGGGGATTGGACACATTAGAGGCAGGAAACATGTTCCCAATGTTGGGGGAGTCCAGAACAAGGGGCCACAGTTTAAGAATAAGGGGTAGGCCATTTAGAATGGAGATGAGGAAGAACTTTTTCAGTCAGAGAGTGGTGAAGGTGTGGAATTCTCTGCCTCAGAAGGCAGTGGAGGCCAGTTCATTGGATGCTTTCAAGAGAGAGCTGGATAGAGCTCTTAAGGATAGCGGAGTGAGGGGTTATGGGGAGAAGGCAGGAACGGGGTACTGATTGAGTGATCAGCCATGATCGCATTGAATGGCGGTGCTGGCTCGAAGGGCTGAATGGCCTACTCCTGCACCTATTGTCTATTGTCTATAATATGTTTTAACTTTAAAACTGCATAAGCCAGTTCAAGGACATTGAGTGGGTCTTCAAATATAATCATTTGATTCTCCCTTTCATTTGAGAATGGCTAAAGGGCAAAGTGAAAAAAAAAAGATTTTCTCCATGAAGAAAAAGGTTTATTTTTCATTTTGAATCAATCACTAGAGCTACATAGAGCCAAATGCATTTCTAAAGAAGATATTTGGATCAATTTGCCAGATACTACAATCATTTAACCATCAACTGATTCCTTTGTGTAGATTGGATGGGCTTCATATTCAAGATGAATTCGAAGGAATTGCTGTTTAGTTTCTATTTCAAAACTCCATTTAAAATCAGCTCAATAACGGCACATAACTTTTGACCAGAGGACATGAATGATTTATCCCAGAAGCGAAGACAAACTAAATGCAAAATGTTTTGCTGCCATTGCCTACTCAAATCAGTCAAACAACATGGAAACAGACCCTGCGGCTCACAGAGTCCATGCCATCCATCAAGCACCCACTTGCACTTATTCCTTTTTATTCTGAACAATTCCCATCAATTTCCCCTAGATTTTACAACTCACCTACACACAATGTGTAATTTATAATGGACAATTAACTTACAAGGCCACATCTCTTTTCGTTATGGGAGGAAATAAACCATCAGGAGGAAACCCACAAAAAGGTGTAAACTCCACACAGACTCTACCCCAGGTCAGGATTGAACCTGGAAAGCAGCTGCACTAGCTGTTTCATTGTGCTTTTCCAAAGTTATTCTGTGCTGACACAATTTCACCCAAATGGAAAATTACATTTTCTATGTACAATCAAGATTTAACAATACATCTGTCTGAATCAAGAACTATTAATGCAATCGGATACTGGATCAATGGAATAGTAATCGGAACAAAAAAATGCAAACATTGGCAATCCAAAACAAATATTCAGCAGATCAGGTAGCGGGGAGAGCACAGAATCAATATTTCACATCAAAGACCTTTCATCACGTACAAAAGTGAGAAAAATTAGCGTGTTTGGATTAGCAGAGAAAAGGAGGAATGAAGCGAACAGAGGGAATGTCTGCAATAGTGTCAAATGATAGTATCGCTGACTTACTATGTGTACTTTTCCAGCTCAGGATTAGTGTTAGAATGACAAGCTGAAACTTTCATTGAAGTTGATATATCCATATGACCTGAACGCTGTATGTCATTGAAACCTTAGTTCATTTCCAACAGTTCTAGTGGATCCAGGTTTTTTTAGTTTAGTTTAGTTCATTGTCACGTGTACCGAAGTTTAGTTTATGGCCACGTGTACCGAAGTATAGTGAAAAGCTATTGTTGCATGCTAACCAATCAGTGGAAAGACTACACATGATTACAATTGAGCCGATCACAGTGTATGTGTTAAAAGGAATTTATCAGTGGGTCCATTCACCTACCCCTCGCAAATAATCACTTAATGTACTTGAATTGTTGTTCCTACAGATGTAACTGTACCTTGATGTCAATCTTCCAGTTAAAAAAAAATCCTTTTGTTCCAGCAAGTTTTTAAAACTGCCTGTTACCTTGTCAAACTTGGTCTACACACATAAAAGACACTATACTCTCCATTTTCCCCATCTCTGCAACTTAAAAATGTGCCTGTCATCTAGGGTTGCCAACTGTCCCGTATTAGCCAGGACATCCCGTATATTGGGCTAAATTGGCTTGCCCGTATGGGCCCGTCCTTGTCCTGTATTATGTCCCGGTGGGCGCTATAGGCTCGGACAGTGTAGGCCTGGACAGTGTAGGCCCAGACAATGTAGGTCCGGAGGCCCGGGCGCCACCTAATGGAGGTTGCGTAGCAACCCGCCTCCCGGCCCAGGCGGCCGCCATTGAAGTGGGAGCACGTGGCTGGGTGAGGTCACGTGGGGTGCGGGGCTGTGACGTCACCTTGTCCCTTATTTGGGAGTGAAATGTTTGGCACCCCTACTGTTATCCCACTTCGTAATTCTGATGGAAGGTTTTTGATCCAAAATATCTTCTGTTTCTCTCTCCATGGGTGCTGCCTGATCTGCTGAGCACTTCCAACAGTCTATGCTTGTTCAGAGGAGCAGTCTGCAAAGCTCCACCTTCTAAGAGGACGGGCAGATTCTCTTTTACCAATCAATACTTAAGGCCTGCAACTGGATATTTTGTTGCCAGTGTTGCCAAACAGATAGCTTTTGTAAAATTGGTACTATTTATTTCCTACATTCTTTTCTCCCATTTATTTCCTGCTCAATAAGCGGAATTTCTCATAGACTTTTAGACTTTCGAGATACAGCACGGAAACAGGCCCTTCAGCCCACTGAATCCACACCAACCAGCGATCATCCCGTACATTAGCATTATCCTACACACTAGGGACAATTTACAGTCTTACCAAAGCAAATTAACCTACAAACCTGAATGTCTTTGGGATGTGGAGATAAATGAAGCACCTGGAGAAAATCCACATAGTCACAGGGAGAACGTACAAACTCCGTACAGACAGCACCCGTAGTCAGAATCAAACTCAGGTCCTTGGCGCTGTAAGGCAGCAACTCTCCCGCTACGCCACTGTGCCCCCTTTCATACTTTGTTTTAAAAGTGCAACAGAAGGGTCATGTGTTGTTGCTGCAGAGTTCCAATTTAATTTTAAAAGTAAGATTTCATTTGTGCTGTGCTCACCTTCTATGCCTTCGGCCTTTTCCAACATCCCATTCACTATGGCTACAGCAGCAGCCCCATTTATCTGACTGGCTGAATGGATCAGGGTTGCCTTGCAGCCTCCTTGGCCATCATTCTGAACCAACAGGTAATAACCAGAAATCTCTCCTTTCAACTCAATCTCTGGAACTGGAAATAAACAAGAATTAGAATGTAATGAAGCTGAAATCATCATAACCAGGTATCACAGAACACATTAAGCACTTGAGTTTTTAGGATGCATCCAGCAACTATGCTATAAATTGTTTGAGTGTTTTTGTTAGCTTTCCTAGTATTTTATGAAATCAGTGAATTGCCAGCTGAGGGGAAGGTGACAAGGAGGTATACAATCAGTACAATTAATCAGAAGGACAGTGAAACTAGTCGGAGAGCTAGGGTGGGGGAGGGACGGAGAGTTAAAGATAGGATTACGAACTTAGAGTAGTAAATATTCATACCGCTGGGTTATAAGCTACCCAGGCAAAATATGAGGTGCTTTTGTCCAATTTGCATTGGGCATCACTCTGCAGTGGAGGAGGCTCAAGACAGAAAGGTCAGAATTGGAATGGGAGGGGAAATTATTAAAGTGTTTAGGAACCGGGAGATCATGTAGGCCTAAGTGGACTGAGCGGAGGTGTTCAGCGAAACCATCACCGAGCCTACACTTGCTCTCGACGATATATTGGTTGCTACATATGGAACAGCGGATACAGTAGATGAGCTTGGAGGAGGTACAAGTGAACCTCTGCCTCACCTGAAAGGACTGTCGGGGTCCTTGGACAGAGTCGACGGAGGAGGTATAGGGACAGATGTTGCATCTCCTGCGGTTACAGGGGAAAGTACTGTGGCACAGTGGTACAGGTCAATAGCTCTGTTCCATTGTACCCACAGTAGGGTCTCTTACTGGGATAATTCAGCTCCGCAAGGATCACAAAGGAGTATCTATAAGTAGAGCTTTACTGCCCAACTGGATAGGCCATGATGCTGTGCCAAGGTGTCCTCAACGCTACACAGCCCAGTCTGAGTACTGCTCGCACTTGCAATTGAAATAAAATCATCACTTGGCTCTGACAAGTGATGCCTGGCAATCAGCATGCAAAATGTATCTACAGTGCCCTACATAATGTTTGGGACAAAGACCCATCATTTATTTATTTGCCTCTGTACTCCACAATTTGAGATTTGTAATAGCAGAAATCACATGTGGTTAAAGTGCACATTGTTAGATTTTATTAAAGGCCATTTTTACACATTTTGGTTTCACCATGTAGAAATTACAGCTGTGTTTAAATATAATCCCCCCATTTGAGGGCACCATAATGTTTGGGACACATGGCTTCACAGGCGTTTGTAATTGCTCGTGTGTTTAATTGCCTCCTTAATGCAGGTATAAGAGAGCTCTCAGCACCTAGTCTTTCCTCCAGTCTTTCCATCACCTTTAGAAACTTTTATTGCTGTTAATCAACATGAGGACACAAAGTTATGTCAATGAAAGACAAAGAAGCCATTATGAGACTGAGAAAGAAGAATAAAACTGTTAGAGACATCAGCCAAACCTTAGTTATGTAAAGAATCTTGAAATAGGGGCACAGAGATCGCTTTTTGGATGATATTTAAAGCATCAGTATTGAAACAAAGTTGAAAGCAGTAATTGTATCTATTAAATATGATTGCATCAAGATTAACTTACATTACATTTTTTAAATCATCAGATTAATTGAAATTATTATTTAAAAATTGCTTTACAGATCCAAAATAATGAACACAAGACAAGTCATAAAGAATTAAGCAATTAAAGGAAGGGTCAACTACAGTGAACTTTGGGTCAAACCAGTGTTCTTAAACTTTACTGGCCAGATATTCAACATGCAAAACAGATGTTCAAGTACTGACCCATGTTAAGTGATGATTTGTCTCATTCTACCATGGATTCACTAGCCTAGCAATTATAGTGCCGCCCAACGGATGTGCTATGTTATCATATAAGCAGCATACCAATAACTAATTGAGTTCTGAGGCTAGTGCTGCTGAGATTGACACCACTGGAGGTGCGAAACAAATGAGCGGTGGGAATTGGGAAGGGGGTGCACGATGGTAGAAGGGTCTGGCAAAGAGGCTAGAAGATAAAAACTAAGTACAAAGCTTAATTAGTGGGATGGCAGTCTGTGGCTGGACACCTCCCACAAGTGCCCAATAATGATTGTTCTTTGGACAAACACACTAACAATGCAGGAAGATTCAATTTCTCCTTGTCTTTGGAGAAATTATCAGTTTACTCCAGAAAAACATTTAGCAATATCTTAAAAAAGTTAATGCAAATAATTCAAATCAGGTTAGTTGAAAGATATTTTTAGAGAAGAGTACAAAGGCTAGCCGAGGTGTGGAGCAAGCAGCCAACTAGGATGCATCACACATGGTCAGCCATGACCAAGGGGGCCTAAGAAAGAAGACAAAGACTTGCTTTTCTCCAACCCAAATAACTGACAGTGAGCTAAAAATATTTTTTAACAGCCAGTTTAAAACGAAGAGCTAAAATATGATGAAAAGGGTTAAGGATTATTCAGAATACAAGTTTATGAACAGTCACCGACACTTATTTGTGAAGGTTACATTGAAATTCACTGGACAATATATTATAGATTTTTTTTCCTATCTCAATGCTCCAAACCGAAATAGTACTCTATTTAAAATGCAATTTAATTTCCATTAACACATCTGAAGCTTCTTGCCCTTACACAACCACATCAAGATTTAAAGCGGGGAATCAATTTAGTGATTTTTATATCGTGACAAGAATCAGTGTTCTGTTCTTGTGATAAAAGGAACTGGAAAAAATTAATTCACAGGAAAAAATTAAAATGCAAGAGCAGGACTCCATGCCTACAAAAAATTGTCCACATTATTCTTCACAATGAATGCTAATGGGCTATTCCTTCTGAAATGCAAATCAAATTTACAGGTATCTTAAAACAGTTAAATTGTGAAAGTATGCAGTTACAGTTGATTTTCCTCTATTGTTTTTAATTATTATTTTTTGATATCTCTTCCAGCCCCACAAACCTCCAAGACCTCTCCAGACCATTAATTCACCCACTTGCGCTTCTGTGAACTCAATTACTCCTTCACTGACAACATTGCCTTCAACAGCCAAGGCCTTAAACTCTGAAATAAAACCATTCAGCTGGTCAGGCAGCATATCTAGGAAGGGAAACAAGAGTCATCCTTTTAAACCTGAAACACTCTTTGACAAATGCTGCGAAATGCTTCCAGTATTTTCTGTTTTTCTTTTCAGATTTGCAACATCTGCATTCCATGCCCAATCCTCCGTCTCTTTATGTGTAAGAAGGAACTGCAGATACTGGTTCACACGGAAGATGGACACAAAATGCTGGAGTAACTCAGCGGGTCAGGCAGTATCTATGGAGAACAGGAACCAAAATTCCCCATTTGACCCAGTCTCATTTGCCCACATTTGGTCATATCCCTCTATACCTTTCCTACCCATATAAATGCCCGTGTACCTTTGTTGTTTGATACACTCCTGCAAACCACCTCAAGGTGTCTTATTACTTTTAAGACACAATATAGAGTGTCTTTATAAATTAAACGGCTGTTTTTTTTGTTATATAACGGCGGTTTTTAAAATCTTTTTAAATTTACTTAAAAAAAAATAAAATAAAATAAATGTAAATGAAAGTGGTTTTGTTTTTTAAAAAACTAAATAAAACTTATCTGTAACGGCTCAGTAGCAGCCGAAGCCCGCCCCCCAGTGGTCATGGCGCCCCTCCCCCCCTCACTGGTGGTCACTCGGGCGGATCCCATCGTGACGACACACGCTGAACATGGCAAGCAATCAGTTTAATAAAGTAATTTTTAAACTTTTTTAAACTTTAAGATCTCTAACTTGAAAAATATAAGAGCAATTTGAATGAAATTTGGATAAATGTGTCCCCCATAACAATGGTGAGTAAGATGGGCCTAAAATTGTGCTGGTCGTGTACCGTTTTTTAGTGGATATGAAGGGCATACAGGAACGGACACAGAAATAACAGGAACAAACATAGGGGGGGGGGGGGGGACATAGAAACATAGAAAATAGGTGCAGGAGTAGGCCATTCGGCCCTTCGAGCCTGCACCGCCATTCAATATGATCATGGCTGATCATTCAGCTCAGTAGCCTGTACCTGCCTTCTCTCCATACCCCCTGATCCCTTTAGCAAAAAGGGCCACATCTAACTCCCTCTTAAATATAGGAACAAACAAGACAAGAGTTTTAGTAACACAGTATATAGATGGTCAACTTTGACTTTCAACAGAAATTAAAAGTGAACAAAAAAAAACAAAAATGAAGATAATTGCAGATCAGAAAAGTCATCAACTGATATGTTAACTCTGTTTCTCCCCCCCACAGAAGCTGCCTGATCAATGGAGTAGTTCAATAATTTTCTATTTTACTAATCCTCGGCACAATAATTTACAAAATGATGATAATATATCCGAGCATAATATACAAATTCAAACCAGTGGAGAGAAAACATATTTAGCGTTTGATGCAAAATGGACAAAAGAATATTCTTGTAAAAGTATAGGTTTATAAACCCACCATTAATGTATTTTGGCTTCTTTGCCATATATTCTTTCCACTTCCGCGTACTGTACTGGTTAGCTGGAGGAATCATAGTGCTGCTCACAGTACAAGACAGGTAAAAAAGTGCCCCCACCTGCAAGTACAAGTAAAAATTGGAATTAAACCATATATTTAAAACAATTGTCATTTTCAATGCAGATGACTGAATGTCCATGAATAATAGTCAGTAGTAAATGTACTTGCGTTCCTTTTTTACAGATAGGTGCCAAGTGAAAGGAACCAAATATCATTACACATAAACATGAGATAATACATTCACTCTACAACAACCTGAAATATCACCCATTCCCTCTATCCAGAGATTCTGCCTGACCCAATGAGTTACTCCAGCATTTTGTGACTATCATAATGGAATGGGTTCATCACAAGAGTCACTTTCCCATGATTTTGGCAATTGGCGAGTTCAGTGTGGAGTCCACAGGGAGGTGGAGATATTGGTAATCTTATGAAGGAGCAAAGTGACAGTATTTGTACACCTAGGCCAAAGAAAGGGAAAGACGGGGAAATACATGCACACATACAGTTCCCTCCATAATGTTTGGGACAAAGACCCATTGTTTATTTATTTGCCTCTGTACTCCACAATTTGAGGTTTGTAATAGAAAAAAAATGGTTAAAATGCACATTGTCAGATTTTATTAAAGGCCATTTTTACACATGTTGGTTTCACTGTGTAGAAATTACAGCAGTGTTTATACATAGTCCCCCCCATTTCAGGGCACCATAATGATTGGGACACAGCAATGTCATGTATATGAAAGTAGTCATGTTTAGTATTTTGTTGCATATCCTTTGCATGCAATAACTGCTTGAAGTCTGCGATTCATGGACATTACCAGTTGCTGGGTGTCTTCTCTGGTGATGCTCTGCCAGGCCTGTATTGCAGCCATCTTTAGTTTATGCTTGTTTTGGGGGCTAGTCCCCTTCAGTTTTCTCTTCAGCATATAAAAGGCATACTCAATTGGGTTCAGATTGGGTGATTGACTTGGCCACTCAAGAATTAACCATTTTTTAGCTTTGAAAAACTCTTTTGTTGCTTTAACAGTATGTTTGGGATCATTGTCTTGCTGTAGAATGAACCGCCGGCCAATGAGTTTTGAGGCATTTGTTTGAACTTGAGCAGATAGGATGTGCCTATACACTTCAGAATTCATTATGCTACTACCATCAGCAGTTGTATCATCAATGAAGGTAAGTGAGCCTGTACCTTCAGCATCCATACATGCCCAGGCCATAACACCCGCACCACCGTGTTTCATAGATGAGGTGGTATGCTTTGGATCTTGGGCAGTTCTCCTCCATACTTTGCTCTTGCTATCATTCAGATATAAGTTAATCTTTGTCTCATCTGTCACAAGACCTTTTTCCAGAACTGTGGTTGCTCTTAAGTACTTCTTGGCAAACTGTAACCTGGCCATCCTATTTTTGCAGCTAACCAGTGGTTTGCAATTGCAGTGTAGCCTCTCTATTTCTGTTCATGAAGTCTTCTGCAGACAGTAGTCAAGACAAATCCATACCTGACTCCTGAAGAGTGTTTCTGATCTGTCGGACAGGTGTCTGGGGATTTTTCTTTATTATAGAGAGAATTCTTCTGTCATCAGCTGTGGAGGTCTTTCTTGGGATTAGTCCCTTTGTGATTAGTAAACTCACCAGTGCTCTCTTTCTTCTTAATGATGTTGCACAGTTGACTTTGGTAAGCCAAAGGTTTGGCTGATGTCTCTACCAGTTTTATTCTTCTTTCTCAGTCTCATAATGGCTTATTTGACTTTCATTGGCACAATTTTGGTCCTCATGTTGATAAACAACAATAAAAGTTTCCAAAGGTGATGGAAAGACTGAAGGAACGACTAGGTGCTGCGAGCTTTCATTCCTGCATTAAGGAGGCATTTAAACACACCTGAGCAATTACAAACATCTGTGATGCCATGCGTCCCAAACATTATGGTGTCCTGAAATGGGGGGAATATGAAAAACACAGCTGTCATTTCTACATGGTGAAACCAAGATGTATAAAATCTAACAATGTGCACTTTAACCACATAGGATTTTTTATATTATAAATCTCAAATTGTTGAGTACAGAGGTAAATAAATAAATGATGGGTCTTTGTTCCAAACATTATGGAGGGCACTTTAATAAATCTTTCAGGAGATGTCAGCAATAGTAACAGGGAATGGTATGAAAGACGTAAAAAGTTAGCTGAGAAATGGCAGGAATAACCCTGAAACAGAGAAGTGCGCAATGGAAAAACCTAAAAGAGCAACAAGAATATATATAAAACAAATGAATGCCTATAGTCTCAACTGTGGCCTGCCATTGTCCTAAAAGAACATAATGTTCACTATTAAATATCATGGTTAATCGTCATCTACACCTATCCTTACCCCTCCCAACCATTTTCCATTTCCCTCAATTCTCCCAAAAAGATTCCCACATATTAAATGGACCATCCCTCCCCAAGATCTTTCCCCATCGTTAAAAATTCTTCAAGCCACAGGACAGTTTCTCAACAACTAATCAGTCACTCACTCTGAGATTCTTGAATGCCTCAATTAGAATACCTCTCACTCTTCCAAACTCTGCTATGTTTAGATCAATATTACCCAATTTCTCGCAGAATAAGCCCTTGAGCCCAGAAATCAGTCCAACGAGTCCCTGTTGCACTGACTCCAAAGCAACCATATCCTTTTCTAAAGTCCAAGCTGATGGAGTGCCAAACTGCTTTTTGGAGTGAAGGACGCAATCATTTATGAGAAGCACATCTAATCCCAGAAGGAACCAGCACATACCTTGCCTTGTAGAGAAGAAAGTTGGTTCAGCAAAAGCTTTGATTTGCTTTGGATGTCACTGTGTAATAAACTGCTGTATAATTTAATCAAGGTACTCAATGTATTAAAAATATGGCGATATTTATCAATAACACAAAAAATGACCCCTTAATAATCATATACTCCAAAAATTCAGGAACATATAAAAATGTGAAAGCAGGCCTCAATCCCATTCTTTGCACATTCTACATGTTGAAAGTTAACTCGTATTCTATTGAAACTTGAAGGTTAATCATACAGTACATTAATTCAATACAATTTTAAATGACATTATTCAGCAACAATACTATTTTACAATCTTATTTTCAACTCAAGGGAATTGCTAAGCCTCTTACAGAATAAACAAACATTCTATAGCCCGCAATAAATAGCTTCAGCTACGAATTCACGTTTGTTCTTTCTTCTTTGCTGAGGAACAAAATTATTTGTGGGACCAGAGGTTTTTTGAGTGGATCGCTCATATGCTGATATACCTCGAAGGTAGACACAAAATGCTGGAGTAACTCAACGGGTCAGGCAGCATCTCTGGAGAGAAGGAATGGGTGACGTTTCGGGTCAAGATCCTTCTACAAACTCTAACATACCTCTATATATACCTAATATACTAATATAATATTCTAATATACCTCGTTATGGCCCTTGTACTTTTTGTTACCTCCACTTTCTCTGATTATATTCATGGGTTATACTGTACCATATTCTTCAATCTGTGCATTTTCTGTTTCATACTATCTGATGTACTCATGTACAGTATGATTTGCCTGTACAGCACACAAAACAACTTTTCTCACTGTATCTCAGTGCTTATAGACATTACTATACCAGTCTAGCTTAAATCCACCTCATAACTAACCTGTCATTTGAAATTAGTGAATTGTAAAGAAAAATGAAAAATGAAAAGAAAAATAATCTATATTTTTCACAAACTAAGAAAACACACAAACTAATGATGAGACAACAGACAAGACAAAGGATACTACAAAATACCATTATTTAATTCAAGAAACAGCAAAACAAAACAATAACCAATTAAACCGTTAGTTCCAATGACTGGCTGTTGAGTCACGCCACTGCTATATTGGGCCTGCTAACCAATCTAGTATTGACTGAAAATGCTGACAAAGGAAGGCAAAGGCAGGAAATTATGAGAAAATACTTGTAATTGTTCACTCATAGCCACAAAATAACCTACAGGAAACAGTACCTGTGCAGCAGTTAACATTTACAATAAATGAGTTGGCTTCAAAGAACAGCCTCGATTTCTAAGTACATGCGTTTACAGTCGTTTTTCTGCAGAACTCTATTTGTAAACTGAGAATAAAAAATATCCAGTCATGAATTTCACAAAGAGTAGCAATAAATTGAATGTATCCTTACAACCATTACATTCTATAACCAAATAACCATGAAATTCATTTGACTCTGACAAATTGTTGTGCTTATAGGATTTGATATTACAATCCCTACTATAATTGGCACCTTCTTAATATCTTGAGTGGGGGTAGGGGTAAAGACTTCATTGGGGTCATCAGGTGGGCACCCTCCTTCCTTGGTGTTTCGTTGATAGGCCCACGACACTTCCAGAGGGCTCAACAGCGACACCTGACGTCCCCAGGTGCACTCCCCTCCGTTTTTACCCCTCTTGCTGGTCATTTTGCAGCCCAGTTGGAGTCCTTCCTCTTCAGCCACAGCCAGTTGCTGCTTCGCTCGGCAGCCTCTGACAGTGACCTGACGGCTTGCCGGAAGGCCTGTCCTCGAACTCCCATTTCCTTCAGGAGTCTGGTTGTTGACATGGCTACAAACTCTCTACAACCAACCTCTACAGGGAGCACCTGGGCACGCCAGCCGCGTTGTTCTGCCTCGGCTGCTAAGTCTGAATACTTCAGACATTAGCGTTCATGCGCTTCACCAACTGCAGCCTCCCAAGGCACAGTTAACTCCACGATGTACAGGGACTTCTGTGAGGTTGACCACAAGATCAGGTCCGGCCTGAGATTAGTTGTGATGATCTCTGGTGGAAAGATGAGCTGCTTGTCTAGATCAGCCTGCATTTTCCAGTCCCGGGCAGTGTCCAGGAGGGTCGGTTCCTTTCATAGCAAATGGCTTCTTTGGAAGTTATCCTGCTTTTACAAAAGGGGTGGTGTTCGAGAAACCAGGCGTTGGGGGAGGGAGGGCATTGGTGGTAGTTCTCCTTCCTTCCAAGGTAATTGCCAGTTGTCGCAGGATCTGATTGTGCCTCCATGTGTAGCGGCCTTGTGAAAGACTGGTTTTACAGCCAGTGAGGATGTGCCGTAATATTGCTGGGGTTTGGCAGGGAGAACATGATGGATCTTCTCCAAGCCACTGGTTTAGGTTCTTGGGTGTGGGAAGAACATCGTAGGTGGCTCTGTTGATGAAGCTAAGACGGTTTCCTTCCATCTCACACAGATCCTTCCAGGTAAGCCTACGATGCTTCAGGTTTTCCGAGGTAGTCCACTGGCCCTGTTTGGACTGTGAGACTGCCTTTGCGCATCTCTCTGCTTCCTCTTGCTGACGGACCTCGCAACTACCAGTTTTCTTCGCTGGATGGATGTTGCCTTGTGCCATGTGGGTCGACTTGTCCCGAGTCCAATCCCACCTCTTCCCTGCTGCACCTGTCCTACAATTTCTCCATGCCCGAGAGCAGATTTTGCTTGCTGTACAGCCTCCGATGGGGTCCACTTCCTCCCAGTTGCCAGTCTGGGAGCAGCCACTCGTAATGCATCATCCTGAGACTCGGTCAGGGTCATGTCCAGCCTCACTTTGGTGCATTTGTATTCTTCTGTGAGGCTAGAGACAGGCAGTTCTAGGGCGCTGTGTCCATATAAGCCGATATTGCTGAGGCAACGCGGGAGTCCAAGCCACTTCTTGATGTATGAACTGACTGTCCTCTCCAGCTTCTAGACTTTGGTGATGGGGACCTCGTAGGCCGTCAAAAATAGCTTATTTCGTGCAGAACACATGTTGGTTACTATTTTTAGATGGAATTTAAAGTGGCGAAATGAGAAGTCAGGGAATTTGAACTTATAATATTTCCCAGTGATGAAAGATTAAGAGCTTCCAGGGAAAAGAGAAATTTGGGTGTTCACGTATGCAATCACAAAAACTTGCACAAAATGAACCAAAGAAAATAGATGAGTATATCAGAGGAACAAGCCCTTTCGCTCACGATGTCAGGATGCCAATTTAAACTGCACATCTGCCGGCACACAGTATATCTTCTTCCACTCCATGAGTCTGTCTAAATGCCTCAAACCTATGCCGGAAATTCAATTAAGGACCATTCACACCCTGGTCATTCTCTCTCTTCTTTCCCACCAGGACAGGGAGATATAAAAGCTTGAAAGCACATACCACCAGATTCAAATGCAGCCTCTTTCCCGCTGTTATCAAAATCTTCAGTAGGCCTCTCAAATACTAAAGATGTATTCCTGATCTCTCAATCTAACCCATGGTGGCCCTTGCACTTTCCCTTAGCTGTAACACTATATTCTGCACTTTGATTCTTCTCTTTTGCACTTGCTTGATGTACTTGTATATGGTTTGATTTGTTCAAATAGCATTCAAAACAATATTTCTTCATAAGATCATGTGATAGGTGCAGAATTAGGATATTCAGCCCATCAAGTCTACTCCGCCATTCAAACATGGCTGATCTATCTCTCCCTCTTAATACCATTCTCCCCATAACCTCGGACACCTGTACTAATCAAGAATCTATCTATCTCTGCCATATAAATATCCCCCCTTATTCTTTTAAACTTCAGCAAGTGCAAGCCCAGTGCCATCAAACACTCTTCACATATTAACCTACTCATTCCTGGGATCATTCTTGTAAATCTCCTCTGGACCCTCTCCAGACACAGCACACCCTCCTCAGATATGGTGCCCAAAATTGCTTACAATATTCCAAATATGGCCTGACCAGCTCCTTATGAAGCCTCAGCATTTCATCCCTGTTTTTGTATACAAGCCCTCTCAAAATAAATGCTTGCATTGCGTTTGCTTTCTTTATTACTGGTTCAATTTACAAATGAACTTTTTGGGAATCCTGCGCCAGCACTCCCAAGTCCATCTGCCACTTCTCTGCCCACTCTCCCAACCTGTCCATGTCCTTCTGCAGAGTCCCTGCTTTCTCTACACTACCTGCCCCTCCACCTATTTTCGTATCATCTGCAAACATTGCCAAAAAGCCTTCGATCCAATCCCCTCATCCAAATCATTAATATACAACGAGAAGAGCAGCGGCCCCAGCACCGAGTCCTGCGGAACTCCGCTAGTCACTGGCAGCCAACCAGAAAAAGACCCCTTTATTGCCATTGTTTCTTCCACTGTATCACCATACACGTGATAATAAACGAATACCAATAAACATTGCCATCATACCTGCTTCCACCACTTCCCCTGGCAACATACTCCAGGCATCTTCCACTTTGTGTAAAAAAACAACCCCACCATCTCTGCCAGAGTTGCTAGAGGAAGTAGTTGGGCTACAAAACAGCACTTAAAAGACATTTGGACAGTACATGCATATGAAAGGTTTAGGATAGGGGCGAAACACAGGCAAATAGGACGAACTTAGATGGGGCACATGGACAAGATGGGCCGAAGGACCTGTTTCCGTGCTGCATGCTAGATGTCTCTATGACTTTTTTCTTCAATCTTTCCCCATATCATCTTAGTATTTGGCATTTCCACTCTGGGAAAAAGATTTTAACCATCTATCCTATCTATGATAGGCTACCTAGCATCTAGCCTATCATAATTTTATATACTTCTTTCAGATCTCCCCTCAATCTTTGATGTTCCAGATAAAACAACCAAGTTTGTGCAGCCAATCTATGTAGCTAATACTCACTAATCAAGGTAATCTCCTGGTGATCTTCTTCCTTCAGCTTCTCCAAAGCCCCCATATCCTTTATGTAATAGGGCAATCAGAAATGCATACAACAGGTCTAAAGGGGCCTGAAATACAGACAAACTCCATTTGACAGTACTGCATTCCATTCTAGATGCGGCACTTCAAGAAGGATAAATTGGCCGTGGGACCTGATAAACTGCATATACATTATAATAATGCAAAATGGTTAAATTTGCAAGCATTTGCCTTGTAAACCTTTGTTTGAAACACAGATGAGAATCAAATCATCGCCACTGAAAGCGATCAAGATTCAACACGATCTACAAAAAGAAATAATTTCCTCCGAAGGGGGAAATTCAGAACTTGAAAACAGGATCTTAAAATTAGATTCAAGACTTTTGGAAGTTGAGAAACAAGAGATTGCAGTTGTTGGAATAAACAAACTGCTGGAGGAACTCAGTAGATCAGGCAGAATTTGTGGAGAGAAATGGACAGATGACATTTTGGATCAGGATCCTTCTGCAGTTTAAAGAAAGGTCCCAACCCGAAACATCAGCAGTTTATTTCCAAGCAAAGATGCTGGCAGACCAGCTGAGTTCTGCCTAGAGTTTTGTTTTTTTGCTTTTAGAAGTAGATTTAGGAATGAGTTTCACTAAAACTGATTTGACACTTTAAGGACGAAACAGTGAAGCAGTGGTAGAATTGCTGCTTAACAATGCCGGAGTCCCGGGTTCGATCAAGACCATGGGTGCTGACTGTACGGAGTTTGCAAATTCTCTCTGTGACCACGTGGGTTTTCTCCCGGTGCGCTGGTTTCCTCCCACATTCCAAAGATGTGCAGGTTTGTAGGTTAATTGGCTTCTGTACATTGTCCCTAGGATTTAACATAGAACTAGTGTTCGGGTGATTAATGGTTGGTGCAGAATCAGTGGGCCGAAGGGCCTGTTTTCACACTGTATCTCTAAACTAAAACCAAAGTGTCGTCCTCTGAGAAGACGTGAATAAGAAGGAATAATTGAAGTGGTCAAGACTTGGATTAGTAGACCTTTGTTTTACTCAGGGTAGCAATGACCAACAAAGTAAAATGGGTAATGGCACAAATCACCAAGAGCTGATAATAAACTTGAGTGGTTGAACGGTCCACTGCTATATTTGCATTCAGCAGACTCCTAAATTAAACTAACACTGGCAGGTCGATTCTTTGAAGTAAAATAAAAGTAACAAAGATACTGTATTTCACAGAAATCAGAAGGTGAATCAGAACAAGTATGGTTGATAGTTAACTTGGCAAAAAAAAAATGTGCAGGAAGGAACTGCAGATGCTGGTTTAAACCGAAGATAGACACGAAAAGCTGATGTAACGTCACCCATTCCCTCTCTCCAGAGATGCTGCCTGTCTCGCTGAGTTACTCCAGCTTTTTGTGACTATCTTCAAAAGAAACTACTACCTACAAAAACTAAGTGAAATCACTTACAAGGATACAATTCAAAATCAATCCCAGACTGGAAGCAAGATGGAAAGTCTGAGAGCGCCACCAACTGCACAAACTCCAGCACTGGCTTGTAATAATGGAAAACCTGGAAAATAAAATGAATACAAACATTTACAAGGCAGTGCCACAAGGATGCAGAAACAAAATTCGTTCATTGAAAGGAATATTTATAAGTAAACGTTTTTTTAAAATGTAAACTATTTATGTAGTAGTTTGCCAAATTGTTATCTATGATGCACACCCTGTCAGTGCTTTATTTGTGCACATTAGTCTGAAAATAAGAGCGCATAAAGTAAGCTTTGGTGGAATTTAGACAAGTGCGTCATTCTAAAAACTCGTAATCATGCGTGAAACACGAGGTGTCTATAAAATAACATATAGTTACCTTGTGTGGCTAAATAATTTGTAAAGAAAGCATAACTGAATTCCTATTTTCCTGATTCGTTATGTAAATGGCATCAAAGTATTGCTTATATTTTAGTAATATGCAGACAAGTAAATTGTTATTTTTCTAAGCTAAACATTGAGGGCATTACAGCTGCATATAAACAAGGTTGTGATGAGTAACTGTATGTGACATGAGAAGTTGAGGCAACATCATGGTACCTTGATCCGACCTTCCATGTTAAAAGGAGTTCCTTAGCAGAGACATGGAGGTGTACGGTATAAACCTCACATTAATAGATACTGAACAGCAATGCAAAAGTCTTCAGAACATAAATTTAAATAACACAGCAGATGTGGTTGAGACACAAAGATAGAAATCATCCTTCAT
Source organism: Rhinoraja longicauda (assembly GCF_053455715.1). Classification (NCBI taxonomy): domain Eukaryota; kingdom Metazoa; phylum Chordata; class Chondrichthyes; order Rajiformes; family Arhynchobatidae; genus Rhinoraja; species Rhinoraja longicauda. The sequence goes on along the minus strand of NC_135956.1, from coordinate 45,645,983 downwards.
TTAATAAAGAACAATAATGCGCTTAATCTGAAATGTTGCCCATTAGAGCGAATACATTGAATTCAGATGTGTTAAGAGTTAGTCAGAACTGGCTGATATATACACATTCATCAGAGCTTGCAGGCAAGAATGATTACGAGAGATTCCTGGCGCATTGTGATGCCCATTACGAGCTCACAGTGAAAAACAAGTTCACCTCTCCAGCTGTATTTGATGCTCTGGAAGTTGTGGTCGAACAGGAGCTTATTAAATGGCACCACGAGTTTTGAGGGCAAGCTTTCAAGCAGAACCCAGGAAATGTGACCTCTGAAGCAAACTAGGGAAAATAAAAATTGTCTTGTTACAAATGACAAGGTATTATTTGTTTTCATACAAAGCAACTCAAACAATTTCCATACTTAAGTATTTAAAAAGCAAGAGGGAAAAACATGCATGGATAATTTAATGCAGTTCTTCAAACACATTTACTATACAATTTAAGAAGTTAATAGATTCTAATGTTTGTATTTTGTTAAGGATTATTAGGTGTGGGCATTCATTAGGCGGGGAGAGATAAGGGTAGCAGTAAGAGACACAAACAAGATATACAAACAATAGACACAAGAAACTTCAGATAGACCATAGAACAGCACAGCACCAGGCCCTTCAACGCACGACGTCTGTGCTGAACATGATTCCAAGATGATGCCAACACATAGAAACATAGAAAATAGGTGCAGAGTAGGCCATTCGGCCCTTCGAGCCTGCACCGCCATTCAATATGATCATGGCTGATCATCCAGCTCAGTAACCTGTACCTGCCTTCTCTCCATACCCCCTGATCCCTTTAGCCACAAGGGCCACATCTAACTCCCTCTTAAATATAGCCAATGAACTGGCCTCAACTACCTTCTGTGGCAGAGAATTCCAGACTCACCACTCTCTGTGTGAAGAAATGTTTTCTCATCTCGGTCCTAAAAGACTTCCCCCTTATCCTTAAGCTGTGACCCCTGGTTCTGGACTTCCCCAACATCGGGAACAATCTTCCCGCATCTAGCCTCTCCAACCCCAAGAATTTTATATGTTTCAATAAGATCCCCCCTCAGTCTTCTAAATTCCAGCGAGTATAAGCCTAGTCTATCCAGTCTTTCTTCATATGAAATCTATAACCCACCATTCCCTGCATATCCATGTGCCTATCTAAAAGTTTCTTAAATGCTGCTGTCATATCTGCCCCCACCACCACTCTCGGCAGCACATTCTAAGCATTCTCCACCCTCTGTGCAAAAAAAATGTTGCCCCATTTATCTCCTTTAAACATTGCCTCTCTCACCGTAAAGCTATCCCCCCAGAGATGCTGCCTGACCTGCTGAGTTACTCCAGCATTTTGTGATACCTGGAATTTAGGATGAGAAGGGATCTTATTGAAACATACAAGATTAAGGGATTGGACACGCTGGAGGCAGGAAACATGTTTCCGAAGTTGGGGGAGTCCAGAACCAGGGATCACAGTTTAAGAATAAGGGGTAGGCCATTTAGAACGGAGATGAGGAAAAACCTTTTCACCCAGAGAATTGTGAATCTGTGGGATTCTCTGCCTCAGAAGGCAGTGGAGGCCAATTCTCTGGATGCTTTCAAGAGTTAGATAGAGCTCTTAAAGATAGCAGAGTCAAGGGATATGGGAAGAAGGCAGGACCGAGGTACTGATGGATGATCAGCCATGATCACATTGAATGGCGTTGCTGGCTCGAACGGCCGAATGCCCCACCCCTGCACCTATTGTCTAACCCAGTAGCATGGACACTGAATGCTCTAGTTTTAGGTAACTTCTACAGACACTCCCCTCCCCTCATATCCCCTAAGCCGTCCTCCACTAAATGTCGAGTTAACCAGTTCCACAGTTCACAATGATGTATCCCACTTGGGATCACACCATGCTGAGTCAACAATTAGCCTATCAGGGAAACACCTTGCCTGAAGTAATCTGTTGCCGGCCCTGATTTGTACTGATGTTTTCTTGCTTTCAGACCCCCCCCCCCCCTCTGCAATCAGTCTGCAGAATGGTCCCAACCTGAAATGTCACCTATCCATTTTCTCCAAAGATGCTGTCTGACCCGTTGAGTCACTTCATCATTTTGTGTCTATCTTTACCATGCTTGGTGGCAGCCTTAAAGGCCAGAGACCCAGATTTGATCCTGACTAGGGGTGCTAGTACACTCGGTACAGAGTTTGTACATTCTCCCCCTGACCTGCGTGGGTTTTCTCCGGGATCTCCGGTTTCTTCCCACACTCCAAAGACGTACAGGTTTGTTGGTTAATTGGCTTGGTAAAATTGTAAATTGTCCCTTGTGTGTAGCTTAGTGTTAGTGTGCGGGGATCACTGGTACCAGTTACTGGAGGGTGGGAAAGGCATGCCTAGTGATGGTATTGGCAGGCATAGGAACGGAAACCTAAATGCCAGGAGAGGAAATGGGAAGAAAATTATTACTAAAAATTTTGAGCTAGAAATGTGAGGTATTTCATTCATCTCATCCCATTTACACCTATTCCATTTTACATTTACATTTCAAATTTCCAGAACTCGCAGTATTTTTCTTTCCAATAAAAATATTCCAATTGCAATATTGGGATATTTCCCTATATTCCCAATTAGGATATTTTCTGCCATAAAATATAGAAAAACAGAAGCCGTACCTTTCGTTCTTGGATGCGTACTTGCCCTCTCCATAACACCAATGGACCAATCACATTTGTTAATTTTTCAGGATCTACAACAGTTGCTCCCAGGTACTCTGCAATCTTCTGCCAACTGCAATGAAATAATTTATGTTATACACTTGGACATGGGAATAATAAACTGCAGCCTGCAACATCAACTACTACACTTCCGTTACGCACTCGTATCTCACCTCCTTCGAACACGCAGCCCTCCACTCACAAAGTAACGATCCCTATACGGTCATCTAACCCGCTGACAAGGGAGTTGCTGCTATGGTCTGTCAGGCTGACGTCTACCGTGCTGAGGCCAGGTGTCAGCTCTCAGGCAGCTTCCATACCTACTCCTTGGCCACCTCCACTGAGGAACACAAGGCCACACCATCAATGATCTTATTGCCTCAGGCAATCTCCCCTCCACAACTTCCAACCTTATAGCTCCCCAATCCCTTACTGCCTGTTTCTATCTACCTCCAAAATCCACAAGCAAGACTGCTGTGGTGGACCCATTGCTTCTAACTGTTCCTTCCCCACCCATCTCCTCTTCAAATACCTCGATTCCATTCTGTCCAGTCCCTTCCAAATTACAGCCGTGACACCTCACATGCTCCTCAATAATTTCCAATTCCTAGCCTCCCTCCCATCACCACATTTTCACCATGGATGTCCAGCCCCTTTACACCTCCATTTTCCATCAGGAAGGCCTCAAGGCCCTCAGTTCTTCCTTGAACATCTCAAACAAAAGATTCAAAGGTATTTTATTGTCACATGTACCAATTAAGGTACAGTGAAATTCGATTTACCATAGTCATACTAAAAATAGCAACAAGACACACAACTACACAAAAGTTAACATAAACATCCATCTTCCAACATGTCTGCTTCCACCATATCCCTCCCTCTGGCTTTACATTTCACTCTTTCCTTCTCTGACACCTTTTGTCTCCTTTTCACCTCTAGCGTTTCTCACTTCCTCCACCCGCTGCCAATCATCCCCCCCCCACACCCCCCCTCCTCACATACATCCACCTATCACTTGCCATTGCCCCATCCAGCTTCTTTACCAGCTTTCTCTCCACTATTCCAATGCAAAAAAAAGTCCCAACCTAAAATGTCACTGTCCATTTTCTCCACAGATGCTACCTGACTCATTGACTTCCTCTATCACTTTGCCTTTTGCTCAAAATCCCATCATCTGCAGTCTCTTGTTTCTCTGAATTTACTTGGTTCTTGTCGATTGTCATAAATCGTCTGGGCTTTAGTTTTGTCCTTTGCCAGGCGTGGACTCTGTGTTGATCCAACTCTTCATTATTTTAAATCAATTTGGTCACTCCTCTGAAGAGAAGAGAGACCGAGCCTCTTGATTTTTACTTGAGATAACTTTGTGATTTAAAAAAAATATACGCAGCTTATGTAACTACTTGTCTTTCAGTCGCAATTCTCCTTTAAAACTGTGAGCTTGCTCTAGCTACCCACCATTTGCCATCCTTCGTTGTTATGGTAATTTCTGCTGAATGCCACTCTCTCAGGTGCTTAAATGCTCCCACAACAGGCAGCCAATCTTTCAGCCTCGGAATATCACTGCCAGACACGAGCAAGATTAGGTCCAATGACACCTTGCCTGTCAACAGAAAGGAGGAACACTTCAAAATTCAGGCTTCATTCCAAGCATTAAAAACTAGTGGTTCAAGCGCAACAATATCCATTTACATAACAACACTTTATTGTCACTCGGCACAACACCGAGCGAAATTTCAGCAGTCACACAAAATACAGCAAAAAGAAAAGAACACAGGACACCCGACCCCAACACAAACATCCATCACAGTGACTCCAAACACCCCCTCACTGTGATGGAGGCAACAAAACTTCCCCTCTCTTCCCCCCGCACCCACGGACAGGCAGCTCGACCCCTACCGAGGCAAACGACACGCACAGCCCCCGCAAGGGGATGGAAGGCCCCCCGGCCGAGCCGCCCCGGGCACCGAAACGTCCCGCGGCCACACCGGGCGATGTTAAGTCCAACGGCCGAGCCGCACCGGGCACTGAAACGTCCCGCGGCCGAACAGCGCTGACGATGTTAAGTCCAGCGGCCAAGCCGCACCGGGCACTGAAACGTCCCGCGGCCACACCGGGCGATGTTAAGTCCAGCGGCCAAGCCGCACCGGGCATTGAAACGTCCCGCGGCCGAGCCGCACCGGGCACTGAAACGTCCCGCGGCCACACCGGGCACTGAAACGTCCCGCGGCCACACCGGGCGATGTTAAGTCCAGCGGCCAAGCCGCACCGGGCACTGAAACGTCCCGCGGCCGAGCCGCACCGGGCACTGAAACGTCCCGCGGCCGCACCGGGCGATGTTATGTCCAGCGGCCGAGCCGCACCGGGCACTGAAACGTCCCGCGGCCGAGCTGCGCCGGCAATGTTAAGGCCCGCAGCCGAGCCGCACCGGGCACTGAAACGTCCCGCAGCCGAGCTGCGCCGGCAATGTTAAGGCCCGCAGCCGAGCCGCACCGGGCACTGAAACGTCCCGCAGCCGAGCTGCGCCGGCAATGTTAAGGCCCGCAGCCGAGCCGCACCGGGCACTGAAACGTCCCGCAGCCGAGCTGCGCCGGCAATGTTAAGGCCCGCAGCCGAGCCGCGCCCCGGGGAAGAGACCTAATAAAATAAAGGTTTCCCCCCGCCCCACCCCCCCACCCCCACCACACACCCCCACCACACATACACAGCCAAAAACAGAAACAAAAACCATCCCAACACCGACACAAACAAAAAAAAAGAAAAAAAGACAACAGACTGCCAGAGAGCCGCAGCCGTTAGGCGCAGCCAACTCCTCCCACATCTACAAATGCACTTCTACAAATACTCTTAATGAAACAACCACAAGAATATCAGAAATAAATTAAACAATTCTGTGATCAAATGAGCTACCTTACTTCGGACATAAAAATAAACAGCATTGTCTCCCTGTGGGCAAATATATCATGCTAAACCCTTACAAATCATTGGTTTAGAATACACCTAGATTGATGAGACCAATTCTGGCACCACACCTCAGCAATGACATCAAGCGTATAGAAAAAACATATGAGAAAAGTTACTAGGAGTTTCAATAACATGAAAACCCTGGTGGTAATTAGAGTAGATTTATTTACAGCAAAGGTTGAAAGAGATGTAAAATAAAAAAGTCAGTTATGATATTAACTTTCCCTTTCCACATATGCTGTCTGATCCAGTAATTGCAGCATTTTCTGCTTTTTATTCAGATTTCTAGTATCTACAGATTTACAAAAATGTTTATAACGGAAATTTAATATGTATTCAAATTCATGGGGATTTTTAAAAAGTTAATAACTGTTTCTTTGGCGAGATGGTTGAATAATCAGAGGTTACAGAAATGCAAGGATGAACATCAAGGCTGTTTATACAATGAACTGTGGTTAGTCTAGTTTATTGTCATATGTACTGAGTGAGGTACAGTGAAAAGTTTTTTCATTGCGTGCAATCCAGTCTGGAAATGTGGTAGAAGCAAATTTAATAAGAATTTTCTAAATGAAATGTGGTAGATTTTAAATATATAAATTGAAGAGTTATGGGACAAATAGGAGAAATCTTCCAAACAGGATATTAATAATATGTAGCTAATAACTGGTGTCATGTTTTAGAACAGGGAAAAATCTGTATCCCTCTGTTCTGTGGTGCAGTATGCTGGTGCTCGAATCTCCCACTTAACTTTACTATTCCTTTATTGGTTGGCTTGGTCTTGCCGTAAGTACGTCTAAAAACAGCATCTACCTGCTTGCTGACGCCTAGGGTTTTTAGTGCATCACCAAGAAACGATTCTGTAAGATGAGTATACACTCCCAAAAGATAAATGTAAATCTGTTTACAAATCTGGTTACGAATCCTTTAGGTGGTACATCTCACCAAGGTCAGAGAGAATCTCAAATGACACAAGAGGAAAATGAAAAAATAGCAATGCTGGAAATTTGAAATAAAAAGAGAAAATTCTTGAAACACTCCACAGACCAAGCAGCATCTGTGAAAGCACTAAATAATTCATAACAATTTCCAGTTTGCTTTTGGACAAAAAGAGCACATTTTAAGATTTTAAAATATTGACGTCAATCTGCCTGCCATACTGCAATTAACTTGAATACTGAAACTTCACAACTTAGCGACTCCAAGAGTTCCTATTGAAAGTATGCGGAGAGTTACCAGGAGGAGGAAGTTGATCTGCAAGTCGATGTAGACCCTCTGCTGCCTCTTCAAACAACCTATAAAACATAACATTTTCTACAGATCATTTTCAAATTATTATTAATGTGCTAAATAAAATGCAAATAATTTAGAACATAGAACAGAAACAACTCCTTTAGCCCATGATGTCTGTGCCGAACATAATGTCAAGATAAACTAATTTGTTCTCTCGGCACATGATTTATATCTCTCCATTCCATGAATACCCATGTACCCACCTAAAGGTTTCTTAAACGCCACTGTGGTAAGTGCTTCCACCATTATCCCTGCAGTGCATTTCAGGCACTTACCACTCTGTGTAATAAAAGTTGCCCCGCACGTCTTTTTATCATTCTCCCTTCTCATCTTAAAGCTATGCCCTTCAGTATTTGATATTTTGGCTCAGGGATCTTTCTGACAACCAAGTCTTTGTAATGGTCATGACACACAGTTCCATGCACTTACTAGGCTCCAAGCGCATCTGCTTTGCCCATGATACTCCTTGTAACATATTTTAGCCCATCAGTCCACCTCTACTGATTAGTCCCTCCAACCACCCAGTCCTACGACCCAATGTGCTGATTTCCTACATGTATGGAGGTAACACCCGGTCCTGTCCATTCAACCATCATCCATTTTACTTGCTGCATTGTTTTTTAAAAGATTTTTTGAGATACAGCGCGGAAACAGGCCCTTCGGCCCACCGAGTCCGCGCCGCCCAGCGATCCCCGCACATTAACACTATCCTAAACACACTAGGGACAATTTTTACATTTACCCAGTCAATTTACCTACATACCTGTACGTCTTTGGAGTCTTCTAGTAAAATAAAGCCCTTATATTTAAATCCTTACCACAGATTTCAGACTCCAACATGAATTCATTTTTCCTATTTTTGCAACCCCTTTAGAGATATGAAAGTTTCTTCATTTCTGGTTTTCTGGGCCTCTCAAATATAATAACTCCATCATTTGCTATCATGCTCCTAGCTGCCAAGATTCTAGAATTCCCTCCCTCAACTTCTCTGCCTCACTTTATTCCTTTAAGATTATCCTTAATACCTGCAGCAAAACATGTCTCAAGATGAAAACATCTAGTCTGTTTTCCCTTTCAGAGATGTAACCTGACCTGTCGAGTAATTCAGCTTTTCTGTTTTGATTTCATATGCCCAATGTCTATAGGATTTTCCTTTCAAACTGACATTGGTGTTGGTTTTGTGCTTTCTTTTTGCCTTTCCTCGTATTCCTTTCTTTACTGTCTATCAGATTCTCTTCAATCTATTATTTATGTCACTTATCTCTCTTCCACGATATTAAACATTGCCTCAGCCCACTAGTCACTGAAAGGATCATGCACATTAATGCCATCTTGGATTCAATGAAGGCAAATCACAATCTCATGACTGCTTATTCATCAGCCTCATATTCCCCATTTGTCTCAGAACATAATTGCACTCCAGAATCTGAGCACAATAATCTACACTAATTTACAGTACAGGATAGTGAGAGTGCTGCACTGTCAGAGATGAGATCTTAAACCAAGAGCAATCTCAAAAAAATAGCTGTACATTAATGGAAATCTGGGATTAATAACGAATACTTGGTGGGCAGGGATGAATCCTAATGGACAAAATGATGTACTTCACCAAAAATATTCAGAACATTGCAACTTATTAGGGTCAACAATGAAATATGGAACAATACTTACTCAGATAAGGCTGGTGAGTCTTTCCCATCACTGTCCTCTTCTTCACAAGCATTTATGCTATTCAAGCAATCTTGTATTAATGTTGGCAGAGATTCCTCACAATTAGTGGCCTGTGAGCTAGAATTAATTTCTTCCCAATCTGTACTACAGAACTAGATAGAAAACAATAAAACAATAGTAGTCTTAACATATTTTGGTTTATCAAAATGTTGCTTTAGCAAAAAAGACAAAGTGCTGGAGTAACTCAGGCAAGAAGGCTCCTGATCCGAAACATCATTTATTCGTGTTCTCCAGACAAGCTGCCTGACCCGCGGAGTTACTCCAACATTTTGCATGATCTTGATACATCAAGCAGAATGGGATCTGGGACTTTTGGTATTTTTGTTTATAATAAACCACTTGAATTTTCCCAGATTTCCTGCAGGAATGTGCACCAAAATATTGCTCTACAGTCTGACATTAGTGGCTGAAGATACCCATTGGCGTTCAGTGTTCACTGTGTCACATATTTCATTTATCCAATTTAATTTCATTCTTGCATCAGCTAATGGGCATTTTTTTGTTCAGCTCCACCTATAGAGCCTCACTGAAAGATCCTTCAGTAATGTCATCTCGCCATGCTGTTCTCAATCAATAAAGCAACTTTGCCTCCACTTTTACCCCCACCTTTACCTCACCTGTAGCACATACCCTGCAACATCAGGCTGTCACTCCTGTCCTTCCCTTACACATTTCAGTAATGGCTATGACGTCCCAGATGACGATCTATGTCCAAAGTTCAACTAGTTTACCTGTCAGGCCTCTAGTATTGAACTGAAGGAAAAGCAGAACTGAAACATTGATTGTTTCTCTTTCCACAGACACTGCCTGAACAGCTGAGTTTTCCCAGCGTTTATAGCTTTTGTTTCAGGTTTCCAGCATCCGTATTTGTTTTCTCTTGATATTCATTTACCAGAAATGTAAAAACAGTTTCTCAAGGCCAAAGAAGTTGTTCAACAATAAGTATATTTGCTATTAAAAACCCAGGAACATCTCATTCAGCAAGGTATAAATGTTTCCTCAGGAGTTTTAAAACAAAGTGAATAGTGTGTAAAACTACAAAGATCTGCTCCATTCAGATGATTCTCTTCTCGAGCTCCTGGGTGGGACACACTATAAAGCAGCAGGGTGTCACTGAAAGCAGCTTCCATTTTAACTGCCCAAGTACAGGTTCTAAGTTTTCAGCATCTCTGGAGAGAAGGAATGGGTGACGTTTCGGGTCGAGATCCTTCTTCAGTCTCCACACGAAACGTCACCCATTCCTTCTCTCCAACGATGCTGCCTGTCTCGCTGAGTTACTCCAGCATTTTGTGTCAATCTTCGCTTTAAACCAGCATCTGCAGTTCCTTCTTACACAAGTCGAATCAAAGCTGATTTCCCACAGACTGCTTGCTTCTCAAGGTCAAACATACCCCCGACTATTCCATCTCAAATTTCTGCCTATATCCATCCAGCCTCATCACTTTTAGTGGAAAATACATTTGATGCACATTCAAACATTCTCAACTTCAACACTGCTTATTTAGATTTACTTACTTTCATTATCTTTTTAGATTTTTAAACGAATATGGTGCAGGCACCTTTTGCACTATTAATGTATATTCTGAAAAAAAGAGTCATTATACACAGCTCCATACGTCCTTTGACAAAGAGGAGCAGCATTTTATCCCACTGATTTCCTGCCCACTCACTGAGAAATCCAATTGCCCCATTAATTTTCCCTGTGACCTATCTCCTGCATTCTCATCAGATTCTCCCCAAATTCCCTGTCTTTCTTACCTGTGAAAAGCCTCGGATTGCTTGAATTGCGCAGAACCATTTTTGTGGGGCTGGAACTCCACTTATTGAGCAGGCTGCAAGAGATGAAACAGTCAAAGCTCACACCAATAAATTTTAAATGTCAAGCTGTTGAGAGAACCGATTAAAAATTAAAATAATTAAGCTGTCTGAAACCACCATCACATTAAAGGCAACATCAGTAAAATGAAAGTTCATTGGACAGGATAGGCAGGAATATGGCAGGGAGTGGGGGTAGGATTGTTGGAATGAATTGCATTTATTTTAATGCAAGTGGCCTAATGGGTATGGTGGATGAGCTTAGGGCATACATGCGATTATGTTTGAGCCAGTATAGAAACCTAACTAAGAGAGGGACAAGACTGTCAGCTTATGTTCCAGGGTACAGCTGCTGCAGATGAGACAGAGGTGGAGATAAAAGAGGAAGGGGCTTTATTAAGGAGAATGTCATGGCAGTAGTCCAAGATGACATTAGAAACATAGAAAAAAGGTGCAGGAGGAGGCCGTTTGGCCCTTTGAGCCAGCACCACCATTCATTGTGATTATGGCTGATCATCCACAATCAGTAACCTGTGCCTGCCTTCTCCCCATATCCATTGATTCCACTAGCCTTGAACTCTATCTAACTCTCTTTTAAATTCATCCGGTGAATTGGCCTCCACTGCCTTCTGTGGCAGAGAATTCCACAAATTCACAACTCTCTGGATGAAAAAGTATCTTCTCACCTCCGTTTTAAATGGCCTCCCCTTTATTCTTAGACTGTGGCCCCTGGTTCTGGACTCCCCCAACATTGGGAACATTTTTCCTGCATCTGGCTTGTCCAGTCCTTTTATAATTTTATACGTCTCTATAAGATCCTCTCTCATCCATCTAAACTCCAGTGAATACAAGCTCAGTCTTTCCAATCTTTCCTCATATGACAGTCCCCCCATCCCAGGGATTAACATGAACTGTACTGCCTCAATCGCAAGGACATCCTTCCTCAAATTAGGAGACCAAAACTGCACACAATAGTCCAGATGTGGTCTCACCAGGGCCCTATACAACTGCAGCAGGACCTCCTTGCTCCTATACTCAAATCCTCTTGTTATGAAGGCCAACATGCCATTAGCTTTCTTCACTGCCTGCTGTACCTGCACGCTTATTTACTGATGTTGTCTATATAGATTTCAGCAAGGCATTTGATAAAGTTCTGCACGGTAGGCTGCTCAAGAAGGTAAGATTAGGGATCCAGGGAGAACTAGCTGACTGGATAGAGAATTTGCCTCATGGAAGGAAGCAGAGGGTGATGGATGGTTGTTTTTCAGACGGGAGGCCTGTGACTAGTTAGTGCCTCAGGGAGTGGTGCTGGGCCCATTGCTGTTTATGGTTTATATCAACAATTAGGATGAGAATATAGAATGCATGATTAGTAAGTTTGCACATGACACTAAAGTAGATAGCGAAGATGGTTATCAAAAATTACAGCAGGATCTTGATCAGTTGGGCAGAGAAATGGTTAATGGAGTCTAATACAGATAAGGGCGAGGTGTTGCATTTTGGGAAGTCAAGCCAGGGCAGGATCTACACAATGAATGGCAGGGCTCTGAGAGTGTTGTAGAGCAGAGGGACCTAGGAGTGCAGGCACATAGTTCCCAGAAAGTGGCATCACAGGTAGGTAGGATGGTCAAGAAAGCTTCTGGTACATTGGCCTTCATCAGTCAGAGTATTGAGTAGAGACATTGGGAAGTTATGTTAACAGTTTTACAAGACATTGGTGAGGCCAGGTACAGGAAAGATATTGTTAAGCTGGAAAGAGTGCAGAGAAGATTTACAAGGATGTTGCCAGGCCTTGAGAGCATGACCTATAGGAAGAGGTTGGGCAAGCTAGGACTTTATTCCTTGGAGCACAAGAAGCTGAGGAATGATCTTACAGAGGTACATAAAATCACGAGGGGAATAAATAGGCTAAATGCAGTCTTTTACCCAGAGTAGAGGAATCAAGAACCAGAGGACATAATTTTAAGGTGGGAGAAGAAAGATTTAATAGGATCCTGTGCCTTTTCACACAGAGGGTAATGGGTACATAGAACGAGCTGCCACAGTAGCTATGCCTCACTACTTGAGGCAGGTGTTATAACACCATTTAAAATTATTTGCACAGGTATGTAGATAGGAAAGGTTTAGAGGAATATGGGCCAAAGTTAGTTGGGACTAGGGTACACAAGGCATCTTGGTTGTGTGGGCAATTAGTGCCGAAGGACCTGTTTTCGTGCTATAATTCTCTGTGATTCTATCATGAGTATTTAATCACTAGATGCTCCCAGGACAATTTCCATTTCCCTCATCCAGGGCAGGAGGCCTAATTGTACCAAGTGATAGCAACAGCAACTTGCAGTTTAATTTAATAAATATCAAATGCTTCATAGGAATATCAGCAAACAAAATTCAACACCAAGTCATCAAGTGTCTACATTTATTTCTGGCAGCAAGGAGTGCCATTGCCTCACAGTACCAGTGACCTGGGTTCGATCCTGATATGGTGCCATCTGTGTGGTGTTTCCATATTTTCCTTGTGACCGTGTGGGGTTTCTCCGGATGCTATAGTTTCCTCCCACCCCCTAAAGCAGGTCAATAGGTTAATTGCCCCTAGTGGATAGGTGAGTGGTAGAATCTGTGAAGAATTAGTGGGAAAGTGAAGAAAATAAAATGGGATCAGTGTAGGATGGGTGTTCGAAGGTTGATGCAGATCCTGTGGGCTGAAAGTCCAGTTCTGTGTTGTATGATTCTGTGACCCTGTGCGTTTTAGGAAGGATCTTAAAGGAGCTGAGGAAAGTGGAGTTTAGGGAGAGAAGCTTAAAGTCTAGGGCACAGGCAGCTGGAGGATCAGAGCAAAGTAAACTCAGTATGTTTATAAAGCAGGAATCAAAGCAGCATTGGGATCTCAAAGTTACAGAGAAAGGGAGAATATGAAAGGTTTTCAAAACAAGGATGACAATTTTTTAAATCTTCTTTGACCTTGATCACTTTATTCAACACAGCCTTAAGTTCATAGCTGGAACTTTCCTAAGCTGCATAGTCTAGATGCTCCTGTAACTCAAGGAGTGACCATGTAGCTACATAATGATTAAAAATGGATCGGGCAACAGTGGTGTTGCAGTGGTTAAATAACAGTAGATGTGGCTCAGATGTTTCGATATACAATTCAGAACCATTAGTGAATTGTTTCAAATCCTACATTGAAACTCTGGAATTTAAATTCAGCCAAAACTCTGCATTTAAAATTAACGATGACCACAAAGAAAATATGTCTTGGAAAATTTAATCTGGTTCCTGATGCATTCTTGTCAGGTCTGATTTATACTGCACTCCAGACATGCTGCAATGTAATTGATATTAACTGGTCCAGCCCAGCAAGCCACTCAGTTGTACCATGACCATTCTGTTCCAGCAGAAAAAGGTTACAATAGGAAGAACCCCCACATCGACCTCGTCATCAAATTCTGATACCGTTTCTAGCTCATTTGACATTGCAAAGTCCTCCTTACAAACATGTGGGGCTTTCTGTCTAAATAGCGTAAACAACCCTATGGTAACAGCTTGTTGTGGTCTTACTCAGAGAACGTCTATCGACAATATGCCAAAACCCACTGTCATAAACCAGGATAAATACTGGCCCACTAGAGGTGGTAGTACACTGTACACATGACATGGAAAAACTCTGGAGGTCCTCAACGTTGATTCCACTATAACTAATGGCACCAGATCAAAAATAGCAGAGGAAACCCCCTCTTGATTATCATCTACTCCCCTTCCTCAATTGATGAATTGGTGCTCTTCCACGCTGAACAACACTCCTAACATACATTGGCTGCAGTACGCACCATCTACAAAATGCACTGCAGTTATTTGCCGAAGCTACTCCAACAGTGCCTCCCAAAAAATCTCTTCACTGAGGTCAAGAACAACAAGCTCATGGGAAAACCACCAATAGCAGTGTTCCCTCAAAACAAACACTATTTCATAAATTGGACATATATTGCCAATCTTGTCTAAAGCCTGGGCTTTCTGCCTAACTGCACCATTCATTCAAATAAATACAAGAGATCAAGGAGATTGCTCACCATCACCATTTCATGGACAATTGAAGATGGGCAATAAATCCTGACCATCTCAGCACTGTTTTGATTCCAAAAATGAATAAATAAAAGAATAAAATCATTGACAATGCCTCAGCTTCTTTGGACCCATGAGGTTCTGCAAGTTCTCATTTCACTTGGGAAGTCTGGCACTCAATTAATTAGATTACAATATTGCCAAACAAGCAACAAGGTCAAGGACTCTAACAATGAATGTCGAGAGTACATGAATTTAAAATATTTATTATCAAATGTATTACCTGGAAAGGCAGTCAATCTTGAATGCGTTGAAGTGCAGCAACTTCTTCTCAAAAATTCATAAACGCCGTTAATGGCAGTCAGCTCTGATACAAAAGAATAATGTTAAAGAATATTAGCCACATGCAAACAAGAAAATCAGACACAAGGACAACACCTTCTGGCTTGCCCTGTCCAGCGTCTTTGCGGGCAGGCTACATGATCCTCCACTGATACGCACTCTTTAATATCTTCTGGAGGCAGACAGCAGATTTGAAACAAAAATTAAGCCAATTCCACAGCGAGAATGCTGGTTCTCATTTACCAAAGGCATTTAGAAAACAAGTTCCAGACAATATCAGTGAGGTATTTTGCCTCTGCACATCCCGGCCTCATGTTACACAAGACAAAAGCAGTTTTTTATCTTCTGACCAAGATGAGCGCTTTCATAACATATTCATCCTTAGAGACGCCACAATTAATTTGATGAATTTTCTCTCTAATTGTGCTCAGAGGCTTTTAAACCTAGTATAAATCTAGATAGACCCACAGATATACAGATAGGGTCTGAAGAAGGGTCTCGACCCAAAACGTCACCCATTCCTTCTCTCCAGAGATGCTGCCTGTCTCACTGTTACTCCAGCTTTCGAATAAGTTTTACTCTACAAATTGAGAGGGAGAAGGGAAAATCGGAGGTGTCAGTATTACAGTATAGCAAAGGGGATTACAGAGGCATGAGGCAGGAGCTGGCCAAAATTGACTGGAAGGAGGCCCTAGCAGGGAAGACTGTGGAACAGCAATGGCAGGTATTCCTGGGAATAATGCAGAAGTTGCAGGATCAATTTATCCCAAAGAGGAGGAAAGATTCTAAGGGGAGTAAGAGGCACCCGTGGCTGACAAGGGAAGTCAAGGACAGCATAAAAATAAAAGGGAAGAAGTATAACATAGCAAAGAAGAGTGGGAAGCCAGAGGATTGGGACTCTTTTAAAGAGCAACAGAAGATAACTAAAAAGGCAATACGGGGAGAAAAGATGAGGTACGAGGGTAAACTAGCCAATAATATAAAGGAGGATAGTAAAAGCTTTTTTAGGTATGTGAAGAGGAAAAAAATAGTCAAGGCAAATGTGGGTCCCTTGAAGACAGTAGCAGGGGAATTTATTATGGGGATCAAGGAAATGGCAGACGAGTTGAACCGGTACTTTGGATCTGTCTTCACTAAGGAGGATACAAACAATCTCCCAGATGTTCTAGTGGCCAGAGATCTTAGGGTGACAGAGGAACTGGAGGAAATCCACATTAGGCAGGAAAAAGTTTTGGGTAGACTGATGGGACTTAAAGCTGATAAATCCCCAGGGCCTGATGGTCTGCATCCCAGGGTGCTTAAGGAGGTGGCTCTAGAAATTGTGGACGCATTAGTGATTATTTTCCAATGTTCTATAGATTCTGGGTCAGTTCCTGTGGATTGGAGGGTAGCTAATGTTATCCCACTTTTCAAGAAAGGAGGGAGAGAGAAAACGGGAAATTATAGACCAGTTAGTCTGACATCAGTGGTGGGGAAGATGCTGGAGTCAATTATAAAAGACGAAATTGCGGAGCATTTGGATCGCAGTAACAGGATCGTTCCGAGTCAGCATGGATTTACGAAGGGGAAATCGTGCTTGACTAATCTACTGGAATTTTTTTGAGGATGTAACTAGGAAAATGGACAGGGGAGAGCCGGTGGATGTGGTGTACCTCGACTTTCAGAAAGCCTTCGACAAGGTCCCACATAGGAGATTGGTGGGCAAAATTAGAGCACATGGTATTGGAGGTAGGGTACTGACATGGATAGAAAGTTGGTTGACAGACAGAAAGCAAAGAGTGGGGATAAATGGGTCCCTTTCAGAATGGCAGGCAGTGACTAGTGGGGTACCGCAAGGCTCGGTGTTGGGACCGCAGCTATTTACAATATACATCAATGACTTGGATGAAGGGATTAAAAGTACCATTAGCAAATTTGTCGATGATACAAAGCTAGGTGGCAGTGTGAACTGTGAGGAAGATGCTATGAGGTTGCAGGGTGACTTGGACAGGTTGTGTGAGTGGGCGGATGCATGGCAGATGCAGTTTAATGTAGATAAGTGTGAGGTTATCCACTTTGGTGGTAAGAATAGGAAGGCAGATTATTATCTGAATGGTGTCAAGTTAGGAAAAGGGGACGTACAACGTGATCTGGGTGTCTTAGTGCATCAGTCACTGAAAGGAAGCATGCAGATACAGCAGGCAGTGAAGAAAGCCAATGGAATGTTGGCCTTCATAACAAGAGGAGTTGAGTATAGGAGCAAAGAGGTCCTTCTACAGTTGTACAGGGCCCTAGTGAGACCGCACCTGGAGTACTGTGTGCAGTTTTGGTCTCCAAATTTGAGGAAGGATATTCTTGCAGCGTAGGTTTACTAGGTTAATTCCCGGAATGGCGGGACTGTCATATGTTGAAAGACTGGAGCGACTAGGGTTGTATACACTGGAATTTAGAAGGATGAGAGGGGATCTTATCGAAACGTATAAAATTATTAAGGGGTTGGACACGTTAGAGGCAGGAAACATGTTCCCAATGTTGGGGGAGTCCAGAACCAGGGGCCACAGTTTAAGAATAAGGGGTAGGCCATTTAGAACAGAGATGAGGAAAAACTTTTTTAGTCAGAGAGTTGTGAATCTGTGGAATTCTCTGCCTCAGAGGGCAGTGGAGGCCAATTCTCTGAATACATTCAAGAGAGAGCTAGATAGAGCTCTTATGATAGCGGAGTCAGGGGGTATGGGGAGAAGGCAGGAACGGGGTACTGATTGAGAATGATCAGCCATGATCACATTGTATGGCGGTGCTGGCTCGAAGGGCCGAATGGCCTTCTCCTGCACCTATTTTCTATTGTTTATTGTCTGAACCAGCATCTGCAGTTCCTTCTTACATAAATCTACAGATCTTCCCTTGAACTTTTTACATGGCTCCCATTTCTCTGGTTATATGAGGAGAATAGAAAAGCATGTGATCAGTGCAAGAGTGAAAAATAATCTTGGCTTGGCAGATGGTGAAAAATTGGGATTTGTTTGGTGAAGCAGCAAAGCGCAAAAAGCATTGGTGGGTGCTATTTATGAGCCACAAAATACTCGTTGAGATATTGAACAATGCATAAATTGGGAGATTAGGGGGCGTGTAAAAGGGAAGATTATACATGTAAATCGATAGTAATAAAGTTGAGAACAAATTCATGGTTTTCTAGATCAATAAATTGAGCCTCTTTTTCTCATATGATATTGGACATAAAATAGCCTTTTCTTGTTTTGGAGCTTATGGGGAACAGTGATTGCACACCCGGGGCAATTTCCAAAGGCCAATTAACTTACAAACACACACACATTGGGTTGTGGGACGAAACCAGAGCACCCAGAGGAAATCCACAGGGAGAACATACAAACTTCAAAATGACAGCACCCTAGGTTAGAATTGAATCCAGGTCTCTGGCACTGTGAGGCAATGGCTCCACATGTGACCACATATCCAATATTTTTAATTTATTACTAACACCTGCAGTTGTGGTGTTAATGAAAATTGGGCCTTAAATCCATAGACCTGTAACACTGACCCTTTTCCGCTCCATAGATACAACCCAACTTTGAATGTTACCAGCATTTCTATGTTGGTTTTCTAAATTTAAACTATTCATATAGAAACAAAAAAACTGATTTTTAACATTCAAAATGTGTGGTGAAGTCCTCGGCTAAAGATTTCCTTTTCTGTGTTGTTCAGACAACTTTATGTGTAGGTTTATTATTGTCACATGTTCCGAGGTACAATGAAAAGTTGTTTTGTATGCTATCCAATCAAATCAGATAAAACTATACATAAGCCAAACTCAAGTACAATAGATAGAGTAAAGGGAAAGATACAGAGTTGAGAAAGATTCAAGTTTATTATACATTTTGAAACTTTCAGGTTGCAGGTTTAGCTGGCAAGGGCAGCATTTATTTCCCATCTGTAAATACCCTTGAAAAGGAGGTGGTGAGATGCCCTCCTGAATCACTGCAGTCCTTCTGGAGAAGGCTGTTGAGAAGAAAATCCAAGGGTTTAAAACCAGTAATGATGAAGGAATGTCACTGCAAATTGGAAGGAACGTTGAAGGTGATGGTGGTATTCCCATGTGCTTGCAGTGGGATCGCAAGTTTGGGAGGTGCAGACAACAGCAGTGTATTTTGAAGAGAGCAAACACTGCAGCCGCTGGTGGTGAAGAGAAACAATGTTTAGGGTGATGAACGAGGTACAGGAATACATGGGGTACGTCATCATTACATTTAAACGGAACTGATGGATCAACTTATAAATACCACTCACCAACAAACTCTTCATCTTGACACTGTTCATCTGAACAATTCCAAACAACTAACAGCACATACCGATCCATTGTCAGATGTGATAAGAATTGTCCGTCATAAAAAAGATACACAATTTAAGGATCCTGGTTTTCTCATAGTGGTTTGACCATGTCGTCTCTATTTTCTTAAGCTTCCCAGGTATATCCTGCACACATCGTTGTCTTCAATGTGGATAGGTGATCAAACTTCACGGTTTTTTTTCTTGCTGCAGTTGGAAATGACCTTTCTACAGGTTCTAATTCCAAGAATGTTTAGCTCCAGACACTAGCTCGGGCCACATCCCAGCCGCTGCATAAGTGTGATGGCAAACACACTGGATAACTGTTTGCAGGGGTGAAAACAACTGCAGGGGGGGAAGAGACAAGGGCCAGTTGCTGTGTGTTGGTTGACACTGGTTGGGGACATTCAGGGTTGTTAGTGCTTGGGGTGATGAAAGAGGACAGGGGATGAAAGAGGACAGGTGGACGGTGAGGGATGATGAGAAGAGGGATGACTCGCTGAAGGAGAGGGGTCGGGATCAGGGGGCGACTTGCTGCTCCCGAGGGTTTAGGTTTAGTGGAGCGACCGGTTGCACCCGTTTAAGGGGTGCGGGAGGTGGCCGTTGCTCTCCCCGGTTGGGTGACCCGCTGCTCCTGTCGGCTGGGGACCGGCGGTAAAACGAGCCGAACCCGTCCTTCTCCGCCGCGCGTTTCCCCCCTTCAGGCGCCACCACTAATCGGTCCGACTGGAAAACAAGCTCCTGAACCCCGCCTGCTGCGAAACTCCGAAACTGCGATTCATTTCAAGTAAACAGCAAGGGAGGCACATTTTCCTGGAGACCAGTTGCATCCCTTGCGATCGTTTTTCCTATTCTGGAAATTATTAAGCGAGTTAAAATCGGCGGAAGATGGACTTCCGGCGCGGTTTCCCTCTCCGGAAATGTTGGGAAGTTGCACAAGGAGTGGGCTTCCGCCGTCATGTCGAGTTTCACCAAAACTGCGCAGGTGAGGAGTGGGGAACGGGAGAGAGGGGAGTTAGAGTGGAAATGCGAGTATGCGTTACAAAGGCAATGAGGAGAGGCAAGAGTAGAGCTAGAGGTATGAGTTGCAAGAGGGATGAGGTGTCTGCAACTGGATCCTCCACTCCTCATCAGCAGACCACAATCTGAAGAAGGGTCTCGACCCGAAACGTCACCATTTCCTTCCACCAGTCAGACACAGAATGCTGGAGTAACTCAGCGGGACAGGCAGCATCTCAGGAGAGAAGAAATGGGTGACGTTTCGGGTCAAGACCCTCTCTCCTACTACCAGAGATGCTGCTCGTGTCGCTGAGTTACTCCAGCACTTTGTGTCTACAATCTACGAATTGAATTGAATTGAATAAATTTTATGTCTGGCTGTGGCGGCTTTGACAAGCCGTAGTCGCCTTCCAGAGGGAAGTGCTTCAAAGAGATTGTGGCCAGGGTTAGGGGGGTCAAAAGTGATCTTACCCGCTCTCTTCCTGGCCCTGGCAGTTTGTCCCACCCCCAATCCCCCCCCCCCACCCCCACCCCCAATTCCCTCCCACCCCCAATCCCCCCCCCACCCCCAATCCCCCCCCCACCCCCACCCCCAATTCCCCCCCACCCCCACCCCCAATTCCCTCCCACCCCCAATCCCCCCATTGATGTGCTTTCCCAGCCTCACATGCTGCTTCCTGTCTGTTAGGAAGTTGATGATCCACTGACAGAGGGGTTCAGGCACAGTCAACTGGGAGAGTTTGGACTGTAGTAGCTCTGGCACAATGGTGTTGAATGCAGAGCTAAAATCCACACACAAAATCCTTACATAGGTCCCCTGGTGGTCTAGGTGTTGGTGGATGAATGTAGGCCTAGGTTGACTGCGTCATCCACTGATGCAAACTGCAGGGGGTTCAGCAGAGGGTTTATGATATTTTTCAGGTGGGCCAGCACAAGCCTTTAAAGGGTCTTCATGATTACAGAGGTCAATGCAATAGGCCTGTAGTCATTAAGGCCAGTAATCCTTGGCTTTTTGGGTAGGGGAACAATAGTGGAGACTTTGAAGCAGGCAGGGACAGTGCAGGTTTGCAGGGACCGATTGAAAATGTCTGTGTAGACTGCTGCCAGTTGTTCGGCACAGGGCTGGAGGGTGGAGGAGGAAACATGGTCCGGTCCTGGAGATTTCCGGCTTTTCTGTCTCCTGAACAGCTTTTCCACCTCCTCAATTGCTATTGTTAGTGATGGAGAAGTGGCCAGACTGATGTTGGGCAGCAAGGAGGGGGTGGGTAGTGAACGAGGGCCCAACCTTTGCAGACTGGAGTCAGGCTGCAAGTGGGTGTGAAATGGTGATTGGGGAGGAGTGGGTGGGGAAGGGTCCAGTCTTTGCAGACTGGAGTCAAGCTGTAAGTAAGTACCGGGGTTATGTTTCCGTCTATCGAACCTGCAGTAGAACTCGTTCAGGTTGTTGGTCAGCTGGTGATTGTCCAAGGAGGGGGGGTTTTCCTCTTGTAGTTGGTGATTTCTTGCAAGCCCTTCCACACTGAAGAAGCGTCATTAGCTGAGAACTTGCTCCTCAACTTCTCAGAGTACCTTTCCTTGGCAGCTCTGATTCCTCTTCTCAGCTTGTACTTGGCCTGCCTGTAGAGGTCTGCATCCCCGCTCCTGTAGGCCTCATCTTTAGACTGGCAGAGCTATATGAGTTCTACTCTAAACCAGGGCTTGTGATTGTCGAACCTGATCCAGGTCCTAGTGGGAATGCAACTGTCCTCACAAAAGCTGACATATGATGTCACAGTCTCTGTATATTCATCGAGGCTTGTGGTTGCTTCCCTGAACACATTCCAATCAGTGGAGTCAAAGCAGGACTGTAGGTTTTCAATGGCCTCGCTTGTCCACTTTTTCATTGTTCTGACCACAGGCCTGTAGGTCGGAACAAGGTGAACTAAACAATGACCAGGGAAGTCACTCTCTACTCGCATTACCTTGTCAGCGAGTTGCGAAGGCGCTCACGTACACAGGCTTGGGTGGGATGTAAACTCCAGCGAGAATAGAAGAGATTCCCTCGCAGAATAAAAGGGTTTACAAATTATAAAAAAAAGATTCCAGATTAGGACAACAGAAGTTAGACAGTACCGTGATGTCACTGCACCAGCCCTAGTTAGTATAGAAGCATATTCCACCGCCTCTTGATTTCCCCACTGCCTCCGCTTCGCAGTCCGCTCTGTGTAGTTAAAAGCCAGCCAGTTGCAGCGCATTGTCCGGGGTCGACTCACACAGCCAGGTTTCGACTCGCACAGCCAGGAAGCACAGGGCAGCAGCTCGAGAGAAATCCTTGTTTGTTTGGCACAGGAGTTGCAGTTCATCCACTTTGTTGAGTGAACGTAGATTTACAAGGAATATACTCGGGAGTGGTGAGTGTATTCCTCGTCGCCGGAATTGGGCAAGTGCTGCAGAGCGCTTCCCTCGGGTCCTCCTCCATCTCAAGACCTGAACACTGCCACAGCCCCGCCGATGAGTATGTCCAAATAATCCAGCGAGTGAGAGAAATCCGGAACAATGTTTGGAGGTACTGAATATCTGATGTTAATGAGCACTTCTCTCATGAAAGTGATCTTTGTGGGATTTTCACAGACGACACAAATGAACAAACAGACAAAAGAGCAAGAAGCAGTACACCGTGGCAGCCATCGTCAGCGCCATCATGCCATTGGCAGCAACACTTCCACCTCGATAACCATCAGCACAGCAGCACCACAAGGCTGTCTGCTCAACCTTCTGCTCTACTCATTGTATACTCATGACATAGTTCCAACTCCATCTTCAAATTCGCTGACGACACCATTCATCAATTTACGAAATAGGCGAGTTATGAAAACTCGCACATACAATTCACAATAGATGGTCCCATTTCCCGAATGAAATCTTGTGTTATTGCAACGTGAGGATGGCGAAGGCTTCCTGTCAACTTCATAGATATAAATGCATCGCCTGGGCTCACTGCTCTTCCAGTTTCAGCCACTTTCGGTGCGATACTGGGAATGACAGCAAGAACAAGGTAGGTGGTGGATAGCAACTCGTGACCGAGTCACCGACATCTTCCACCAGGTGCACCAGTGAGCCCTTCTTCACCAGCTGCCGCAATGTCCGGTTGACTCGGCTGTTGATGTGGCCTACCTCGTAGCCCCTGGCCGGCAGCACTTTCTTCAGACCCGCCGTCACCAACAGGTCCCACTTGGTCACTATGGGACTCCATCCCATCTGACCAGTTGCCGCTTCTTCCTGTCGTTCATCGCTTTGTCCACTCCCCCGCTGCGTCCTTCTCTCCCCATGTTGCCGGCACCTTCCACTTTGACTCCGGGAAGGAGGAGGAAGTGGTAGAGGGGGGAATGGACAAAGCAATGGGAAGAATTAGACGGTTAGCAGGGGAGGGAGAAATTACACTTCTCTATCTGTATTCCATGGTCCTGCATATATTTTTCAGTATTTTCAAAAAATGATATTGAACCTGCTCCCACTGCACTCTCGGACATCATGTCCCAGGTCATTATGATTCATTAAGTTAAAAAAATATTCTCATCTTTGCCTAATATTTTAAAGGTATGTCCTCTACTTCCTGCTCCGCTTGCCAGTAAATTAAATTATTATTAATTCTATCCCAGTCTGCCATGATTTAGAAAAGTCTAATAATCTTTTTCCATAACCCAAGAGAAACAACCAGTACTTCAATAGACCGGTTGCTAAAGCCTGGGATTGTCCAATACTTTTTTACACCTTCTCGAAAGACATTTCCTGGTACCCAGAATTAATGCCATACACCTACTGAGCGAGGCTCACCCTGGTTTTCATATAATATCTGCAGGACGGCACAGTGGTGCAGTGGTAGAGATACTGCCTTACAGCGCCAGAGTGAGACCCGGGTTCAATCCTGACCACAGATGCTGTCTGTAGGGAGTTAGTAAGTTCTTCCTGTGACCATGTGCATTTACTCTGGGTGCTCCGGCTTCCTCCCACACTCCAAAGGCATACAGGTTTGTAAGCTAATTTGCTTTGGTAAAATTGTAAATTGTCCCTAATGTAGGATAGTTTTTGTGTACGGGATGATCACCTGTTGGCACGGACTCATTAGGCCGAAGAGCCTGTTTTCGCTGTATCTCGAACGTCTAAAAGTCCATTGTGTAAAATATACAATATAATTCTGAGACTGTACTCTGAACTTTATTAGTTTTGTATTCTCTCCTCAAAAGATACTCTCTTTGTTTCAGCAATGGGCTTCTTTTTCGAGGATTTGGTATTTGATTGATGCCAAGATGCAACCACCTGGAAAGATTGCAACAACGTGCTCTGTCAGACTGCAGGGGAAACATAAACCGATCTACCATGCTTTGAGTGAGTATCCAGAATCTGCTTTCTCTCTTGAATGTAAAGCTTCACCCACAACCTAAGATTCAGGCAGATGCTGAAGTGAAGTGGCATCACTCTAATTCACCCATACAGTTGAGAGCAGGCACCTGCACTTTGGTGTGTATTATTTCTTGGAATAACTATTGTCTCTGTTAGTCTGATGTTTACCTCTGAATGAGGTTGAAATGAAAACTGCTTTTTGGAGTGTTGTATCCCGGAAATAAGGCTTCTATATAGAGTACCTGGTCCTAATATTGCTTGCAAAATATTTGAGGCTATAATTTCAAAGAAATCTGTTTGGATTGAAGCACTCAGATAACCAAACTCTTGTAAAGAGTCCAATGTCATTGTAACTGCTCTGCCCAAGAATGCAATAAATTAAAGAGTTGTGAATGCAGCCCAATCCATCACACAAACGAGCCGTACACGCATATTAACTCCATCTAGGAAGGCAGCCAGCATAATCTAGAAAGCACATAACACCAGATTTACGAACTCTACCATCTGCACGACTGTCGCACTAATGTTCCCACAATGGCCACCGGTCCATTCTCTGTAACCTACTCGGCCTTCTGGCACATTCCAAGCCCCTTCTTGGACTCATGGTTGTTCACTGTGATGACAACTTAAGCTTGATTCAATCTCTCCAGCCTGAGTGGTTATAGACAAAGTTTTCCCAGATGTCTATGGCAATGATGAATTTCTTGAGACTTAGACTGCAGTCAAGATGTTTAATTGTCATACGTGCCAACAAGGAAACTGAAATTCTTCCTTTCAGCATGATAGCAAACTGAAGAAGCGTCATTAGCTGAGAACTTGCTCCTCAGCTTCTCAGAGTACCTTTCCTTGGCAGCTCTGATTTCTCTTCTCAGCTTGTACTTGGCCTGCCTGTAGAGGTCTGTATCCCCGCTCCTGTAGGCCTCGTCTTTTGACTGGCGGAGCTGTCTGAGTGCTGCTGTGAACCAGGGCTTGTTGTTGTTGAACCAGATCCGGGTCTTCGTGAGAATGCAACTGGCCTCGCAAAAGCTGACATAGGATGTCATAGTGTCTGTGTACTCATCGAGGCTTGTGGTTGCTTCCCTGAACACATTCCAATCAGTGCAGTCAAAGCAGGACTGTAGTTTTTCAATTACCTCGCTTGTCCACGTTTTCGTTGTTTTGACCACAGGTTTAGCAGATTTTAATTTCTGCCTGTAGGTCGGAATAAGGTGAACTAACAATGATCGGAAAGACCCAGAGCCGCCCAAGGAACAGAGCGATATGCGTTCTTGATTGAAGAGTAGCAGTGATCAAGTGTCCTCTCCCCTCTGGTGGGGCAGGTAACATGAAGTCTGTACTTTGGGAGCTCACGACTGAGGTTGGCCATGTTAAAGTCCCCCAAAACAATGACCATGGAGTCCGGGAAGTCACTCTCTACCCTCAATACCTGGTCAGCGTGTTGCGTTTGCGCTTCACGTACGCAGGCTTGGTGGGGGATGTAAACTCCAGCGAGAATAAAAGAGGTAAATTCCCTCGGAGAGTAAAAGGGTTTGCAGTTGATAAAGAACGATTCCAGATTGTGGGAACAGAAGTTACACAGTACCGTGATGTCACTGCACCGGTCCTGGTTAGTGTAGAAGCATATTCCACCTCCTCTTGATTTTCCCGCTGCCTCTGCGTCGCAGTCCGCTCTGTGTAGTTGAAAGCCAGCCAGTTGCAGCGCGCTGTCCGGGGTCGACTCACACAGCCAAGTCTCGGTGAAGCACAGGGCAGCGGCTCGAGAGAAGTCCTTGTTAGTGTGGCACAGGAGTTGCAGTTCATCCACTTTGGTGTTGAGAGAACGTAGATTTGCGAGGAATATACTCGGGAGCGGTGTGCGTAATCCTCGTCGCCGGAGTCGGGTGAGTGCTCCAGAGCGCTTCCCACGGGTCCTCCTCCGTTTCAACACCTTGAACGCAGCCACAGCCCCGCCGATGAGTATGTCCAAATAATCCAGCGAGTGAGAGAAATCCGGAACAATGTTTGAAGGTACTGTATGTCTGATGTGAAGGAGTACCTCTCTCGTGAAAGTGATCTTTGTGGGATTACCACAGACAACACAAACAAACAAATACATACAAAACAGCAAGGAGCAGCACATTGTGGCAGCCATTGTCAGCGCCATAGAGCTCAAGATGATGTTTTGGGTCAGGACCCTGCCTTCAGACAGGGTAATAACCACCATGCTAGTGCGAAAAACCCAAAGTACAGCACTTAAAGAAGTTCATAGTTGAGGCTAATGTTGTGTGGTGTTCAAGAGCCAGTTTGTGTTGGGAGGAAGCTAATCTTGAATGTGGTGGTCACAGTTTTTAGGCTTTCTAACCTCCTGCCCGGGTTCAGTACTTCTCAAGGATTGGGCAGTGTTCACCCCCCTCTGTAACCTCCTTAGTTCCTGGCCGTTTGAGTTGCTGAACCAGGCCATGATGCAACCAGTCCATGTGTCCTCTACCAGATACCTGTGAAAGTTCTAGAGAGTATTCGTCGACCTTCCGACTCTTTTCATTCTTATAAGGAAGTAGAGGCATTGATGGGCTTTGTTTATGATTGCATAAATCTGGATTCAGGACAGATCTTTAGAGATAAGCACGCCCTGGAACATGAAATTATTGACCCTCGCCACCACTAACTATTGATGACGATAGGTTTGTAGATTCTCAGCTTTCCCCATATAAAATCACCAATCAGCTCCTTGATCTTGCTGACATTGGGAGCAAGTATGCTCTTCTGGCACCGTTCAATCAGATTTTCAATTTCCCGCCTTTAGAGCCCTTGCATGTAAGGTCATAAGGTCAAAGGGCGTGACGCACGGAGTTGCTCAAGTGTTCTGGGGGGCAATTTAGCTTTTGGCATACACTAGTAACGCATGCAACATACGTTCTTACCTTGAAAAAAACGCCAAAATGGGCAATTTTTGTGCTGTAAAAATTTGTGGGATTAGGGGTAGACGTCTGGCCAGCCGCCGGGAGAAGGGAAAATACGGCCGGGAAGGGAGGAAGGAGAGCAAGGCCAAGAAGCAGGGGCCGGCCAAGGGAGAAGAAGCGGAGGAGGAGGAGGAAAGGATGGGGTTGAGCGAGCTGGGAGAGGAGCAGCGGCAAGAACCCGAGCCGAGGGGCCTGGAGGGTCTGCAGGGGCAGAAGCAGCGAGCACTGGGGCGACCCGCCGGGGCCTGAGGGCGAAGGGCCCAGGGAACCGTGCTCGACGGCCTTGGAGGAAGAGGTTGTGGAAGAAGAGGAGGAACGGAGTGTCGAGCCCGAAGAGGAGAAGGAAGCGGAACCAGGGAGAGGCCGATCGGCAGCGGAGGCCGAGCAACAGCGAGAGCTGAGCCAGGCGCCGGGCCAAGGCACGGCTCTGCTCGGCGGCCCCAGCCTCGAGGTGTTGAGCGCCGGCCAAGTAGAAACGGAGCCCGGCTGACGGAGATGGCGAGCAGGGAGAAGGACTGGAGGGTCAACAGGAGTGGCGAGGGACCGAAGAGCCGCAGGAAGCGAGGCGCGGAGCAGGGACGCCGAGCCTGGAGGAGCGAGGAGCGCAGAAACGGGGAGAGGTGGCGGGACTCTCGGAGCACCGGGAGGGAGCCAGAGACGTGCTGATGGGAAAAGACGGGGGAAGCCGAGCTGCAGCAAAGTGCAGCCGCAACATTCAACTGCAACACCCTCTCAAATTAGGACTGGCGAATTGTTCCAGAACAGACGTCATTCCAAACATAAAATAGAAAAAGACTAAGCAAAGTTACTGTCAGCCATAGAAAGTGATTGCCTGCAGTACACGGCTTGTCCCCCAGAAGGCGTTACGTGGCAACAGTATGGGTCAGTGGTCATGACCTCGCCTGCCATGTAAGGGCTCAATACTTTGACTCAACATTACCCATTAATCGTCAAACAACGATGGTATCATCGGCAAATTTAAAGATGGCTGGTGAGGAAGTTGAGGATCCAGTTGCGTAGGGTTGAGTAGAGACACAGTTCCCTGAGTTTGATAGCAACTTTGGAATTGATGATAGTGTTGCACACCAATCTGTAGTCGATGTACAACAGCCTGACGTACATGTCTTGTTGTCCAAGTGGTTTAATGCAGAGTGGAGAGCCAGCGAGGACACATCCCCTGTCATCTAGAGTGGTGGTAAGGAAATTGTAGTGGGTCCAAGTCCTTGCTAAGGACGTAGGAAAATAACTGCAGATGCTGGTACAAATCAAATGTATTTATTCACAAAATGCTGGAGTAACTCAGCAGGTTAGGCAGCATCTCAGGAGAGAAGGAATGGGTGACGTTTCGGGTCGAGACCCTTTTTCAGACCCTTCTTCAGTCAGGGGGGTGGGACAAAGGAAGGATATAGGTGGAGACAGGAAGATAGAGGGAGAACTGGGGAGGGGAAGGGAGGGACAGAGGAACTATCTAAATTTGGAGAAGTCAATGTGCTGGGCTGCAAGCTGCCCAAGCGAAATATGAGGTGCTGTTCCTCCAATTTGCGGTGGGCCTCGCTATGGCACTGGAGGAGGCCCATGACAGAAAGGTCAGAGTGGGAGGGGGAGTTGAAGTGCTCAGCCATCGGGGGATCAGGTTGGTTAAAGGGGACTGAGCGAAGGTGTTGAGCGAAACGATCGCCGAGCCTGCGTTTGGTTTTGCCAATGTAAAGAAGTTGACATCTAGAGCAGCGGATACAATAGATGAGGTTGGAGGAGGTGCAGGTGAACCACCTGGAAAGACTGTTTGGGTCCTTGGATGGAGTTGAGGGGGGAGGTAAAGGGACAGGTGTTGCACCTCCTGCGGTTGCAGGGGAAAGTGCCCGGGGATGGGGTGGTTTGGGTAGGAAGGGACGAGTGGACCAGGGAGTTACGGAGGGAACGGTCTCTGCGGAACGCAGAAAGGGGAGGGGATGGAAAGATGTGGCCAGTAGTGGGGTCCCGTTGGAGGTGATGGAAATGTTGGAGGATGATTTGTTGGATCCGCTGGCTGATGGGGTGGAAGGTGAGAACGAGGGGGATTCTGTCCTTGTTACGAATGGGGGGAGGGGGAGCAAGAGCGGAGCTGCGGGATATAGAAGAGGCCCTAGTGAGAACCTCATCTATAATGGAAGAAGAGAAGCCCCGTTTCCTGAAGAACGAGGACATCTCGGAAACCCTAGTGTGAAACACCTCATCCCGGGCGCAGATGCGGCGTAGACGGAGGAATTGGGAGCAGGGGATAGACTTTTTGCAGGAGCCAGGGTGGGAAGAAATGTAGTCCAGATAGCTGTGCGAGTCAGTGGGTTTACAGTAGATGTCAGTCACTAGTCTGTCTCCTGTGATGGAGATGGTGAGGTCCAGAAACGGGATGGAGATGTCGGAGATAGTCCAGGTATATTTAAGGGCAGGATGGAAATTGGTAGCGAAGTGTATGAAGTCAGTGAGTTCTGCATGTGTATTAGAGGTAGCGCCAATGCAGTCGTCGATGTAGCGGAGGTAGAGTTTGGGGATGGGGCCGGTGTACGTCCAGAACGGCGGTTGTTCGGCGTACCCGACAAAGAGGCAGGGCCCATGCGAGTGTCTATAGCTATGTCTCTGGTTTGGAAGACGTGGGAGGAGTCAAAGGAGAAGTTGTTATGGGTAAGAACCAGCTCTGCTAGGCGGAGGAGAGTGTTAGTAGATGGGGATTGGCTGGTTCTACGGTCGAGGAAGAAATGGAAGGCTTCAAGACCATCCTTGTGGGGGATGGAAGTGTAGAGTGACTGGACATCCATGGTCAAGATGAGGGAGTGGTGGCCTGGAAACCAGAAGTTATCGAGGAGACGGAGAGCATGTGAGGTGTCTTGGATGTAGGTGGGGAGGGATTTGACCAGGGGGGTTAGGATGGAGTCGAGGTAGGCGGAAATAAGTTCGGTGGGACATGTACAGGCAGAAACAATGGGTCTGCCGGGACAGTTCTGTTTATGGATTTTAGGTAGAAGGTAAAATCGGGCCGTGCGGGACTGGGGATCGATAAGTTTGGAGGCATTAGAGGTTAGAGCGCCGGAAATGGTGAGGTCCGCGATGGTGTTGATGATTAAGGTCTGGTGTTCGTCGGTGGGGTCATGGTCGAAGGATAAGTAGGAGGAGGTGTCTGAGAGTTGTCGTCTGGCCTCGGTCCGGTAGAGGTTAGCACACCAGACTACCACAGCACCTCCCTTGTCAGCGGGTTTGATGACTAATGGACCTGCTAAGGACTTGATCACTTTACTCAAGCTTAGCCTCCCTCTGTACCTTGGTGAGTTTTTCAATGACTGCAGAGCATCAAAAAATTTGCAGTGTACATAATCTGCGGAGACTGCATGAAGCAGTGGTCCGTGTTGTCCAGAGCATCACCATTGATACACATTTTAAAAGCTCTGCAGCTGGTGTAATAGTTAAATATTGCCACAAGGTGGTGACATGATTACAGCTGGGAAGGTTAGTGCATTGTCAATGTCCTGGATCACTTTGTTAACATACTCCTCACAGTTCTTGTGTTCAGTATTGTTAATATAGACCATAGAACAGTACAGCACAGGAACAGGCCCTTCAGCCCATAATGTCTGTGCTGAACATGATGCCAAGATCAAATTTATCTGCCTGTACATTATCCAAATTTCACCTTTCCCTGCATGTCATGCGCCAATCCAAAAGTCTCAGAAAGGCCACTATCGTATCTGCTTCTACTACTGTCCCTGGGAGGGGGGGGGGGGGGGGGGGAGGTTCTGGCTGACTATCCCGAAACTGAAAACTTATCTTAACTGAAATATTATGTCAAACTGAACTCTTATGTTTGTGAAACCTTATTTCAAATTCTAATCTATCCTTGAAAGTATTTTTCTCCTCTCTAGCTTTTGAGCATCCTGGAATAAAATGACCCCATCGTTGGCCAGCAATGCTTTCAAATGGCTCGACCCTCACATCTGGAATTTTCTCCCCTTCCATCTCCCTTGCCTCGTATGGGTAGAAGTAAAAATGAACAATTTAACTGTTGTTAAAAACCATCAGTTTGCCTAAAGCCAACTTCATTTTCTGAATGCCTTTCAGGGAAGGAAATCTAACTGGTGTTAACCTCCAGACTGAGAGCGATGTAATTGACCTGACTGTTGTCGAAAATAATCCAGCAATCCCCTCAACTCATGAGCACGTAGGGATGGGCAATGTCTGCCCGTGATGCCATTCTCCTACAATTGAACACGAGATAACTCTTAGCTCTATCGATAACAAGCAATTTTTAAAAAAACACAAAGTGCTGAAATAACAGCAGGTCAGGCAGCATAGAAACATAGAAAAAATAGAGAAAAATAGGTGCAGGAGTAGGCCATCCGGCCCTTCCAGCCAGCACCGCCATTAAATATGATCATGGCTGATCACCTAAAATCAGTACCCCATTCCTGCTTTCTCCCCATATCCTTTGATTCCTTTTGCCCGAAGAGCTAAATCTAACTCCCTCTTGAAAACATCCAGTGAATTGGCCTCCACGGCCTTCTGTGGCAGAGAAATCCACAGATTCACAACTCTCTGCGTGAAAAAGTTTCTCCTCATCTATATACTAAAACTCTCGTTTGTTCGCTTGTTCCTGAACTACAGCCAAAACGGTACATCATAGCACGACAATTTTAGGCCCAGTTTACTGTCGTCCCGTAGTCCTATGGAAGAAGTTTCATTGAAATTGGTGTTACATTTTGAAAGTTATTCACATTTTAAAGTTTAAAAAAACGTGCATGCGCAGTTGGGGCTCCGTTGATTTGGTACTTCCGTAAGATGGCCGCCGCATCCGCGCGTGCGCAGAACAAACGAGTCTGCGCCTGCACACCTGGTGCCCCTTGAGCAGGGCTTGGCCGCCTGTCTCTTGAGGGTGGGAGAGCCAGGCCTGGTGCTTGGGGAAGCAGCCGGAGCCTGGGCATGGACGTGACCGGGTAACCACGAGTCTGAGGTGGGCCAAGGGGAAAGGCGGCAGCAGCAGCAGCGGCGGTGAGGCCGGGCGTTGGTGGTGGCTGAGGCCTGGCGCTGGCACTGGTCTAGTCAGTCCTAAATGGCCTACCCCTTATTCTTAAACTGTGACCCTTGATTCTGGACTCCCCCAACATCGGGAACATTTTCCCTGCATCTAGCCTGTCCAACCCTTTAAGATTTTTTTATGTTTCTATAAGATCTTCTCTCGTCCTTCTAATCTCTGAAGAATATTGAGAGGCAACATTTTGGGTTGGGACCCTCTTCAGTCTGAAGAAGTAAGGCATAGAGATTACTGACCCATTGCTGCAATGTGTATTTGTATTTATTAATACCACATGTAAGTTCTGTGGCTGTTTTTAAAATTAGCATTCATTATTTTGAAGTTAACTTTTAATATCTTGCACTGCACAAAGTTGGAGTGGCTGGCAGGCAATGTTGTCGGTGCTGCAGTCTGCTCTTCAAGGGTTCAACCTGTGATATGTGTTTTATTTGTGTTTGCAATAATTACATCAACTAAGAGGTCTCTGAGGAAAACCTTGAGTCCTATAGGAGAAAATAGCAAGCTTTTTGGCCTCTTGCTAGGATATGACAAAATTGAAAAATAATTTTCCCAGCACCACATAAGTTCTGTAGAACTCAAGTGTAAATCCTATTGTAATTCCCAAGGTGAAATAAAAAAGAAAGTCACTTAATTTGTACTGCTGGCTTTAAACATCTAAGAAATACCTGACAGCTAAATTAGATTAGACCCTGGAGGTTACATTTTATCATAGATGTTCACTATATATTTTTGCATTGTACATAACTTCAGTAGTTGTAAACTTAATAATGGACCATTTATTTAAATCTAAATAAGAGATATTTGGTTGCGGAATTTGTTTGAAAGCTTATCAGCGCCACTATTTGCAGCTGTTTTCAATATTTTGGTTAAAAGCCTGAATAGATAAGATTCAAAGAAATCTTAAGTGCATGGTACAGACAGTCTCCGAAGTAAAACATTACTGTCATGAATTTAATGCAAAGGGTATACTGAGATTATTCATGGCTCATCCAAAATATATTGCTCTACTTCTTGGAAGCCTGTGACAGGATCTTGCTCTTAAAAACTGTACTGACAGTATTCCTGGTTATAGGAGAGTCAATCTGCTGGCAATTTTCAGCAATTGCTCATAGTCATACTCTGAGATTGGTAAATTGCTGTCCCAGTTGCCCTGCTGCAGAAGCTGATGTATAGTGGTACCTCGACCCAAAATCAGGCATTGAATCATGAAAGTGATGTAGAGCACTGCATCTCCCCACTCGTGCTCACCCAATCTGGTGTAGGTAAATTTTCAATACCTGCATTTTATAACCAGGAAGACAAAACGGGACAGGATTTGCACAATAAATGGTAGACCCTGAGGAATGTTGTAGAAGAGAGAGATCTCTAAGCATAGTTCCATGAAAGTGCTAACACAGGTAGTCGGGGTGGTGAAGAAGACATTTGACATGCTTGCCTTTATTTGACATGCTTGCCACCCATTCCTTCTCTCCAGAGATGCAACCTGATCTGCTGGGTTACTCCAGCATTTTGTGATACCTTCGATTTGTAGCAGCATCGACAGTTATTTTCCTACACTGCTTGCCTTTATGTCGATCAGAGTAAAGAGTACAGGAGTTGGTATGTCATGTTGCAGTTTTACAAGATGATAAAGCTACATTTAGAGTTCTGCGTGCAGTTTTTGTCACACAGCTATAGGAAGGATGCCATTAAACTAGAACGGGCGTGAAATAGATTTATGTGGATGTTACTGGGAATGAAAGGTTTGTTATAAGGATTGGCTGGGTCTTTTTACTCTGGCGTGTAGGAGACTGAGAGGTGACCTTATTGAGATTTATAAAATCATGAGTGGCATAGATAAGGTAAATAGCCACCATTGTTTTTCAAAGGTAGGGGAGTGTAAAACTAGAAGGCATTGTTTTAAAATCTGAAAGGGACCTAAGGGACACCTTTTCCAGTTGATGCAACATGGAACAAGCTGCCAGAGGAAGTGGTAGAAGTGGACACAATCACAACATTTAAGAGACACGACCAGATAGGTGGAATGGACTGGTTGGGAGAGAAATGGGCCAGGCACAGGCAAGTGGGACTAGCTCAGTTAGGTAATTAAGCTAGCATGGATGAGTTGGGACGAAGGGCCTGTTTTCATTCTGCATATCTTTATGACTAACTTTGAGCATTATTTTTTTATATAATGAAATAGTTAAATGTTTGCTGGGGATGGCAAACATGTTTAAATTTTACATCTGATGTGTAACTTTCGTAGGTCAATTATGGAGCAGGTATCAAATCATGAGCAACAAACAAACAGCTGGAGGAGCTTGGCAGGTCAAACAGCATCTGGTGAGGGAAGTGGACAGAGCAGGGACCCTTGGTGGTGAAAATGTTGATTCGGGCCGGGGCCCTTCTTCAGATTGATGGAGTGGCGGGGAGATAGCAGGTAGAAAAACATAAGGGGTGGGGCAAGAGCTGGTAAGTGATTGGTCAATCCAGGTAAAGAGAAGTAGGTTAACAAATGAGACGGGGGTGGGGGGGAGTGGCTGGGGAGAGAAAACTAAGGATTGTTGCAAAGGATAGAGGTGATATGTGAAAAAATCAAAGAGCTGCAGATGGTGGAATCTGATAAGAAAGGAAGGTGAGGAATGAAATATAGAACCAGAGGGAGGGATGATGTGTGGATAGAAATGGGAACCAAGGAGCCACAGAAAGAGTGAGCTCTGCAGCAGCGGGAAGATGTGTAATGGATTCATTGGATTGATGGGAGGTGGTCTTGGAGGGGAGGATGCTCCACAAACTTGCATATCAAATTTGTTGGAATTCTTTGAAGAAGTAAATAGCAGGACAAAGGAGAGTCAGTAGATATTGTTTACTTAGATTTTCAGAAAGCCTTTGATAAGGTCCCAAAAAGTCAATCTGCAAGTCGAATCGGTAGAAAAGAAGCATACTCAATTCTCGCATTTATTTTAAGAGGGCTTGTATACAAAAACAGGGATGTAATGATGAGCCTCTATAAGGCACTAGTAAGCCCGCATTTGGAATATTCTGAGCAATTTTGGGCACCATACCTGAGGAAGGATGTGCTGTCTCTGGAGAGGGTTCAAAGGAGGGTTACAAGAATAATCCCAGGAATGAATAGATTAACCTATGATGAACATTTGTCGGCACTGGGCCTTTGCTCTCTTAGAGTTTAAAAGAATGAGGGGGGACCTCATTGAAACATATAGAATAGTGAAAAGCTTGGATGGAGTGGATGTGGAGAGGATGTTTTCATTAGTGGGAGAGTCAAGAACTAGAAGTCATAGCCTCAGAATTAAAGGAAGTTCTGTTAGGAAGGTGAGGAAAAAATGATTTAGTCAGAGGGTGGTAAATCTGTGGAATTCTTTGCCACAGAAGGCTGTGGAGGCCAAGTCAGTGGATATTTATACGGCAGATATAGAAAGATTCTTGATTACGGGTGTCAGAGGTTATTGGGAGAAGGCAGGGGAATGGGGTAAGAAGGGAGAGATAGATCAACCATGATTGAATGGCAGAGTAGACTTGATGAGCCAAATGGCCTAATTCTACTCCTATTCCTTAAGACCATATAACTACAGAGCATCTTGGACAATACAGCTCATCCCCTCCATGACACACTGGTCAACCTGAGGAGCACCTCCAGCAACAGACTGGTTCCACCAGAATGCCACAGGAGATCCTTTCTCCCTGTGGCTATCAAACTCTACAACTCCTCCCCCTTCTGTCGTGGGGTAGACTGACTCCCCTCACCCGCTCTCCAATCTTCGCACATCCCCAATCCTTTCCACTCGTCACTTTAATTTCCTGTTTCATGTATCATGTGTTTAATGACTGTTGGCAGACCAATTTCCCTCCTGGGATAAATAAAGTTCTATCGTGTTGTAACGAAGGGAAAATGTGACTGGTGGTGTGATTGCATTGAGCAGAAATGTTGGAGAATGCTGTGTGTTGAATGTCGAGGCTAGCTTGGTGAAAGTTAAGAAACAGGGGAGCTCTATCCTGTTCTTCTGGGGGCAGCGGGGGAGAGAGTGCAACTGTGGGGAATGGAAGAGATGTGGGTGAGATCTCCATCAACAGCTGTGTGTGCTGGATGGTGGGGGGAGGAGGGAGAACCACCTTTCATGAAGAAAAAAGGCATCTTATTTGTCCTAGAGTGGAAAACCTCATCTTGAGAGCAGAGCTAGAGGAATGGAGAAACACAGAAAGGGATGGCGTGGCAGGAGGTGCTCTCTTGGTAGTTGTGGGAGTCATAAAGCGTTTGTGGTATATATCTGTGGATAGCCCTTCTCCTGAGACGGATACCTAGAGATCAAAAAAGGCTAAATAGGTGTCAGCGGTGATCCAAATGAATTTGAGGACAAGTCGAGGTTCCTGGCGAAGTTGATGAAATTGACCAGTTCGACACAGGTGCAGGATCAGCCCCGATGCAGCCATTGATGTAGGGGAACAAGAGTTAGGGTAGTGGTGCCAGTGTGTTCAACATAGCCAATGACAAGACGGGCATTGCTGGGGCCCATTGAAGTGCTCATGGTTACACATCGATTTGAAGAAAATGAAAGGAATCAAAACAAAAATTGTTGAGAGCAAGAACAAGGTTTGCCAGGAGGAGGGGAACTAGTCAGGTCCCTGTTCAGGGAAGAAACAGAAGGCTCTGAGGCCTCCCAAAATAAGTGTAAAGGGACTACATGGTAAAGATGAGGCAGTGGGTCCAAGAAAGTGTTCAAAACAAGTAAAGTATCCCAGACATCAGTGGGAGGGGACTGAGTAAGGGGAGAATAAAACAGAGTTAAGCTACTATGAGATTAGTCAGTGGGGCAAGATTGGCCAAGATTGATTCTGAAGTCATCGTGAGTTACATAGAAAAGTACAGCACAGGAATAGGAACTTGGCCCACAATGTTTGTGCCAAACATAATGCCAAGATAAACTAATTTCCTCTGACTGTACACGAGATCCATATCTTTCCATTCCCTTCATATCCATGCGCCTATCTAAACGCCTCTTAAAACCCATTTTTGTATCTGCATCCACCATTTCAGACCCACCACCTTCTGTGTTTAAAAAAAACATTTGTCCAGAATATCTCCTTTAAACTTTGCCCCTTTCATCTTAAAGCTGTGAGTTATGTATTTTTAATTAGAAAAATGAATGCTTGAGCAATGCTCATCTGTTGTCAGTAGATAGCGCAAATGCGCTGTTAAAACATCTGGCAGTGGAAGATTATATTTCTTAACCTCGCAACATGAACTTACCCAGTATTTTCTTTCGTGAAATAGCTATCCTTGTCTGAGTCCCAGTGTTGGGAGAATACTTAGATGTGTCAGTTATCTGATTACCTCTAAGTCTCTTGGGTTTCTTTCAGATATATTTTAATCTAATTGGGAGATTGTCAACACATGGTCATACTTACTGAATCTGAAGGTCTGTGGGATGCCATTTATTAAAGACTCCCTGATATGTCATTCAGT
This sequence comes from Rhinoraja longicauda, assembly GCF_053455715.1. Lineage (NCBI taxonomy): Eukaryota > Metazoa > Chordata > Chondrichthyes > Rajiformes > Arhynchobatidae > Rhinoraja > Rhinoraja longicauda. The sequence goes on along the minus strand of NC_135956.1, from coordinate 45,607,918 downwards.
ATGATTGATGTCGCTAAACATTTCTGAATAGAATTTTGTTTCCACTTGAACAAAGATTCTATGTTCTCAGAAGGAATTCAGACGTTTGCATTAATTTTTGAGCATCTCCTTCTATGAAATACAATACTGTGACTGCAATCTGATAAGCAGTGATCTAGAGGCATTCACTTGATTTGACCAGGTGGGAGTGTGAGGGCAACTCCCTCTGGCTTCCTGTCGACTGTTTAAAAAAATAGTATTGCCAAAATTATTTGCTGTGAAAATTTAACAATCCAAGAATAATCCCTCTCCATTAAATGGCTCCCACAAGGTTTTCATGTGACAGTGAGCAGTGTTTATAACACACGTTCAAACAAGCAAGCTGCTTTATTTGTTCACCTAAAAAGGACACAGTGCTGGAGTTAGTCAGCGGGTCAGGCAGCATCTTTGGAGAACATGGATAGATGATGTTTTGGGGTCAGGAGCTTTCTTCGGACTGTGTTCACCTTGTTGAAATCAAAACTCGCACACAGGGTTGTATGTCAACTTATTCTTAGATCATGATCTAACATCTTTACCCATGTTTTCTGCATATCATTTAGTTGCTTGGGTAATTGATAAAAATCTCTTCAGCTCTTGACATTTAAAATTCACAATTGACCTGATATTAATTGCTGCTCTGAAAGAACATTCCTAATTTCTACCAATCTGCGTGTCGATGTGTTTCATAACTTCACTCCAGAATGCCCTCATTTTTAGACTTGCTCCCTTATCCTCAGCCAATATTAGTAGATCTTCAGTCTGAAGAAAGGTTCCAAACTGGAACATCTAATGTTCAGTTCTCTCCACTGACGCTACCTGACCCACTGACTTCCTCCAGCAGTTTATTTTTTGCTCAAGACACATTATCTGCAGTCTCTTTTGTCTCCAGTAGTGGCAGTTTCTTTCCTATCTTATCAGTTCCCTTAATGTTCTGGAAATGCTCTTAACCTTGTAAATTCCAATTTCTGTAATATTTGTAATACCTAACTTTGTAATATTTGCTCACTATTTCTGTATATTGTTTTAAGATCTTCCTTCATTTCTTTTCTTCAAGGACAACAACCTGAGCTTCACCAATTGATCTTGTAGGTAAAATCCCTTATCCCTGGAACCATTGTGGTAAATCTCTGCACTTTCTCAAGGACTTGTACATCCTTCTAAAGTGTGGTGACCAAGCATTAGTTGTGCTCTTGTTGAGAAACTGTAACTTTAGAAACTTCTCTGCTTTTATACTTGATACCTCAATGTACAAAGCCCAAGAACCCATGTGTTTTATTTCATTCAATATTGTTTGCTACTTTCAAAGCTCTGAGACAGTGGATCCCTCTTTTCCTGTACCTTCTTTAGAGCAGTGCCATAAAGTTTGCAATTGCTTTCCTAATCCCTTCTGCCAAAGTACACTCCTCTATTAAATTCCATCTGTCGCAGTCTGCCTATTCCTTTATCCTTTCCATACTGTTGCAGGCAATTAATATTATATTTGCTGTTTGCCACACCTCCCAGTCTGATATTTTCAGCTTGGCTGAAATTGTTAGACTGACATTCGATTCGAAGCAAATTGTACTGTAAAAGTGGAATAGAAATATCTTCTAAAACTTCATTTAAGTTGAAACCTGTACATTTCCGCCAAACTATTTTGTTTAATTAACTGAAGCATTGTATTGATCAAAATTAAGAACATTGTCACAAACAGGAATAAATCTCATGAGCTGGATGGCATTGTTATTTTGTCAGCTACATGAGAGGTTGAACAAACTTGGGATAGTTTTCTCTGGCTGAGGCGTAACCTGATAAAAGTGTACAAAATTATGAGAGGCAAAGTTAGTGTACTTAGTTTTCCCAGGGTGGAAATGTCAAATGCTAGAGGGCATAAGTTTAAGGAAGGGGAGGGGAAAGCTTATAGGTGGTAAGCAGTTTTACACAAGGAGTTGTAGATGCTGGAATGTGCTGCCAAGGGAGGTGGTGGAAACAATATTAAAGATGTATTTAAAAGGCTCATGAATAGATCAAGTGCAGGCAGTTACCATTGGTTTAATTTGGCATCATAGGCTAAAATCATAGACCGAAGGACCTGTTTCTGTGCTATATTGTTCTATGAAATGTTTTTTTCTGTGACAGTACACAGTGGTATGGTATTCTGGCACCTCCACAAACTTAAACATCATTACTTTGTTTCTTGGCCATGTGACTGTGTGCTGCTACCTTTATGTCAACAAAAAAAGCACTGGCATAGTGTTCTATTAACATGTCGAATCGAAAATAGACACAAAAAACTGGAGTAACTCAGGAAGGAATGGGTGACGTTTCGGGTCGAGACCCTTCTTGACCCGAAACACCACCCATTCCTTCTCTCCAGAGATGCTGCCTATCCGCTGAGTTACTCCAGCTTTTTGTGTCTATCTTCGGTTTAAACCTTCTTACACATGTCGAATCGAAACTTTTTAATATGTGATAATGTGCACCAGCATTCCTAACATAATTTGTTTTAACTGAAAATGTGCTGATGTTCTTTGAGTTCAATGAGCAGAGCAGCATCTTACAAAAGTAATGTTTTATCAAAATAAAACTTAAATGGTTACATTTCTGCACCCTTTAAATGGCAACTGCTCGAACACAATTCTTAAATAGAACGTCAAAATCATTTGTAAAGTAACAACATCGATCATTAATGTGTTGGATTATCTTCAGAGTGCTTCCTTGTTTAAATCACCCTTATTTATAAAGTCTCATTTCCCTTGAATGAGCACTTGATGTCCTATAACCATGACTATAACTGTTTGCGTGCTACTGTATGTTTCATTTTTTTCCATTGGAACCTAATCAGATGTACAGCACTTTGGTCAACGTGGGTTGTTTTTAAATGTGCTATACAAATAAAATTGACTTGACTTGACTTGACTTGACTTGACATGAAAGCTAAGCCGGGAGAATGCATAGGCTGCTTAGTTCTTTTGGCTGCATCAATAAGATTGTCTGACTGATTACCTTGTGCACAATAAATTCCTACAATTCAAGTATTTTATTGTTCTGTTTCCAGACATATGACAATAAAACATTCTTGACTGTTGATTCTTTGATTTAATTTTCATTTGATATATGCCAAAATATAGAGTAATATTACAGTGGCATTGGCACTTTGGTGACAGGTTACCTGCCTCCTTGTTTGACAATGGAACCATATCAATGGGAATCAGGAATTCCTAACTATGGCTTTCAATTTCCTTTGTGTTATTTTTCTTGGCTTAGAATTTTTATTAAATCTTCACTCGAGAACTGAGATGGGCATTTGTTAAGTTAGTGTTTTATCTCCGGTTACCATGGCCACAAAAACACATTTGTGGTGAATGTTAAACGGAAGCCCCGTCTGGTATCAGGAGAATGGAAACGATGTTGTCTTTTTTGTAAAGAAGAACAAGGGAGCCCACCATTTATGCTGGCGAAAATATATTGTTCAGTTAAAAAAATTATCTGGTCCTGATCACGTTACTGTTTGTGGGAGCTTGCTATAAGTTGGCCTCTGCGTTTCCTGAAGCAGTGTCTTCACTCCAAAGTGGGCTGTAAGGTATTTTTGACATCCAAAGAAAATATGCAAGCCTTTCTCTCTTTTTTCACTGTGCTGATGCTTTCAAGTGATTGAGAAAACTGAGAAAGCTGCTGGCTCATGCGTAACACGACGCAAATTGGCAGTTTGAAGGTGTAATTATGGCAGTTGGGTTAGGTTTGTTCCAGGTCTGAATATGAAAGTGATTTGGGGAATAGTGAATGGTGAAGTGGTTAGAGATCGAGAGGCAAGGCTACGATGAAGCTGCCTTGAATGTCGATGGGCACCATGTGGTTTGGGAGTGGGGGGGGACTGTGACATCGAGAGTTGAGGTGAAGATGTTATGCTTTTCCTCACGGAGGGAGGATGTCTTGGGAATGCCAAAAGTGAGAAGGAAATGGGATGCACTTGTCAAGGAGGTAGAGACTTAAAGGAGAATGGAGGTCTGTGGATAGAGTAGGGTGGATACTGTGCAATGCGAGTTACTGCGCCACCAGGGGACGCCGCACGATGGCTGCCTCGCCTACAGTCTGTCCTTTTCAAACTCTTTTGTTATTTTTAGTAAGTTTTAAAAGTTTGTGTAAATGTTCTCTGGTTTGTTTTATGTGGGGGGTGGGAGAGGGGGTCGGGGGAAACATTTTTTCAATCTCTTACCTTGCCAGAGATGCGATTATTTTCTGGATCGTATCTCTGGTCGCTCTGCGGCCCAACATCACGTAGCTGGAGGTCTTGCCTGGGACTAACCTTGAGTCCCCGCGGGGGCGTGGACTTATCATCTGAGCCTGCGATCCCTTGCCTGGGATCGTCGCTCCAATGCAGCCTGCGGACTTTAACATCAGAGCTCACAGTCTCGGGTTGAGACCGGTCGGGAGCTCCAAAAGCTGCACAAGGTTCGACTGGTCCCGACCTGGGGTAGATCGCCGGCGCGGGGGAGCTGAGATCCCCCCCCCCGATGCAGGAGCTTGATTGCCCCGACGAGGAAGGCTCGCCGCCGGCTATGGGAGTCAAGATCATCCCGTCATCGGAAGGTTAGAGCTCCCGACCGCTGGAGGACAAAGAAGGGAGAGATTAAACTGTTTTTCACCTTCTATCACAGTGAGGAATGTGGAGAAGTCACTGTGGTGGATGTTCATGTTAAAATGTATTTTGTGTGTCCTGTTGCTTTTTACTGTTATGACTGTATGGCAAATGAAGTTCCACGTATGTTGCAAAACATACTTGGCTAATAAATGTTATTGTGATTGTATGATTGTGATTGTAGATAGGAAAAGAGTGAAATATCAAAGAATCAGAGGAGTCTAACAGGAGTTTGCGCATGTGGTGAAATAGGTCCTGACGTATTGAGGTCTCGGTGAGGAGTAAGAATCATTACTCTGTGACCTGTGATGAAACTTCTAGTAAATAGCACATAATCAATGGCCCACAGTGGGAACAACCTTGTTTAGAACAAACAGGAGAACAAGAGTAGAAGTAAACTGAAGATAGACCCAAAAAGCTGGAGTAACTCAGCAGGACAGGCAGCATCCCTGGAGAGAAGGAATGGGTGACCTTTTGGGTCGAGACCCTTCTTCAAACTATTTAACTCTTTGGCTGCTCCCATATCTCTGCTTCACTTACCTGCCCTACTCCCATTTCCTTAGGGCCCAAAAATGTGACCAGTTTAAGACCAGATCTTGAACATTGGGAGAAATAAGCATCCACAAAACTTAGGAAGGGCAATTCCAAAAATTCCGAACCCATGCCGCCGCCTTCCTAATTCTTGACTCTCCAAGCTGAGGAGAAGTCTCACAGTCTATACTCTCTGTCATGTTTGTTTCAGTGAGATGACTTGACTGTCTAAACTTCAGTGATTACAGGGCAAAAAATGCAGACAATTATTCAGAAGAGGAATGAAGAGTGAGATGGTGATTATTCTGACAGAATCTGCCTCTGACAGAATCTGCAGTGCAGCGGTAGCTGTAGTGAGCAGGATGGGGACGTGGTTTACTAGCTTTGCTGGCGGTTTGGTGGAAAGATTCGGGAGAGAGAGAATAAAGCACGAGGCATTGCTGCTCAAGGAGGTGAGATTGGGAACCTTGTTGGAGAATTTCAATAGACACAATTAGGTAGCTGTGCACTTACCAACAGGGAATTCAATCCTGGGAAAGTGACAAGACTGCAAATAAAAAGCAACGGAGGAACATATTTGGGAGGTGAGAAGTGAAAACTGGTTTGACTGGGTGGTCTATTAATATCCTGAGTTTGTGGATAAACCTGAAACATTGCTTTACTAAATGGCATATGTACCACAGATGTTCCATCTCAGTGTTTATTATGGCAGAAGTTGTGCTGTGTTCGTATGTCTGCAATCACTCTGCTTGCTGCCAAGACAAAAGGAAGGGAGAATTAATGGCACATTACCCTCCAGTCTTGAAGCCTTGCTTGGCTTTGAAGTTCATGATTGGATAGATGTGCTGAAAGCGGATCTCGGTATGGGGGTGGGAGTGGAAACCATTCTTGCATGCTGGGGAGAAGAGGAAAGTTGTTCATTTAGTTTTGAACGTTGCACCAAAGTAAGATATTGTCACTCTGGCATCCAAAATTGATACGGATTCGGTAGGCCAAAGGGCCTATTTCCATGCTGTAACTCCGTGCTGTACCTCTGTAACTGTATGCTCTATCTCACTTGTAACTATGCTGTATTTCTCTGTAACTCAATGCTCTTTCTCTCTGTAACTCTATGCTGTATCTCTCTGTAGGTCTCTGCTGTATCTCTCTTTAACTCAATGACTATGAATTTGAGGTACCAGCGCTATGACTCTACTACAAAAGTATACTTGCACTAGCAATAAGCAGATATCCCAGTGCATCATCCTGTATGTGAGCAGTGTCCAGGGCTGCAGCCCAAATCTTCCAATGCCAGAGATCAATCTCAGCTGTGCCGGGGTGAGATCTACACCTAAAGCTCTGTACTTTCTTCATGGGGTGGAGATTGAGTGATTCTGGCATTGTGCTGTACATTTTAGCCCAACATTTGTGGATTCCTGGGTCATGGAATGTGGCGCAAACATTTTAAAAGCAGGAAACGGACATTTTCTCTTTACTTTTTGTTATCCTCTCACCTCCAAATGAGGCGGAAGAATTTTAGGAATGGTTTTGAAAGCTATTATTTTAAAAGCAAGCCAATTTTCAATTTTCTAAAGATCTCCTCGGGCATAATGTTTGAGCATAACGTTTGCTAACAAGCCTCCACTGTGTATATGATTAATGCAGTTCACCTGACAGACAGGTCAATGGGATGCATTGTGTGTTGCACGTGGCCAGGAGACGTTTTTATATCCATCAGCACCTGCCATGTTCCATTTGAAACTTCAAAAACAGCAGGCCAGCAAAAACATTTCTCTGGAAGATGAAATTAATAATTGTAACATTAAAGTTTTAACCTTTAAAGCCTGTGTGTTTGTCGACTGTAATGAAATAGTCCAACAATGCATAAGTATTCATTGAATGAAGTCATTTACCTTTCAGAGCATCTGGAGCTACTCTGGACAGATGTTGATATTTGCATTGTCAGCTAAATCTGCTGACAGTTCAAAGACAGGTGGCAAACAAGATCCATACGTAATACAGCACAGAAACAAGCCATTTGGAACTATTCTGGAATTTAGAAGGATTAGAGTGGATCTTATAGAAACATATAAAATTCATAGAGGATTGGATAGGGTAGATGCAGGAAAAATGTTCCCGAAGTTGGGGAGTCCAGAACCAGGGGTCACAGTTTAAGAATAAGGGGAGGCCATTTAGGACTGGGGTGAGGAAAAACTTTTTCACCCAGAGAGTTGTGAATCTGTGGAATTCTATGCCACAGAAGGCAATGGAGGACAATTCACTGGATGTTTTCAAGAGAGAGTTAGATTTAGCTCTTAGGGCTAAGGGAATCAAGGGATATGGGAGAAAAAGACAGAACGGGGTACTGATTTTGGATGATCAGCCATGATCATATTGAACGGTGGTGCTGGCTCGGAGGGCCGAATGGCCTACTCCTGCACCTATTTTCTATGATTCTATGTATTCAGCCCATGCCAAATTTGCTCTGTTTATGCATCCTCCAGCACATTGCAGCATGGTGTCATCGGGGTAGAGTTGCAGCCTTACAGCGCTAGAGACCTGAGTTTGATCCTGACAATGGGTGCTGTCTGTGCGGAGTTTGTACATTCTCCCCGTGACCGCGTGGACTTTGATCGGGTGCTCCGGTTTCGTCCCACACTACAAAGACGTACAAATTTGTTGGTTAATTGACTTTGGTAAAAATTGTAAGTTGTCCCTAGTGTGCGCTAGTGTAATGGAGATTGCTGGTTGGCATGGACTCGGTGGGCGAAGAGCCCATTTCTCCACTGTATCTCTAAACTCTTTTTAAAAAAAACACGAAACTGAACAGATCTAACTGTCCAGCTTAGACATCCGCATGCATCTTGATTAGTGTGCTTAATATTTATGAAGGAATGTAGAAATATGACCATCAAAGGGATTTTTTATAGTCCAATGAGACTGTAACTAGGATAAAGGATTTCAAGCTGAAGACTAGATCCTGAGATGTATTTACAAGTATAGGGAGCCAGCAGAGACTGTTGGATTTCTTTTCAGATGTTGGCAGGCAGTGTACACCTTCATCCAGAAAGCATTATAATGGTGCAAAGTTACCAGTGATTGACATCACTCAGTGAACCTTTGCGATTTCTGGGCATGCATGTACAAATGAGTAAATCTGCCAGCTATTGTAATTTAACCTCTGATATGGAATTCAAAATGAAGTCTGGGAAGCGAGAGACTACACCCGTCAATGCCTTATAGATATGGAGGAAACTGTTATTCTACTGATTTTATTGGAGTGACCAGCCAGTGAGACCCTGATAACAACTTGCTTATTTAAAAAGACTTAAAATCCTTTCTCTGCTTTTTTATGATTTCTTTGATAACTTGTTAATTAGATTTTTTTGTGTTTTCATTAGATTTATAAGTTTTTTGTGTGTTCTTAATTCTTTCAGAAAAATGTGGAGGGTTTTTAAGAGATTAGAATGTACAGTAGTTCTGGCTAAGTTTGGGAATGTGACGATTTTGTTTATTTAAAAATTTTTGGGGGTGGTGATAAGTTTGCCTCCCCTGTGCGATTAAACGTTTTGGGTCCACAATGAAGAAGAACGTAAAGATTTGTCATGGAATATTTTGGTTTTTGCTGGGTGGATCATTGCAGGTATTTCATTTCCTTACTGAGGTGAGTGGTGAATACTGTCAAGTTGCTGTTAACTTCAAAACTTGGGCTCTAATCTTTAATAAAACCGACTGAGGAGGTGATAGCTGACCTTTCCTTCAATTCTCAGTCAGCAGCAGGTAATACAACCAGCCCAGGCTGTTTTTCTTTAAATGTCTTCGTTACTCCAGAGATTGAGCATGCAATGAATTATTCACTGTTTGCCACTGATTATTTGGTTTACCATACTTCTCACAACCTTTGGACAGCTCACAGTGGTGAAAGAATTGCTGTAGTTATACACAATGTCTTATTGTAGAACCTCAGCAACTAGGTTATTGTGCAAAAATAAACAGTGCATTTGTATGTTGATGTAGTTATAATGCTGCGAGTTTATGTATGTGTGTTTATCCCTCCTGTTGAATTCGGTCATGGGAACTTTTCAAACTGAAGTTTTAACTTGGGCTTCCTAAAGATGAAATTACGTTTAAATGATCATTTCCTTGCAATCTATTGAGGAAATAATGCACAATGATTTAGAATCAACGATGTTACTAGGCTTTGGAGAAGAGAACAAAACAATAGCATTAGCTTTGGATGCAGAGTGCGGGAGTAACTCAGCGGATTAGGAAGCATCTCCGGAAAACATGGATAGGTGATGTTTCAGGCCCCGAAGGCTCCCGACCCAAAATGTCATCCTATCTAGGTTCTCCAGCAATGTTGCCTGACCTGCTCAGTTACTCCAGCACTTTGTGCCTTTTCTTGTAAACCAGCATCTGCAGTTCTTTCAGTGTCAACATAGATGCAAAGGACCAAATGGCCTTCTTTGCTACGTTGTGAATCTGTATTATTTCAGAGTGAATCTGGTCACCGTTTTTTCTCAACATGGGAGTCTTGCCTGCACTTATTTCTCCATCCAGAATGTTATTACAGTATTTCCCATTGCTTTGCTATTCATTCATTTCCTATCAATTTAGATGGCGCCAACTTTATGGCTCTTTGAGGGCAGATGTGTGCTCCGCAATCTGTCTGCCACCTGGAGATGAGTCTGGTGTGCTTTCTTAATTTTTAATTTTATTCTTTTTTTTTTTTAATAGCTTTATAAGAAATTAATAACTATAACTTCAAAATTAAGTGTGGTGTGAATCTAGATTTCCCATTGTCAAAAGTTGCTTTTGCTCAAATATACAGTAGTGTACTGACGCTCCAATTTGTACATTGGTATGTGAATGTTAAGCCGTGGGTTAAAAGCAATTCTTGAAACCATACCGAATTTGCTTTTGTCTTATATTGGGCTTATCTTTCCGGTTCTTAATCTTGAAAATTATGTCCACTTCAACTTTCTGTGTTTTCTCATCAAAGCAACTTTGACAAGTCTGTCTCAGCAACTGACAGGGCTGCTTCCTTTATTTTAAAATGTTAGTCATCCACTGTGTAGGAGACGGTTCCATTTAACCACTTTTCTCAGACTGTGATAAAGTACGCGTCTTTAGCATGGCTCTGAGCTTTAGTTATTCAGCTGGCAAGGACAAGATTTAGTTGAAAGCTTCTTTCTCTGCAATAAATTTCTATGCCTTGTTATTTTTATTTTCGTTTATACAATGGAGTTTACAAATTGTCAAAATTGTTTGTATTTGCTGCCGATGTTATTTTACTTCTTCAATGAATTTGTCTGACATTTGAAAATCTGCAGTCTGTCTCCTTCAAAAAGACAAGGGATGCAGCAAAATGGAAATAAAGTCTAGGAATATCTCTGTGACACTCCATCCAGTACGACACAAGTTAGCCTCGATTGAGTTACTTAATAATAACATGCAGCACAAGATTCACCTACCTAAATTTGAGGAGAAAAAAGTAATTGACCAGGTTTTCTTTTTGGGAAATAAGCACTATCAAGTTACTGAACACTACTGATCGATCCAAAAGCGCTCAGCCTACCTCATTGTCGACCTTGTACTTTTTAAAAATCTACACTTTATCTGTAATTTTAGAATGCTCCAACACTATTTTCTGTACTCTGGTATTTTCTCTCTGCGCTGTCTATTACACTTGTGTATGGCTTGATTGTACTTGTGTATAGTATAATTTGACTGGGTAGCAAGTAAACAAAGTTTCTCACTATCTCAGCGGATGTTTTTCACTATCTCAGCAGAATAATTAAAAAATACCAACACCATGTTAGAATTGTGCAAGTGTGTTGAGTAAGTTTCTGTGTATGGATGCCAGAAAAATGCATCATGGGATCACGTTGGTTCATTGTTACGGACACAGATAAGGATAAATGAATGAATGAATAAGTTTATAGGCCAAGTATGTGCAGATACAAGGAATGTGCCTTGGTGCTCCGCTCACAAATGACAACACAAACATACAGTTAACATTTAAAAATAAAGCATAACCACATCAAAACAATAAGGATACAACATTACGGTCTAAACATGTGGGTGAAAATAAACCAGAGCAAAAAAGAGACTACAGACTTTGGTTATTGAGTAGAACAACTCGTGGAAAAAAGCTGTTTTTATGTGTGGCTGTGGCTGCTTTGACAGTCCGGAGTCGCCTTCCAGAGGGAAGTGCTTCAAAGATTTTGTGGCCAGGGTGAGAGTGGTCAGAGATGATCTTGCCCGCTCGCTTCCTGGCCCTTGCAGTGTACAGTTCGTCAACGGGGGGAAGATTGTGTAGGAAGGAAGGAATTGCAGATGCTGGTTTATACTGAAGATAGACACAAAGTGCTGGAGTAAGTCAAGAAGAGTCAAGAATCAAGAATATTTTATTGTCATATGTCGTAGATTAAACAATGAAATTCTTACTTGCAGCAGCACAACAGAATATGTAAACATAGTACACCTAAACAATATAATAAAAGAAAAAAAGTTCAGTGTGTATATACAGACACACACGCATACGTTAATGTAAAAAGCAAACAAACAATAATAGTGTATGTGTCTTTAGATATGTTAAGAGAAAAAGAGTAGCAAAGTCAAATGTGGGTCCCTTGAAGGCAGACACGGGTGAAATTATTATGGGTAACAAGGAAATGGCAGAAGAGTTGAACAGGTACTTCGGATCTGTCTTCACTAAGGAAGACACAAACAATCTCCCAGATGTACTGGAGGACAGAGGATCTAGGGGGGTAGAGGAACTGAAAGAAATTTCCAATAGGCGAGAAATAGTATTGGGCAGACCAATGGGACTGAAGGATGATAAATCCCCTGGGCCTGATAGTCTGCATCCCAGGGTCCTCAGGGAGGTGGCTCTAGAAATAGTGGATGCATTGGTGATCATTTTCCAATGTTCAATAGATTCAGGAGCAGTTCCTACAGATTGGAGGATAGCTAATGTTATCCCACTTTTCAAGAAAGGAGCGAGAGCGAAAACGGGGAATTACAGGCCAGTTAGCCTGACTTCGGTGGTGGGAAAGATGCTGGAGTCAATTATTAAAGAGGTAATAAAGGTGCATTTGGATAGCAGTAGAAGGATAAGTCCAAGTCAGCATGGATTTATGAAAGGGAAATCATGCTTGACTAATCTTCTGGAATTTTTTGAGGACATGACAAGTAAAATGGATGAAGGGGAGCCAGTGGATGTAGTGTATCTAGACTTCCAGAAAGCCTTTGATAAGGTCCCGCACGGGAGATTGGTGACCAAAATTAGAGCACATGGTATTGGGGGTAGGGTGTTGACATGGATAGAAAACTGGTTGGCAGACAGGAAACAAAGAGTAGGAGTAAACGGGTCCTTTTCAGAATGGCAGGCAGTGGCGAGTAGAGTGCCGCAAGGCTCGGTGTTGGGGCCGCAACTGTTTACCACAATATTAATGATTTGGAAGAGGAAATTAGAAGCAACACTAGCAAGTTTGCGGATGACACAAAGCTGGGTGGCAGTGTAAACTGTAAAGAGGATGTTAGGAAGTTGCAGGGCGACCTGGACAGGTTGAGTGAGTGGGCAGATGCGTGATAATATAGGTGATCCACTTTGGCGGCAGAAACAAGGAGGCAGATTATTATCTCAATTTAGTTAGGTTAGGTAAGGGGGAGGTGCAGCGAGACCTGGGTGTCCTTGTATACCAGTCACTGAAAGTTGGCGTGCAGGTACAGTAGGCAGTGAAGAAAGCTAATGGAATTGTGGCCTTCATAACAAGAGGATTTCAGTATAGGAGTAAAGAGGTTCTTCTGCAGTTGTATAGGGCCCTGGTAAGATCACATCTGGAGTATTGTGTACAGTTTTGGTCTCCTAATTTGAGGAAGGACATCCTTGTAATTGAGGCAGTGCAGCGTAGGTTCACTAGATTGATCCCTGGGATGGCGGGACTGACATATGAGGAAAGATTGAAAAGACTAGGCTTGTATTCACTGGAGTTTAGAAGGATGAGAGGGGATCTTATAGAAACATATAAAATTATAAAAGGACTGGACAAGCTAGATGCAGGAAAAATGTTCCCAATGTTGGGCGAGTCCAGAACCAGGGGCCAGAGTCTTAGAATAAAGGGGAGGCCATTTAAAACTGAGGTGAGAAAAAACTTTTTCACCCAGAGAGTTGTGAATTTGTGGAATTCTCTGCCACAGAAGGCAGTGGAAGCCAAATCACTGGATGGATTTAAGGGAGAGTTAGATAGAGCTCTAGGGGCTAGTGGAATCCAGGGATATGAGGAGAAGGCTGGCACGGGAAATTGATTGGGGACGATCAGCCATTATCACAATGAATGGCGGTGCTGGCTCGAAGGGCTGAATGGCCTCCTCCTGCACCTATTTTCTATGTTTCTAGTGCAATAATAACAATAATAGTCTATGTAGTTCTGAGCTTATTGGAAGTGGAGGTGTTTAATAATCTAATGGCTGCAGGGAAGAAGTTGTTCCTGAACCTGGACTTTACAGTTTTCAGGCTCCTGTACCTTCTTCCCGATGGCAGGGGTGAAATGAGTGTGTGGCCAGGGTGGTGTGGGTCACTGATGATGCTGGCTGCCTTTTTGAGATCCCTTCGATGGTGGGGAGGTCAGAACCCATGATGGACTGGGCAGTGTTCACAACCTTTTGCCTTCTTCTTTGCTCCTGGGCATTCAAGTTGCAAAACCAGGCCGTGATGCAACCAGTAAATGTGCTCTCTACTGTATAACTGTGGAAGTTCTAGAGAATCCTCTCTGACATACAGAATCTCCATAATCAGCTCAGGATGTAGAGGAGTTGATGTGCTTTCTCTATAATTGCATCAGTGTGGTGAGTCCAGGAAAGACCTTCAGAAATATGCACACCCATGAATTTGAAGCTTTTGACTCTCTCCACCATCGTCCCGTCGATATAGACAAGTTTATGGGTCCTCATCCTTCCTCTTCCAAAGTCCACAATCAGTTCCTTGGTCTTACTGACATTGAGAGCCAGGTTGTTGTGCTGGCATCATTTGTCAGGCGATCAATCTCACTTCTATATTCTGACTCGTCACTATCTATAATTCGTCCAACAACGGTGGTGTCGTTGGCGAACTTGAGGATGGAGTTCGCACTGTGTCTGGCTACACAGTCATGAGTATAGATTGAGTAGAGCAGGGGGCTGAGTATTCTTCCTCAATACCAATAGGGATTGGAATTGAGGAAGAAGTTTTTTTGCCAATTCTAACAGACTGGTCTGTTGATGAGGTAGTCGAGGATCCAGTTGGAGAGAGATGCACAGAGACCCAGTTCCATGAGCTTGGTAACCAGCTTGGAAGGGATGGTGGTATTGAACACTGAGCTGCAGTCTATAAACAACAGCCTGATATATGTGTTTTTATTATCTTAAGTGGTCCAGTGCAGAGTAGAGAGCCAGTGAGATTGCATCCTCCATTGACCTGTTGTGGCAGTAGGCAAGCTGTTATGGGTCGAGGTTATTGTTGAGGTAGGAGTTGATTTGCGCCATAACCATCCTCTCAAAGCACTTCATCACCACGGACTATAGTCCTACTGGTCGATAGTCGTTGAGGCATGTTACCTTACTTTTCGTGGGCACCGGTGTTATTGATGCCCTCTTAAAGCAGATGGGAACCTCGGACCTCATGAGAGGTGAGAGGTTGAAAATGTCCGCAAAAACTCCATCCAGTTGGTCTGCGCAGGTTTTGAGAACACGACTGGGAAGAAGGGTCTTGACCCAAAACGTCATCCATTCCTTCTCTCCAGAGATGCTGCCTGTCCCGCTGAGTTACTCCAGCACTTTGTGTCTATCTTCTGGTAGCTAGTTCCATATACCCACTACCCTCTGTTTGAAAAAAAAAAACGCAGCTCAGATCTCCGTTAAATATAACCCCTCTCACCTTAAACTTGTGTCCTCTGTTTCAAATTCCCCAACCTTTGAAATAACTTGTGAACATCTACTCTATCTATGCCCCTCATCATTTTATAAATGCCTTTAGGGTCACCCTTCAGCCTTGTGAGTTTCAGCCTCTGCAATCTGTCCTTGCAACTAAAGCCTTGCATTCCAGAACACATGCTGCAGGATCTCTTTTATATTCTTTCTAGCACAGCCACATCCTTTCTATAGTGGAGACCAGAACTAACCACAACATTCCTAGTCTGAAGAAGGGGCTCGACCTGAAACGACACCCATTCCTTCTCTCCTGAGATGCTGCCTGACTTGCTGAGTTACTCCAGTATTTTGTGAATAAATACATTTGATTTGCACCAGCATCTGCAGTTATTTTCCTACACAACTTTCCTGGTGTAAACTAACTAATGTCTCGTCCAGCTGGATCATAAAAGGCAGTGATGTGGATAGTTTTAGACTTCAGGATGACAGGCAAGAATGAAATATTCAGACACAGTGCAGATGGACTTCAGCCTAAGTATGATATGATGCTAGAATGGGAAGGCAGTATAAATGACATGGCAAAATATTGAGAAGTGTGAATGAACAGAGGGATTCGGTTTTTAATCTATTCAAAAGATAAAGGAGGCAGGACTTTTTTTATTGAACATTTTTTTTATATGACTGTGATTGTCTGAGATTGATTGAGCAAAGATTAGCTGGAGTGGATTTGTCCTAAATGCTCTGTGCAATTTTGCACGTTGTCAGGTAGATGCCAGTGTTGTAACTGCACTGGAGTAGCCTTCGCTAAAAGGCACAAAACCTCTCTATTACAGCTGGGATATTTTCTGGTCCTATGGTTTCTGTCGTTTTTGAAATTCTTTCTTGATATCTTGTGAATTGAACTGGTTGAAGACTGGCTTCTATGATGATCAGGATCTCAGGAGAAAACCAACATGTAAAAGTCATTTGGACAGGTACATGAGCAGCGAAGGTTTAGAGGAATACTAGACGGGCGTGGACCCGTTGGATCCAAACCTCTCCTGCGGGCGCGGCAACCCCTGTTGGGTGCAAACCTCTCCTGCAACCTCTCCGGCAACCTTCTCTCAACTGACGTCCCGTGGACCCTTTGCCAGCCGGGGAGTCGTCGTCCCCTGGACGAGCGAGGGGGGAGAGGAAAGGGGAGAGGGAGCCACTCACCCCGGCCCCGGGCGACCAGAGCGAGCCATAGACCCGTTGGGTGTAAATCTCTCCTGCAGCGGCAACTCGACGGCGACGGCCATCTTCTTTGACCCTCTGCCGCCGCACGGCATCACGGGAGGAAGGTCATGCGTGGGGCACGCCGGGACGGGCGCTGGTCCACCTGGCGGGGGGGGGGAGGAGGGGAGGGGGTGGTGCATTTATTAAAGTTTATTAAGTTAATTGTTTTTAAAATGTAACAAAACCTGATCAATTGAGACCGCAGGGGAATGGTGAGTCGGGTGGGCCTAAAATTGTTGCGCTGTCGTGTACCGTTTTGGCTGTGTTTCGGGTACGTACAATCAATAGACAATAGGTGCAGGAGTAGGTCATTTGGCCCTTCGAGCCAGCATCGCCATTCAATGTGATCATGGTTGATCATCCACAATCAGTACCCCGTTCCTGCCCTCTCCCCATACCCCCTGACTCCGCTATCATAAGAGCTCTATCTAACTCTCTCTTGAAAGCATCCAGAGAATTGGCCACTACTTTCTGAGGCGGGAATTCCACAGATTTACAACTCTCTGAGTGAAAAAGTTATGCCTCATCTCTGTTCTAAATGGTCTACCCCTTATTCTTAAACTGTGGCCCCTGATTCTGGACTCCCCCAACATTGGGAACATGTTTCCTGCCTCTAGCGTGTCCAATCCCTTAATAATCTCATATGTTTCAATAAGATCCCCTCTCATCCTTCTAAATTCCAGTGTATACAAGCCCAGTCGCTCCAGTCTTTCAACATACGACAGTCCCGCCATTCCGGGAATTAAACTAGTGAACCTACGCTGTAAGAATGTCCTTCTTCAAGTTTGGAGACCAAAACTGCACACAGTACTCCAGGTGTGGTCTCACTGGGGCCCTGTACAACTGCAGAAGGACTTTGCTTCTATACTCAACTCCTCTTGTCATGAAGGCCAACATGCCATTAGCTTTCTTCACTGCCTGCTCTACCTGCGTGCTTACTTTCAGTGACTGATGAACAAGGACATCCAGATCTCTTTGTACTTCCCCTTTTCCTAACGTGATACCATTCAGATAATAATCTGCCTTCCTGTTCTTACCACCAAAGTGGATAACCTCACATTTATCCACATTAAACTGCATCTGCCATGCATCTGCTCACTCGCACAACCTGTCCAAGTCACCCTGCGTCCTCATAGCATCTTCCTCACGGTTCACACTACCACCCAGCTTTGTGTCATCTGCAAATTTGCTAATGTTACTTTTAATCCCTTCATCTAAGTCATTAATGTATATTGTAAATAGCTGCGGTCCCAGCACTGAGCACCAAGCATCCAGCACCCCACTAGTCACTGCCTGCCATTCTGAAAGGGACCCGTTAATCCCCACTCTTTGTTTCCTGTCTGCCAACCAATTTTCTATCCATGTCAGTACCCTACCCCCAATACCATGTGCTCTAATTTTGCCCACTAATCTATGTGAGACCTTATCAAAGGCTTTCTGAAAGTCCAGGTACACTACATCCACTGGCTCTCCCTTGTCCATTTTCCTAGTTACATCCTCAAAAAATTCCAGAAGATTAGTCAAGTATGATTTCCCCTTCGTAAATCCATGCTGACTTGGAACGATCCTGTTACTGCTATCAAACTAACAAAACGACCAACAAACAAACAAGATACGAGTTTTAGTAATATATATAGATGGGCCAAATGCAAACAAATGGAACTAGCTTATTTGGGGCATCTTGGTCATCATGGATGAGTTTAGCCGAAGGGCCTGTTGCCATGTTGTATTGCTTTATAACTCTATGGATAATTACTCAGCACCTCTGGCTTGAATAAGTCAGTTTTGACCTCTGGCACTTGAACAATGAACTCGGCCATCGTTGAGGGCGGTGATGTTCTTTGAGCATAAGATTGATATGGTGTTTAAAACTTCATATAATTTACATCAAATTCTGATGAAAGGTCATCAACCTGAAGCATTAACTATTTCTTAAATGTTGTCTGATCTACTATTTCCAGCCTTCTCTATTTTTATTGCAGATACTTGGGTTATATGTGGCGGCTTTGGTTTATAAATGGAGGCATTGATTATAAAATCAAAGGTTTCAGGCTTGTGCTTTCATGACTTGCTGATTAGGTCTCGGCAGGAATATGAATAATTTGGTGTCCCAAAGGCCTCCTCTGCTGTCAATCTCTGCAATAAGTTTGGTGCTGAATTTCCTAATATCCAACAGCAGGTTTTTCCTTGGGAGCATGCAGCAACCCTAACAATTATTCCCGGTCATGAGACGAGAAAAGGCTTTGATGGTAAACTACCCTCTTAAAACCATTTCGAGTTCAGCTCAAACCGTTGAAAGTTGTTTTATTTAGAGACTTAAGGGCGCTGCAAATGCCAAAGGAAATTAAAAATTGAGTTCATCTTACAGTACTGCAGCCTGCTGTGATATTTTCACATCCATGTATATTTCATTTAATCATGCTCAAGAGTATTTTTTGAACAATTTCCAAAGTCACCAGTTGGTAACATTCTTTTTTGCAGGAAGACCTTTCTGGCAGTTCATTGCTACCCTGATGTGTTATTTCAGTGAAAGACAAATCGCTCATAGAGGGACCATGTTTATACTTTTAATCTTTTTAACCCATTGCAAATTATTACATTTCCATTTTCTTGCAAAAAGATAACTACTAGTTTCTTATAATTCATAGCTAGGCACAGATAAATCGAAACTGGTGACCTGATTCAAGATATGGCTTGTTTTATATGGATAGAATACAGGAACATTCCAAAACCAACCCTTTTTAGCCCCTGTGAAACTTTTAATTGGTTTGCCTTTGAGAATTCCTTTCGTTTTCAAAACTTGCACACCCAATTTTAACTGATGAAAGAAACAGCACAGCCATCTCCATTAACAAGAAATGTATCAGTGTCCTGGAAATGCAGGTGCAAAAAAAAATCAAATCCATTGCAACCAGATCTTCTGAGATCGTGGTAAAAAAATTGATGGTGAAGAATTTAATATGACCATTGAATTACAGCAACAATGTCAGTGTTGGCAATCTGTTGATTTACCCACAGATTATGTTCAATAGCAGAATGTCCATTTCCTTTGTACAATCAGGGTAACACGATTCATTCTGGACTATGATCTCGAATGATTGTCTCTGCAAGCCACAAGGTCACCGGTTATCTATTTTTGGAGTGGTAGCTTTCTTCATATGGAAAGTACTTAATTAGTTAAAGCTACAACAAAAAATACTTGTTGTTGAAATTGGATTTGCTTTTACTTGGATGTCACTTTATCTTATCCATGTAAAGCCACGCTGCGTTTAGACATTGCATTTTATCAGATTTGGTCTTCATTGATAGCATGAAAGTTGGCGGTAGGTTTAGAAAATCAGTTAAGGAATTCCTTACACATAAATGTTTGATTAATGTTTGATTAATAATTTGCATTGTGTAAAAATTATAAATAAATTGTGGGAGTACTGTATGGATGTCTATGCATAGTAGCTATTTGCCCTTGACTGAAAAAACCCACTAGTACATACGGTAATATTTAGAAAAGATTTTCCCACAAAAAAATTGAATACTGCTGAAAGGTAATTTTTAAAAATTGCTCCCAAAACATTCCAAATCTGTTTAAAAGAAAAATACGCAGATGTGAAAATGCCATTGAAGGTTGGATTACAGTAAAATTATGTCAAATCTTCATTTTCTTTGACTTTTGATCGTGCATAAATTTTAAAAACAATAAAGTTCTATCAAATCCAGGAGTTTACCTTGCAATAGTGTGCCCAGGTCAAGAACAAGGGCTGCGGAGACCACTGCTTTTCCGGAGAATGCCACAAGGCAAATTGCTGTGGTTTTCAATTCATAGTTAATGTCGTTAAATGTTCTCAAGTGCCAAGCTAAATATTATCTCTTGTTCTGCTAAACTTTCTGCAGAGGAATTTAAGAAAAAACAGTATGAGCTCCAAAGAGCTCATTTGTCTATATTTGGCACCACCAATGCATCTTTCCTTCAATCTCTGTCGAATGCCTCCAGATCCTTCTTTGTGCGTGAACAGAAAAAAAAGACTAAATAGGGTGCCAATTTCGATTAAAGTAATCCTTTAAATTTCCTTTACAGGTGACTGTGGTGACCATGTTGTGGTGATAAATACAAGGCACATTGCATTCTCTGGAAATAAATGGGAGCAGAAGGTGTACTCCTCTCACAGTGGGTGAGTCTCAAATAGGTTGTAGTTTAAGCCATATTTATTAAATTTTTAAACATTGGCAAAATAATTCTCTATTTGCTTCCTCCTACAAACCTCAGATGTGAAGTACATTCTCTTTCTTCACCTCTTGAACTCTCTTATCTCATTTTCCTCTTCAGTCTTTGAATCATCATTGTGTCTATTTTATAACACTTCCCTCAGAAGGCGACTCTGGACTGTCAAAGCAGCCACAGCCAGACATAAAAACAACTTTTTTACACGAGTAGTAGTTCTACTCAATAACCAAAGTCTATTGCTTCTTTTTTGCTCTGGTTTATTTTCACCACGTTTATTTAGACTGTACTGTTGTATCCTTATTGTTTAGATGTGGTTATGCTTTATTCTTAATTGTTAACTGGATGTTTGTGTTGTCATTTGTGAGCGGAGCACCAAGGCACATTCCTTGGATATGCACATACTTGGCTAATAAACTTATTCATTCATAATAAGGACATTAGCGGTTGATATAATCTAATTGCAGAATGCTAAATACAGGAAAGTTGAAACAACATTGGAGTTTGCAAAGTCATCCAAAATATTTCAAGCTTTTCAGTATAGAAAGGCAAGAGGCAGTACGTTGAAAATTTAAAATGCAACTTTAATTGCAGTTATCCGGGTGGATTTAAACAAGTGACTGCTGCCCAGCTACACCAGAAGGATCCCACTGCAGTAAGTACATGGATGTTTCAAAAATATATGTTGTTTTTGGGCAAGTTGTAAATTAGTGTACCATGTTAGAGTACCTTTTCAGTAATTACAATAAATTGAGGGAGTACCACCATGCTCCTGTTTGCTCATGGAGTTTTGTAAACATGCAATAAATGTGTACAGTATATAATACTTATGGTAACTTAGAGGAAAAAGTTGTTTGGAATACAATGAATATCGCAGAATGTCCATTTGTAATGCAGTAATCTCATTCGGAACGAATGACAAATAAAGCTATTTTGGATTTGGATTTTGGATTTGAAGCAACTTTGGCCACAGATTTGTGTTCAGTGATGAAGACATGGTCTTCACCCAAGTCCTCAGGCAAAATTGCTTGCAAAGTTCGAGCAGACGTTGGAGCACTGCTTATTTTGGTTCACCAGTTGCATGCAACTGTAAATCTGAGTCTGTTATCCAAGCATCAGAAGTAGTTTTGGTCAATTGTGCATGATCATGGCAACAAACACTGACAGTTCATCAGTGTTGCAACCTCGAGTGCTGGATTAAAAGTTCTAACAATGGACCTGTAGAATATTGCATCAAATTAGGAGAAGCAGTAGGCTGCATGGCCCCAAAAGCCTGCACTGCCATTCAATAAGATCATGATGATCTGATTGTAACCCTCACTTCTGCATTACCATCTGTCCCAATAACCCTTCAACCTGTTGTTTATTAGGAGTTCCAAAGACTTGTGACTTTCCTGAGAGAAAAAATATTGCATCATATCTATGTTAAAGAGATTACCCTTATTTTCGAACACTCTCGATTTTCAACAAGAGGAAACATCCTCCTGGACCACCCTGTCAATATCCCGCAGGATCTTGGATTAGGTCCTCACCCATTCTCCTTAGGCGAGGCTAGTCTAGCCTGTACAACCTCTCGTCAGACAACCTGCAGATGCAAGGAAGAGTCTAGTTTTATGCTTGGATTCCAGACTTGGTCTTTGACCTATATTGAGTTAGACAATTAAATGGTTCAAGTGAGGTAACCATTCTGCATTTAGAAGGAATAAGACTGTTCACCATTCCTCCTCCTGATTGCGGTGTCGAGGTTTCATCCATGCTGGAACTAGACATGTTTAGATCGAAGACAATAAATTAAACCATTGAAAGAAAATCCATGCAATTCGGAGACTGAAATGGTATGACATTATAACTTATTGTATCATCCTCAGCATCTAATAAAATCTCATCAGTGTCACTCAACGATTACATTGTTACCTCACTGCTCTTTATTTGAGGTACAGTAATTTGAAATCCATCTTCATGATAGTCTGATGCAGGGTTTTGCCCTGAAATGTCGACAATATCCCCACCGGTGCCGCTGAGAAGTTGATGCCAGAGCCTCACGGGCTGAAGCCCGAGCCTCGTGGGTCCAAGGCCGGGCCTAGCTGGCTGGAGCCTCGCAGGCCGGAAGTGGAGCCTCGTGAGTAGACAAAGCCTGTGGCCAATGGGCCCTGGGTTGGCGCCACGAAGGCGTCCATGGAGGACCCAGCAGCGATAGTGGAGAGGTCAGTACGGCTGTCAATAATGGCGCTGACTGACAGATGGGAACGGACAATGTGGAAGTGAGGACGTCACTGCCGGGGGAAGGAACAAAGGAGGACCCGCATGGGACCACCGTGAGGGAGGTGAAGAACAATGGACAATGGAGGACCCGGCGAGGGGGGACCACCTTCAGGAGGGGGTGGGGGGGGGGTACATTGTAACTTTGTAAGCGCCCTTTATGGGTGACTATTTGCAAACCATGGGTATGCAAGCAAAGAATTTCACAGTAACTTGTCATGTGATAATAAAGTATTCAATTCAATTCCAACCCCCCAAATATTGCTCAACCCACTGAGTCCCTCTGGCACATTGTTTGTTGTTTGTGGTTGTCAGTGTACCTAAAAGTTAATGTTATTTGCTTTTTCATCGAAACATAGAAAATAGGTGCAGGAGTAGGCCATTCGGCCCTTCAATACGATCATGGTTGATCATCCAAAATCTATACCCCATTCCTGCTTTTTCCCCATATCTCTTGATTCCGTTAGCCCTAAGAGCTAAATCTAACTCTATCTTGAAAACATCCAGTGAATTAGCCCCCACTGCCTTCTGTGACAGAGAATTCACAACTCTGGGTGAAAAAAAAATCCTCATCTCAGTCCTTTTTCATGTAACTTTGAACTGGATGCTTGGGTGCACTGTTTCTACACATGTTGCAGGATCATAATGAAAGGGCTACGGGTTGTTCATTTTGTGAGCACTCTGTCTCCACTTTCTTTTACATTTTGAAGATGATTTTCTGTCAGTGACACAACTGCAATCTGTGAATAATAGAGCAATAGAATAATTGTGAATAATAGAGCAATAGAACCTCTTGCATTTTGCAGAACATGTCGCAACCTAAAAGCATCCCACAGGGCTTCAGAGCCAGTGAGGTACATTTGAAGCACTGTCCTGTGCTTCTTTGGTTCAGCATTAAAACATAAGCTTGTACTGAATGCTAAACAAGCAGATTCGGTAAATTCAATAGCCAAAAGTTTTTAAAGTAAAAATCCATAAAATTGATTTTAACACCGTGAATTATTGAATGAATTTTTATTGCTCAAGTTCCTCAAAATGAGTTCAATGATTTTTTTTGCCTGTATAAATGGGGAGATTTTAGTTTCTACTCCACATTTGAAATTCACAAAGTGACGTATTCTCGAATACAGCATTTGTACTTTCTCTGCAGATAGGTTTGCTTTGGACATGCTATTTATAAGTTGTGGAAAGGTTCTTTTGAAAGATAACCTATCATTAGAATGATGACCCATATGTGCCAAGGTCATGCAGAAAGTCATCTCATATCAACTGTCACGTAAGAAAGTTATTTATTTAGCATTCCATCGTTTTGCAACATGTTCATTTGTTGAATACTCACATCTTTTCTGTGTATTGCCACATTCTTGTACTAATGTACAACAACGCTGTAGAATGTTTATATGTCAGTACTCTTACCACAGTCCTCCATGTGTTAAGTTCCGTAACAGTTGCATTGGCTCTGTGGGGAAAATCCTTGCCGGTGGAGAGGAGTTGGAGAGGAATCACCCTACGCTGCCCTCTTAACATAAACTCTGATCAAAGTGGCCCTAATACAAAAATAAATAGTGTTTACATTAGATTATAACATTGAAGTATTTCTGGTTGTAGATTTCTGATTTATTTTGCAAAATAAGTGGCATGACCAGTATACGCTGGAAGTTATTGCGCTGAACATGCTACTGATGATCAAATAGACATGTACAAGAGTAATCCATGCAGCAAGAATGGTCAAGGATCTGAATGGACTAGCCAGTCTGAGAAATTATGTCTTTTGCATTGTGATTATCTATAATATTTGAATTAAAATATTAATTCAACAATTAATAACCTCAACAATGCGCATTAAATTTGCTGACGTTTAACACTTGATTTTCCAACTATCCAGTGGAGAAGCCACTGTCTATCCCAATATTTATGTTACAAACACAAGACAATTTTTATAAGGAACTTTTAACACACAGGTCCTCCCCGGATCACAAATGCCTGACATGTGTACAGCCTACCCAGGTGAGCAAGTTTTTGGAAGATTGGCGGGATGGATTTACCAGCTGCTGCAAGGTTGCAGATATCTTCTGCCATGTGGGAAACTGGTTCACATCAATAACCGAATGGCTGAGTAAAAAAACATGATTTAACCACATGTTGCCCTTGGTTGGCCTATGTGTTTATTCAGATATATTGCCAAATGGCCACATTACAGACTTGCAAACTGTTTGGTTTACAAACATCTTTCAGCAATGGAACCCTGTAGTAACCTGGGGAGGATTTATATTTTAAAGTGCTAAGCATTTTATTTCCATAATCTAACAAATTTCTTAAGGTAAATGGTTCTTTTATTGTCTATTATTGTTTGGGTTTTTGTTTTGTGTGTACGTATGTCATAGACTCATAGAGTGAAACAGTGTGGAAACAGGCCCTTCAGCCCAACTCGCCCACACCGGCCAACAATGTCCCAACTACACTAGTCCCACTTGCCTGCACCTGGTCCATATCCCTCCAAACCTGTCCTATCCATGTACCTGTCTAACTGTTTCTTAAACAATGAGATAGTCCCATCCTCAACTACCTCCTCTGGCATCTTGTTCCATACACCCACCACCCTTTGTGTGAAAATGTTACCCCTCGGATTCCTATTAAATCGTTTCCCCTTCACCTTGAACCTATGTCCTCTGGTCCACGATTCCCCTACTCTGGGCAAAAGACTGTGCGTGTGTGTGTATTAATATATCATATAAATGATCTATATATATGTGTATTTGTGAGTATGTGTGTGTAAATATATATATATATATACTCTGAACATTTTTTTATCATTTATTATATTGTTTACAGTGTACTATGTTTACATATTCTGTTGTGCAGCTGCAAGTAAGAATTTTGTTGTTCCAACTGGGACACATGACAATAAAACACTCTTGACTCTTTAATCGATTGCATTTGATTGAGGTTGATTGTCAGAGCTGTAATTTCAAATACAGCCCCAAAACAAACTCTGTCAGCAAAAAAAAAGTATTGGGGAAACTCAATCAATCAGGCAGTACCTGTGGAGATACTAACTCTGTCTGGGCACTTTTAGAGCATGCTACCATGTGAGAACACATCCTATTGGCATCACTGCTGATTAAAATAGTCCACCACTCGGTATGAATTAAAATAGACACATTGACAATTTTTTACTTTCTTTTTGGTTCATAAATATGTTTAATCAGAGACACTAAATAAGTTTGAGAATTCACAGCGTCTTTTCACGTTTTGGCAATACTCAAAATGAAACACTCTCTCTTTGCAGGCAACATTAAAACATTGACCCATCAGAGAATTTAACTAAATTGAAACTTGATGTAGGAAGGCTGATGTCAAGTTCAGACACCTGAAAATGTATGTTAGTTTATTGTAATTTTTAGAATCTTTAATTAGATTTATTTTAAACAATATTGTGATGGGATTATGAGTGAATCACTGTTAGGGGATTGGGACTCTGTCACTGATTTCATCCTTCTTGTCCTGTAACAACTTGATTACAAAAACAATGGCATTGTGTTAGCCAATAAACAAAATATTCAATAATCTCTCAAAGTTGGCATTGATGCTGTATCAAGCTTCCAAGATTGGAGAAAGTGAAGAGAGTTGTTTTACAATTAATGACTTCCATTGCTTCCATTTATTTAAATTTTTCCTGTAAAGTAAAAGATTCTCCATTACTGTAAAGTAATAGATTCTCTATTGCTTCAAATTAAAGACTTTATTTTCAATATGCAGGAAGGTAAAACAAGCAGTTGCACAGTTGCCATTGTGGAGAGAAGAGATGGGTGAACTTCTCAGGTGTAGACATTTTCACTACTAATAATGGGGCAACTCATGGGACATTAACTGGTCTGTTTTCTCCATATTGCCTACTATGGCATTCTCAATGTCTATTAGTTTTTCATTCTTTGACCAAGCACAACACGAAATGTTAGAGCAGCCAAGAAGACTGTCAATCCTTCTTTGGTTATGAATTATGTTTTTATTTAAGTTCATCTTTTTCAAATACTATAGTTATGCACTTCCCATCTTTGTTCTTCCGAAGCCCCTACAGAAGATCAAGCAGACTCCCTGCTTTCTTTAGACTATCTGCTCTTCCATCTATCGTCATATCATCTGCAAACTTGGTTTACAAAGCCTTCAATTCCCTCATCCAAATCATTGATATACATCATGGAGAGTAGTGGCCCCAGCACCAACCCCTGCAGAATACCGCTAGTCACTGGCAGTCAACCAGAAAAAGCCCCTTTCATTACCACTCTTTGCCTTCTACCATTCAGCCAACCTGATATCCATGCTAGTATCTTCCCTCTGATACCATGGGCTCTCATTTTCTTTAGCAGCCTCATGTTTGGCACCTTATCAAAGGCCTTCTGAAAATCCATGTAAACAACATCCTCTAGGTCTCCTTTGTCTATCTTGCTATTTACTTCCTCAAAGAATTCCAACAGGTTCGTCAGGCAAGATCTTCCTTTCACAAAACCATGCTAACTTCAGCCTATTTTATCGTGCTTGCCGGACCCGGATGGTGTCTAACCTGCTGAGGTACTCCAGAACTTTGTGTCTTTCAGTCATAGAAACATAGAAAATAGAAGCAGGAGTAGGCCATTCCGCCCTTTGAGCCAGCATTCAATATGATCATGGCTGATATTCCAAAATCAGTACCCCTGCTTTCTCCCCATATCCCATGATTCCATTAGCCCTAAGAGCTATATCTAACTCTCTTGAAAACATCCAGTGAATTGGCCTCCACTGCCTTCTGTGGCAGAGAATTCCACAGATTCACAACTCTCTGGGTGAAAAAGTTTTTCCTCATCTCAGTCAAGTCAAGTTTATTGTCAAATGCACAAATATGGTGATGTAAGGTACATTGAAAATCTATCTTACAGCACTATTAAAAACACATGGAGTCAGACGATACACAAACTATAAATTACACAAGACAGTGACAAAAAAACAAGAATTATATTAAAAAAACAAAGACATTCGTCCAACATGGAGTTAAAAATAAATGATCATGTGATGAAATGTCCTTTAAGCTTGTGTGTATGTGAGAACGTGTGTGTGTATGTGAGGACTAGTGTGCAAGTGGGAACTTGCATGTATGTGAGAACTCGTGTGTATTAAAACCATTGATCAAGCTTTATAACAAGTGTGGAAGTTTCTTACGATTTAATGCTTAGTCAGGAAATGTTACCAAAGGGAACAACCACAGCCTTTGTAGGTTGTAAATACACTTTTCTCCTTTAAAACTTTACTCTTTGGGGATTTGCTTTTCTCCATTTTTATTTGCAGAAAACTGTTTAACCTACTTTGTAATCTGTTGGTTAGTGAATCTGTTGGTGAGTGAAATCTGCAAGGTTAATGGAGGGCAAGTCAGAATGTATGATGCATTTGCATCTGAACACATTTGCAAGCCATTGACATTCACCTGAAAGAAGTGGAAAATCTCTGAAAATTATTTTACTTTAAGATTTTTGGGGGTTTTGAATAACCTTGTGAAAGCATCCAATTCATAATACATTTGGCACTTTAACGGTGTGTTTGTATTACAGATTGTGAAGTTGGCTATCTATGGTATGCTGCCAAAAAATTTGCATAGAAGAACCATGATGCAACGGTTGCATCTCTTCTCAGATGAGGTTAGTGTAACAAGCGTCAATTTTACTTTCTTTCGTCTAGGCATCTAAATTCTGTTATGTTTTCTGTTATATTATATTCCCCCAATATGTGAGTTGTCAAATTTGCCGAGTTGGCTCTTCTGAGTTAAGTGACTGATCATGATGTTATTACAAGCTTCTTTATTTAAAAAGCCTTGTGCAATTTTTATTTTAGCCCCCTCCTCCCATTTATTCCATTTATATTGTAGCCCTGGTTTCATCGGATGTAAACTAAGCAAAATTGCCTCCTTCTGAGAACCATATGTTGCTGGCACCAAGCGTGACAGGGCTTTATTTCTCTGGTCGCAGGAAGCACGTTTCTGACATCCAATATGTACCCAATTGTGCGAAATTGCTTTGCTGTCCTTTCAGTCATTCTTGAGGAGCTAAGACTTTTCAAATGTTTTTATCATGGTTCTACTGCTCTAAGCTGGTGCAGCAGTGCTTAAATAGGAACGATATTCATTTTACGTGCAATGTAGAAACAAATTAACCCTATGTCATGAGGATGACTGGAAACACATGAACCTTCAATTTGTTTTCTCATTAATGTTTTGAACTGGCCATCCTCAGTGCAAACAAATCTCAGCAGCATCTGAAGATGTTCACTGTGTTGACCCACCAGTTTCGGCACACGTGGAAGAAACTGCTTGAATTAATTTGAGGCGAGCAGTAAGAATGTCAAAAGCAAATAGGGAAATGATTGCTCTTCATTTTTTGATTATATTCCAGCATCTTTTACACATTTTGTACAATAATCCTTTTAAAGTTAAAAATGTAATTGAAAACACGTGTATATTACTCTGACTGGAAAGGATCTTTGCAATTGAATAAATCTGTTTTTATAGTAAAATATTATTTTTTCTTTCCAGTGAGCAGTTCTGAGAGTTACATTTCCACTTGCATTGTTTATGGAATGCATTTTTCTGTCTTGAAAATCTGTGCATTAGATCTATTTTGAATTTGGCACAAATGGAACAAGGACAGATATTTGGAATAATTTTTACTTTAGGTTTGCAAATACATATTTAATCTTTTTCACAAGCATTCAATGCTGTCAAGTGGTTGTATAATTGTAAGCACTTTGCCACCTTATAGGACCTTTTTTGAGAAGTACAATGAGGATTCTCAATATTAGAGTTCAATGTTTAAAGGTGAAATGTTGTAGAAGTGAACATGGTTTAAAATATAGATTGAGAAGTGAGAATGTCCAAGTGTTTTAAAAATAAAGAGCTGAAGAGATTTTGTAATGTAGGGAGCATAGCAGCCAGTATGCACACTACAAACTACCACAAACAACAGTAAATTGATAGGTTAGCTATTACTTTTCTGAATGGCACAATTTGAGCATAATTATTGGTCATGAACAGTAGTTCTTGGAAGGGAGTCTTCCGTCCAACTGAAAAGGCCAATGGAAACTCAGTTTATAGACTCATAAATAGGTGATACCTTTGACTGAGCAGCATTCATCAATATTATACTATATTGTCACCTCAGTTGTTTATATGCTTGATTGAGGTTTAAACCCACACTGCTCTCCCTAACTGATGTGGGAGCCATCTCTGAGCATACATGACGCATTAAATAAGAAACGATGGCAAAGATTTCACTCGTAAGGTGAGACGAGTGATGAAAATTAAAACTAAAAAATATGAAGATGCTGCAAAACATGAAATAAAAAGAGAAAATGCTGGGGGAAAAAAACTCTGCAGGTCAGGCAGCATCTGTAGAAAGAGAAACAGCTAATTTTCAGGTTTAGGACCCTTCAGTAGAACTGAGAGAGACAGCGTTAATCCAGGTAGCAGAGAAGTGGGGAAGGTGCAATGGGTAGAACATAGGATATGTCTGTGCTATGTTGACATAATGTGGCTGTTAAACTCTTTTACCTGTGTAATGAGTTGCTAATGTGTATATTTTGGAGATTTGATTGATTAATATTGGAGATTTGATTGATTAATATCGGAGATTTAATTGATTATAATTTTATTTAAAGATCGACTTTGTCGCAGCGGCACACCGATAGAGTTTTTGCATTACAGCGCCAGACACCCAGGTTTGATCCTGACTACAGGCACTTTCTGTACAGAATTTGTATGTTCTCCCTGTGACTGTGTGAGTTTTCTCTTGGTGCTCCGGTTTCCTCCCACACTCCAAAGACGTACAGGTTTGTAGGCTAATTGGCTTTGGTAAAATTGTACATTGTCTCTAGTATGTAAGATAGTGCTAGTGTACAGGATGATCGCTGGTCGGCAAGGACTCAGTGGGCCGAAGGGCCTGTTTCTGTGCTGTATCTGTAAAGTCTAAAGTTTCATTAAGTGGAGGATGATCATGACGGAGGGTATGTGCCATTATGGAGGGTATCCAGCCATTCTTTTTATCAACAAAAGGGCCGCATTACTGGAAACATTCACTGAGCTAAATGTTAGAGCCATACCTTCATACAGCAAAGAAACAGGCCCTTTGGCCCAACGTTCCATGCCAACCAAGATGCCCAATCTCCGTAAGTTCCACCTGCCCACGTTTGGCCCGGATCCCTCTAAACTCTTCCTATCCCGCACGTTGAAAAGCATACATTGTGTGCAGAGTGGTACGCTATTCATTATTGTGAACAATGGTTGGGTTAATCTATCGTCTGTACTCCAAAACGTCAATGGCTTTATCGCAAAAGTGCAAACAAATGAGTGTTAATAAATGGAGGAATACTATACATTGGTGTATGTGCTGATTGGCCTTGTTTTCAGCCTTTCCTTTGTTTTCACTATAGTTAAAATTTTTAGAAGAGCTTGTTAATTATTAATTTTATGAGTCTGTTTTTCGCTCATGATCATTAGGCATATTGATAGAACATTGAACTTCTTTGATCAATCTGAAAAAGAATCCCAACCCAAAATGTCAGCTGTCCATTTTTCTAGATTGAAGCATTAAAATACCCTACATTGGCATCCGAGTGCAGATATTATGGTGGTCTGTAAAATAAGTACCTTCAATGGTGTATTGGTGGCAGCCTCCAGTAGCAGAGGCTTCGGCAGGTGAGGAAATTGTTGTTGCAAGTGACTAAAACGAACGCCTTCTGGTATATAAGAACAGGAATTGTCCGTTTATCTATTCCAACCTTCTTCACTATCTTGCACTTCTGTTCCACTTTCCTGTCTTTTTTCCATACCATTTAATGTCCTTGCCAGAAAAAGTTTACCCATCTTCATCTAGAAACCTTCCACTGGGCGATGTTTCTCACTGATAGACACAAAAAGCTGGAGCTCAGCGAGACAGGCAGCATCTCTGGAGAGAAGGAATGGGTGACGTTTCGGGTCGAGACCCTTCAGACTGGTTAGGGATAAGGGAAATGAGAGATATAGACAGTGATTTGGAGAGATAAAGAACAATGAATGAAAGATATGCAAAAAAGTAATGATGATAAAGGAAACAGGCCTTTGTAAGCTGTTTGTAGGGTGAAAATGAGAAGCTAGTGTGACTTGGGTGGGGGAGGGATAGAGAAAGAGGGAATGCCGGGACTACCTGAAGTGAGAGAAATCAATATTCATACCACTGGGCTGCAAGCTCAATTTCCTCCAATTTACATTAAGCCTCACTCTGACAATGGAGGAGACCGAGGACAGAAAGGTCTGTGGAGGAATGGGAAGGAGAATTAAAGTGTCCAACAAGCGGAAGATCAGGTTGGTTCAGGCGGGCTGAGCGAAGGTATTCTGCGAAACGATCGCCCAGTCTGCGTTTGGTCTTGCCGATGTTGAAGGGTCCACATCTTGAACAACGGATGAGGATGGAGGAGCTGCAAGTGTACCTCTGCCTAACCTGAAAAGACTGTCAGGGTCTCTGGACAGAGTCGAGGGAGGAGGTATAGCGACAGGTGTTACATCTTCTGCGGTTGCAGGGGAAAGTACCTGGGGAGGGAGTGGTTTGAATGGGAAGGGATGAGTTAACCAGGGAATTGCGGAGGGAACAGTTTCTGCAGAAGGCGGAAAAGGATGGAGATGGGAAAATGTGGCTAGTGGTGGGATCCCGTTGAATTACGTTAAGGGGGGGGTGAGGTTGGAGTAGGCAAGGGGAGTGGAAAAGTTGAGACAGTTGATATCACGCCGGCCGTTAGAAATAAAGAGGTCTAAAAAGGGTAGACCGAGGAGGGAGAACCAGTGGAGACGGGAGAAGGGGTCATCACTGGGTGGTGAGGACTCCTTCCCATAGAAAAAGGCATGGAGGCGGAGTTGATGGAAGAAAAGTTCTACGTCGTGGCGGACCCAGAACTCGTTGAGGTGGGGACAGAGGGGAACGAAGGTAAGGCCTCTGTTGAGGACAGACCGTATTTACGTTCAGAGGGGGTGAGGTTGGAGTAGGTTCAGAGGGGGTGAGGTTTCTCGCTATTTGTAATACATTCTGATTTCATTTTCTTTGCTCTAGAGTGTATGGTCTATACAGTAATTTTATCTATTTTTGACACGCTGCAACTACCTGTGCTCATCTGCACGCTGAGCATTCCTATTTATATCATTTATAACTTGGGAATACAGTTTTCTATTTCTTCATCTGGTGATCCCATGCCAATTGTGCCATTTCTATATGTAATTAGTTAGATGCAAATTCTATATGTAATTAGTTAGATGCAAATTGAAGACAAATGACATCAAATGATCTAATTTACCAAATTGTAATTCTAGTTGGTAAGCATATGTATTGAGAAGATTAATTTCAATAAGATGTGTTCATTGCTTTGCTAAAAGGATCAGGGGGTATGGAGAGAAGGCAGGTACAGGTTAGTGAGCTGGATGATCAGCCATGATCATATTGAATGGCGGTGCAGGCTCGAAGGGCCGAATGGCCTACTCCTGCACCTATTTTCTATGTTTCTATTCAGACAAAGGTTTGGCATTCCAGTTTAAAGTTTTGAACCAGTTTTGGTTTGAAGTTTTGGTCAAAATATTGTGAATTAATTGTGGGTTTTCTCTGAGCCCTGTCATAAAACCAAACATAATGAAAGGAACTCTTGGGTGCAAAGGAAAAGCAGGCAAGGAACTGTGTAAAATTTGGAAATGTAAACTCCTGGACCTTATGGGGCAGGAGGCATTTGTTTAGCAATGTGGAATTTGATGGGTAGCAGCTGTTCTGAAATTCTTCCGAGTTCTGATATAAAACCAAAGTCTGTGTTTTTTGTGTTGTCCCATTTAATCTCCTTAGCAATACACTTCTTTGCCTAAGGTTAAAATTATCTAATGTATCACAAGGTCAACATTCATTGGGGCAGAACTCCCAAAAGTAGTATGAGTGTAAAATAATTAATTTTATTTCGTTTAGTTTAATTTCGAGATATTGCATGGAAACAGGACCTTCGGCCCACAGGGCCCACGCTGACCATTGATCAACCGTTCACACAAGTTCTATGTTATCCCATTTTCTCATCCACATCCTACACACTAGGAGCAATGTTCCAAAGCCAATTAACCTCCAAACCTGTACATCTTTTTGGACAGATTTGCTTTTGTAGAAAACATATTATCTGGATGCATCACAGCATGGTTTAGGAACAGCTCCATCCAAGACAGCAAGAAATTGCAGAGAATTGTGGACAAAGCCTAGACCGTCACACAAACTGACCTCCCTTTCATTGACTCCATCTATACTTCACACTGCCTCGGCAAGGCCACCAGCATAATCGAAGACAAGTCTCACCTCAGACATGCCCTCTTTTTCCCTCTCCCATTGGGCAAGAGGTACAGAAGTGTGAAAACGCACACCTCCAGGTTCAGGGACGGTTTCTTTCCAAATGCTATCAGACAAGCTGAACCATCCTATCACCAATTACAGAGCTGTCCCGAGCTGCCATCTACCTTATTGGACCACCATCTATCTACCATCTACTTCATTGGACCGGGTGGTGCCGTACGACGGCAGGCTCGCCAACAGTCTGTCTCGACCTCTTCTTCTTTTGTTGTTTTTAGCCTGTTGTTAAATTTATGTTTTTGTGGCGGATCAGGCCACTCCTTGGGTCAGCCCCCTCGTTACGTGACGGACAGGCGTAAGGGGTTAAAAGCCAGACCATGGGGAGGCGTGGCTCATCCCTAGGTGGACTACGCTGTGGGCAGGAGCTCACAGCATAATAAAGAACCTTACTGAAAACTGCCTGGCGTCTTGCCTTTTCTCTGGCCTCCGCCAGGCCACTACATTTTAGTGTATCTTTAGTTTTGTTGTATGGAGGGGCGGGGGGTGCAGCCTAACATCGTGGAGCTGGCGTTCCCTTTCCTGGGGATCGCCTTCTTGAGCTCCAACCGCGGGAGCCTGCGGACTTAACATTGTGGAGCTTGCGATTCCTCGTCAGTGACCGACGGGAGCTCCACCCGTGGGAGCCTGCGGACTTAACATCGTGGAGCCCGCGGTCCCTTGGTTAGGGATCGACTTTGGGAGCTTCAACCGCAGGAGCTTCAATCGCCTCAAACGCGAGAGCTTCGATTACTCCGACGCGGGAGCTTCGATCGCCAGCTGTGGGAGCTTCGATCGCCGTCTGGGAGCTTCGATCGCCGGCTGTGGGAGCTTCGATCGCCCCTACTGTGGATGGATCGATCACCGTCTGGGAGCTTCGATTGCCGTCTGTGGGAGCTTCGATCGCCGTCTGTGGGAGCTTCGATCGCCCCTACTGTGGATGGTTCGACCCCCCCGACCGCGGGGAAAAGGAGGGAAGAAGATAATACGTTATTGCCTTCCATCACTCTGTGCTGTGGTGGATGTTTATGTTCATTTTTATGTAGTTGTGTGTCCTGTGTGTCTTGGTATGACTATGTGGCAAATCAAATTCCTTGTATGTTTTTATATACTTGGCTGATAAATTAATTACAATACAATACAATCTATGCATAGTCTTTTCACTGACTGGATAGCATGCAACAAAAAGCTTTTTACTGTACCTTGGTACTCACGACAACAAACTAAACTAAAATATAGGAGGAAACCAATGGGGTCACAGGGAGAATGTGCAAACTCCACACAGACAGCACCTGAGGTCAGGATCATACATGGGTCTCTGGCACTGTGAGGCAGAAGCTGTACCAGCTGCGCCACTGTGCCGCCCCTAAGTGTATCCTTGACTTTAAGAACAAATTCTATTGAATCGTTTATAGGAGAGATATATACATCGATTGATCCTTCCCATTCCATCAAGCCCCTTCTGTTCTCATCTTAGGCAGAGTCTAAGGGCCCCACATTGACCTCATCAACCCCTGAAACACTCAGAACACGAGTATGCCAGAGAGAAAGAGTTGGATTCTATAAATATTTTTCTTTTGAATTTCTGGAAAAGTTTTGCAAGGCTGACTAGCTGAATCTGCCTTTTGCAAAGCAGAAAATCCCATTTTAACTAAAATGCCAAGAAGAATATGATTCTCGCCAAGACTCCATATGTTAAATACATCTCCTTGTGGACAGCGTTGACTTTTTCTTTCAACTGTCTGGGAATCCTGCTTCTTTCATTTAAAGAAAAATCACATTCATTTCTTACATTATCCTCCATTGTTGAATTTGCCATCACTTGATAAATTAGGATTTCTTAGATGAGAATTTGTTGTTGTTATCCGTGTTAGGATTTTGCTTGTTTTAACTGAAGAAGTGAACTGAGAATAAAGTTTTCTTTTTAACTTATCCAGTTCAACCAAAGGATTTTCAACCTGAAATGTTAACTCTCTTTTTCCACAGATGCTGCTGGGCCTGCTGAGTGTTTCCAGCATTTTCTATTTTTAATGCAGGTTTTTTTAACAAGTTCATAATAATTAAGAGTTTTCCTGGGCACAGGTTTCATCGTGAGCTATTTTAGGCCAGTATATAATGTTGCATAAAATTCCTGTATCATCCGCTAGGTTTGTGTAGTTTTCATATACACACTGGCTAAGATTGAATAATATTCTTCTACAGCTGGAGATTTCTTTAATTTTTTAATGCTCTCCTGATTTTAATCATTCATCCATGGATGGCTGTGCCTTCAACTACCTGGCCCTATTATGTGAAGTTTCTTTCTGTAAAATATTCCCTTCTCAAGATGTTCATTCAAGCTACCAACTGTCATGACCATTTAGACAGAAAAATCTGGAGTATCTCATCAGGTCAGGCAGCATCTCTGGAGAAAAGGAATAGGTGACTTTTTGGGTCGAGACACTTCTTCAAACAGACCAATTGTCCTAAATACTCTCTATTGCTTATTAGCAAGTTTGTATTCGATATTTCTGTTGTCATTGCTTATCTTCTTTAACTTGCATTTTATTATGGCCAGGCAAAGACACATTGTGTGCAGGACATTTGATCCCCTTTCAAAATGAGTAGCTCTCAAAGACCCTTTTAACCAGCATTGCTCAAAAGAAGGAACATCAAAGATAGGTGGAGAAGGACTACATTTGTTTGACATACCAAGAAAGATGCCACCATGCTGTAAGGAATTATCTCACAGACTTGAGCAACACAGATGATGGAACATAATTGCTACTGGATACGACCATTACCGTTAATGAGCAGTGGCCCCAATCCAATGGTTGCTTTGCATAAAAGGATGATACCACAAATAGGCACTGAGGCAACAAATAGGCATGGAGGCAACATTCCTTATATCACCTCATGTTGCACTGCCCTTGTTTGAGCCACGCAGGGCTCGGTCACTTACCTATTGGCCAGTTCCTGCATGTGGGTCTTCTCTCTGTGCCCAACCTCCTCTCGACTGGGACTGTATTGTCTGGAGATTAGAAGAGTGGTTGGAGATTATAAAGGAGATGAGGAGGAATTTCTTTAGTCAGAGGGTGGTGAATCTGCAGAATTCATTGACAGAGAAGCTACGGAGGCCAAGTCCACGGATATTTTTAAGGGGGGGATTGATAGATTGTATTGATAGTACAGGTGTCAGGGGATATGAGGAAAAGGCAGGAGAATGGGTTGTGAGGGAAAGATAGATCAGCCATGATTGAATGGTGAAGTAGACTTGATGGGCCGAATAGCCTAATTCGCCTCGTATAACATGAATTTATGAGATGCCATTGAAACATAAAATTATTTAAAAGGGTTTGACTGGCCAGACACAGAGAGAGGATGTTTCCTCTAGGACCAAGGAATGCAGAGAGGGAGAGTTACCACTGAGATGAGAAATTGCTTCACTCAGAGGATGGTGAATCTTTGAAATTGTCTGCACTAAAGGGTATGTCCATCGTGTTAATTGAAAACTGACATCAATAGTTTTCTGGTTATTAAAGGGGTCGATGAACATGGCAAAAGTGCAGGAAAATAGTGCTGATCTTGATAAACGGTAGAACAGGCTCGAAGGGCTAAATGGATGACTCTTGCTCCTGTTTCTTATGTTCAGCCCTGGCAAATAAACCACGGTAATTTGAACCGTTCTAAAACTTTTCAGAAATTTGCTTCTCTCAAATTGTACCCATTTTTCACCATCCACATAAATATGCTCCGTAATATGCACAGAATTATCAACGAATTTTGGCAGTTAGTTTACAATTCCCTATATTTAGCTTAACCAGCAAACTCAGTGCAAATCTTGACAACACAGCCAATTATTCATTGTGACGTTTTGAAATATTGTTATTCTTTAGCATTTGGACCCAGTGGCACCAGATCTATTGTTTGCATGTCTGTTTAAACAGCATTAAATGAGAACTTAACTCTTCAAGAGAAAGAAAACTGATGAATTTAAAGTATTTTAAACCAGTAAAATAAAACACAATGTTTATTAATGCAGCACAGTTTAAAGTGGCAGACCACATCAGAAGACTTCCTTCTTTAGATTTTTTTTTTAGATTTAGAGATACAGCGCAGAAACAGGCCCTTCGGCCCACCAGGTCCGCGCCGTCCAGCGACCCCCGCACACTAACACTATCCTACACCCACTAGGGACAATTTTTACATTTGCCCAGCCAATTAACCTACATACCTGTACGTCTTTGGAGTGTGGGAGGAAACTGAAGCTCTCGGAGAAAACCCACGCAGGTCACGGGGAGAACGTACAAACTCCGTACAGACGGCGCCCGTAGTCAGGATCGAACCTGAGTCTCCGGCGCTGCATTCGCTGTAAGGCAGCAACTCTACCGCTGCGCCACCGTGCCGCCCTTTAAAATCACCCCTTTTATTTCATGCATCTGGTAAATAACAACCAGAAGTAACATCCCCACAATCAGTCCAAAAGTTTTGGACGACAAATCCTATATAGTTTAAGTTATCGTACGGCTTTTGTTTCCTTCCAATAGAGCTAATGTTATATTCCTCTTGACTCTTGCTACAATTAGGTGTTCACAGGTGTCTTTTCAATTCAACGTTTCTCAGCTTAAAATCACTCTCTCATACTTTCAGCATTTTTTAAAAAGAGGCTTTGATAAATATTAACAGCAGCATAATTTCTCAATTGCTTTTTTTTGTCTCTTAAGGCAATTCCCAATGAAATTCTTAAGAACTTGGTGGAAGAGCTTCCACAACCACGCCAGGTACCCAGAAGATTAAATGAGTATACTCAAGAGGAAATCAATGTTTTCCCAAGACTCTGGACACCGTAAGTAAATTGTACCCTTCAGTTAATGAGTTGAATTTATCATTGCAAAAAATAGCACAGCAAACTGTTGTTAATCAAATTTCTTTGAACATAGTATTTGCAATGGAACTTAAAATCCAGACACTGAAGTTCAAATTTAAATTCAATTAATTTACTTTTTAATAATGCAGTAATTAATAATAATAATCACAAAACTACCAGGTTTTCGCTGGTTTGCTAATGTTCAGTAGGGAGAAAATTGGTCATCCTTGCTTAGTCTGGACTGTATATCATGGGTTTAGGTTTATTATTGTCACGTGTACCAAGGTACAGTGAAAAACTTTGTTTTGAATGCTATTCAATCAGATCAGATAATACTCTACATGAATACAATCAAGTTACTCAAGTACATAGGTAGAGCAAAGGGGAAGACACAGAGTGCAGAATATAGTTCTCAGCGTTGTAGTGCACGAGTTCCATAGACCAATGTCCAATGTCTGCATGGGGTAGAGGTGAATTGGACCTCTAACTTACTGAAGGACTGTTCAGAAGTTTTATAACAGAGGGGAAGAAGCTTTTCCAAAGTTTGGTGGAATGCACTTTCAAGCTTCTTTACCTTATAGTGGACAGGAGCAGGGACATGAAGGCATGATTGAGATGGCACAAGTCTTTGATTATGTTGGCCCTCTTCCAAGGCATGATGAAGTGTAGATGGAGTCATTGATGGGGGAGGGGTCCGTCCTGTGAGCTGGACTGGTCAATATACATAAGTCTGCAATTGTGACTTGGTGTTCATATTGAGAGTGCAGTCCCACAGACTTGTCGCGCCCCAGCTTTGGATTGCTATATACAGAATCATACCCTACAGACAACGAGCCTGATCTCTCCTCATCCCAGTCTTGTTTAAAACACATATCAAGCAGCTGAACTCCAAAAGCAAGGTGATAGCAACTCCCTTCAACATCAAGGCAGTATTTGACCAAGTATGGCATCAATGAGCCTGGTAAACCTGAAGACAATGAGAATCGAGGTGGAAACAATGTAATGGCTGGAGCCACGTCGCACAATGGATGATGCTGTAGTTATTGGAGGCATAGCTGCAGGAGTTCATCAGGCAGGCCGATAGACCCAAACATCTTCAACAACTTCTTTCTCAGTGACTGTCCTTCCAACATATGGTCAGAAGTAGTGATTTAACTGAGGATTGCACAAAATTCAATTCGACAGTAAATGAAGGTGACCATGCCTGCACGCAGCAAGACTGAGATAACATTCAGACATGGATCGATAAGTGGCAAATAACATTTGTGCCACCAAGATTCCAGGAAATGACCATGTGCAACAAGAGAAAGTCTAACCATCAGTACTAGTACTCCATGGCATTACTTTCACAGATCCCCACTATCAAGATCCTAGGACCCCACTGTGAACCAGAATGCCAACCGTACCAGCCACATAAATACTGGTGGCTACAAGAGCAAGACAGACCCTGGGTATCCTGTGACTAGAGATTCACTTTCTGACAAAGCTTTTTTGTCATGTGCAAGCCAGGAGCACTTTCCACTTGCCTTGATGAGTTAACTCCAGTATACTGAAAGCTCAATGCCATTCAGGTCAAAGCAATTGATTTCATAATCATCCCGTTCACCACCCTAAATATTCATTCCCTCCAATCCTCGTGCAGCATGATACATTGCATATCATTGAAGAATGCATTAGAGTTTTTCACCTAAGCTACCTGGACAGCATCTCCTGAACCTATGGTCAATACCAGCAAGAAGAGAAAGGGTTTGGACACATGGGAGCTTCACCACCCGCTGGTTCCCCTCCAAGTCATACACCATGCTGACTTGGAAATATATTACCTTGCTGGATCCTCATCCTAGAACTCTATCCCCAAAAATCTTTCAAATCATCAAGAAAGCAACTCGCCATCACCACCTCATGGGCAACTGGAGATGAGCAATAATTAGTGGCATTGCCAGTGACTCCCAGACCCTGAAAAAGTGAATTAAAAAAATCATAATGGATCGGGTTCAGAAAAATAAAATTCTATGGACTAACAAGATGCATGTTTCCAAACACAAATCACGTTGCCGGAGTGCATAGTGCTTTGTTCCAACCGCATTAAGTTGCAAAGCCTATTTCAGTACTCTTCTTCTAATCAGTCTTCTTTATTGTGCATATATGGCTTAAAAGCTATTTTTCTGAAGAACTTTTCAATATTTACTTTCTCTCACATGTATTGGTATTCCAAGTGTTGGAAATTGTACAAATGTTGACAGTCCAGAAAATATATTTTCACACTGAGCATAGGAAAGGAAACATCTGGAAGTGAATGATGTGCAAATTATAAGTTCAGGCAATGAAGATGTACAAAATATATGTTCCCACCTGGGATACTCATTTGTCCAGAATATAACATATCATTTTATCTACGTATTTATTAGCAGCTGGAGAAACCTTGCTCAAATATTTATTTTTAATATTTTTGCCAGTTGGAAGAAAAATGAGCTGCACTTGTTGGCAGGTTATTTTACCTCACAATACACCCTTATTGAATTGCGTTAACATTCTTTCCCTCTCCCTAATCACTTCTTTGTCTCCTCTCCATTCCCTGATGTTTCTGTATCTCGCCTTTATTCTCTCTCTCTTGTGTGTGTGTGTGTGTGTGTGTGTGTGTGTGTGTGTGTGTGCGTGTCTGTGTGTGTTTGCGTGCATATCTGTGTGTGTCTTCTTCTGTCTCTCGCACACTCCTGCACATGCATTTTTTGTGTTTTACATTTATTTTCTGATTGAATGAGTAGAATGTGAAGAGTAGAATGACATTGAATTAGTTCTCTGCGTTCTGCACAATAATTTTGGATGATTTTATTTGAACCCGTTCTAAATTGCATAACGCTAGACTTTTTGGAAACTCTTCACTGGATATGTGTTAAGCTGCTGTAGATTCCAGGTTCAGATTCCTGTCAAAATGCTCCTTTGTGAAATGTGATTAATCGTGCCGCTTTTCCATTTAGCCCTGTTTCTGTTGTATTCCCTCAGAAAGGAACCCAGTTGTTTTGCTAGATAGAATAAAGAGCTTATTGACGAGAAATACAATGCAAACCCATTCAGGACTGTATGGCGATATCTTCTTTAAAACCCACAATTTTTAAAGTGCTGATAACACTGGTTTTGTTCGTACCAAGTAGAATTAAAAGGCAAAGATTAGGGACATGCTTTGTCAGATTATAGGCTGCATAAAGCCATCCAGATGTTTAATTAGGGTATTCGTTATATATTTTTGTATAGAACTATTCTCTTTGAATTGTTCAAAAAGCCTGTGTACATTTCACCTACACTAAAACTGGTCTTTGCCTTCTATTTCCATCTCTTTGAAGTACCTTGTTTAAATAGTGAACAGCTGCTCCAATGAAAAATAAATTGCATTGCAACAGATTCTTCTCCTCACCCCAGGCACCAGTCAGCTGCTGTTCAACTCAGTGGACTATTGTTTTCACAGAGAGAATTTTGGTTTACCTTCTTTCCAATTACCACATCGTGAGGAGAAGATAAACTTTGTTTAATTTTTTTCTGTAATTGCAAATTTGTATTCTCCACCAGACCCTTAAAATATCTAAAACACTCCCATTGTCTGGGGAGTTTTAGGGGAGGAGTGATATTTGTCTAAAACTAATTAATACATAGCAGATGATTTCTAATCGTCTGTTAGTAACTTTTTACCAATTTTCATTTGGAAAACAGAAATTTGAGGAGATGAAACAGCCAATCTACCTTTGGTTAATAGATTAGGTGCTTAATAGGCTGGCAGTCACTGGAATAGGTGAACATCAAGCATCCATTTCATTACTGCCCAATTTTGGTAAGACAAATATTGCTCCTTTGCATTTTCTTTTTTCAACATTTTGAAACCTCTAAACTTTGTCAGCAGTATTTTTATTTTGGTGAATATTGGGGTTTTGGAACCACTACTGGTTCACGCTGATGGCCAGTTTTACATTTTGTTTTGTCTCCAGTAACTTTTCATATGCTTCCAAGTTCAACAAGTCAAATTGACGCAGTTAGCTCTGAGGCTCAGAAAGGGAGGAAAGTTTGTCTTGCATGTCCAAACTTGACTTCTGGGTTAGCACAAATGATTTGTTCATGCTAATCTCTTTAGATACTTTGAGAGTTTGTTCCTTTGCCACATGTCCAAGCAGGGAGTTTCCAAACCCTATCCCATCAGTATTGCCTGTGCTCTCCCTATTCGTTCTACCCTGTCACTCTGCTTCTTGACCCCTCTGTGAGAGGACGTATGTCCTTCCCATCCATCCTACATAATGTAATTGTTGCAGTGAGTGGTGGATGCCTGGAATGTGCTGCTGGGGAAGGGGAGTAGGCAGGTGATAGAAGCAGACACGACAGAGGCATTTGGAGGCATTTAAACAGACATGTGAACTGGCAGGTGGAGTTGATATGGATCATGTATGGGCAGATGGAGTTCATTTAAAGGCATAATGGATGCAGCAGACATCATAAGCCGAAGGACCTGTGCTCCATGGTTCTATGTTCTATTGCACTTAAGGCTTGAAGGTGGCCTCATTGTTGCTTCAATGAGCAGGTAAAAAACCTGTTCACTTCAAATGCATTGGAGTTAATAGAACATAGCAATGTTATATGACTTGCAAGTGTAAAATTATAGGGCAATAGCCCAGAAAATTACTGCATGAATGGAGGAAGTTCAGGTCTTGAATCTTAAGGTTGTTCGATGAGTGAGGAAACGATGTCTAATTAAATGGTTTGCAACGACTATTGTAGACATGATCAATGGTGTAAAATAGCAAATTAAAGAAATAGTTAAGTAATGTTCTTTATTATAGA
This sequence comes from Rhinoraja longicauda, assembly GCF_053455715.1. Lineage (NCBI taxonomy): Eukaryota > Metazoa > Chordata > Chondrichthyes > Rajiformes > Arhynchobatidae > Rhinoraja > Rhinoraja longicauda. The sequence continues at coordinate 45,564,068 of NC_135956.1, read as the reverse complement.
TTGCCATCAACTACACGACCAATGTGTTGGAAGATTTATTGTCGTCTGTCACATCCTAACTGGCACAGCATTAAAGTAATACAAATGTGTGCAGGGGTTTTCAATGTGCAGTTTGTTAATGTGTAATATGATCAAACTAATTTTCTGCTTCATAGTTACATTCCTCACCTTAGCCAAGCACTACTGGTCCTGCACAGGTTTGATTTATAGCACATTAGTATGGCTTTTAGCCAAACAAAGCTACAGCAAATAAATGTGTCCATTTGGGAACTGATGAGTGGGTGCACCGAGAGGCTCTTGGGAATATACTCCTGGAAATGTAAATTCCCCATGATGAATTTTGCAGCAAAATCTATTTAGTGAGTTCAAGTGCTGACAAATATAATTCAAAAAGGATCAATGGCAGATGATGGTCAGCACATTGTTTGCAGATCCTAGAACACACAGGAGCAAAGTGAGATTGAAAGACTTTTAAAAAAAAACAAGCCGTATGGTTAAATAATTTCATTTGGAGAGAAGTACGTTGTAAGCTTTTGTCTGCCAACAAAATGAACCAGTCTCACAAAAGGTTTTAAATATTGTACCATTTTATGTTGCAGTAAAAATGTTTTATGTGTCCTATCATTCTTGTAATTTTTTCTCAGTAACTTTTATTCAGTGACTGTCAACTTCTTTACCAGACCATTATATTAATCTAAATTGCATTCCTTTAAAAAAAACTGCTGGAGAAACTCAGTGGGACAGGCAGGTTCTGTGGAGGGAATGGTTCAGAATCCTTCTTCAGACTGGTGGAGTGGAGGGGCCAAGGGAAACCTGGAAAAGAGAGAGCTTTCTACCCCAATTTTCTATCAGTATGAAGAATGGTCCTAACCCAAAATGTAGTTCATCCATTCCCTCCACAAACGCTGTCTGGCCTGCTGAGATTCCCTGGCACATTTTTTTTACTCAAGAATATGTATCTTATGCCTGCATTTCTTTCAATGTACCTATCACAACCTTGCTTAGGTCAGGAAAAAGTTGAGGAATGGCCGAAAATACACAGCTTGTGTATCACAAAATTAACTATTCATAATCTATAGTTATTTTCAATTTAACTAGTTCAGTGTCTGCACTTTTTCGCATTTGGTTGTAAGCTTTTCTCTGCCAACATAAAAAAGTAGTCTGTCTCCAAAAAAGTTTTATATATTGTACCAATTCATGTTGCAGTAAAAAGGTTTTGCATATCCTGTCATTTTAGTCATTTTGGCTCAGTAACTTTTATTCAGTGACCGACAACTTCTTTCCAGACCATTATATTAAACTAAATTGCATTCCTTTCAAACAACAAAGTGCTGGAGGAACACAGCGGGTCTGGCAGCATCTGAAGAGGGAGTGGAGGGGAATGTGATTTGATTCTTTTGGTTTGATGTAATATAATTTTTTGTCATGTGTACTGAGTTACAGGGAAACATTGTTAGTAAGCAAATCACACCATACATCAGTGCATCAAGGTAAGGTTAGAGTGAAAAAGAAACAGAATTGCAGAATATAGTGTCATATCTGCAGACAAAGTGAAGATAGAAAAGTATAAGAGCTGCAGCAAGGTATAATGGAAGATCGGGTCTGTTCAAGAGTTTGACATGAATGGGAAATAAGCTGTTCTTGAATCTGGTAGTACATGCTTTCAAGCTATTGCATCCTATTGCAGGTAGTACATGCTTTCAAGCTATTCAAGCCCTCCCCCTCCCCCCATTCCATCGCCCTCAACCCCCCTTCCTTCTCCCCCATCCCTCCTGTACCCCCTCCCTCCACTCCCACCCTCCCCCTTCCCTCCCTAGGAGATAGATTTAAACTTTAAAATGTGAATAACTTTAAAATTATAACACCGATATCAATGAAACTTCTTCCATTCGCACCAAAGGGACGACAGAGAGTAAGGTGGGCCTAAAATTGTTGTGCTATCGTGTACCGTTTTGGCTGTAGTTCAGGAACAAACAAACGAGAGTTTTAGTGTATAGATGATGATGACCCTGCTTAACAGTGATTTCCTAAATGTCTTGCTCCAACTTCCTGAAGAGTAGATTAAAAGTTCTCCCCAGGGTGGAATGTCAAGCTAAGTTGGCGTAAAGCTACCTGCACTTTTTTCTCCTCTCCTTTCTTAAATGTGGAAGTTACATTTGTGCTGTTATTGTCCGCTGGGAATTTTTCCAGAATCCCAAGCACATGACCATGACCAATGCATCCACAATCTTTGTAGCCATGCTTTTAGATGCTAAGATGCAGACGTCAGGTCCAGGATACAAATGAGACTTGCTCTGGTTGCCATGAAAGAATTGCCACATGGTCTGAGCTTTGTTAGCCTCAGTTTTTTTTATTCAGTAACTCTATGATTGCAGGATATTTATTGTACTTAATCATTAAATTATTACATGGCATTTTCCTTCCCAGTGAACATTTCCGTATGAGTGGCACAGTGGTGCAGCTGGTAGTCCTGTTGCCTCACTGTGCCAGAGACCCGGGTTTGATCCCAACCTTGGGTGATGTGTGCGGCATCTGCATATTCTCCCTGTAACCACATGGGTTTCCTCTGGATGCTCCAGTTTCCTCTTGCATTCCAAAGATGTGCAGGTTGAAAGGTTAATTGGCCGCTGTATATTTTCCCAAGTGTGTAGACAGTGGATGAGAAAGTAGGATAACGTAGAAATAGTGTGAAAGGGTCATCAATGGTCAGCAAGATCCAAGAAGCCTGTTTCCATTTTGTATCTCTAAGCTAAACTAAAATAGGCTGAAGGCTGTGTTTCTGTGCTGTATGAATCTACTACATTTCCGTCTTGTATTTTGTGCCAATGGCACCATGTTCCCCACTTCCTTTTTGTCCTGATAATGTTGGGATGCTGTAGTGTCTTCTGCCGTGAAAACAGGTATGAAATGAAATTAAAGAATAAAAACAATGAATCTTTAAAGGGTGAGAAAAACATGTTGGACATGAAGGTGAAGGGATTAAAGAGATTTTAGAAAGATTGAGGTACGGTTGAGAGCACTACTGTGTTCCATTGTACAAGATACTTGTACAAGGTTCTGTGTTCCATTGTACAAGCTTCAAACCTAGCTTTGGTGAAGCAGGGGGAGCTTGGAGATGGCAAGGAGTGAATATCCATGCACGACGGTTACTGCCATATTTCCAGCAATCGATAATGATCGATAATGATCCTTGTAGCACTTATTCCATTATTGCACTCATTCTTGGCAGCACATCCTGTGCCCTAAAAAATGTAGCTGTGTACTGTGCCCTACATCAGAGCTTTCCACTTGGCATCAGGTTGATTAGAGTCTGTGATTCCTTTCTTTTATCGAATTAATTATCCAATCTCAGCATCTATCTTGAATGTTAATCTATCTAAAATAGATTTTGGTCAAATTGGTCTTCCCTTTTATGATTTGTTCAAAGTCCAACAAATCAGCAATCGCAAAAATTTTCACCATCTATTACTTCCCTCAGAAAGCAAGAGGGGCTCATAAACATAACTTTTTGCCATTAAAGTGATACTAATATAAAACTATGCCCATGCAGATAACCCTGTAGCTTACTCTTTGATAAAACTTAAATTGTTTATCTAGTATTAATATAGTTGTGACAGCATAGTTTGTTCTCTTTAAAATACATTTTTACTATTATTCATCATTTCCAAGTCTGATGAATGTGCTCTGTACCCAATGAATATTTCATTATTCTAGTCAGCATGCTAAAAGTTTATTTGCTCTTGAATGTAGCCATATGGTCTGAGTTTTGTCAGCCTCAGTTCTTTTTTACTGCAATAACCATATTATTACGCTATTTATTTTACTTAATCATTACATTATTACACGGCATTTTCCTTCTCAGTGAATACTTCCTTTGCTTTCAAAGAGCATAAGCGTCAATTATAACAATTGCCATGTGAACTTGAGGCACAAGTTAAGATTTAAGCATCATATTGGTACAGAATAGAACGGGGGGGGGCATTTGACACCATGCACCCAAAAATAACAATGTATTTACATTGGTGCATCTGTCTCGCACCCCATGTTTCTCTTCACCAACTCTTGAAAATCTTTATTTTCGGATGTTTATCCGATTATCTTTTGGAGTTGCAGGTTGATTCTGTTATCACTCCCCTTTTAAATTGTACATTCCAGATCATAACCCAAATAGTTTTCAAGTAATTTCCTCAACCCTTACTCTAATTCTTTGACAGTTATCTTAAAGTTGTGATTACCAAAATAACACCAGAGAGTGGCGACTCTTTGCGTGCTGGTTCCAGAGGAGGATTTACTATTATCCGACACAACCGCTCTGCTCTTGGTGACGCTCATACTCTAGTGAAGTTATGTTGATGGAGAGGTGACTTCAAATCGTTCAGCAGCAGGGCAGAGATAAGGAATGGTCTGCCCACTTTCAAGACCTAACAACAACCAGGAATTTTCTGTGTGCTTTAATAATTGAAAATGCAGAATCAGGTTTGTCCTGCAGTTACTTGAAGGAGTTGATGTATATTTCCCAGATTTATTATCTTTTTTTCAGAATCTTGAAAGATATAAAGTAATTTACTGGGTCATGTTTAAACATGCCAGATGAAATTAAGGTGGTTTAATACATTGGTACATTATGTATTATGGCACCGCTTTTTACAAGCCCACTGCGTTTATGAGAGCTGCATTGGTTTTAGATGTTATATATATATTCAGACGTTGGTGAGTGCAAGAGTCAAAACTAGTAATTGTAAACACAAAGAAATGCAGATGCTGGTTTGTACGCTGCCTCACTGCTTAGTTACTCCAGCAATTTGTGTCTTTTTCTGTGAGAACTGGAGGTCAGCAACAGAAGTAATTCTGGTGATATTTGACTGCAATGGCAGTTTTGGAAAATGGAGATTTGCCTTTAGTAAAGTTCAAGAGAAGTGCAGCTGTACACATCATTTTCATAAATGTTTTGTTCCATTACACCTCTTTATTGCCTTGTGCTCTTTCACCAAGACCCCTTAAAAGTCCCATGTTCTGTCCCTAGATTTCTCGTTCTTGGTACCCCTTTAGAACTTTGCCCTATAGCATTATAACACTGCACATTGTGCACTGAGATCATTTTCATTCCTCAGAATAAAATTTCACCTGCCACCTATCTGCCCATTCAATCAATACAACTATACAATACAATATATCTTTATTGTCATTGTACAGGGGTACAACGAGATTGGGAATGCGCCTCCCATACGATGCAATAATTTAATTAATTTAAACAACAACAACCTAACGAAACAAATTGTAACAGTTTTAAGACAGAATAAAGTGCAAGTAGATCTGTGCCGGATCACTGTGCGATGTGACCATCCGGCTCAGCAGGACCAGTTCATAGCAGCTATGGCCCTGGGGATGAAGTTGTTCCTGAGTCTGGAGGTGTGGGCGTAAAAGGCCTTGTATCGTCTGCCTGATGGAAGGAGTTTGAACAGACTGTTGCAGGGGTGTGAAGTGTCTTTGTGGTTGCTGGTGGCTTTTTTGAGGCATCGTGTGTTGTAGATGCCCTCCAAGGCTGGTAGCTGTGTTCCGATGGTCCTCTGAGCTCTATGGACTACCCGCTGAAGAGCTTTCCTTTATATACCAATATATATACGGCCTGTATATACCAATTTCAAGTCTATTACAACGCCTCTCACCAATTCATTCCACCTTCAGGTTTTGTGCTATTTGTATATTTAGAAATTAAGCCTGTGCACCTATGTCTAAATCATTAATATATATTAAGAAAAGCAGTAGTCCCAATAACAACTGTTGGGAAACACCACTGTACACCTCCCTTGTGCCGAGTTTCCTTTATGTAGGCAATTTTCTATTCTCAATAACATGTCCCCTTTTATTCAATGGCTTTCAATCTCGATAACAAGCCTATTATATGGCACTTTAACAAATACCTTTTAGAAATCTGTATATATCCCCCATTGCCCCTCTTTGCTCCTACATCAACAACCCCGTCAAGTTAGATAAGACATAATTTTCCATTAACTGGTTTTCCTTCTGTTTTTTTTAAATAAATCCAAACTTGTTCAAGTTGCCATCTAATCATGATTATTGTTTCCACCACACTCCCCACTACTGATGTTAAACGCTGAATTTACTGGGTTCTGAGAGTCTAAAGAAGAGTCCAAATCTGAAACATTGTCTATCAATTCCTTCCACAGACACTGCCTGACCTGCTGCGTTCCCCCAGCACTTTGTATTTTGCACAAGATTTTAGCATCTGCAGTTCCTTGTGTCTCGTGTTTACAAAGTTACTTTTTTGGCTTATTTGCCATAAACAATTTTGATAAAGTTTCAAAAGTTACTCATGTTAGTCTCATCTTTAGTATCAATTTAAAATTAGATTGTTGATGATCGTTTCTAATATAATTTCCTTAGCCTTATTTATTTTTTTACGATACGATACGATAGAACTTTATTTATCCCAGGAAGGAAATTGATCTGCCAACAGTCATAAAAACACAAAATACATGAAACATGAAATTAAAGTGATGATAATATCTTGCTGCTTTTTCTGTGTTACCAACAGTATATAGGAGGATAACAATTCTTGCAGCTGTCACCTAACTCCACCTCACCTCATTATTACATCAAATTGTTTTCTAACCTCAGTCCTAATTGGGTTTTTTGGTCCCTTTGATTTCAACAAATTAATGTTACAAACATGAGAAATAGGAGTAAGCCACACTAGCTCCTTGAGCCTGCTTGGTAATCCATTCAGATAATGGCAAAGCCTCTGACCCTCCATTCCACCCGATTGCACAATTCCTTTCATCTGCAAAAATCTTGATCTCGCTTTTTAATATACTCCCCCAAATGAACATCCATAGTCCTCTGAGATAAACTGTGCCAAATATTCACAAAGCTTAAGAGTTAAGATGGTTCTTTTCATTTCAGATGAAAATGTATAACTTTTATCTTATTACCATGCCACTTCTTTCAAGACTCCCCAGCCTCAGTAAACAGCTTCTTGGCACATTTCCTGTTAATCAGACAAATATGCTGGAGCATTTCAGGTCACTGCTGGTCAGGCACAGCTGGTAACACAAACTAAAAAGGACTGGATTCTGATCAGATTTAACTATGTTCTCCCCTCTTTTCTCACCCTGGAGCATATTTTGTCCGTTCAGGACTAGTTAATTATATTGGACTACATTGAATGTATGAAATTCAAATGAGCAGTCAAAGAAATGAAAGAGCAACATGGACTGTTCTTGCTCAAGAAATAAGTCTGTTTAGTCAGATAAGGTATAATGAACAATTAGCACAAAAGATCAAGAACCCTGCTGCCTGTCTTCACATAGTTAAAGAGAGAGATTTGTTAATACCAATATTGATCTCATGAAAAGTGCTAAGTTGTGATTTGCAAAAGGATATTAGCCATTCACAAAAACATATCTCAAAAAAATGTGTGCAACAGATTACGTGAAGCGAAAAGGTCTGATTTAAAAATTTACTGAATCTCCTTTCCATTCGCAAACTTTTCCAGATAAATAGATGGGTTAGATATGCACATACCATGTAGAGTGCGGTTGTATGAAACATTGTCAGAAATGTTGATAGATTGTGTCATAAATTTGATGGGAGGATTTTATTGAAGAGTAACAGGTGTGCGTGGCACGTGTCTCTGGGAGGTATTTGGGGCCATCCAAATGATTTGGAGTGCACAGTTATGGTGCTGGGCTTATACTGACAACCATGGAAATTGAGGATTTTTACGGATGTCTTTGTTTTTTGTCTGAGTATTGTGGGACGAACACTAATGTTATAGTCAGATTAAATGTCATCCTTTAGTGTTCGTGGTCAAACAATTTTCTCAAAATTAGTAGCAAAATAACTTCAGTTATGCTGTAAACACGTTTAACTATTTCTGCAATGGACCCTTGAACAAAATAAATTTATGTTTGGGTTTGTCCTGTCGTGAGTGTTACTTGGGATACCATTAGCAAATGCAGAGTGAGATAACGGGAGTGTAACATGGGATAATTAGGATGTGCAGTGGGGTAATAGGAATGGCTGCTATTATCTCTCCTTCCCCGCCCATCTCTCTCTCCCCACCCATCTCTCTCTCTCTCTCCCCGCCCATCTCTCTCTCTCCCCGCCCATCTCTCTCTCTCTCTACGCCCATCTCTCTCTCTCTCCCCGCCCATCTCTCTCTCCTCGCCCATCTCTCTCTCCCCGCCCATCTCTCTCTCTCCCCGCCCATCTCTCTCTCCCCGCCCATCTCTCTCCCTCTCCGCGCCCATCTCTCTCTTTCCCCGCCCATCTCTCTCTCCCCGCCCATCTCTCTCTCTCTCCCCGCCCATCTCTCTCTCTCCCCGCCCACCTCTCACTCCCCGCCCACCTCTCTCTCCTCGCCCACCTCTCTCTCCTCGCCCACCTCTCTCTCCTCGCCCACCCCTCTCCGCGCCCATCTCTCTCTCTCTCCCCGCCCATCTCTCTCTCTCCCCGCCCATCTCTCTCTCCCCGCCCATCTCTCTCTCCCCGCCCATCTCTCTCTCCCCGCCCATCTCTCTCTCCCCGCCCATCTCTCTCTCCCCGCCCATCTCTCTCTCCCCGCCCATCTCTCTCCCCACCCATCTCTCTCTCCCCCCGCCCATCTCTCTCTCCCCGCCCATCTCTCTCTCTCTCCCCGCCCATCTCTCTCTCTCTCCCCGCCCATCTCTCTCCCCCCGCCCCCATCTCTCTCCCCCGGCCCCCATCTCTCTCTCTCCCCGCCTATCTCTCTCCCCGCCCATCTCTCTCTCCGCCCATCCCTCTCTCCGCCCATCTCTCTCTGCGCCCATCTCTCTCTCCGCCCATCTCTCTCTCCGCCCATCTCTCTCTCTCCCCGCCCATCTCTCTCCCCGCCCATCTCTCTCCCCATCCATCTCTCTCTCCCCGCCCATCTCTCTCTCCGCCCATCTCTATCATTGACCATCTCTCTCTCCCCGCCCATCTCTCTCTCCCCGCCCATCTCTCTCTCTCCCCGCCCATCTCTCTCTCTCCCCGCCCATCTCTCTCTCTCCCCGCCCATCTCTCTCTCTCTCCCCGCCCATCTCTCTCTCTCTCTCTCTCCCCGCCCATCTCGCTCTCCCCGCCCACCTCTCCATCCATCTTCCCGTCCACCTCTCCATCCATCTCTTCATCCATCTCTATCAGACAGGTAATGGAGATTCAATGTACAAGGGGGTGGCGGCTGTGTAATAAGAATCAAAACACGTCCCTACAAGGCAGGACTGGCCGGATTTACTCGGATCCACGTAGGCCAAGCTGGGGTGCCTGGGCACCGATGGAGAGGGGTGTTATTCCTGGAGCTTGATGTTGTCTCCGAGTAGGTGGGGGATGCAGGTGAGGATCCACGGGCTCCCTTCTCTCGGGGCCTCCCTATTCACCTTCTGGGTTTGGCATCTTGTTCATGGCGAAGAGCAAAACAGAAAGGGAATTGACACGGGAATGGCTTGGAATTGCAGCGTTGGTCAGCAGTACCTTCACAGTAACACAGCTATGTTGGTGAGAGAAAATGAAACTTTTTTTTTCTAGTTGGATCAGCGTTTTGCTATGGTTACTGAGACATTTTAGAGCCAGGCCGTCTTCAAAAGGCCGCAGGGGGAAATTGTGGCTGTATTGTAACAGGCCATCGCAGTACTTGTGTCGAATTTAACGTTGACATGCTGAGGGATGTCCCACAGTAAAATATAGAAACAAGGAACTGCAGATGGTGGTTTACTAAAATAAAGGACACAGAGTATTGGAGTAACTCGGCGGGTCAGGCAGCATCTCTGGAGAAACAGGAATAGGTGATGTTTTGGGTCGATACCCTTCATCAGACATGTCTATGTACACCGATGAGTCAAAACATTATGATCACTGACAGGTGAAGTGAATAATATTGATTATCTTGTTACAATGGCACCTGTCAAGGGGTGGGATATATTAGGCAGCAAGTGAACAGTCAATTCTTGAAGTTGATGTGTTAGATGCAGGAGAAATAGGCAGGAGTATAGACCTGAGCGACTTTGACAAGGGCCAAATTGTTATGGGCAGACGACTGGGTCAGAGCATCTCTGAAACGGCAAGGCTTGTGGGGGGCTCCCGGTCAGCAGTGGTGAGTACCTACCAACCGAGGAGGGACAAACCACAAACTGGTGACAGGGTGTTGGGGCACCCAAGGCTCATCGATGCGCGAGGGCAACGAAGGCTATCCCGTCTGGTCCGAACAGAAAGAAGGTCTACTGTGGCACAAATCACAGAAAATGTTAATGGTGGTCACGGGAGGAATGTGTCACAATACACAGTGCATCGCACCCTACTGCGTAATGGGGCTGCGTAGCCGCAGACTGGTCAGAGTGCCCATGATGACATAATGTTTTGGCTCATCAGTGTATATGTATGTATATTTGTGTATGTATGTGTATAGGAGAGGGGGGGCTGACAGGAAGATGGTTGGACAAAGGCCAGAGATGAAAAGACAGATTTCATTTCTTTGCATGGTTTAAAATTTTCCTACCATGAAACGTGGCATAAAGTAGCTAGTCGGAGAAAGAAGGCTACTCTGCATTCTTCTCACATTGAAAATCAATAATTGTGCATACTGTTTAAGAATTTTCCTTCACACTAATATGACCCACTCTCTTCTCTTTAAAAAAGGCTGCAAACTTATGTTCTGGCTGAGGCTTTGGTTGCTTTGGAAAGCATGACAGCGTACTGAGAAATCCATAGCACAGATATGTACAGTGGTTTTAATCAGCACCAGGGCACATTCATCATTAGACATGCTGTATCTTGCAAAATTCCTCAGTGACAGGAGATACTGTAACCAGGAGGTCACATTTGTAAATTTTTCTTCAATACACCAGTGATTCCACGTGGTAGGTATTTCACTGACTTAAAGTGCTTTGTCCAATCCCATGCCTATGAAAAGCACAGAGAAAAGCAAATTTTCCTCTCTTTTGGATCCTGTATCCAGGCAATGAATGGTACAAGTCAATGACTTTCCTTTCTTCCCCAGTCTCAGATGAAGACCTTTTGTTGATTGGGCTTCAGATCAGAGATGGGGAACCTCTGAGGAATTTGAATTTGCACAACTTTCACTACAAACTTCATTCCCTTTGACTTCTTGATAAGATGAAGAAGCAACCAATTTACCGTACAACACACAACGTTGTTTTGCTTTGATAGACACAAAATGCTGGAGCACCTCAATGGGTCAGGCAGCATCTCTGGGGAAAAAGGATGGGTGATGTTTCCAGTCGGGACCCTTCCTCAGATTTCCTCAGTCCCGACCCGAAACGTCACCCATCCTTTTACTACAGAGATGCTGCCTGAACCGCTGAGTTACTCCAGCACTTTATGTCTATCTTTGGTATAAACCACCATCTACAGCTCTTTGTTTCTATGTTCTTCGATTTACTTTGTCTGTTTAAAAACTGGCATGATAAATTAAGAGACGAGTGTTTTATCGACATATGTCCTGAAACGGAACAATGAAATCCTTACTTGCAGCAGCATAGCATAATATATCAACACAGTGCTCTGTAAACATCAGAATGAACGACAAAAACAGTTCATGCAAATAGTAATGCAAAGACCAAAACAATACCCCCAAGACTATGTAGTGCGGAGTTTAACAGCTTGATGTGTAGGAAGGAACTGCAGGTGCTGATTTACCCCGAAGATAGACCAAAAATGCTGGAGTAACTCAGTGGGTCAGGCAGCATCTCTGGAGGAAAAGGAATAGGTGACATTTTGCGTGGAGACCCTGAAGAAGAGTCTCGACCCAAAACGTCACCTATTCCTTTTTCTCCAGAGTTGCTGCCTGTCCCTCTGAGTTACTGAGTTGGATCAATTGGATGGAAAAAGTCATTATTTTTCAATGTCCAGCATTGCATTCTAGTTCTGAGAAATGCACATTTCATCACATATACATGCACGCACGCACCATATCAGTCGAATTATAGTGAGTAAAGCTGTTACATATAAAATCTAATCTGAATTGGGTCTTGCAATGTATTTGAAAAGAAAGAGGATCTAATACTTTAACAGAACAAAAAACACTTCAGACTTTGTGAGAATTTGGTTTATCATTGTTGCAAAACATCTGCTTTATTCCAAAGCTATAATTGTTTTTTTTAGTTCTCATAATCCTTTAGAATGTTAATGGGTTCTAAACCAAAGGGATTCACTTGATGTGATACAACTTCCTTAAGAGATGTTTTTCTCCTGATTTATTGTGTTAATATATCATGAGCAAAGTGACAGAACATACTTTGAATTTGCCTTTGATACGTTATTTACAGTGTCATCTATTTGGCCCGTCAAACCATGTCATGTTTTTTTCTCCCAGAGGAGCCGCCCAGTCTCCCCTCGCTGTTCTACTTGCTCACATATCCTTTGGTATCAAATTCTCTTCAAATTCTCACTGGCATCAACGACAGATTGTGTAAGAAAATTCCACATTCTACACACTCCTAATTAAAAGGTTTGCAGGTATCAATTGCATTTATATAACGCTTTTTCAAAACCAAGCTTCCCAAAACACTTCACCTGATGGAAGCAAATCCCATCTGGTGATAGAGTTACGAAAAATAAGCCTAAGAAGGATTAAAGAGAAAGTGGATTTGAGGAGACTTAACTTGGGGAGACAAGTAGTAGCTCAAATGCTTGGGCTTCTTAAAGTTTTTGCACAGACAGAGTAATCCTTTCTGGGGGATGCAGATTAAAAATGCTGGAAATTTGGTCTCATTTTCTTAGATACCTGAATCTTCAGAATTGCTTCCTACTTTCTGTGATTTATTTTCTTGTGAGAGAAGTCAGCTGTAGTCTGAGGGCTGAGAGCGGACAGTTAGAGCACTGAAATTAAATGTTGTGTAAACCGACTGTCTGTTTTGAACAGTCTTCATTAAGATACTTTGATTGATATGCTGAGCTGGAGACAAAGTGAGTGGAGAGTGTAGATAGGGGAAGCCTAATTTGTTTAATCACCTCAGCCCGCTCTTTCTGATCTTTCCAGCAAACCTGTTGAAAAGTCCAGTCAGAAGAGTTAGAGAGTTATTACGAGTTATTATACCAAGATCCACTGAGCAATGGCAACAGCCCAGTTTCTGCTTACACTTCTCAAAATAATTATCTTTCTGATAGGAAGGGTCAAGGCGGATTTAGAAAGAGGAGCCTCAGATGAATCTATTTATAATCATCATAGAAATATGGAAACATAGGAAAAATAGATGCAGGAGTAGGCCGTTGGGCCCTTCGAGCCAGCACCATTCAATATGGTGCTCCTTATGGTACCTCCAAAGACGTACAGGTATATAGGTTAATTGGCTGGGTAAATGTAAAAATTGTCCCTAGTGGGTGTAGGATAGTGTTAATGTGCGGGGATCGCTGGGCGGCACGGACTTGGAGGGCCGAAAAGGCCTGTTTCCGGCTGTATATATATAATATGATAATATATGGCTGGACTTTCATATGAGGAAAGACTGGATAGACTGGGCTTGTACTCGCTGGAATTTAGAAGACTGAGGGGGGATCTTATAGAAACATATAAAATTCTTAAGGGGTTGGAGAGACTAGATGCGGGAAGATTGTTCCCGATGTTGGGGGAGTCCAGAACCAGGGGTCACAGCTTAAGGATAAGGGGGAAGTCTTTTAGGACCGAGATGAGAAAACATTTCTTCACACAGAGAGTGGTGAGTCTGTGGAATTCTCTGCCACAGAAGGTAGTTGAGGCCAGTTCATTGGCTATATTTAAGAGGGAGTTAGATGTGGCCCTTTTTGCTAAAGGGATCAGGGGGTATGGAGAGAAGGCAGGTACAGGCTACTGAGCTGGATGATCAGCCATGATCATATTGAATGGCGGTGCAGGCTCGAAGGGCCGAATGGCCTACTCCTGCACCTATTTTCTATGTTTCTATGATCATAGCTGATCATCTAAAATCAGTACCCAGTTCCTGCTTTTCCCCCCATATCTTTTGATTCATTTAGCCCAAAGAGCTAAATCTAACTCTCTTGAAAACTTAGTGAATTGGCCTCCACTGCCTTCTGTGGCAGAGAATTCTACAGATTCACAACTCTCTAGGTGGAAAAATGTTTATATACTATCAATCCCTAAAATAATTAGCAATCCCTAAAAATAACTAATACCAGTAAAAGTTAGTTGTACTAAAGTTAGTTATGCAAAGAACTGCAGTAAATTGATTAAGCATGGCATATTAATTTTCAGTGTCAGTTTGTGCTAAGTTTTCTGACTGTTGGTAAATATACTGAACAAATCAGATTTTAGGAAAGTATTTTTGAATTCCCTTTTCTGTGATCTTTACTGATCTATTGATCTGTGTGGTGTCTCCACAGCCCTCTTGGGTGGAGAATTCAAAACATTCACTGTGGGGTGGATGAAGTAATTGCTTCTCATCTCCATCCAGAATGACTAACCCATTATTTTGAGAAAGAGTCGCTTGATTCTAGACAAACATCCAGAAAAAACATCATCCCTGTCAAGCCCCATGAGAACTTTGAATGTTTCAATGAGATCTCTCATTCTTCTAAACACTTTTTCTTCTTCTGACAGGGTAACTATTCTATTCTATATCTTCTCTATATACTAAAACTCTCAATTGTTTGTTTGTTTCTTTGTTCCTGAACTACAGCCAAAACGGTACGCGATAGCGCAACAGTTTTAGGCCAACCGTACTCACCATCGTCCCTTTGATGCTAATGGAAGAAGTTTCATTGAAATCGGCGTTATATTTTTAAAGTTATTCACATTTTAAAGTTTAAACCCTAGGGAGAGAGGGGGCAGGGAGGGAGGGGGGGAGAAGGGGGGTTGAGGGGGATGGAGTGGGGGGAGGAAGTAGGGGAGGGGGGTTGGGAGGGAGGGGGAGGGTGCTGCACCAATGCAGGAACGGTTTGGGTCCACTTGGTCTATTATATAAACATAGCACAAAAAGTAAGGAAATTTGTGTTTGGTAGATTATTTCTTTGTTGTAACAATGCTTCTTGGCAATAAATCTTATACCGTTGGAAAGCCTGTTTATTTCCCTTTTAAATGGTGCCACATTTGTAAGGAACATGCATTTGTGGGATGAGCAGCAGAGCTGAGTATGTGGGTTGCGCCCATGAAAAATCTGCCAAATCTTCTCTGCCAATGCCAAACAGCTTATTCTGCCATTGACTCTTGTTCGGTGTTGTTTGGTGGATTGGATGATTGAAGTCTGAAGAAACAAGACATATTGGCAATTTAACAATTTATTCATTTAATAAACAGGAGCCTCAGTAGCGTGTGGAAGAACCATACACAGCCACAACAGCCTGGCACCTCCTACTCATGCTGGTCACCAGCCTGGTCACACACTGTTGTGGGATGGCATCCCATTCTTCAACCAGCATTTGTCGCAAGTCAGCCAACGTGGTTGTGTTGGTCACTCTGGCACGAACAGCACGCCCAAGCTGATCCCACAAGTGTTCAATGGGGTTGAGGTCAGGACTGCTGGCAGGCCATTCCATCCTCTCCACTCCCAAATTGTGGAGGTAGTCTCTGAGAAACCCTGCTCTGTGGGGGCGAGCATTGTCATCTTGGAGGATAGAGTTCGGTCCCAGACTGTGGAGATATGGGATTGCCACTGGTTGCAGAATCTCATCTCGATATCTCTGCATTGAGATTGCCTCCAATGATGACAAGCCTCGTTTTTCCAGTGAGGGAGATGCCGCCCCACACCATCACACTGCCTCCACCAAAAGATGTTACTCTATCGGTGCAGCAATCAGCATAGCGTTCTCCGCGTCTTCTCCACACTTTGAACCTATGATCCAACTGCCGTAGGCAGAATCTGGACTCATCGCTGAACATAACGTTCCTCCACATGTTCAGGTTCCAGTGCACGTGTTGCCGACACCAGCGCAAACGGGCCTGACGGTGAAGGGCAGTCATGGCAGGCCTCCTGGCAGCCCTATGAGACCGGAGATCGGCTGCGTGCAGTCTGTTCCGATTTGTCTGGGCTGAGAGCCGTCGGCCATATCGTCCTGCAAACCTTGACTGCAAATCTGTAGAAGACAGCCTACAGTTCCTAAGTGCTGACAGGGTGAGGAAACGGTCTTCTTCGGGTGTCGTCTGCTTGGGACGCCTACTTCGCGGCCTGTCTCTGACATCCCCCGTTATATGGAACTTGGCCTTCACTTTGGAGATGGTACTAGGGCTCACTCCAAATAATGCCGCAACTTGGTTTTGCGGTACACCAGCTTGAAGTTGCCCTATCGCACGGGCCCTATCCAGATCAGTCAAACGTGGCATGCCGATTCTTGGAGCAGACACCTACTGACCACTGTAGCAGGGCCCACGCTCACAGATGCTGCCAATCAGGCACCTGATTGTCAGCACCTGGGGGTACCAGAAGCTCAAAACAAGAGTCAATAGCAACAGCAGAATAAGCTGTTTGGCATTGGCAGAGAAGATTTGGCAAATTTTTAATGGGCACAACCCATATACTCAGCTCGGCTGCTCATCCCACAAATGCATGTTCCTTACAAACGTGGCACCATTTAAAAGGGAAATAAACAGGCTTTCCAACGGTATAAGATTTATTGCCAAGAAGCATTGTTACAACAAAGAAATAATCTACCAAACACAAATCTCCTTACTTTTTGTGCTATGTTTATATTACTAAAACTCTCATCTTGTTATGTCCATATGTTTGTGCCGTAGTTGTTTCTTTGTGCGGTTGTTTCTTTGTGCGGTTTACATCCACAACAAAACAGTACACGATAGCGTGACAATTTTAGGCCCACCTTACTCACCTTTGTCCTGGGGAGTGTTTAACACAAGTTTCATTCAAATTGGTCTTACATTTTTGAAGTTATTGTTAAAATAAAGTTTAAAAATTCACTTTCTCACTTACCTTGCCCATGTTCAGCGTTCACATCACATCACATCACATCACATCACATCACATCACATCACATCACATATGGACCCGTCCGAGTGACGGGAGCGTCGCTGATGCGCTGATTAGTTACTGGCTCTTCCCGCTCCGTGCCCTGGTTGTCTGTCGGTGCTTCTTCATTGCGATTTTCATTGAGATTTATTTTTATTTTTTAAAGCCATTTATTTTAAAGAGAAACGTGATTTTCCCACGTCAAAGTGGGAAACCCAACGAGGAATGTGCCCCAACGGGTCCACTTGGTCCAGTAGACCCAAAATGTTTAATCATCCCTCAGAGATCAACACCACTCTTCCTACTTCTAGTCCTCCCATTGCAGTACTCTGTAAACTGCGTTAAAGGTTTCAGTGGAAGATAATCCTCATGATATCAACAGTAATTTGCTGGGATGAACAGAAAATTGGTTGACCAACAAGAAACAACGTTTGCAAGAATGGGTCATTTTCTCTTTAATAAGATGTTAACAGGGGCCTCAACTATATAAATGACTACGGTTGTTACATTTGCTATTGACACAGAGGTGGGAATAAGTGGTGAAGAGGATGTTGGCCTGAAGGGACTACAGTTGTTACATTTGCTATTGACACAGAGGTGGGAATAATTGGATCTGTGTGTACCAGTGCATGATTGATCAGCAAGTACAGCAAGTAATTAAGAAAACCAGTATATTATTATCAATTTTTTGCTCGGAATATAAAACTAGGAAGGTTATGGTTTACATATTTCGGGCATTGGTGAGACCATATTTGGAGTCCTATGTAAGTTCGGGCAGATTTAGAGCAATAAGGTACCTTGATTGAAACATAAGCTCCTAAGAGATCCTGTTATAATGGATAAGATAGAGGTAGAGAGATTTTTGATGAGCAACAGGGTGAAAGATTACTATAGGGTGATAGGAATACAGAGTTGAAGATCCATCAGATTGGCCATCATCTAATTAAATGGTAGGACAAGCTTGAAGCTCTGCTTCTCATTTGTTTGTTCACATGCCCCTATATCAAAAAAAAGTTGCTGATTAATATTTAATCAATACTGCGTTTCTTTTTATGAGAACTTGCTGTGTTGTGATGGGTTTACTGCATTATAAGAGTGGATATGCTTGAAAAGTGCTTCTCTGTGTGTATTTCATTAGGACATCTTGAAAAGACGAGAAAGGGTTCCCTATAAATGCTTGTCTGTTTTTCTTGTAAGTGAACTTGACGATAAAAAGCCAGTCAGAAACTGGCTGTCTACTCAACAGAAAATGCTTTGGCAGACTGCAGAGTACTATAAAAGTCTCAGAAAGGTGTAGGACAATTTATTGAAAAGGCTGCAACAGGTGGAAGATGCATCATAATATTTGGGTAGGAGTTCAATAAAAGGACATCAGCTGTTGATGAGAATTTTTTAATGATTCCAATGCACTAATTCCCTGCAAGTAAGCGTGCAGGTGGCGAGACCTATAAAAGGTTAACAACATCTGAGATTTTACAAATAAGGACATTTTGCTCAGGGGTGTTGATAATTAAGGCAATGAATAGACTGATCTCGTCCATCTCCTATATGGTTAGAATGAAATGCCTCCAGAGATAAAGGCTACTGCCTCAGAGGCAGAAGAAAAGCTAAAGGTTTAGTAGCTAAAATAAGAGTAAAATGTGCAATTAGTTTCAAAGCCTTGCAAGTACTGGATTATTTCTGTGGCCAACTGTTTACAGGTTATTATGCAGCAAACTAAATATAAATCCAAAACTTGAAGTCAATGGTGAAGCAAGAAAGCTCACCAATGACCTCAAACAAAAGCTTTGCACAACCGTGCTGTGATACGTGGTGAGAATTTCCCCCCTTAGGATGGAGTCAAGCTTCCAACATCAAGGGAGTGAATGAGTCAGTCATGTTAAAGGGTTCTCACAGGCAGCAAACCAGGAATGAAAAATCACAATTTCGAGTTAACTTTTACAACATTATACATGTGCTTTGTGAATCTTTGAACCTTCAAGTGTAATTAAGATAGATATTGATATTTCCTAAAGAGTTTTAAAAATTATAATTTTTAAACCATTTCTGATTTAAAATAAGATAGACACAAAATGCTGGAGTAACTCAGCAGGTCAAGCAGCATCTCTGGAGAGAAGGAATGGATGACGTTTCGGGTCGAGACCCTTCCTCAGACTGATTTAAATTATCTATATCAGAGGAACTTACTGGATACCATCTTTAGGGCTGTATGGCTTGCTAAATGTGATTTGCTTATAAAACAAAAACTCAACTGGAAATCAAGCAGCAAAACACAACATTTGTCAGAATACATTGCAGCAGTCTTGTTTGGGATTTCTAATTTCTGATTTGAACTTCAGATGTGTAAGAATATATAGAAGTTCCTGGAGCTGATAGTTTTGCTATCATTACTATAAAATACAGGTTTTTGCAACTTTGTGTTGAAGTGTATGAAGCATTGGCCCACTGTGATAATTTATCAATAGATGTCACAATCTGAATCGTTATGCTAATTGCCAGTACACCATCTAAATGCTTCATTTCCTTTTCCTTTATCTGAGTTTTGCAGCACATTGATAAGTGTCTATCATTCAGATCGTGCATTAAAAACAAATGGCAAGGTTCATCCGAACAGCCAGTGAATTTGACAGGAAGTGCAATCATTACATATTAATGATGTGATCATGTGGTCAAAGGTTTCTTTGAATTGACACGGGTTGAATATTAGATGTGGGATGCCTTTCATTCATCTGCAGTGCCTTATGTGTGCGTTCTTAATGATTTATGAGGCTTTGGGTACCTGATCATTCCCATCCCATCATAGTTCATAAGTATGTAGATAGGATTTCACACCTCCCACAGCCGGCCAAGGTTAGGGGACTTAATAAAATGGCAGCTTTTTAGATGACAGACAAGGGTCACTTCCGATTCCCAGGTTTGTTTGATGGTGCCCATACCCTTGCCAGGTACCTTGCTGGTTAATCTTCCAGTGCATTATTTTACTTTCTAAAAAGAATCTAATCTTCATGGATATCAGCCATTCTGGAAGTAACCACTCCATCTGGAAAGGTATCCTGACTCTCTGTGCAATGAAGCTGTTAGAGGCTCCCTTGTTGGGTGTCTCTGCTGGCCTTTATTCTAGGTTTGTAAGGATTAAACCCTTTAATCAGATTAAACAGAGTGGCCTTGGCCTCATTTTCTTTTCTTTTCATGGCTCATGGTAAGAGAGCACTTGAAAGACTGAGAATGTATTTAAGACAGTTGTATATGGTTCTAAAATCCAGAACTTGGACCGAAATCCCCCCCAAAATAAAACATAATATACAGGAATTTGCTTGTCCAAGATTCAAAGTAGCACTCCAAATTTGCTAGGAAAGTTGGACTGTATCCATACAAGAAAACTGAACGTGACCCTGGGCTAAACTAACTCCGGGTGTCAGAGCACTCAAAATGAGCGTGTTAGTTCAAGATATGCTTTTTAAACTATACAAAAATAAACATAGCTGATATGCAGGATATAGTGCTATAATTACTGTCAATTTGGATTTTTTGAAAACTGTTGTCATGACTCCATTAATGTAAAACAGATGTCTTTTTGGTGTTGGATTAAATTTCACTTTCTGATTTGTATTTCTCCTTCTTTCCAGATCCGATGACTACCGAATGAAGTGAATGCATTCCCAAAAGAAGATGAAGATAATCCAAAAATCTATTTATTTTTCACGGTTCTGGTTCTCAGAATTAAAAGTGGCTTCTTTCCCTTACCTTCCTCTGGTGCGAGTCTTAAATCTCAACAAACACTCAATAAATATATGGTTCAAGGCTGAAAGGAATAGATTTTGTCAAATAACAAAAAGTGGAAAAACCTTGAAGCAAAATGGGTAAACAAAGTTGTACAAAAGGAGTAAAACAGGGTGTGTAAGAAAGAACTGCAGATGCTGGTTTAAACTCAAAGATAGACAAAAAATGCTGGAGTAACTCAGCAAGACAGGCAGCATCTCAACAGGGCGACAGATTCCTTCTGAATCAATAGCAGGAGAGGTAAGACGTAGAGAGGGGACACTGCATTTAGTAGTGGATGATTTTACATGTCCATATATGTGGTAAAGCTTCATTATTCATCTTCCACAATATGTCTTAATCCCACCTTCATTGCTATTTCTCGCTCGTAAGACTAACAAGTTGACATTTAGTTAGGTGGCTAGAACCTTTTGTATCGACAGTGAACTGATGGGTTCTCCTCATTCTTTTGCTGAGGATCTCTGAGACAAGCTTCTGCATTTGTCTGGGTGACCAGCCACACAAGGCTTTTCTTCATTCTCCGCCCAGAGATGGTTTCATTGCAACTCCCTTAAGATACTCCGCCAAGGTTCAGTGTTCACCAGCCTTCAAGCCTAATGTGCCTCAGAGGGATCAATGTTGTTGATCCCAACTTTTGTACAAGCATATCTGTCATTCTCACTGCCCTTCATATCCATCATTGTCCTTCGACTGCCAAGATGTGATGGATTGTGAAATCCGCACCTAGACTGCATTGCAACCAATTTTCTCATGGGAACATCTGAGCCAGTGGATTGAAAACAACTTCAATCACAAAGGACAGTGCCCACTGAGCCATACAATCCTCTGTTCATTTTGTTTCAACATGGCAATCAAATCCAGTGAAAGAAAGCTGTATTTTTTTTAAATAATGCAAATTTGATCCTGATGCTAGTTTGAAGAACAGACAGGTTTGAAGATACTTGACTCTCACATGAGCAGACAACTTGGAGAGTTCCAAATTCCAGAATTCCTGGTTAAACAGTTGGTGACTAATCCTGCAGTTTAATGTCTACATCCCAGCCACAGGGAAGCAGACGATTGAAGTCAATGAGAGAGCAAGAGGAGAGAGAAGTGTGACTTTTCAGCAGTGGTATGTGTTGTACTTCGTGGTCCGGTACCTGTTGTACCTTTAGTGACCCTGGACGGACCACAAGTACACTTGTGTAAAAGGTTACATTGCTGGAGCTCAACTCCAGGCTGTTTATTCCGTGGCCACCTGCATCCAGAGTGACCGCCTAATCACACCCATCACTTATATACACAGCCATACAAAGTAGTTCTTGGATACACAAAGTAGTCCCAGCAATATCACAACATCCCTCTTGTCTTAAATATTACAACATCCCCCTTGTCTTATATAAAATTGTTTTCTTTACCATTCGAGGGCTAAAATATATTTAACACACAAAACCAAAACACCATTGCTTTTTGCAAACAACTAAACACAATTAAACACAATACCTTTTTTCGCCATCATGGTGGTCACTCCTCTGCTGAATTTCACTCATCGCCGGGTGGTCACTCACTCCGTGTGGTCACTCACTCCGTGTGGTCACTCATCTCCGGGTGGTCACTCATCTCCGTGCGGTCACTCACTCTGTGTGGTCACTCCACAGATATATACATTTATACAAAAGCATCAAATACAATACATTAAGCTTTCAGTACACAGATCACTACACAGGTCATTAAACACAAAATATTCATTTTGTTCCATATCTTCCCCTCAAGAAGACGTGCTGTGTAGATCAAACGTAGTGTAGGCTCTAGATGCTCCACCACCATGATTTGCCTGCCACTGCTGGCCTCCCACTGCTGGGCTCCCACTGCTGGGCTGGCACTGCTGGGCTCCCACTGCTGGGCTCCCACTGCTGGGCTGGCACTGCTGGGCTCCCACTGCTGGGTTGGCACTGCTGGGCTCCCACTGCTGGGCTGGCACTGTTGGGCTCCCACTGCTGGAATCGCGGTGCGATCGCGCCTCCGCTGCAGTGCGCACTGGCCCCGCCCACAGGTGCTCCCCGGCAGCTGCCGTTCAACTTTTCGAACGCGCTGCCGCTGGCCCCGCCCACAGGTGCTCCCGGCAGCTGCCGCGCAATTCCAACGCGCTGCCGCTGCCTCGGGCCCAGGGCCGTCCCGACTCTACAGTCGACGCGCCTGGGTAAGTATTTAGTGCCTCGGCCTTACCGGCCGCCGCACCTCCGCGGGTGGTCGGTCCCTCCAGTCGCCGACCCCCTCCGGTCGCCGCACACCTCCATGGGTGTCGGTCTCCTCCGGGGCTCTCCCGGACGCCGCACACCTCCGTGGGTGTCAGCCTCCCCCGGGGCTCTCCCGGTCGCCGCACACCTCCGTGGGTGTCGGTCTCCTCCGGGGCTCTCACGGTCGCCGCACACCTCCGCGGGTGTCGGTCTTCCCCGGTCACCGCACACCTCCGTGGGTGTCGGGTCTCCCGGTCTTCCCTGGTCACCGCACATCTTCGTGTGTGTCGGGTCTCCCGGTCTCTCCCCCGCGAAGCAGTCGCAGGCTTCTAATCTCGGGCCTACACAGGTGCTGGGGCGCGACGTGGGCCTACACGCACCGCCCTCAGCAGCTTGCAGCGTCACGTCGGCAACTCGGTGCTGACTACTGAGCAGGTAACTATACCAACTCACACTGGCCCTGTCGGGATGCACTCCAAACGTCCCGTACCGAGCTGGAAACTTTTCTTTTGTTTTGTTTCCCTTCAGGGCTTTTTTTTTTCTTCTTCTTTTTCTTCTTCTTTTTAACCTTTTCTGCTCGGGCATGCTTCATTCCCTCCCTAGGCGAAACACCAAGCCGCTGCCACCATGTTGTACCTTTAGTGACTCTGGACGGACCACAAGTACACTTGTGTAAAAGGTTACATTGCTGGAGCTCAACTCCAGGCTGTTTATTCCGTGGCCACCTGCATCCAGAATGACCGCCTAATCACACCCATCACTTATATACACAGCCATACAAAGTAGTTCTTGGATACACAAAGTAGTCCCAGCAATATCACAACAGTATGCACTGTAAATTATGGATTTGTGCAGCCCCAACCACTTTTGAAGGTCTCGACATTGCCCAGCAGTAGACAGAAATTGTCAGACTTGTGACTAACTCTGGCACAAGTTTCTCTCACCACTTCACTCGGTTGATGCCAGTCTCAGCCAATTTACAGACCAAAAATAACAGAGGTTTGTTTAATCTAACATTGCAGTGTTGCTTCATTGGGCCGATGCAATCTTGCACGAGCAGTGATAGTGAGGATTGCAACTTGTGTGCCCTGAAGGAATTGCCCTTTAATTGATCCTTTATTATTAGTGTAAGCCATGCCTCAGTGGGAGTACAATGCCAGAAGTGTGTGTGCTTGAATCTCATTCCAGAGGGTTAAATACAGGAACCTAGGCTGACACTCTGGTGCTAAAGAAGAGCTGCATCAAAGATGTGCTGCCTTGTTGTAGAACATGCTACACCAAGGCTATGTGTGCCTCTTCAGATCAATAGATCCCAATACGCTATTTTGACGTGCACAAATGTTCTCCCTGATGTCCTGGGTGAAATCAACCCGGCAGTGAATGCCACGGTGTGGATTATCCAGTCACTTTACCACATAGCTGTTAGTGGGAGGTGACCGGATACAGAATTACAAGTTGTATTTCCTTAAAAAAAGGCGATCCATTGGGTTTTCCCCGCACAGGTTTGAATCCTGCCGACTACAGGAGCAGCAGGTCCACCCGGAGAAACCACGGTGGGTGTGTGTGTGTGTAATTTAAGAAGTGATCACTGCTTCATAGGTTTTAAGATTGTTTTGAATAAGGACAGGTCTGGATGTTGGGGGAAGGTCTTAATTCGGCCAAGGCAGATTACAATATCATGAGGCAGGAGCTAAGGGAGAATAGATTGGGAGCAGTTGTTATTGAGTCAGTCCACAGATGACATGTGGGAGTCATTTATAAGCGAGCTGATCAAAGTGCAGGGTCAGCCTGTTCCAGCAAGGAGGAGGGATAAGGAAGACAAGGTAAGGGAACTGTGGATGACCAAGGAAGTTGTAAATTTGGTCAGGAAGAAAAAGGAAACGTCTGTCAGGTTTAAGAAGGTGGCATCAGGCGGGTCTTATAACTAATAGAAAGCGAGTAGGAAAAAACTCAAACGGGCGATTAGAAGCACCAAAAGGGGCCATGAAAGGTCATTGGCTAGTCAGATTAAGGAATATCCCAAGGCTTTTTCAATGTATATTAAAAACAAGAGGGAGACAGTGGGACCCCTCAAAGATAAAGAAGGGAATTTCTGCTTGCAGTTGGAGGATGTAGGTGAGGTACTAAATGAGTATATTCATTAACTTTGCATCTTTATTAACTGAGTTCTTGGAGAACAGTGAGATCAGTGCGGAAAATACAAATATGCTCGGACAATTTGAAATTGAGAAGGAAGTGGTGTGAGACTCTTGAAGAACATTAAGGTGGGGAAGTCCCCAGGGCCTGATGAGATCTATCCCAGATTATTTAGGGAGGTATAAGAGGAGATTGTTGGAACCTAGAAAGGATCTTTGATTCTTCCCTAGCAACAGGAGAGGACTGGAGAGTGGCCAATGTTCCTTTGTTTAAGAAAAGAAGTAGACAAAATCCAGGGAACTATAGGCCAGTGAGCCTCCTGTCAATAGTAGGGAAACTATTGGAGAGAATCCTTCAAGATAGGATTTATCCCCAATTGGACGTGGCAGGATATGTCTCACTGTCTTGATTGAATTTTTTGAGGTGACAAAGGAGACTGATGAAATAGAGCAGCAGATAATGTATACATAGATTTTAGTAAGGTTTTTGATAAGGTCCATTATGGTAGGTTGATCCAGAAGATTAAAACGTATGGGATACACAATGACTAGGTTGTGTAGATTCGGAACTGGTTTATTCGTAGAAGACAGAGGGTTGTGATGGATGATAGATATTCTGGCTGGACGTCTGTGACCAGTGAAGTTTTGCAGGGATCTGTACTGGAACCTCTGCTATTTGTGATATATATAAAACGGTGGAAAGAACCACAGGGCAGGAATTCCAGAGTAACCTAGACGTAAATGTAGATAGGTTAGCGAGTAAGTTTGCTGACGACACCTAAATTGGAGGAGTTGCTGACAATGAGGAAGGCTGTAGTAGACACAGCGGGATATAGAAAAACTGCAGAAATGGGCAGAGAAATGGCAGGTGGAGTTTAACACGAGCAACTGTGAGGTTTTGCAATTTGAAAAGTTGAATGTAAGGAAAAAGTATACAGTTAATGGCAAGACCCTTAACAGCATTGATGAGTAGAAGGATCTTGGACACAAGTTCATAACTCATTGAAGGTGGCAACACAAGTAGATAGGGTGATAAATGAGGTATATGCTATGCTTGCCTCCATTGCTAGGGGCATTGAATATATGAGCCAGTAAGTCATGATGCCACTCTATAAGATTTTGGTTAGGTCGCATTTGGAGTATTCTGTGTAGTTCTGGTTGCCCCAATACAGGAAAGATCTGGAGGCTTTGGAGATGGTGCAGAGGAGATTTAGCAGAAACCTGCCTGGATTATTAGGGAGATGTTGGATGGACTTGGATTGTTTTCTCTAGAATGTTGGAGGTTGAAAGGAGCCTTGATAGGTACATAGATTTATGAGAGGCATAGATAGGGTATACAGTCAGAACCTTTTACCCCAGGGTGGAAATGTCCAACGCTAGAGGGCACAGCTCAAGGGTAAGAGGGGGAAAGTTTAATAGAGAAGTACAGGGCAAGTTTTTACACAGAATGGTGGGTGCCTGGAATGCATTGCCAAGGGGGGTGGTGGAGGCAGATACGATAGTGGCATTTAAGAGGCTTTTCATTACGCATGTGGAAGTGCAAGGAATAGAGGGATGTGGAGGCAGATACGATAGTGGCATTTAAGAGGCTTTTCATTACGCATGTGGAAGTGCAAGGAATAGAGGGATGTGGATCATGTACAGGCATATGAGATCACTTTAGCTAGGTATCATATTCAACACAAACATTTGGATGATGGGCCCATTCCTGTGCTGTACTATTCTATGTTTCTAAATTTCTTAAAACAATTCATTGAGTGAAACCCATTTTGATATTTCCTGAGGTTCTGGAAATAACAGTATATAACAGTATATAACAGTATAACAGAACTTTATTGTCATTCGGTATAAATACCGAACGAAATTTCAGCAGTCACAAGACACAGCAAAAAAGAAAAGAACACAGGACACACGACCCCAACACAAACATCCATCACAGTGACTCCAAACACCCCCTCACTGTGATGGAAGGCAACAAAACTTCCACTATTGAAGTTGTCTTTAACAGCCTTTGCAACTATATCCACCAGTAAGTAGTTTGAAGGTGATGATCAATTCAAGATGCTAATTGCAAAGTGGTGAGTTAATCCAGGCAGGTTTCTGCTAAATCTCCTCTGCACCATCTCCAAAGCCTCCAGATCTTTCCTGTATTGGGGCAACCAGAACTACACAGAATACTCCAAATGCGACCTAACCAATATGGAAATATACAGGAAATATGCAGGAAAATAAGTGTTGAACATAGATTGTCTTTTGGAAGTTATAAGCATTGAGGACATTTTAAGTATGTGCCCAGGAATAGTAATGCAAAATTGTAATAGTAATGGATGATAGTAATAGTAATAGAAAAGGCTGGGCAGCTAATCATGTCAAGTCATCTCAAACAACAATAGCCATCTCAAACAACCAGGAAAAAGAGAACAACGATTATAACAAACAATTTATCTGTCTTATACAGAACAGGATTCAGATTGGAATATGAACAAGATTGAGATATTTGTTCTTTTAAGAATAAACTAAAATTAAAATGCATCAGATATTTAAACAGCTATTTGAGAGAATGACTATTTAAGGTAAAAATATTCTAGATAGGTTGTTAAGCAGTAATTATGCCTTGGTACATTTAAAAACTCATAGACTTCATGCCTAACATTTTCAAGCCTCTTTATAGCGAGAATAGTTTATAACTAGCTAAAATTCACATAATCACTGCAATTGCTGAAAGATGTTATGAATTCCCCCAGTGACTGGTGCCATGTGCAGGCTTAATACTTAACTGATACTATTACTGCTTGCCAAGTTTCATTCATAAGTTTCAAGACCATAGAATGTTTTGTGCTTGAAACATTTTGTCAGCATCTTTATTGTTTGTGACTCTTTTCAATCCACATTGCTCCTTAATGAATGGTGGCTTTGTTCTCTGCCAAGTCTAATCTGAACACTTATTATTCCAGTTTATCATCTCTTTTTAACTGTTTTATTCATAAAGTTGATCTTGATTCCTTACTCACACCAACACAACTCAGGGTCAATGTTTTCAATGCAGGCTTTGTAATATACATATAGTGGTCGCATTTTCTCTTAGTGTCTCATGTGAGGGAAGGAAAACATTGTATTTGTCACTGCAAATTAATAGTTGGTAAGTTCAGTTCATTATGTGCTAGGTTCATAAGCAATAATTTGTGTGAAGTTACCTACTCTAACTCTGAGAGGG
Source organism: Rhinoraja longicauda (assembly GCF_053455715.1). Taxonomy (NCBI): domain Eukaryota; kingdom Metazoa; phylum Chordata; class Chondrichthyes; order Rajiformes; family Arhynchobatidae; genus Rhinoraja; species Rhinoraja longicauda. Next base: position 45,535,792 of record NC_135956.1, on the reverse strand, counting down.
TCATTCCATTCTTTGTATCATCAAGTGCATTAGAGGCGTGTGCAGTCGTTCCAAACAAAGGTGAGAACTTCAGGGAAGGACCAGTTCTCGTGCTTGCCTTTGCTGAGATTTTGAAGCATGTGGGGCGATGAGCTGAGGGCCAGAGCGAAGATCAAAGACATTTCTGTCATTTAGACAGAACAAAATCGTACAGGGCTGTTTGAATTTTCTTGCCTCTGGTTACGATGGCAGCAGATGAGCACTTTGTGAAAACAGTGAGTATGTGCGTAGCCTTTCCCTATGGATATCATATGATTGTCAATCATGGACAATCTTTCAGTGTTCTTGCTGTAAACTTCTCAAACACCTTGCACAACTTAGATTTATCAAATGCCATTCTCATATAATAACTATTGGCCTCTGAAACCCACCATGTGTTTACAACATTTGCGAATGCCATTCAGCATATTTTAACTGGCCCAGACTGGTCCCTTTCAGAGTTGAGGTTAGCAGCAAGTTATTTTATTTGAAACCTGCTGCTAATGGCATTTCTTTTAAGATTAGATTCAATGAGACATCACCGTATTATAACTTACCCAGCCCACCCATTGAACACAGGGACCTGAACCATAAGCAGTCAAAAAATACTGAAATATAAGCCTTTTATGACTTGTACATTAAAAATGTTTATGCTGGCCAGTCTTGAAAGTTTTATTTCTATCATTTTGCGGCATAGTGGCGCAGCGGTAGAATTGCTGCCTTACAGTGCCAGAGACCCGGGTTGGATTCTGACAATGGGTGCTGTCCGTACGGAGTTTGTACGTTCTCCCTGTGACTGCACGGGTTTCCTCTGGATGCTCCAGTTTCCTCCCACATTACAAAGACGTGCAGGTTTGTAGGTAAATTGGCTTCTGTAAATTAACCCCAGTGTGTTGGATAGCAATGCAGTATGGGTGATTGCTGGTTGGTATGGACTCAGTGGGCTGAAGGACCTGTTTCCATGCTGTATCTCCAAAACTAAAAATAAATTTGCCTAGACTTAAGAACAATCCCACAACCAATTTCAGCCAACTATTGTCATTGTCAAAGGAACAAAGGTTTAATGAAGAATAGGCACAAAAAGCTGGAGTAACTCAGCGGGACAGGCAGCATTTCTGGAGAGAAGGAATGGATGACGTTTCGGGTCGAGACCCTTATTTCTTCTTTCCAGAGATGCTGCTTGTCATGCTGAGTTACTCCAGCTTTTTGTGTCTATTCTTCATTAAACCATTGACAATGACAATCTTTGACTGAAATTAGTTGTGGGATTGTTCTTAAATCTAGGCAAATGTAGTTTTATGTTTGGAGATACAGCATGGATGTACTGTCTCATTTGAAACAGAAGCTTGGTTTGCCCTCTCAGGTAGATATTAAAAAATCCCACGAGCAGGGATTTTCTCTCCAGTGTCCTGGCCAATATACTAAATCAGCAAGCACTAAAGAATGAATAATTTGGTGGTTGCCACATGACTGTTGAAGGGACCTTTGGAGATCTTTAGAGATCTACTTCTCTTTAGATTATGGGTTAAATTACTCAAAAATGAATGTGTATTTAAGTATTTGCATAGTTATGCTGTTGCAAGGATTTTAATATTTCCACATGTTTAAGAGTTAGTTTTCTGACATGTTTATAAGGAAAATTCAGATTTAATCTTGATAATTTGCATCAATTGCAATTTGGAAATTTATATAAAAGGAATCCACTGTCATTAAACCGCTCAAGGGGATTGGACCTTTTGCAGATTCGTGACTTCTACCAGATATGCACTTCCAGAAAGACAGAAATATCAATCTTGACCTTCTGCCATTACATAAAGCAGAATGACATATTCTGTGCGTCCCAACACTTAAACAAGCTAGACATAAAATGCTGGAGTAACTCAGCTAGACAGGCAGCATCTCTGGAGAGAAGGAATGGGTGACATTTCGGGTCGAGACCCTTCTTCAGACTGATGTCAGGGGAGTGGATGGTTCGGGGATACGATGTAGTCGGAGACAGTAACACTGATGGGAGAACTGGGAAGGGAAGGGGATGGTGAGAGAGGGAAAACAAGGGCTACTTGAAGTGAGAGAAGTCAATGTTCATACCACTGGGGTGTAAGCTACCCGTGAAATATGAGGTAATGTCCCGCTAATCCAGCATTTCGTGTCTATCCGATTTAAACCAGCATCTGCAGTTCTTTCCTACGCACAAATGATTTTGCCATCTGGCTTGTATTGATATTTATACCTTGTATTCCTCTGACCTTGCTTCACACACCATATTAGTATGTCCTCCACCTCTCATGTACATTCTGCCTCCCATTGTGCACCATGTTAAGGGCCTGTCCCACTTTAGGCGATTTTAAGGCGACTGCCGGCGACTAGGCTGTCGCCGACAGTTCGCCGGGTATCGCGGGCATGATCGTGAGAAATCATCCAGAGTGAAATTTCTCGGCGACAGCTGGCTTGTCGCCAGGTATCGTTGCTTATTGTGGGCGCTGTCGCCTGCTGTCCCCAGGTTTGCTAAGTTCTCTTAGATGCATTTAGAAGCACATTATATTAAAATAAGTAAAGTCACTTTAAAATACCATAAAATGCTTGTGTTTAACCAATTTATTTACCGTCAGGACATTTGACAGGTAGATTGGAGGCGACAGTTTGACAGTCAGGTAAGCTTGGGAATTTTCGCGATGTTTATGGCCATCAGCGATTACATTTAAAGTGGGCTCCAACCCAGATATGCAACCCAGAAACCAGATATGCATCTCCCGTACATTTTCAAAGAATGCCCACACACTTTTCACAAAAATCCACTTAACCACTTTAAAAAAAAATTTTTTTAATACAGCTATTAGTAAACTGGAAGTAAATCCAGTTTATGCCTTGTTACAGTGATGCTTGGTTTTTAAGTAACCCATACAAGATGTTATAGTTCAAAACTCTCAAGTACTTACCGACTTGTCAGTGATTTCAGCGAAAATTAAGACGCCAGAGAAGCATTGACAGCGTGGGAATTTTGCGATGTTTCTTAAGACGCTGTAATCTCGACCTGACTCGGCATTGTCGTGGTCATTGTCGTCGGGTAAAAGAAAAGTTCGGCAATCTGGTACGACTTTGACAGTCGCCTTAAAATCGCTTAAAGTGGGACAGGCCCTTTACTTGCCTTGGACATTCCCAGCAATTGTGAGCTAAATCCCTCTCTGGATAAATATGTTGGTGTTGAATTTCCCTTTGAAATCATTTGTATTACCCCTGCTTTCATAGTAGCTCTGTACATTCACCATTCATCTATTAAGAATGCAGATTTTTATATTAAATGTATTTGATGACCTATTGCATACGTTGGTATAGAAACAACCATTTATGAGAAGGGGCGAGTATGAGGTATAATCCCATCCCAAGTAGGATTTCTTTCCAAAGCTCTGATAAAATGAAAACCCAGCATCCTAATTAGTTCACTCCAGTCAGAATTAGATCACATTGTCCATTTTGGTCAGAGACATTAATGTTTTTATCACAATACTTCCAATTTCTAAAACTGTTACAGCTTATGTAAACGAAACACTGACCCAAGTTGTTATAGAGTCATGGAGTGTGGAAACGAGCCTTTCAGCCCAAAGTGCCCACAACGAACAACACGTCCCATCTACACTAGTCCCACCTGCTTGCGTTTAGCCCATATCCCTCTAAACCAGTGGTGTCCAAACTTTTTCAAAGAGGGCCAGATTTGATAATGTGAAAATACCCACGGGCCAATGCCCCCCCCCCCCCCCCCCCGAACCTTTAACTAATGCGCTCACTCCCCCCCCCCCCCGGACCTTTAACTAATGCACTCCTCCCCTGGACCTTTAACTAATGCGCTCCCTCCCCGGACCTTTAACTAATGCGCTCCCCCCCCCCCCCCCCCCGGACCTCGCGTCTGACAATCCGCAGATCGGGCAGCGCTGACCGCCGGGAGATGTAGTCGCCGTCGCCTCTCCCGCTGGGGGGGGGGGGGGTGGGTGGGGATGCGGCACCCGCCCGACTGACGGGAGCGCCTGCCAATGAGCATGCGGGGTGAGGAGAGCTCAGCTGCTGCTCTCCCGTGTCCCCCCTCCCCCGCACGCTCTCAACCCCGCCGCCGGGAAGTGTAGTTGCCGTCGCCTCTCCCGCTCGGGGCGGGGGGTCGGGCAGCGCTGACCGTCGGGAGGTGTAGTCGCCCTCTCCTCTCCCCCTCCCCCTACCTTCATTCTGTTAGACAGTGCTGGCGGGCCATAAATAATCAATTTTAAGACGGAAGCTGCGGGCCGTATAAAATCTGACCTCGGGCCGCGATTGGCCCCCGGGCCAGACTTTGGACATGTCTGCTCTAAACCTAACCTATCCATGTACCTGTCTAAATGTTTCTTAAACGTGGCAATATTAACTGCCTCAGCTATCTCCTCCAGCAGATCATTCCATACACCCACCACACTTTGTGTGAAAGAAAAACTACCCCTCTTTCCTCCCTCACCATAAATCTATGTCCTCTGGTTCTCAATTCCCCTACTCTGGGCAAGAGATTCTGTGCATTTACTCGATCTATTGCTCTCATGATTTTTTACACCTTTATAAGATGACCGCACATCCTCCTGCATTTCAAGGAATAGAGTCCTAGCCTGCTCCGCCTCTCCATTTCGTTCAGTCGAGTCTTGGCAACAAGCTTGTAAAACTTCTCCACATTTTATTGTAATGTCTCCGAGCCTCTTAGAAGTGGAAAGGAGAATGAACTGTGTGGGCTGGGCAAAGAGAATTCAAGGCTGCATGAATTTTTTTTTGGATGTTTTACCAACAAGAGGAGGAAAATAAAATGTGTTTGAGAATTTCAGGTTATTGTAATCTAAGGATGCTCTCCTTCCTACAGAGGGATTTAAAAATTAATCTCACTGCTCCAAAAGCAAGGCAAAATTATGGGTGCATTCATCAAAAATGTTTTATCACCCTTTGTTTATTAAAGGTACTGAAATGTATTGGTGGTTGGTGATGTAGACTCCAGATATATATCCAGGCAGGTCTGGCAACCCTGGAGCAGATAGACCAGTCGAACAGCATTAAGTATTTCCAATGTACCTTAACAGTTAATAGCAAGAAACATGCAACTGTGTAAGTTTCCAGTGCAAATCAAGGGCAGAGACTATTAAAAGATGGTTTATTTATTCTTTTATTTACTTGATTCTTGAACAATGACCATTTCATCCAAATAAATTACCTGCTAGATTTTACAAAGAGCTAATTGAGTAGAATAGGGGAATGGGTACCTTTTGAAAAAAAACTATACAGACTCCATTTAAACAGCTCCCTTGATAGCAAAGGTACCATTTTGGTTTTGTAACGTTTCCCATTTATTACTGTGCACCCCTGCATTTCTTCAGCAAGGTTTAACAGCTCCGCTGCAAGTGGTCTACAAATAAAAACTCTCCAGTGGTTTATGAATCAGCTTAAGTGCGTAGCCATTGAACTACTTTTTGACAATATCTTTATCAAATTGTTTTTGCTCGTCAAACACTACTACAAAATTCAATAATGCAGTCAATTAATTTAACACAAATAGAAATGTTATAGAATGGTAAACGACAGTTCTATGCCCTTAGAATGTAACAAATAACTGAAAGTAGCACCCTACTAATCTTCAATAAGATTAGTAATTTGAAATAATCAGTCAACATCTTTATTGCTAAAATATTTAACAATCTTTTTAAATTCTCATCTCATGGCACAAATGCTTTATGATGGCAACAATATAGCCAATAATTATTGCTTGACCTCTTCTGGGTAATTGTTACATTATTTTTAGAAATCTCTGTAGAGGTCCCAGTTTTTAATCTCTGAGCTGAATGCATAATTTCTATTGCCCATTTGATAGGGATAAAGTATGTGAGATTTTACACTCTTGACGACACTACTTTACTGGTTCTTCTTTGCTGTGTTTGAAGATGTGCGACGTCATTTGGAAATGTTCCTTGCGAATCGTCTAATTCCAGGTGACCGGACCTCAACCTCTTCTGATTCCTCCTCCTCTCCATCGAAAGGATGATCTGGTTCCACAGGATGAGGCTCAGGGTAGGAGGGTTGGGAGTATGGGTTTGGGTAGGGCCCATGGTACACGTATGGATCTTGCTCATCGTAAGGGTCATAAGTTTGGTAGGAGCGTGGAGGCAATTGTACTACGGGAATGTCTTGATCAGTTGGATAATTGTATCCACCTTAACCCATGACCACCACCAACAGTATCCATAGTTAGCACAGGAGGAGAGGCAGAAGATTAAATATGAGTAAGATATTAGAACATTATTTGTAAATTCAATAAACTGCTTGGTGCTTGATGTACATCTTAACAGGTAAATTAAAAAAGCATACCAATGATGAGTAATGGGACTGACACAGACAAGCAGAGGTGGTCACACAAACACTGCACAACAAAGTCCAGCACCAGGGAGATAGGAAGTCACAAGAACAAACAAATGGGTTCTTTTTTCGAGGTTTTCCTCTTATTATAGAAAAGTGTATTGTTAGATGGTTCAGTATGAATTGGCAAGTTAATGATGATAGAGATGACACTAATTGTCTTGTCAATTTGCTTAGGGTTAGATCACAGGAGAATGTGCTCAGAAGGAGCAGTGCAACTCCAAAGACGTACAGGTATGTAGGTTAATTGACGGGGTAAATGTAAAAAAAAAATTAAAAATTGTCCCTAGTGTGTGTAGGATAGTGTTAATGTGCGGGGATCACTGGGCGGTGCGGACTTGGTGGGCCGAAAAGGCCTGTTTCCGCGCTGTATATATATGAAATGAAATATGAAACTCTAGGCTCCAACTCCTTCAAAATACTTGAAAATGTATGAGGTCAACCAAGTCCCAATTCGCACATGATATTATTTCTCAGTAAAGATGATCAGAGAGCAATTGATGAGAGCAAGCTTGGATCCTCTTCATCAAGTGAGTTGCATTTTAATTTCCTTTCATCGTTAAAACAGATGAATAAAATAAAGCGAACAATATCTGAAAGCAATTTAGTTTCATAAACAGGTAGGTCATTGTTAGCTTGATTAGTTTATAAAAGTGATTAGAGGGCATGTGGTAGGTAGCCTTGTTACAAAAATCCTTGTATCTGGACCAACCAACTGCTGATTGGGTTAAATAGATGGGTAAAAGCTGGCAGTAGCTGTTTGGTGGTGGTTTTTGTTTGAATTTAACCTAGATGAGGCAAGATGGAGTAAAAACAGATGCCCCACAATTATGCACAAGTCCAATGTGGAAGTGAGTAAACACTGGAAAAATAAGCTGGTACTTTGTTCATAGTCGATAGTTATTGTAAACATCTTGAGCTTTAAATTTGAGCCGGAATAGGTGGGGTTGATATGAAAGAGAAGATAAGGAAAAACAGAAACCCATTTAACAGTCAGCATTAAAAAAAACACAAACACAAGCAAGCAGAAGGCAGAATTATAAACTTTACATTTGTTTTGAAACAAGCAGCCTAAGGGATGATATCCCCCCCCCCCCCCCCCCCCATTTTCAATAGCATTGCTTCAATCTTGTGCTAAAGTAATTGCCACCTCAAAACAACATTTAAAAAAATTGTCACATAAAATCACTTGAAGTCCACATTGCCCTGAAACAAGCCATTCAGTCCAACTGGTTGCAGGGTGCTGTTATGAGTCTCTTACCTGTGTTTGATTAACCACATAATGCTTAACGTCATCACCACGGTTTTCTATATCTGTTGTTCTTTAATGATTCAATGCTATTTACCTCATTCACACTTGAGAGGGTGTGTTTCATTAATCATCACAGTAAGAGAGCTGTTAGCTCTTTGTCTTTTATCCCCTTGCTGCTGTTTTTAATAAAATGTCCAGTTTAGTGGAAGAATGGAAGTTTAGTATGAATTCAGAAAAATAAAGTAGGACATTGCAAAGCTGAAGAGAGCTTCATGCATTTCGGCAGATGCCATACTTACAAGTGCAGCGTAGTTTGATTGTTTTACCTATGCCCCATCTGCAACAGTGATAGACACGAGTACTAACCACTGCAACTTATGCAACAATACTTCAAACAAATCTGTGCTTCAGAAGGGGAGGCAGCAACAGATTATATCTGAAGCTTAAGAGTAAAAAAAACACCAAAGAAAAAAACAGACACAATACGGAAGGGCAAACTGAGCATTTTCCAACTTTTTTTTACACAACAGAGACTAGCGCAGCAACAAGGTGCATGGGACATAGAATAATATATCGTACCTCCAACATTGTAGCCAGCACATGAAGAAGGGTCACAGTAGCCTGCTGGGCCAGGCTGTCCTCTTGGTCCAGAGGATCCAGTACGTCCCGAGCTGCCTTGTCGCCCTAGGGGACCTGGTGGTCCTTGGCTTCCACTCCGTCCCTCCCCCTGAGGGCCTGTAATAAAGCAGGGAATGAGTGGTAGAGACTGAGATTTCTTTGTGAACACTCAAATAATTTTTACCCCTCCAAATCAAGTTTATCATCATGTGCACAAGTACAGAGAGGTCCAGATACAATGAAAATATTGCTTACAACACCATCCCAGATACTTGGCCTAGGACAACACACAAAAACATAATTTATACGTCCATTATGTGAGACTGTGCAACAGGCAGCGCAAAGAGGAAAATACCAGCGTGCAAAGTATCGTGTTATGGTTACAGAAAAAGTGCAGATAAAAGTGCTTGGATTGCAGTGAGGTAGGTTGGGAGTTCAGGACTACACCCTTAGCTGATGAGAGGACCATTCAGTAGTCTAATAACAGTGGGGGGAAAGTTGTTCCCAGATCTGATGGTATGTGCTTTCAAGCTAATCATAGTTAATAGTTGCAGCTGAAAGCAGGATTTACCTGGTAATCCTGGAGTTCCTCTTGGGCCCTGTTTACCAAACCCAGTAATTCCCCGCTCTCCTTTTTCGCCCGTCGAACCTAGAAAAAACGAGACCGTTTGAATGCATTCATTCCATCGAGCACGTGACAGAAGCTGGTGCTCACTTTGAGAGCATCGCCAAACTCATCTTTTCAACCAAATGAAAGCCTTTGTTCAACATGACATCGTGTTCTCTTCTGTACTGACCAGAATAGTACCTGTTTGCAAGGGTTAGATAATGGGGAGAGACTTACAAAACAGTATTGACAGATAAATAAGGTTTTGAAAGAAATCAGTAGAGTGAATGAAAAGAAAATTGTGTCACTGGGGGCTAATTAGGACAAAAGGACACAGCCAGTGCCTGGGTTCTCAGGAGAAATATGGAAACATCTGTTCACGCAGAGAATTGTGGAAGGAGAGAATTCCTACCAAAAGCAGTGGGTGCTGACAATCAATTAATAGTGGCGGATTTGATGGAATCTTTTCTAACTAAGGTCACTGAGGGAGACGGAGCCAGTGCTTGTCAGGATACAAATCGGTCAACTTGGATAAGCCTTGTGGTGAAATGGCTTTCTGTGACTGTGTGATGTTCAACAAGAGCAAAGAGCATGAGTAAAGGGCACAAGTGAGGAGAGTTCTGCTTGGGTTCTCAACCGAGCTTTGTATATTGGTGGTCCTGTTAGAAAACTTCAACGATTACGCATCTGCAGTTCCTTGTTATTACATTATACCCTTTTTTGCTGACTGTATAAAGTTAGATAGGATAGTGAGCTGTGAAGAAGATGCAAAAGGTTTGTAGAAGGTCAGGGACAATTCAAATGAATGGGGAAGTGAAACATGTAGTAGGATGTGGGGAAATAGTCATATTTACCTTTAGTCAAAAGTACAGCAAATAAAAATACATTTTAAAGTCATCAGAAATGAGAATTGTGGGTTTTGCTGATGGTTCTGGGATTGTGTGTGCACAACATGTTTGGACTTAATATGCAAGAATGATCCCAGGAATGAGTAGGTTAACCTATGACGAGCATTTGTCGGCACTGGGCCTGTACTCACTGGAGTTGAGAAGGAGGGGGACCTCATTGAAACATACAGAATAGTGAAAGGCTTGGATAGAGTGGACATGGAGAGGATGTTTCCACTTGTGGGAGAATCTTGGACCAGAGGTCACAGCCTCAGAATTAAGGGATGTTCCTTTAGGAAGGAGATTAGGATGAATTTCTTTAGTCAGAGGGTGGTGAATCTGTGGAATTTATTGCAATAAAAGGCTGTGGAGACCAATGGATATTTTTAAGGCAGAGATAGATAGATTCTTGATTAGTACAGATGTCAGAAGTTATGGGGAGAAGGCAGGTGAATGGAGTTAGGAAGGAGAGATAGATCAGCCACGATTGAATGGTGGAGCAGGCTTGATGGGCCAAATGGCCTAATTCTGCTCCTTTCACTTATGAACTTATTAATGAGTAGATCTATTCAAGATATATAAGATGATCGGCAGATGTTTCCCTTTGTGGAGAGAGTCCAAATCTGGGGCTAGAAAATCTGACCAGGTAATTCAGGGGTGTCAAGAAACTCTTCCTCTCACAAAGAGTGGGGGTAAGCTGGAACTTGTAACCTTTCAGTTTGCAGCTGAAGGAAATTATTTCAATCTGACTGTGACAGATCTTCGTTAGTCAGAGGGTCATAAATGTTGTGGAACTAAATCAGAGATAGAGTTGAAGTAGAGATGAGGCTTGATCTGATAGAATGATGGACCAGGACTCAAGGGGTTAAACATCCTCCCCCTGTTCTTATGCCACTGAATAGTTCTGAATGATTCTCATATTACAGTGTGCTTATTCAAAGTGCTCCCATCTGTATAATTGAAACCCAAAGTTTTATAATCTGCTCTGAAGGCTAGATTGACACCAACCTGAGTAATAATGACAAATGATTTATTTCTTATAAAACTGGCAGTAACCCACTTCATTCTCCATAAATGGCAGAGAACCTTCTCCTACCAAGAGAGCAAATTAAGGGCATGCTTAACAGAAGTGTTCAAACTTATGAAGCATGTTGTGTAAATGGGGAAAAAATGCTCCCGGTGGCATGAGTGTCAGCGACCAGAGGAGACTCATTTAAGGCCGTCTACAATGGAAGGAGCTGAAGAGAAATATAGGAGGTCCTTACCGCTGCTGTGAGACTGCACAACCAGCACTGCTCCCAGCAAACGAGTCAACAGTAACAGTTAAGAACACACAGAAAACTGATGACAATTTATCCTTGTCTTTACTTTTATTTATAATGTCTTGCTATCCACTTTACTGCTGTAACACTGTAAATTTCCCCGGTGTGGGACAAATAAAGGAATGAATTATTATTTTATTATTAGAAATGTTTTGAAATGGAAAGTTATAACCTGGAATGCACAACCTAAAATGTGGTAGAATCAGATTTCAGAGGCACTTCGAATGGATATTGGATAACTACCTGAAGCAGGATTATGAGGTAATGAGCAGATCAGATGTTGAGCAAATGTCCCAGTCTTATCAAAGACCCAGGCAATGCAAGATGAGTTGAATGGCCTCCGTTCATCTGTATAGTTACCTCTTTCTCCTGGTCGACCCGGTATTCCTGGCGTGCCGGGGAATCCTGGTCGGCCCTGAGGGCCGGGTTCTCCTGGTGGCCCTGCAGTACCGTCACGGCCAGAGTTTCCGGGAGGCCCTGGCTCAGCCCGCACTTGGACGGAGTTGCTGGGAACGTAGTTGAGAATGGAGTTGTATCTTGATAAGTGGCCTAGGAAATGAGAACCCACAGGTTAGCACCCATCCCATTGGCACCTACAGAGTTTCTTCCTCAAAATTGAGCAAGGGAAAAAAACAATATTGAAATCGAGATTTTTAATTCTTGAAGCACCTGTGACCCTGACCATACAAATTACAGATTGTCCTGTTATAACGCATGTTTCCATAATACAAACTGGATAAAACGCAAGTGATGAATTAAGGAGTACTATATGTATTACCTGGCTGAATTCGTTACAACGCAATTTCGATTGGGAACTTGAGCATCACTTAAAAGTTATTTTGAAAATTGACAAGCAGAGAAAAAAAAGCCACCTTGGATATAAACAGCAGAGTGGACAAAAAAAATCTTTCCAGGTAACTTCCCCGCAGTAGTCAGACACCATTACCACTTCAGAACAGATTATCAGCTTCACTACAGGAGGCCATTGAATTGCGTCTATTGACACTTGTGCAATGATACTCTATTAAAATGTAACAGGCAGCTTTTAGTATTTTAGCTTGCATAACAAAAATAAACATTGCTATTAAAACAAACATTATTTTTGAAAATTCTGCAGGAAAAATAACTTACTGCAAGTCTGAAATTCTCTAGTCCTGAACCCTATTTATCCCATTGACACAATTGTCTTTACAATGCAATTTTCTTTAATACAAGGTTTCTTACAAACACAAGAATCATGTTTATAGTGGACCTACTTTTACACAACGTTTTCACCACACTGGCCCAATTGGTGTCTCCATATCTCATGAGTTTTCAATGAGTATTACCTTTAGGTTCTTGACACTCCATGTGTGTTTATTAAACTTCCCCTTAACAGCAGCTGCACAAGCAGAAGCCTTTTTGATTATCTCCCACTAGACATGGCTACATTGCTTAGTTTGCCTTTTCGTAGCCCTAACTTGTACCGTGAGAGTTTGTGATTTGTGCCTCTTGCTGTAGGAGATGCAGCAGTGGATGTATGAACTGCTGGGTCCAGACACCTATGAGGCACTGACCAGATAATCTATTGGTGTTGTTTGATGAGTGTTGGACATTGCTTCAGGACAGTGGGGACAGATAATGCTGCAGGATCTTTTACATCCATGGAGGGAGCAGGAAGGAGTTCAGTTTAATGCCTAAAAGTCTGCATCTCCAACAGTACTGCACCAAAGTGTTGGCTCATAATTTACTGGCCAGTCCCAAGTGGAACATAAAGCCAGAAGCTTTTTACTCAGGGTGGGAAACTGACCACCCAACATTAATTTGCATCCTAACACTGTGGTATCTCCATCCCAAACATCAAGTTATCTTGTCATTGAGAGTTACAACACAGAAATAGGCCCTTCAGCCAACGGAATCTGTACTGAGCACCAACCAACCATCTAGTTAGACTTATCCTACATTAATCTTGTTTTTATATTCTTCTCCCACCTCATCAGTTCCCCACAGATTCCACCATCATCTACAAACTAGGGCCAATTTAGTGCTGCCAATTAACCTATCAGCCTGCACATCTTTAGTAGGTGGAAGGAACCTGGAGCATTCAGAAGAAATCACACAGAGAACTTGCAAACTCGACACAAACTGCTGGAGGTCAGGACTGAACCAGGGTGGCTGGAGCTTAGAGGCAGCAGCATTACTCGTTGCACCACTTGCCGCCCCTGGTCTTTTCCAATAAATCCCTGGATGTCTCATACAGCAAAAGGATTACTTACTCTGGATGAGCTGCTCACACACTCGTTGAGCAATGGCATGGACCGTGCTCTGTGACTGGACGTCTCCCTGAAACAATACCAACAAGAACAGTACAATTGTTACAACAGAAGGCTGTGGGTTTACTTTTGATTCATAATACAATCTATTAGAACACTAATGTTTAATACATTTTCTGTTTAAGCAAAGATTGCCCATTAAAGTAATCTCCATGAGAACACTTAGTCTAATGTGATGCTGTTTAAATACCTTAATTTCTTATAGTTTTTATTTAGTCCTTTTTATGAGCCGTACAGAATAATTATCCATGGCTACAACTGAACATATTTCAGTGAGAGCTAACATTCCTTTCTAGTGTAATTTCTCCCATTGTATCTACATAGGTGGAAATGTTATCCTCCTGCTCAGTTATTCCTCTTGTTCCTATAAGCAATAAAAGCTGGCAATTTGGCCCTTCAAGCCTTCTTTACCATTGACTTCTACCTCAATGCCATTTTAAGTGCAACTTCCCCCATATCCCTCGACATCCAGAAATACATCAATTTCAGTTTTGATTCAAGTCCATGACTGATTCTCTACATTCTGATCTCTGAAATCAGAATTCCAAAGATTTTCATTCAGCAAAAATACATTTCTCCTCATTCTCAGTCCTAAATGGCCTGCCCTTTTTTTTACGAGAACCTTGATTTTAAACTTTTCAGCCTGCTAAATGCCCTTCCTATTTGCCTGACACAAACTCCGTGCACATGTTAGAACACGTCTGTTCCCTCCAGAGATGCTGCCTGGCCTGTTGAGTTACTCCAGCACTTTGTGCTTCTCTCAAGATTACAGCATCTACAGTTCCTTGTGTCTGCACACACAGTTTCTCCAACGGGAATGCTGGGAGAAGATGCGCTCCTACCCCAGGATTCCATGTGGAAAGAGGTGGAAAACAATCGGAAATCATCAGAAAAGCTTAGATGCTTTTCAAAGGGCAGCAGTGGTTGGCAGTAAGTTTGAAATGCTGCATTCACATGGGAATCCTGAAACCTGTACTCCGTGGAGTTATGTAAATAACTGCCCGCAAAATCTACGCCAGTAAGACTTTAATACAGTGTTTTATGTTTTAATTTATTAACAGCTAGTTTAATACAATGTTCTACAGATTATCATGTAATCAAAATAAGACTGCCACAGCAGGCACTTAAGCTACTGCGCAGTAAATCCCATGTATACATTCTAAAATAACATTATTTTAAACTTGTATTTAGGAACTTACCCTTGGGCCCCTCTCTCCTTTCAGACCCTGAGCACCCTGCGATAGAATTAAAAGTAGATGAAACAGTTGAAATAAAAATGTACAAAGTTCAGAAACAACAGTTACTTCAAATCTGCATCAACGAAGCAACCATTCTGCCTGGCTAGTCTGCGCCGATTCCTTTGCTTCTCTTATGCCTCCTCCTGTCCCTGCTCTTCTCGTGATTAACCTGCTGTTCCTTTCACCCTTGTGGACCTACTCTCTCCTGACACAAGTTGCCTTTGCCGACTGACACAAGGGAGATTCCATACGTTATCTAAAATTACTTACTTAATGGTCCTCCATTATGAACAACTGGATTACAGAAACTGCAATGAATATCTTGCTGGGTCTGTCAAAATCTTCTAAAAAAGAAATCTGACCCACAAACAAATTGAATGTGGAGGGCCCGGTAAGATTTCAAAGCAGACTACATCCTATGAGGTACATGAAACCTTGTAGCTCTGACCAAGAATATTCAATATTTGCAACACAAACGACCAATGCTCTCTACTTTCTAACTGGCCTCAATGCTCTATGTTTACTTGGGGAGCAAGAGCCTTCTGTGGCTGTTAACCCAAGATTATCCTCACTAGGATGCCATCATAGGTATCAGAAAATCAAAACACATTCAAGCATTGGTGTCCAACGTCTCCAACTTGCAACAATGCACCAATGAAGAGATAGCATAACAGTGCAGTGGGTAGTACTGCTGTCACACAGCTCCAACGACTAGTTCAATCTGACCTCGGGTACTATCTGCATGGAGCTTGAATGTTCTCCCTGTTGCTGCATAGGTTTCCTCCCACATCTCAAACACGTGCTGGTAGGTTAACTGGCCACTGGAACGTAATGTAGCGTAGTTAAGTCTCAAAATAATTAAAAGGGGAGTCGATGGCATTTGAGAAGCTAGAGCCCATATTTTCTGAATAGGCGAAAATGTTTTCTGTTCCTTAATCGCTTGTTATTCCATCCACAGGAAGGCACAGTTTACTGTCAGAACCACAATATCAACTAAATGCAGTAAATCAATGGTGCACCATTAATTATTGGGCTTCTTGAAATGCAGTTCCGTGGATTCCAATCAGTGACTCTTCTCATCTCCCAATCAAGTGACTTAATTATCCAAAATCCTCACTGATGATCAAATCTGTGTGACTTCTAACCTGCCCCCATGAAGAAAAACAAGCATTTTCCAACAAACATCTGCTCAACAGGAACTCTTTCACCGACTCCTCCAAGAAGCTTACAACTTTGTCAAGTCACTTTCTTTGTAGTGGAATCATTCCTTTCTGTCATTGAAATGAATAGGATGTGTCCACTGTCTAATTGGAAAAGCTTACTCTAACTCAGCATAATTAGCAGAGAAACAATAACTTCAAGAAAACTTTGGCCGGATCTATTGAGAGTTAGGAAATGCCAGAAATGTCAAGTATTTTGTTAAGCATAATTAACTGAGGGACTTTTTTTGTTTGGTTTGTGTAGTAGGCCTCCTGGGCAGAATCTGGAAGCTCATTTATAGTCCTTTGACTACACAACGAATCTCATGAGTGGTTTATTCATTCTTGAATGCATTGGTGCATCAAAACATTTGGAATTGAATTGTTAAGAACACTGTTGTACATCTCAAATAGAACATTGGCAACAGGTGCCAATTGGGGAGCAGGGATACCAAAAACAAAATTGCCCTTTGTGTGTTCACTAAATATTCAAAAGTCACAATGTATGGGCAATGAACTCGACTTCTGAAACTTTTGACTTCCATAAATGGACTATGAGAACCTATCAGAAACCTGCTCTGAACTCTGGCTGAAGAAGAGAGCAGAACCCTGGCTTCCCCGAGGGCAGAATATTCAGTCGTGGACATAACGTGGCAAGTGTGGAAATCAGTTGTTCTTTCAGTTGTTCAAGGTTAGATCAGCTGGGGGCATGAATTCACTCTTCTAGTTTAGTTTAGAGAAGCAACACGGAAACAGGCCCTTCAGCGCACCGTCCACGCTGACCAGCTATCCCCATACACTCGCACTATCCTACACGCTAGGGACAATTTATATATATTTTTACCAAAGCCAAATTAACCTACAAACCTGTATGTCTTTGGCGTGTAGGAGGAAACGAACACCTGGGGGAAACCCACGCGGTCACAGGGAGAATGTACAGACAGCACCCGGAGTCAGGATCGAACCCAGGTTGCTGACGTTGTAACGCAGCAACTCTACCACTGTGCCACCATGCCGCCACTCTTGAAATACCAACTTTTCCAAGCGCCATCGGTAAATGGCGAACAGTTTCAAGAAAATTCCTACAAAGGGGACTGACAATCACTGGTCTAGACTCCCATGAATTGAAGATTAATCACCAGAAGATTTCTAAACTAAAATATCCAGAGCATTGGAGTGAAATTGTGTACATTCATCTTTCTATACAGCTTGTGATTCTAGTTATAGAAGCTGTGGAGGGTGGGAAGGCAGGGATCATGGGGATGGATGTGGCAGCAATTTGGGGCAAGGCAGCCGGGGACAACAGGTCATGTGATGAATACAACCAATTCCAATATAAGCCAGAACTGGGGTACCACCAAACATTAGCTGCATTTTTTCCTTGAAGCCAATCCAAAAGCTAGATTCATCCAAATGTAAAATGCCAAAAAAAACTACTCTGACATCATAGATAGAATTACTCTATGATTCTTGACATCCACAGCATTGTGTAGTTGATGTCGAATTGAACATCTGTGGATCTACTGCTATGATTATCCAGTCAGAACAAAAAACTAGCATCTGCACATCTGTTTCCTGCTGCAAAAAAACGTAAGCTGGCCTGACTGTCACAACACATTCCTTCTACCAGTCTTCTGCACATTGGTGAAGTAAGAAATTAATTCTCTGCCTCAGTTTTCGTCTCGTTTCTCTTGAACAATGCATTTTTCATTTCCAGAGATACAACCTGTTAATATTCTACTTACGGGAGGTCCGCTTTCTCCCTGGGAACCGGGACTTCCTGCAGCTCCAGGGGAACCAGGGACTCCTGGACTTCCCTGTGAAGTCATTCAATGCAATGTTAATTCCACAGCACAGATGCACAAACTGCTCTAAGCATATTGACTGAGACAGATTTGGGACTTGAAAAGACCTCGCATCAAAATTTGCTGCGAGCAGGGAAACTATAGGATTTTAGAGCAAACTCTGCCACAGGCTCCATTTGAACTCTCATTTTCCATTTAATCCATCATAAAATGAAAATATGGCAAAATAATCCAAAAAATAAAAATGTTTAAATAAAAGCATTATGCTTTTGAGTATGAACTAACCTTTTGTTTTACATTAACATTAAATATTTTTAAATACATTTTCTCACTAATAAATGGTGGTTGCACTAAGCAAGACCTGTACTTTGTATTTGTGCTGTGTGGCGTGAATAATAGTGCAGAGGAGTCATTCAAGACTAACAAAAAAATATTTTTTAATAACCAGGGATTTAATTGGTGATTGTCAACCAGTATAACATATTGATAAAGGAGGTAGTGATTAAATTTACACATGTCTCCTCATACAGTGAACATACCAAACAGACATTTGGTGTTTTAAGCTCACAGCATCCTTTAGATAAAATGTCACGGAACTGACAGGGGGGATGCAGTTGTTAATATTTATTATTTATAAATGTTCGTTGTCAGGTCTTGTCTGCATTATGTCTGCATTATTAACAATGCATCTTTGGAATTGCAAGAGATTACAGAATAAGATTTCAGATCTGCAAATATATTACGTGAATATCATGGATAAATATGAATAAGCATGAAAAAGAACAAAAAGACCATTAAACATAGCATATAGTATAAATAAACAAACACAAGCAAAGCCATCCTATAAAACATGGAGGACTGTTTCCAAGTTCTTTGTAAGAAACGACAAAGCTGTCTTCAATGAATGCCTTTTTAAAAGAGTTTCGCAAATTGTACCTCCAGATCTTTTATAACGCCTGGAAGATGCAAATTGAAACCACAGCCACAAGCACAACTGTATTCCTTCCCTTTCCTTGGCATCTATTGTGATAAAGTTACTGTATTTCCAAAAATGTTAGCATTGTTCACAAAGGTTAACTCTGGGAAGCTTCAGTTTCCGGTGACAACCGATAAAAATTAACTTTCTGTCGTTTGCAGAATTAGGAATCTGCTTTCTATTAACTTGGCTCAAAACACAGATGAGATGAAATTTCAAAGGTGCCTTCTATTTTTGTGAACCGACTGCTTAGATTCACATTCAGAAGGGGCTTGGACTTAGCAAATGCACCAACTTTAATGCAATAATGTAGTGGGCTACTCAATCCATAAGTCAGTTCTAATATCTTGGAGGGGAAGATTGATCGGCCCCAGTGTTAGCCTGGCAGAAAGGGTGCAAGTTTTGGTCAAATGTTCTGGGACAGGTTATTTGCAGGATCCATGCTATCTGCAGGATAGCTAAGTTTGGTAATTGGTTGTCGTTGCTGTAACTTAAATAGAGCCATCATTTTAAATGGGACTGGCTGCCTTTGGCTACCTGTCAATGTTAATATAATGGAGACTGCCTTCTGTCAGGATTATAGAGTTACACAGCACGGAAACAGATCCTTCAGCCCAATTCCACATTGACCTAAAGACCCAAGCTATTCACATTTTCCCATTTGCCCGCCTTTGACCCACATTCATCCCTCTAAACCGTTCTTATCTGTGTACCTGCCAAATGTCTTTAAACATTGTTATTGCACCTGCCTCAACTACTTCCTTTGGCATTTCATTCCATGTACATGCCACTATCTGTATAAAAATGTTGCCCCTTATTCCTATTAAACCTTTCCCCTCTCACCTTAAACCAATGGCCTCTAGATCTTGATTCGTTGGTTTATCTTCTCAATTTAGACTCTCAAAAAAAACCTGGAGGTATTTCACTTATAATTTGCTTCTGAGTAATTGAGGAAAATATATGGCTGATTTTTATTTACAAATTTTAGTATAACAAAATTCTACGTACATTTTCTTCCCCTTTTTGCTCTTTGAAAGGTGGTGGAAGTGGATTCAATAGTAGCTTTTGCGGGGAACTACGCATATACTAAAAAACAAGCATGTGTAGGGACTTGGCAAAAGGGGATTATTAGGTCTGAGTGGAGAGCATTTTCAAATGGCTAGAATAAACCCGATAGGCTGACTGGCTTTCATCCTTGCTGTATGATCCTGCAATGCTAACGGGTGGTAAATGCAACAAAAGATACGGGAAAAAATGAAGACTAAATGTATATTCTACTCTGTGAAAATATTTCAGTTGTTCCATCCAAATTAAATGGGTGAGCAGACAGAAAATTGTGCGTGGCTTTATTCACATCTTCTCTGATCCAGGATGTTATGGTTTGAACAATGTAAGCAATTTTTAAAGGATGGTAGCTCATAGTATCACCTTGAGGGAAAACATCAAAGCCCAATAGATTTGCACAAATATGCAGTTTGGAGTGTTGTTATTAAAGCACGCTGGTTGTGTCAAAACCAGATGCGTTTTTTTTCAAAGAGATCCTCCATGCTCTGTTATTATATACACATTAAATGCAGAGGAAATTAAATTAGCTTCTTCACATCCTCACATTCAGCTGGTTAAAGCAGGCCATTAGACTGAGCAGACGTCTTTAAACCAGCGTTAATACTGAACAATGCTCATTGTCTGTTTACTTGCCTCTCGCTTCCACTCCGGAGCAACAAATATACTCTACATTTCATCTGTAGTTAGGAAATTAATTTTGGTTTGGGTTTCAGATGGAAATATGTAGAATCTCCACTGTGGCAAAAACACAAAGTGCAGGAAGCAATTATCATTCTCCATTGGCCACTCTTTAAACTTCAGGGTGACACAAAAGACTGCTGATGTTGGAATCTGGAGCAGAAAAACAGACTGCTGGAGGAACTAGTCCAGAAGAAGAGTCTTGACCCGACACCTTGACTGTCCATTTCCCTCCACAGATGTTGCCTGACCCACTGAGTTCCACCAGCAGCTCGTCTCTTTACACTCAACTGAAAGAGATATGATTGTATGATCTGGATTGCAAATGTAAAGCTCTGCACAGCTTAACAGGTCTTTTGAACTTGCTTCCGTTTGTTCCACATTCCAGCATCTGCAGTCTTTTTTTGTTTTCCTACTCACTGTAGGAGGTCAATTTGACCGTGAGCACCAGTGTGAAGTAGAATTTCAGCCGGTCAGCTTCCACTGACTTTAGAGTATGGAGAACTCTAGGGGCTAACGGAATCAAGGGATATGGAGAGAAGGCAGGCACGGGTTACTGATTGTGGATGATCAGCCATGATCACAATGAATGGCGCTGCTAGCTCAATGGGCCAAATGGCCTCCTCCTGCACCTATTTTCTATGTTTCTAGATTCTTTGAGTAATGCCATGTGAGGCCAGGTGTGGAGGTACCAGGTTCAGAGATTACCTGTCAATGAACGGTGCCACTCTATTCCATTAGGAAGCATGGGGGGAAATACAAGTCCATGCATTAGGAAAACAAGCAATGGTGGTAAATAAAGGCCAAAATCAATTTTTAATCTGCATTAGAATGAGCAATAGGGGATCTGGAGCTGATAAATGAAGTAACATCCTACTTTGTTTGTAACTGTCAAGTACCATAATCGAACATGTTAGCAATTGCTTCATATACAATTGGTGTTATTTAGCTCAACCCTTCTGTCGCCTTGCCAACTGCAATTTATTTCCAATTTTTCAATACATTTTCTTCATGTATTTGCCAGTTTTGGGTCGTCACCTCAACAGATTTATTGTTTGTGAGCAATCTATGCGATTGTACATTCCTGCCCATCACAATGATTATGCCATTCGGCTACGGTTGGAGTTGCTACTTTCGGGTGTGGCACGGTGCTTGGTGGGCAAGGTCCATTCAAGGAAGGTAAAGTAGGAGACGCTGAGAAGGGTGTAAAAGAGACCACTCCTGAGGTAAATTTTCAAGAAATCATGATAAATTTAATGAGAAGAAATGAGGATTGCTATCCCAGAGAATTACATACCCAGAATAACAAGGGAGAGGAAAGCAGGAAACACCTCAAGTTTCAGAACTTTGGGAAGATAAACTCTATAAAGATGAATTATGACATGAGTCTGGTCAATCTTACGTCCCAATTATTGGTCTATGGTAGATGGACTGAATCCAGTAAACATCAAGGCAGAGTAAACATGGGTGAAGTTGGCCTGACCCACGAGTTTGGAAAAAGTGCAGCTTCTTACTAATTCGACTTTATTTTTTAATGAAATGTCAATGTAATAGATAATAGATGCTGCATCAAAGAATGACAACCAATAGTCAAAGAATGCTAAACACTATTATTCTCTTAGTTCAGAGTGGACACTTTAGACAGCATCTCCAACAATGAATTTCCAAGAGGAAGAGTAAATTTTACTCAAAACAGGGAGTTTTGTGTCATCCCCCACCCTTTCCAATTCAACTTTAGTCCTCCCATTACTGTCCATTTTCCCATATCCCCCCATAAACCATTGCCATCCCCCTCCCCCTTCTGGTCCCATTAACTATTACCCACACCTTTCACCCACCAAACCCCCCTTCCCCAACTGGTTCCATCTTCACCTCTCCAGTAAAGCTTCCCATTAGCACCTTTCTTATCAGATTCCTGCACTGGTGGCCTTTGGGTCCCCGCTTGTCACCCACCAACCTTGTCTCCACCTTCACCCTACCCTTCCCCCACTTGGCTCTATCTGCCTAATTTTCCTTTCTGTGCTTCCACCTATCACGTACCCTACTTCTATCTGCTAATGGCCACACCCCCCCCCCCTGCCGACTCCATCTACCCATCATCCTTCACCCCTTCTCAGTTCACTTATCAACTACCCAGCCCTAATATCACCCACCCCCTCTCCTCTTTAAAGACTTTCCCCTCACCATTCTCAGGTCTGATGCCTGGTCTTAATCCCAAACATCAACATTTCCTTTCTTCCCGACAAGTGCAGCTCCAACCACTGAGTTTCTCCAGCAGTTTCTTTGCTCCAGATTTCAGTTTCTGCAGTCTTATGTATCCAACAAACAATGGATCAACTTCGTTCAAAAGTACTTAAGACATATGGTTCTCAGGGAATATTACTGAAGTGTTACCCGTGGGATTATTTTTATTCATTGATGAGTTATGTGCATCTCTGGCAAGGCCAGCATTTATTGCCCTTTGCTAATTGCCCACTGAACAGGTAGTGGCAAACTGATGCGTGGAACTATTGGCACTGGAACTAATACTAAGGCACCCTTTGAACAGGCATTGCATGAGCTCAGGAAAAGAGAGCATGAACAGACATTTCGATTTATTCACAAAATGCTGGAGTAACTCAGCAGGTCAGGCAGCATCTCGGGAGAGAAGGAATGGGTGATGTTTCGGGTCGAGACCCTTCTTCAGACATTAACAGACATGTCAGATATAATGAGGGTGGTGATAAAACCATGAAATGGATCGCCCAAAGAAACAGATGATGTGGGAAAGTTGATGGATAATTAGAGCAAGTATTGATAGTAATGGATTACTAAGTGAAATTGGTTTTTGAGACAAGATAGACCCATATTTATGGGGAGCCCTGGTATAGTATTGGAAATAAATGAGTACAACAATTTGTGGCATACAAATAGCCATGTCTACTGTAAAGAGCTATGGCAGGATCTCAAGTGTTATCAGAACATTTCTCTGCTATAAAAAAGATATGCCTCAGTGCTGATTGCTTTTCATGATTTGAAATGAAAGTTGGTTCACCAGAAGCAGACACAATCTAAAAGGTAGCAATCCCCATGATAGATGACCTGGTACTTGATCAGATACAAAGTACTGCGTGGGACCTACTGGTTGGAGAAGGTGCAGCCAATTCCGGGGATTTTATGGTATCATTCCTTAGCTACACAAAGTAAACTTACCCTCCTACCTGGAAACCCAGATGGCCCAAGAGGACCCTCCATACCTTTTCGACCCTGAAAAATTGACATTGTTAAATCTCTGTATCTTACTACAGTATAGCAGACATGCAAATGCACTCACCATCGGCCCAGGTGAGCCTGGTAGCCCTGAAGGTCCATCTTTACCCACAGAACCCTGGATCAAAAGTTGATTACACAGGTCATTGAGTGATTCAAACAAGATAGCGTGTGCTTTTGCAAACATAAACTTGTGCACATAAATATGTTTGTACCAATTGCTTCAGTTGCAGCCAAAGGGGCTTGTGAAAACAGTGACGTCAATTTATGCTGCAATGTTTGAAATGTGGCAGCCAGCGTCAGCCCAGCAACCCCACCCCCTCCCCCTCCCCCCATGGAATCAGTGTGATAAGGACCAGTTTGTCTCTTTGTAATGGTTGTTAGAGAGTTAAATATCGGTCCCATGACATCATGCATTATACCTTCTTCTTTGAAATATTGCCTTGGGATAATTTATTCACACTTGGAAGGGAAGGTAGAGTTTCAAATCTGATGAAGGATAGCCCTTTCAATTTTGCAGCACTCCATCTGGTTTTATGGCGAGACTTGAACCCATTTGTCAGGAATTCAACTTCATGGTTGGCAGCCCCCAGGGTACTTACTGTTTATTAAGTTTAACAGAGGAAGCATTTTGGGACCAACTAAATTAAAGCCTCCATTTTCCAACCTTGCATTCTTCATCAGGAGTGCAGATCTATGTAACCTTTAGTGCCTAACTTTCAACCGATCATAGAATCATAGAGCTTGGAAACAGGCCCTTCGACCCAACTTGCCAACACCGGCCAACATGTCCCATTTACACTAGTCCCACCTGCCTGGGTTTGGTCCATATGCCTCTAAACCTATCCTATCCATGTACCTATTTAATTGTTTCTTAAACATTGCAATAGTCCATGCATCAACTACCTCCTCTGGCAGCTCGTTCCATATACCCACCACCTTTTGTGTCATATTGCATAAGGTTTCCAAGAGTTATCCATAGATATGAGCTACAATGCAATAAACTACTTAAATCTCAAGTCAGGTTGGTGGATGCCAATCCCATCGTCACAAAAAGTAGCTGTATCTGAAGGCTAAGTGCTGTGCAGAATCGTGAAGCAACGGCAGTACTGATTGATATGGGACGTAGTGAAGATGGAGGTCAATTGAATTCTATGGAAGCCTGTCAGATCAAAATAGCCATCAAATTCAGTTGCCTAATCAATGTTAAAACTAAATCAGCAAAACAAAATGTTCATGGGATTCAATCAGGGGAGCATCAGTAAAGAACTACAGCAATCAGCAATCTGTTTTATGCTCCACCCAAAGTTCTTTTCCAATCACGTCCAAAGAGTAAAGGGAAGCTGATTCACCATTGCCTATTTGATGCTTCCTCCAAAGGAAATTAACCTCCTTAGTTCATAGTCCTCACGGAGCTTAGTGTTTATTGGCTTCAATAGAGGGAATATTTTGGGATCCTCTAAATTATGGATCTTAAGTCTCAATGGTAAATTCCAGAGTCATGCAGGATGGAGATTATTGAAGCTTCATGCTATTATAACCAGTCTGCACACCTCCAGCTCACATCTCAGGTTCTAATGCTGACTCTTAAAGAGAAGTGGTCCTAAAGGAGGATAACACAGCAAAATCCATCAACAGCCTGAGACCATTCCAAGTCTGTTTCTTAAACCTTACCCTTTGACCTGTTGGCCCATCTCGTCCCGAGAGGCCTCGAGGACCCGACAGACCCTAGACAAAGAGAACAATTTGGAATTAGACATGAATAAAAATATTCCTGTATTTCTATTGTGCCCTTCGCACCCCTTAGGAATATTCCATGTAGCTTGACATCCAGAGAAGTACTTTTATTGTAAGTCAAGCAGCTGCAGTAATGTAGGAAGCTCCTAGCTGTTTGTGGAATGTACAATGTACTATCAGCAAGACAATCTGCATTGGATTACGCGATAATTTGTAAAGTAATACAGATGAGTTCCCTCCTGTCCTGGTTGAAACTGAGCAATCAGATGCCAGGGATTCCGCCTGTCAGCACAGACAAAGTTTCAATTTAACGATTCATTCCCAAGGTAGCATTTCCCGCAGTGCACAATCACCCAGTACCACAGACAGCCATGCTATTTACTTGATCACTGGATGTGGACACATCTAGCAGTGCCAGTCTTCACAGTCCATCACTGACTGCTCTTGCCAGAGCTGTGAGGCGATTGTCAACCACATTGGTGTGTCCAGCATATACAATGTTTCTGTTCATAATCATTGCCATGGAGACCTTTGCTTATTCAGAGATGAGGGAGGCAAAATTTTGGCTACCATAACTCACAAAGTTATGCACTTTTTTTCTAGAATCTGAAGAAGGGTCTCGACCCGAAACGTTGCCTATAGCTTTTCTCCAGAGATGCTGCCTGACCGGCTGAATTACTCCAGCATTTTGTGTCTATCTAGGGTGTAAACCAGCATCTGCAGTTCCTTCCTAAACCTTTTTTGATCCTCCCTTGGATTCAGCAAGAGTCTGACTCCTGGATAGGTACACCCTAAGCCTATGGAATACTGCCCACACAAAGCATCTACCAGCTGCGGTGCACTTTAATAATAAAATCAAAAGAACTTAAAGTGAAGAAAATACAACAGCTTAACAAGACTGGACAAGCAATATTTCCCATCTGCCTGCACATCACCTGAAGCAATGAAACTCTACAATAACCGTTCCAATGCACTGCAATACTTTATTGCTGTCTTTATAGGAGAAAATCGAACGTTCTAATCACAAATATGCAAAAATATACGATGTAAAAGGAAGTAACAAATTCCTTGGAGTAATAACCATTTGAACTGCAGAATGATTCTCAGAATATTGAATTCCTACCTGGTGACCAGTGGGGCCACTCTGTCCTTTCTCACCCTTTTCACCAGCGCTCCCCTGTCGGAATAAAAATGACACAAGTCAGACATCAACCCTCAGCTTTGTTCACTGACATTGATGGGAGGATTTCCTCCCTTCATTGTGCTTCGTGAAGTTGTGAAAGTGATTACAAAGGGTGATTTATAGTTTCCATCTGCGCAGCAAAACTCAGTAATAGCAAACAGCTCTAGTGGAAAGAGGCAAAGAAAAGAAATAATGTGGAGGAGATTAAGTTTATCCAAAACTGATGACTCCACATTACACTGCACCATCCACACTACTGTAAGGAAAATAATTCCCATGGTGTAAAGTGGAGCTGCTACAACCCCAATGTTATATGAGTCAAATTCATTGTGACCCTGATTGGCAGCTACCCCCTCCCAGAGACCAATCTCATGTTCAATTAGAAAATTGACCTCAAGTTAAGACTCTACATGTTTTAACAACTTTGAACTTGAAGGATCCAAGATGGTGCTGGAAATGTGGTGACACTTGTGCACTGCCTCAGTGTGATCTATATTTACACTCTTATACTTAAGTATGATTGTGCCTACGTATAGAACAAATTTTACAATTTCACTTTACCCAAGTAGATGTGACAATAAAGTGTCATTGAACCATTGAATCAAACATGAGGGAAGCATTCAAAGCTTTCTCCCAGCAGTCCCCAGGATACAACAGGCTTCTGGTTCTGAGAACTTCATTGTTCCATCTGGGACACATGACTATAAAGACTCGAACTGCTCGTAACCCGAACTGGAAATGCAGGAGAGGATCACAGCTGTGACAGGAGAGTGAGCAGGTGCAGCAAGAACGACCGACGGCCGGCCTCACTGAGTGAGTGAGTGAGTGAGTGAGTGAGTGAGTGAGTGAGTGAGTGAGTGAGTGAGTGAGTGAGTGAGTGAGTGAGTGAGTGAGTGAGTGAGTGAGTGAGTGAGTGAGTGAGTGAGTGAGTGAGTGAGTGAGTGAGTGAGTGAGTGAGTGAGTGAGTGAGTGAGTGAGTGAGTGAGTGAGTGAGTCTGTTCAGTGACCCAGCCCCTCATTATTGGGGCTAGGGGTGGGGTGAGAAGGCACTCGGAAATGCCATGCTCCAACCTGCCAGAAGATGCCTGGAGCCCCACGGTGACTGAAAAGTGCATCCCCATCCATCCCACCAGAGCCCCGAACATTCGCTCGTGTGTACAGAGTTTGCATATGTCAGACATTTGTAACTCAAACAGGATCTGTAGTAATTTCCTTATAATTTCAGACAACGGTTAAAGCTCCCTGCAAGGATTGAACAGCTCACCGGAAGGCCTTGAATGGATAGTCCGCTCGGTCCCTGGGGTCCAGGCTGACCCTGTGGACCCGGCAGGCCGATCACTCCCCTCTGACCACTAGGTCCCTGTCAGAAAACAAACAGACAGTAGCAGCCATCTCTTCACATGGATGTGACGTTATAAAGTTGCTGAAGTGCAACATGTAGGCAAACGCTTCACAACATGAAACTGCTGAGACAAGAGCATAGACTGAGATCTGGATACAGAATCCCACTGTAATTTTACCAGTAATTTAGGGGAAGGGTGCGGCTGGGAGGGATTGGGGGATGGAGGGAGACCAGGAGATGGGTGAGGTTGGTGGTATCGAGGGATGGGATCAGGAGATGTCGAGGAATAGGACTAAAAGATGGGCAAGGTTGGTGGTACCAGGGGATGGGACCAGGAAATGGGCGAGGTTGGTGGTACCAAGGGAAGGGATTGAGGGCGGGGCATTGGGTGAATTAAAGGAAGGGATCAGTGGAAGGGTGTTGAGTGGGACCAGGAAAGGGGTGAGGTTGGTGGTATCGAAGGAAGGGTGGTTGGGTGGGATTGAGGAATGGATGTTGGGTGGGAAAAGGAGAGGAATATTGGAAATGAACTGGGGAAGGGTGTGGAGTATGACCGGGGGAGGGATGAGGTTGATAAGATTGAGGGAAGAGTTGGTTGGATGGGATTGGGGGGGGGGAAAGAGAGTGGTGTGCAGTGATTGGGGAGGGTGAGGTGTTAGATGGCATCGGGGAAGTGCAAAGGTTGAGAGGTCAGGGGAGAGGTAACGTTGTGTGAAATCGGGAAGGGAAGAAGTTGAGTGTGGTTGGATGGGGTGGTTTGGTGGGACCAGGGGAAGGGCTGAAGTAAGGTGATGGAGAAACTGGGTCTTTCCCTTGTAGGTGGGATGTGGATCTGCACCAATAAAACTATGTTCGCACTGAACTTTAAATGGTAATGATGGTGTTCAATAAAGTAAAAATAAATGCATTTCCTTGGTTAGTTTAAAAATGTATAATAGTGTGTGATGGAAGCTCTTACCCGTGGACCTTGTTCTCCTCTCTCACCTCTTTGGCCTCGTAAACCTGAGTTACCCTGTAGAAAAGACATTAATGGAAGGGCACTGTGTTAAATGTGAATCTCAAAGGGCAAGATCTAATCATTCAATCCAAATGTCAAACAGGCCCATTGCTCTCAGTTCCTGATGCTACATCATGCACTTGATGGAGATGCTGCCTGACTATTTGCTGGCAGGTGCTAATTAGCATGCTCATTACTCTTAAAAACTCTTGTTAACACCCTGCTCCCGGGTGGGTATCAAGTGCTGAGTGCATCCCTCAGTGCTGAGACACTCAGCAGCTGCAGAATACTGCTCCAAAGAAGCTACATTGTAATGAGGTTTAGTTTAGAGATGCAGCATGGAAACATGGAAGTGACCCTTCGGCCCACTGAGTCCATGCTGGCCATTGACATAGTTCTGTTATCCCACTTTCTCATCCACTCCCTACACACTGGGAGCAACTTACCAAGGCCATTTAACCTACAACCATGCAAACTCCATATAGACAGCACCCGAGGTCAGGATGGAACCTGGGTCCCTCGTGCTGTGAGGCAGCAGCTCTATAGGCTGCACCACTGTGCCGACTTAAATGTTGGAACCATCATGGAAGAAGCATGATCAGAAAAAAGACATTTTTAAACAAAACTAACCCTCTAGATACATGCTCCAATGATCTGCACCCACCTCTCTTCACCACTCCCATTTGAAATCTGTCAATAGACAATAGACAATAGGTGTAGGAGGAGGCCATTCGGCCCTTCGAGCCAGCACCGCCATTCAATGTGATCATGGCTGATCATTCTCAATCAGTACCCCGTTCCTGCCTTCTCACCATACCCCCTGACTCCGCTTTCCTTAAGAGCTCTATCTAGCTCTCTCTTAAATGCATTCAGAGAACTGGCCTCCACGGCCTTCTGAGGCAGAGAATTCCACAGATTCACAACTCTCTGACTGAAAAAGTTTTTCCTCATCTCAGTTCTAAATGGCCCACCCCTTATTCTTAAACTGTGGCCCCTTGTTCTGGACTCCCCCAACATTGGGAACATGTTTCCTGCCTCTAACGTGTCCAAACCCTTAATAATCTTATACGTTTCGATAAGATCTCCTCTCATCCTTCTAAACTTGAATTTCCCAATTGTAACCATTATGAATATATATGCCCCTCCTCTATCACTGATCCCAGGAGTCCACTGGAGTACTGGGAGGCCAATAGGAACATCTGTACAACTGGAACATCTGGAGGCTGCTTTCCTACCGAGGATCAATGTTACAACAAGGTCCCCACTCCCTATCAACAACCTGCCCAAATGTTTTATTGTTCCATGTGCCCCAATGCCTGACGCTTTGTTTCAACCACGTTACCGATTTTGTTTGTCTCTCTCTCAGCATATTGCTATATTCACATCAACTTTCAGGTTCTGACTGAAGAGAATGGAAGCGCCAAGCATGGGGGTTCTTCGTTTGAATGCCTTGATCATATCTTCCATTAACTTCCTCTGCTCTCAGAGAACAACTCCAGCTTCACCCAGTCTCTCCACAGAACTGATCTAATTTAATTTCTCTAACTATTCTCCTGTGCACCCTTCCCAAGGCTTTAACATCTTTCCCCTGGGGGTGGGGCCCACGAACGGGATGCAATTTTGAGGCAACTCAATCATTTATACAGGTTTAACATCCTTCTTTAGCAGCGTCCTTACATTAAACTCAAGAAACCCTGATGCTTCATTACCAGCAATGAGAAGTCGCAGAGGCACAGAGGAGATGCTACCTGTTTTAACTAGCAGAAGGTATCGCAAGACTTCAGTGTTTTCTTCCAGTTATCAAGTTTCAAATTAAACCCTCTTACCGGGGGACCCAGGGGTCCAGGAGGTCCTTTACTGTCCTGGGAACAGGTGCAGGCATGAGGAAGAGCTGGGCAATTGGCTTCATCTCTCTGGAAGGAATAACATCACATTTACTTCAAACTTTAGAGATACAGCACGGAAACGGGCCCTTTGGCCCACTGAGTCCATGCCGAACATCGATCCCCATACATTAGCACAACCCTAACTTTACTGAAGCCAATTAACCTACAAAGTTTTACAACGCTGGAGTATGGGAGAAAGACCAGTGCACCCGGAGGAAGCCTATGCGGTCACAGGGAGAACGTACAAGCTCCGTACCATAGTCAGGATTGAACCCGGGTCTCATGCTGTAAGGCAGCAACTCGACCGCTTCACCACTGTGCCGCCCCTAATCAAACTAACAATGTCAAATAGTGCTCCGTCCAGGTGCCCCAGAGAACTAATATATCTTGTACCATTCCCCACACCAGCAGGAATTATGGGCAACCCTGTGGGAAATGAAAATCCAGATGAAATCCCTGGTCAACTTGTGCTCAACCCTCCCTCTCCTACCCTTGTTGGAAATCTATCCTGAGGCTGCTGACGTACCAAACCCTGTTGACAAGAAATCATTACTACAGAAACACACACCGTGTAGACACACAAATTAAAGCAGCGGTAAATCTGCATCCTACCACAAAGAAGACAAGATACCAAGTCGGCAGAGGAAGGTTAACTCAGATGAGAGGTCATCCAACAAATAGGTCATAAAAGTTCAACACAAAATGCTGGAGTAACTCAGCAGGACAGGCAGTATCTCTGGAGAGAAGGAATGGTGACATTTTGGGTCGAGGGAGGCCCTTCTTCAGATAAATGTTCTTCAGGTCTGAGTCTGATTATAAAGGTGTTTCAATAGCAAAGACGTAGAATGGTTGCTTCCACTCGTGGGATGTGGAAACCAAGGGTCATGAGTGCAAGGCTGTCGCCAACATTTCCCCGGAGAACAGATGGAATGTTTAAGTGAACTGCAAAGAAAGGAACTCAGAAATCTTATGCAGATGGTGGCCATTCAGCCCTTCAGACCTGCTCCATCATACAACACAGTTACACCATCGACTTCAGTACCCTGTCCCACATCTCTTAATCCTTTTGGTATTAAGAAATATATAAGTTAAAAAAAAATTAAACTGTAGTTGCTGGAAATCTAAAATAAAAAACAGGAAATGCTGGAAATACTCAGAAAGTCAGGCCTCAGCTGTGGGAAGAGAAAGAGGTAACTGCACAAATGTTGCCTGACCCATTGCGTGTTACCTGCATTATTTTAGAAACATATATACCACCCTTTTTGAATACATCCAGTCACTTAGCCTCTGCTGCATTCTCTGGGAGTGAATTTCACAAGTTCACCCTCCTCTGATGCAAGAAATTTCTCCCAATCAGCATTCTAAATGGCTCACCCCATACCATGAGGCTGTGATCATTGGTTCTGGATTGCCGTCTCCTGTATCTGGTCTGTCTCGTCCTGTTAGGATTTTACAGGCTTCTCTGAAACCTTTTCTCATCCTTCCATCCAGTGAATAGAGGCCTAACCGAGCCCATCTCTCTTCATACCTCAGCCCTGCCATGCCTCGAATCAGTCTATTAAACCTTTGCTGCACTCCATCCATGGCAAGAGCATCCTTCCTCAGACAAGGCAAATAAAACTGCATACAAACCCCAGATGAGGCCTTACTGTGGTCTTGCACAGATGGCACTGAGATTCCTTGCTCCTGAACTCAATTCCTACTGCACTGAAGACCAACACATCACCTGCCTTCATCATTACTCACTCCATCTCAATACTTGCTGTCAGTGACAGCACAAGGACAAGCAGTTGTTTTGCAACTTCCTTTAAAGAATTTTACCGGAAATGGTAAAGTATGTACACAATAGTCCAGCTCTAGCCCATATTATATTTCATTAATGTTTTAAACATTCTCATCTTTATAACGTGCCTAATGCCCGAGTTAATAAATGGCATCGAATCCCGTTATTGAATTGATGTGTTCTGCTACATTCAGGAGTTTCTGAACACACACTCCCTCAGTTCCTCTACATTTCACAATAAGCTTCAACTAACAATGAATTCCCATGCCTTGTTTGTCTTCCCCAGAATGCGTTATCTACCACATCTCCAAACCAAACTCAACTTGCCATTTCTCTTTTCTTGTAGATTCATGGTTAAACAACACGACAATAGGCCCTTTATCACAACTTCTCTTTGCCAAACAAAATGCTTTCCAAAACTGGTCCCATTTGCCTGCACTTGGCCTACTTCCCTCTAAACCTTTCCTGCCTAAATATCTTTTAAGTATTGTAATTGTACCTGCCTGTTAACACCTCCTCTGGCAGTTTGCTCCACACAATCATTTTTTGTACTTTGTTCAAATCGATCACCTCTGCTCCAGAAATTTCTCCCTAAGCCTCTCCTCTTTACAAATAGCTTTCCACAAAATAGTTTCACTATGTCTCTCGCCCCCGAAACAGGAATCAAAAGTTCTTTTAACATTCATTCTCGTGTGCATGTTGGAAACCATAACAGTAACCATAACCATAACTCATTCTATTGCGTGAGGCTTTATGAATACATGCGTGCTTTAATGAGCTGGGAATGTTGTTCCAATGCTGGTGGTCCTGCTGCTTTCTGTAAGCACATTGCCCAGAGCACGGGTCAACCTCAGACAGTGCTTGGGGAATGGGGGGGCGGACAGAAGTTCACAGCTGCAGCCCACACACCTGCTGCGAGAGAGCCCTTGGAGGCTGCTTAGCTCCAGCGTCATTCTCCCCCTTAATGAATGGAAATAGCATGCAAAACGCTATTGTAAACTGGCGAATAGAAGCCTTTACAATTCTAATACAAGCTTGACTTTTATATTGTTGTTTTACAGCACCAAAGTCAAAGGGCAATTTAAGTTCACATAAAACACTGTTAAGATTTTAGGTATCATTTGGGGACGGTGGATGAAGGCTTTAGGGAGTGAGCAGTGTAGACCCAAATCTAACAAAATGTCAAACCTGTTTCTCTTTCCACAGATTCTGCCTAACCTGATAAATATTTCCAGCATTTTCTGTGTTTTTTAAACCTGTCGACGCCTGGCTGTTCCAGGAAAAATTGGCATGTTTAAAGATCAGGTCTCATTACGGCATGAAAATGATACTTGAACAACAGGACGTGAAGCACTCAACTTCCAATCATTGCAGGGTTGACAATGAGGGAGTAGTGACTCAACAATCAATGTTAAAGATTTAGAACAAATAACAGGATCCTCTTGCAGAGAGATATGCAACTGAAACTCTAATCAGTTTAGCTGATGATACAGGAATTATTCAAATTTAGATTGTCTAGGCAGAAGTAGGATACAGAACTAAGGTGTGTCTATGTAATTAGGACCATGTGCCCATGTAACTGTTAATTGGCAATGTGGGACTAGACGGGCTGAATGGCCCTTTCCCACACTGCAGGCATGAATGCACTTTTTTTCCCCAAAACAAAACCTACTCATGCAATGATTTTACTGAGGCAAATTGCCCCAGATTACCTCAAGAGAGCCAGACCATAAAATGTGACACCAAGCTACCTCAGGGGCTACTAGTAAGATGACTGCAACTTAATCAAAGGGGTAGAAGGCTTGCATTTCCAGAGCAATCAATGAAGTGCTCTTAGGGTATAGCTACTGAACATTGGTAAATACAAGGAGTGAGAACATTTACAGCAGGCTTCCCTACACCAAGCACTTTGGCTGCAGCCAGATAATCTTTTCTTTAGAAGTGACATTAGTTTAGGTGATCATAATACCTGACAGGAGGAAAGAGAGGGGTATGCAAGGAAATCTGAGGGAGGGAATTTCTAATCCTGATCTTGTCTGTTGAAGACATGTCACCAATGGTGCAATTATTACATTTGGGAATGATACAAAAGCCAGACTTGGGGGTGCTCCGATATCTCAGAAACAGGAAGGGTTATAGGTCTGGAAGAAATTACAGCTGGATGGGGAATTTGAACGTAGGAATTAGAATTTTAATACAGGACAAGAATATTAGCTATCAACATATGAATCGCACAGACAACACATGCAGAAATCTCTTATTTTGCTCAATACTTACCAGCGCAGGAAGTTCACAGCACTTGTCCCTGCTTGCATAGGACGTAGAACAGGAAATATCAAACCCTTGCAATTGGAACTGGAATTTAAATGAAATAATGAAAAGAAAATCCTCGTAAGAAATAGAAGCGCAGTTCATGAGTATATCCAGCCCTCTGCACTCTAAAGCTCTAACTTTCTGGCAAACCATTCTGCTCAATTGTAATAGATCTATTAGCCACATTACAAAGTGAGTGAGAATCTAACCATCTCTTCTTGCTCCCATCATTTAAATCCCACCTTCAACAACCTGGGTTAATTGTTAAACAGAAACTTATCCCGACCAACCAAATAAATACTGTGGCTACAAGAGCAGGATAGAGGTGGGTGTCTGTGGTAAGTGAAATATCTTCTACGTAACATTCGTATAAAAAATGGTTTTGAATAGATTTGATGTTAGGGGCTCTGCCCACCCTCCCCCCTACTACCCAACAGACTCTCCCCCTCAATCCCCCTGCTCCACTTCCTCTGCCTTTTCTTTGTCGGGCTTGACCATCAAGGCTCAGCAGGAGAGCAAGGAGCTGAGCAGACTCCGCCCAGGCAAAGCCACGGGTCCCAACGATGTCAGTCTTAGGATACTCAGGGCATGTACCGGCCAGTTGTGCGAAGTACTCCAGCATATCTTCAACCTGAGCCTGAGCCTGGAGAGGGTTCCTGTGATGTGGAAGACATCCTGCCTGGTTCCTGTACCAAAGAGGGCGCGCCTCAGCTCCTCCAATGACTTCACACGTCATGAAGTCCCTGGAGAGGCTGCTGCTCACTCATCTGCGACCCCTGGTCAAACCCTACCTGGAACTCCTGGAGTTCGCTTACCAAACAAAGATGGGGTATGGCTAACGTGGGGTAATTTGGGGCAATTTGCCTCAGTAAAATTATTGCATGAGTAGAAGCCGGGATGCTTTGTGAGAACCATGTTTTTTGGCTTCTCCAGTGCTTTCAACACCATCCAGCCTGCACCGCTAGGGGGCAAACTGATGAAGATGCAGGATAATGCTCCATTGGTGTCCTGGATCACCAACTATCTGACTGGACAACCACAGTATGTCCGGCTACAGAACTGTGTCTCGGACATGGTAGTGAGCTACACAGGGACCCCACAGGGGACGGTCCTCACTTCCTTCCAGTTCACCATCCACACCTCAGACATCAGATATAACTCCACCTCCTGCCACCTGCAGAAGTTTTCAGATGACTCTGTAATTGAGGGCTGCATCAGTGAGGGGAGGGAAGCTGAATGTAGAGGTTTAGTCAACGACTTTGTTGAGTGGTGTGGGCTGAATCACCTGCAACTCAACACCAACAAGACTAAGGAGTTGGTGGTGGACTTTAGGAGGAAAGGAACACCTGTCTCCGTCTCCTTCAATTGTGTGAATGTGCAGTTTACCAGGAAATACAAATACCTGGGAGTGTACCTGGACAATAAACTGGACTGGTCCAGGAACGCTGATGCCCTGTATAAGAAGGGACAGAGCCGCCTGTACTTTTTGAGAAGGCTCCGCTCCTTCAACGTCTGCAGTGAGATCCTGCAGATGTTCTACCAATCGGTGGTAGCCAGTGCCATCTTCTTCGCGGCCGTGTGCTGGGGCAGCAGGGCGAAGGCTGCGGACGCCAATAGGATCAACAAACTGATCAGGAAGGCTGGCCCCGTCCTGGGGGTGGAGTTGGATTCATGGGAGGTGGGCGCAGGGGAGGATGCTCCTCAAACTGCGGAGCATCCTGGACAATACAGCTCACCCCTTACATGATACACTGGTCAACCTGAGGAGTAACCTTCAGCAACAGACTGGTTCCACTGAGATGCAGGACAGAACACTACAGAAGATCCTTTTTCCCTGTGGCTATCAAACTTTACAACTCCTTCCCCTTTGTCATGGGGTAGACTGACACTGACCCCCCCCCCCCCCCCCAATATTTGCACATCCCAATCCTTTCCACTCATCACTTTAATTTCATATTTCATGTATTTAGTGTTTTTGTGTTTTTATGACTGTTGGCAGATCAATTTCCCTCCTTGGATAAATAAAGTTATATCGTGTTGTATCATATCAAGAAGAA
Source organism: Rhinoraja longicauda (assembly GCF_053455715.1). NCBI lineage: Eukaryota > Metazoa > Chordata > Chondrichthyes > Rajiformes > Arhynchobatidae > Rhinoraja > Rhinoraja longicauda. Next base: position 45,498,863 of record NC_135956.1, on the reverse strand, counting down.
TGCAGACCCAGTATCCTTAAGCAGCAATGAATTCAATATTTTTTTCCAATTAGAGTGTGTACTTGGATCCCTACAGACACTGTCACAACTAGCACAGTGAGCATAGGTGAGCACAGGGTCAGTTTAACAATGAACAAAAGCAGCACTTTCTCCAAAGACACAACGTGTTTCATGGGCATCCATCAGTCACCTCACCAAACTCCCAATAGTGGAATTTAAAATAGAAACAAAATGCTGGCGTCTCTCAGCGTGTCAGACAGCATTTCTGGAGAAAAGGAATAGGTGATGTTTTGAGTCTGAAGAACGGTTCCAACCCGAATCGTCACCTATTCCTTTTTCTCCAGAGATGCTGCCTGGCCCGCAGAGTTATTCCAGTACTTTGTGTCTATTTTCGATATGAACCAGTGTCTGCAGTTCTTTCCTACACAGTGGAATTTAAAAACCTCTTCTTGCAAAGTTATCTGTGTGAATATTTAAATTAAGGTGTAATGGTAACTGAGGAATAATGTAAAGCACTAATGTAAAGTATTCAAATATATTATTATAGGAGAGGGCATCCTAAGGTGCATTACAAACAGTGAAATACTTTTGAAAGCTAATTACCATTATATTAAAGGAAGCCCTCACATTGAATTTGCACACGCAACAATGGGATTAGTGATCTGATAATCTACTGTCGACCCAAAATGCTGGAGTAACTCAGCGGCAAAGCCAGCATCTGTCTGCCTGCATCTGTCTGTCTGTCTGGCTATCAGCATAAGGTGCCGAGTTACTCCAGCATTTTGTGTCTATCTTCGGTGTAAACTAGCATTTCTAAGCATTTGCCACTATCTGAAAACAAGCTAAAATCTGTCAGCATCAAACTGTAGTTTAGCTGTAGGTTCTTAGTGAATAAGGTTTGCACATAGTTCAATTCCTTGCAGTTCCTTCCGACACAGATAATCTACTATGTTGGTTAAGGAGTAAACTGTGGTCACCAGGAGAACATCCACCTACGAAAACAGTCAGTCCTTTTTTTAATATCCCTTGAACATTCACGTCCTCAATAATACACCACTCTCTTGGGAGAATGTGACCTTCACAGCCAAGAGTGTTGCTCCATGAGCTGAGGCTCTCAGTTTACAATGTATGAACAGAAGTTCTAGAGCGGAAAAGAAATTAAGGGCAGGGCCAATTGTGAACGATGTGAGAGAGGAGGTAAATACAGAAGTTAAAGTGTTGTACTTAAATGCGCGTAGTATAAAAAATAAAGTGGATGAGCTTGAGGCTCAGTTAGTCATGGGCAAGTATGATGTTGTAGGGATCACTGAGACATGGTTACAAGAGGACCAGGGCTGGGAACTGAATATCCAGGGGTACACAACGTATAGAAAAGACAGACAGGTGGGCAGAGGGGGTGGGGTTCCTCTGATGGTAAGGAATGATATTCATTCCCTTGCAAGGGGTGACATAGAATCAGGAGATGTTGAATCAGTATGGATAGAAATGAGAAATTGTAAGGGTAAAAAGACCCTAATGGGAGTTATCTATAGGCCCCCAAACAGTAGCCTCGACATAGGGTGCAAGTTGAATCAGGAGATAAAATTGGCGTGTCAAAAATGTAATGCTACTGTGGTTATGGGAGATTTCAACATGCAGGTAGACTGGGAAAATCAGGTTGGAAATGGACCCCAGGAAAGAGAGTTTGTAGAGTGCCTTCGAGATGGATTCTTAGAACAGCTTGTACTGGAGCCTACCAGGGAGAAGGCAATTCTGGATTTAGTGTTGTGTAATGATCCTGATCTGATAAGGGGACTAGAGGTAAAAGAGCCATTAGGAGGCAGTGATCACAACATGATAAGTTTTACTCTGCAAATGGAAAGGCAGAAGGGAAAATCGGAAGTGTCGGTATTACAGTATAGCAAAGGGGATTACAGAGGCATGAGGCGGGAGCTGGCCAAAATTGATTGGAAGGAGGCCCTAGCAGGGAAGACGGTAGAACAGCAATGGCAGGTATTCCTGGGAATAATGCAGAGGTTGCAGGATCAATTTATTCCAAAGAGGTGGAAAGACTCTAAGGGGAGTAAGAGACACCTGTGGCTGACGAGGGAAGTCAGGGACAGCATAAAAATTAAGGAGAGGAAGTATAACATAGCAAAGAAGAGTGGGAAGACAGAGGATTGGGACTCTTTTAAAGAGCAACAAAAGTTAACTAAAAAGGCAATACGGGGAGAAAAGATGAGGTACGAGGGTAAACTAGCCAATAATATAAAGGAGGATAGCAAAAGTTTTTTTAGGTACGTGAAGAGGAAAAAAATAGTCAAGGCAAATGTGGGTCCCTTGAAGACAGAAGCAGGGGAATTTATTATGGGGAACAAAGAAATGGCAGACGAGTTAAACCGTTACTTTGGATCTGTCTTCACTGAGGAAGATACACACAATCTCCCAAATGTTCAAGGGTCCGGAGAACCTAGGGTGATGGAGGAACTGAAGGAAATCCACATTAGGCAGGAAATGGTTTTGGGTAGACTGATGGGACTGAAGGCTGATAAATCCCCAGGGCCTGATGGTCTGCATCCCAGAGTACGTAAGGAGGTGGCTCTAGAAATAGTGGAAGCATTGGAGATCATTTTTCAATGTTCTATAGATTCAGGATCAGTTCCTGTGGATTGGAGGATAGCAAATGTTATCCCACTTTTTAAGAAAGGAGGGAGAGAGAAAACGGGGAATTATAGACCAGTTAGTCTGACATCAGTGGTGGGGAAGATGCTGGAGTCAATTATAAAAGACGAAATTGCTGAGCATTTGGATAGCAGTAACGGGATCATTCCGAGTCAGCATGGATTTACGAAGGGGAAATCATGCTTGACAAATCTACTGGAATTTTTTGAGGATGTAACTAGGAAAATTGACAAGGGAGAGTCAGTGGATGTGGTGTACCTCGACTTTCAGAAAGCCTTCGACAAGGTCCCACATAGGAGATTAGTGGGCAAAATTAGGGCACATGGTATTGGGGGTAGGGTACTGACATGGATAGAAAATTGGTTGACAGACAGAAAGCAAAGAGTGGGGATAAATGGGTCCCTTTCGGAATGGCAGGCAGTGACCAGTGGGGTACCGCAAGGTTCGGTGCTGGGACCCCAGCTATTTACGATATACATTAATGACTTAGACGAAGGGATTAAAAGTACCATTAGCAAATTTGCAGATGATACTAAGTTGGGGGGTAGTGTGAATTGTGAGGAAGATGCAATAAGGCTGCAGGGTGACTTGGACAGGTTGTGTGAGTGGGCGGATACATGGCAGATGCAGTTTAATGTAGATAAGTGTGAGGTTATTCACTTTGGAAGTAAGAATAGAAAGGCAGATTATTATCTGAATGGTGTCAAGTTAGGAGGAGGGGGAGTTCAACGAGATCTGGGTGTCCTAGTGCATCAGTCAATGAAAGGAAGCATGCAGGTACAGCAGGCAGTGAAGAAAGCCAATGGAATGTTGGCCTTCGTAACAAGAGGAGTTGAGTATAGGAGCAAAGAGGTCCTTCTACAGTTGTACCGGGCCCTGGTGAGACCGCACCTGGAGTACTGTGTGCAGTTTTGGTCTCCAAATTTGAGGAAGGATATTCTTGCTATGGAGGGCGTGCAGCGTAGGTTCACTAGGTTAATTCCCGGAATGGCGGGACTGTCGTATGTTGAAAGGCTGGAGCGATTGGGCTTGTATACACTGGAATTTAGAAGGATGAGGGGGGATCTTATTGAAACATATAAGATAATTAGGGGATTGGACACATTAGAGGCAGATAACATGTTCCCAATGTTAGGGGAGTCCAGAACAAGGGGCCACAGTTTGAGAATAAGGGGTAGGCCATTTAGAACGGAGATGAGGAAGAACTTTTTCAGTCAGAGGGTGGTGAAGGTGTGGAATTCTCTGCCTCAGAAGGCAGTGGAGGCCAGTTCGTTGGATGCTTTCAAGAGAGAGCTGGATAGAGCTCTTGAGGATAGCGGAGTGAGGGGGTATGGGGAGAAGGCAGGAACGGGGTACTGATTGAGTGATCAGCCATGATCGCATTGAATGGCGGTGCAGGCTCGAAGGGCTGAATGGCCTACTCCTGCACCTATTGTCTATTGTCTATTGTCTATGAGACTAGTGGACAGGCCAAAAGTAATTGGAATGGAATTGATGGTTAGAGATGGAGTTATAATTGTAAAGAACTGTTAAAGACTCCGAGATCAGGCACAGGGGAATCATTATTTATTTATTAGTCTAGAGTACATTCCAATAAAAGCCATCTCGTCTGTATTGGAAAAAAAGGCATGTGTGCTTATATATGAAAAAATCTCATTCAAGTACTCTGAATATTGAACAATGTGCAAACCTTAGTCACTAAGAACCTACAGTTAAACTACAGTTTGATGCTGACAAATTTTAGCTTGTTTTCAGATATTGGCAAATGCCTAGAAATCAGAAGTCATAGCACTGGGTACAATCCTTTCAATGCCTGTAGTGTGTATTATAACGACATGGAACTACAGCAATTAGAAAAATAGACAATGTACTCCTAGACAATAAACAAACTAGCCTGTCTGCCAATGACATCACTATTCAATGCCCCACAAATTGCAACACCATTCGTGCCTCACCAGTGATGTCACCATTTGTACCTCACCCCCAGTGATGTCACCATTCGTGCCTCACCCCCAGTGATGTCACCATTCGTGCCTCACCCCCAGTGATGTCACCATTCGTGCCTCACCCTCAGTGATGTCACCATTCATGCTCCACCAATGACATCACTATTCATGTCTCATCAATGATGTCCCTATTCATGCCTCGCCCAATGATGTCACTCTGCATGCCTCATCCAGTAACATCACCAATTACACCTCACCCAATGACATCAAAAGGTCTTGCCTAGCCCAATTATGTCAATAGTCACACCTCACATAATGGTTATGGCTTGCCCAGTGATGAAGCTACCTATGCACCACCCAATGATGTCATTGCCCATGTGCCATCCATTTCCTCCCATCACGATATGAATTGGAGTTCAAACTTGCAGTTTGCAACTTTGTTAGAATTAGGCATGAAGTTTGCATTTCTTGCTTTTTAATGAATGCTCAGTTGACATCAGGTGGCCTGCATTGGCCAGTCTCACAACAGACTGCAGGTTGCTCTGAAGTAGTTCCTCCACCATTTAGTGTTGGGTTAATCATACACTAGATGTCCCAGTAGCAAAAGCAGCAGCAGCTCTCATTAAGCAGGTTTTATTGACCCTATTTCTCCAGACACAGTGCTGGTTAGAGTGTGTTCTGTCACTACCGAGATCTATGACCTGCTTTGACCTCGAATATAACCTCATGTGCTTTGCCTCTGGAAGCCAGGGTCACAAGGACTTCAGCTTCCTCTCCATTTGTTTAACCACTGCATTGAGAAGATACCCAAACTCCACAATCACGTCAGACTATGTCAGGGTAGCCTACAATGCCAGTTTAATGCCAAAATAAGGGGAATGCAACAAACCCTAGGTCCCTGCCTGTTTTCTCAGGTCAATGTGAATGACCCTAGACATTATCCTAAAAAGCAGGGGAGTTCCCCAACATTAATCCATCAAATAATATCACAAAAAATAAATATATGGTCACCAGCAATCTGTAGGATCTCATCATGTTGTATTTCTACCAGTACAACAATGCATATGTCATTGGCTATAAAGTGCTTTAGCTACAGAACTAAAAACCCTTTTCCTTCTTTGCTCACAGCACTTCTTGTAAAAGCATTAAGGGACAAAAGCAGCATTCAGCTCTGTAACAAATATTAAGTTCAAACATTGAAGTTCTTGTGAATTGAAACACTCAAGTACTGGATAGTTAGAATATGGTTAAATGTATTTCACCAAGAAACACTGCACCACATCACCCACCCACCCACCCACATTCTCCCAACCCCACATCACCGCCTCTCCCCAGGCTGATGATAATGTGGCCCATGGTTTCCAGCTGCCGGTAATGAATAGATTCACTTACCGATGCCGAGCTGTCCCTCGGGCTCCTGGAGCGCACCATCCGGCCCAGTACCTCCAACCCAGTGGTGCTGATGTTTCCTGCCGCATTGATCGCCTTCTCCCCCACTTGCTTGCAGTCCACCACCAGCCTTGCGTGGGTTTTGGTGATTATCACGTGCACCTATTGGCAATGAATACAGAGCAATATTACAGAGACTTGCAGACCATTCGGCCCCGCTGCTGCATATGTGAAAAAGCCTGAACTTGCTTGGCCTTTTGCCGAGAGTTACACCCTCTCTGTCCCACTCTGTCCTCTTTGCACCTTCTGTTCCTGGTCTGTAAGGATGCCAGTTAAACCCCCGTGCATAAAAAATACAAGCAACAACAAACCACATCACCTTTTGCACTTGCCTCTCCATTCAATGTCATGGGTAATCCTGATTATTTTCCATTCCTTCAATTTCTGATACCCCTAAAAATCAGACTCTGGAATGAGGACCAGCGATTCACAAATTCTCTCCTGCTCCCAGTTCAAGGACCTGGCCCATATCCTGAAACTGTGCCCCAAGTTCAAGACCTTCCAGCCTTGGAAAACAACCTCTCAGCATGTAACCTGTGAAAATTCTCAGAGTCACTAGGTTAATTCCCGGAATGGCGGGACTGTCGTATGTTGAAAGGCTGGAGCAATTAGGCTTGTATACACTGGAATTTAGAAGGATGAGGGGGGATCTTATTGAAACATATGATAATTAGGGGATTGGACACATTAGAGGCAGGAAACATGTTCCCAATGTTGGGGGAGTCCAGAACAAGGGGCCACAGTTTAAGAATATGGGGTAGGCCATTTAGAACGGAGATGAGGAAGAACTTTTTCAGTCAGAGAGTGGTGAAGGTGTGGAATTCTCTGCCTCAGAAGGCAGTGGAGGCCAGTTCGTTGGATGCTTTCAAGAGAGAGCTGGATAGAGCTCTTGGGGATAGCGGAGTGAGGGGGTATAGGGAGAAGGCAGGAACGGGGTACTGATTGAGAGTGATCAGCCATGATCGCATTGAATGGCGGTTCTGGCTCGAAGGGCTGAATGGCCTACTCCTGCACCTATTGTCTATTGTCTATTGTCTTCCATGTAGCAATGAGATCACCGCATCGGCCAATCCTATCATTCCCTCTTCTTGGGAGAGGCCCATATAGTAGGAATCACTGCTGTGCACTGCATTTCCTCCATGGCAAATATATCCTCTCTTATGAATGCACATGGAAATATTTATTTAAAAGATATTTGAACAGGTACATGGATAAGAAAAGTTTAGAGGGATTTGGATCAAACGCAGGCAAAAGGGACTAGTTTAGATGGGGCATCATGGTCAGTACAAGTCAAGTCAAGTCAAGTCAATTTTATTTGTATAGCACATTTAAAAACAACCCACGTTGACCAAAGTGATCTGACAGACACGTTGAGCCGAAGGACCTGTTTCTGAGCTGTGTAACTCTACGATTCTATACTAGGCATATCAGCCCATCAAGTCCACGTCGACCATCAAACGTCCATTTACACTATAATATTAATATAAACTAATGTAACCACAATAGTAATATAAACTAATCCCATTTTATTTCCCCACATTCCCAACAACTTCCCCAGATTCTACCCTAGAGACAACAGGCAATCCTACATGTCTTTGGGATGTGGGGGGGAAATGGAGCAACTGGGGAAATCCCACTTGGTCATGAGGAAAACATGCAAACGCCACTCAGACACCGAACAAGGTCCGGTTTGAACCTGGAGCTGTTGGAGCTGAGGTAGCAGCTCCATCGATGTGTTACTAAAGTTGGTTGGAGAACAAGAATGCCTTCCTTATTCTCCAACCCACCTTTTGGATTGCTTGTCACATTTTTAAATATGACGTCTCAGGAAGGTAGAACAACAAGTAGAACAAGATATGAATAGAGTTTTATAAAAAATGAGTTAAATATTTAGATGGTTTCGTAAATTTATATATTTTGCAACAATAGTGATCTGTTATCTTGGGGTGAAACTAACCTTATGAAAGCTTCCGTAAAAGATCTTCTTAACTTCTGGATCATTAAAGATGACGGTCTGGAACTCATCCTTGTAATCGTAGTTAAAGTAAGTGAGAGCTTTCCTGCCATCTAAACACAGCAAGTAAAAGGCTTAAAACTGAGTTTTTTTTCCCCAACTCAAAACAATTAACCGGCTGCTTTCTCAGTGAATAACAGAATTATAAACAACTTTACAACTTATTGAGAGTTTGTGGCACTTGAGGTTTTCAGCAACTAAGGGTCCTTTGGTTGGGGGGAAAGTACATTACAGGGGCTATATAAAAGGATGTTTGTGGCAGTTCTCAGACCACTCTGTGAAGTAAGCAGGAATTTGGCACTCCCAGAAGTCGAATCACTCTGAAGAAGGGTCCCGACCCAAAACCTCACCTGTCCATTCCCTCCACAGTTGCTACTTGACCCGCTGAGTTCCTCTAGCACTTTGTGTTTTGCTCATGATTCTAGCATCTACAGATCCTTGTATCTCTCAGAAATGGTATCTTTAAAGTGAGAAGATAAACTATGGGCAAAAAACAGACCATCGGAGGAACTCAGTGGGTTAGGCGACATCTGTGGAGGGAAATGGAGAGATGGCTTTTCGGGTTGGGAACCTTCAGACTTTGTTCATTTCCCTCCACAGATGCTGACTGGCCCGCTGAGTTCCACCAGCAATCTTGTTTTTTTTCCTCAGGATTCCAGCACCTGCAGTCTCTTGTGTCTCTAGTTAAACCAAGTGCCCTGTTTCTCTAGACAAGGTTGTACTTAGGAATTAGATTAAATAAAAGTCTGAATGTAGGAATGGGAAGAGCACTTCAGCCGCAAGAGACAGTTTCGCTAAACATGATTGAATACATTCACTCAAAAGATCTGTAAAACTGAAGCACCATTTTCTCCAATTTGCATTCCAGCTCCCTCGAGACTCATTGATATTTTTAATGCTATTATTTCCATCTGTGCTGCTGTTTTTAACTGTTTCTAAGTGTTTCAGGAGACAAACGCCTCAGGGAATAAAGTGGGGCATGAAGGCAGAGGGCTTTAGTCAAAGCTTGGTGAATCTGTGGAATTGATCTATTTCCCTCCTGGGATAAATAAAGTTCTATTGTATCGTATCAGGCTGTCGAGGCTGACAATGGATATTTTTAAGGCAGATATAGATAGATTCTTGATTACGGGTATCAGGGGTTATGGGGAGAAGACATATGGAGAATGGGGTTGAGGGGAGCGTTAGATCAAGCACGATTGAATGACGGAGTAGACTTGATGGGCCAAATGGCCAAATTCTGCTCCTATAACATGAACTCAACTCAAACTTGGGGAGAAGACATATGGAGAATGGGGTTGAGGGGAGCGTTAGATCAAGCACGATTGAATGACGGAGTAGACTTGATGGGCCGAATGGCCAAATTCTGCTCCTATAACATGAACTCAACTCAAACTTGGGAGGAGATGTCGCAACAGGAGGTGGCACAGAAGAGGATGGATCCCTTCATACACATGCCCTCCTCAAAGAGTCAATGGGTGGCTCAATGAACCAAGGGAGACTCACAGCTGAGACTCACAGCTGTGACTCAGTGGACACCAATTCCTCCTCTCAGTCGTAAGATTGTGAGTAAAGAGCCTGCCCCACTTAGGCGCTTTTTTAGGCGACTGTCAAAGTCGTAGCAGATAGCCAAAATTTTCTTTTACTCTACGACAATGACCACGACAATGACCACGACAATGACCACGACAATGACCACGACAATGACCACGACAATGACCACGACAATGCCAAGTCAGGTCAATACAAGTTACTTTTTTGTGAAACTAGCACCTGGCTAAGAGATTACACCGTCTTCGGAAACATCGCAAAATTCCCACGCTTATCAATTCTTCTCCGGCGTCCTATTTTTCGCTGAAATCACTGACAAGTCTGTAATTACTTGAGAGTTTTGAAATATAACACCTTGCCCGGGTTACTTGTAAACCAAGCTTCACGGTAACAAGGCATAAACTGGATTGACTTCCAGTTTACTGATAGCAGTATTAAGAAATTTAATTTTAAATGTGGTTAAATGGATTTTCAGGCAAGGGTGGGCATTCTATGAAAATGTACGGGAGTTGCAGATCTGGTTTCTGGGTTGCATATCTGGGTTGGGAGCCTACTTTAAAAGTAATGGCTGATGGCCATAAACATCGTGAAATTCCCACGCTTACCTGACCGTCAAACTACCGCCTCCAATCTACCTGTCAAATGTCCTGATGGTAAATAAATTGGTTAAACACAAGTATTTTATGGTATCTTCAAATGACTTTACTTAATTTAATATTACCTGCTTCTAAATGCATCTGCGACAACCGACCAAACCTGGGGACAGCATGCGACAGCGCCCGCAATAAGCAACGATACCTGGCGACAAGCCAGCTGTCGCCGAGAAATTTCAATCCGGTTGATTTCTCAGCGACGCGCCGAGATCCACTACGATTCTTTGAAGACTCCTCACGATCATGCCCGCGACACCCGGCGAACTGTCGGCGACAGACTAGTCGCCGGCAGTCGCCTTAAAATCACCCAATTGGGACAGGCCCTTTAAACTCCCAATCCAGAGGCTGCTCCTCGGAGCAATATTGAGGGAAAGCTGCACGGTCAGAGGTGCCGTCCTTTGCATGGGACTTTAAATAAAGTACTTGTCTCACTCTTTTGTGGGAGGGACAATGTTTCACCATTGATTTAGCATAAATTTGTCCCTCAATCAACAATACCAGTAACAAACTTTCCTGTTATTCCCTTGCGTTCATGGTGAGATCTTGCGAGGTACAAATTGTCTGATAGGTTTCCTACATTGCAAAGGACTATGCCTCCAAGTTACTTCATGGCTGCGAAATGTTATGGTACGAGAAAGGTGCTATATGAGAGCAATGTTTATGCTTCCACAGCATGATCGTAGCTTTGGCTGGCACCCACTCCATGCCCAGCTCACCCTTGGGTGACAGCTCTGTGGGCAGGGGCTGGGAACACCCTGTCCTGCACGATACGGCATTGAGATACTGTGGCTCTTACTGTCCAAGATGACCCCAACCAGGGGCTCGTTCTGCTTGTTGAGGACCTCCCAAAGGGCGAAGGGTTCCTGCGGAGTGTCAGACAGCAGGCGGAAGAGGAAGCTGACGGTGTAATCCGATGGCAACCCCTCCGGGTGGACATTCCTGGGAGAGTAAGACTGTAGTTAACATTTATGACCAGATTGAGATGTTTTATAGTTTAGTTTAGAGATACCGCATGGAAACAGGCCCCTCGGCCCACTGAGTCCATGCTGACCATCAATCACCTGTACACTAGTTCTATGTTATCCCAGTTTCGCATCCTACACACTAGGAGTACTTTACAGAGGCCACCTGACCTACAAACCCTCACGCCTTTGGGATGTGGGAGGAAACACCAGCACCCGGAGGAAGCCCACGCAGTCACAGGGAGAACGTGCTAACTCCATACAGACAGCACCTGTGGTCAGGACATCATTCCCAGGTTAAGCCAAGTCCTCCCCATGTTCCTGTGAAATAGCACTATGAATATTGATTTCTCTAATTTCAAGTAACCCTTGCATTCCCTCTCTCTCTGTCCCTCCTCCATCCTAGTCATCCTGCTAGTTTCACTGTTCATATCCCTTAGTTATCACCTCCTCCACAGCTAACAATGGACCATGGTGGGCTCCACTTTTCCTTGGTCATTGGTGCTGGCGCTGAGTTGTTCTGTACCTTTTCATACCTCTAGTTTCCCTCTCCCCGACTTCTCAGTCTGAAGAAGGGTCTCCAGCCAAAACATCACCTGTTCCTTTTCTCCAGAAATGCTGCCTGACCCGCTGAGTTACTCCAGCGTTTTGTGTCTATCTCCTGTGAACCCAGACAGATTGCAAGTCGGAAACACGACTGCAACCTCGTTCCCACTCGGCAGAAAACGCCCGGGTCCCATAGCAGCTGGCAAATCCATCCCACAGGCCTCCCAAACACTCGTCCGTTTGTACGAGATGTAAGCAATTCTGGCGTATTTTAGATTTAGATTTAGAGATACAGCGCGGAAACAGGCCCTTCGGCCCACCGAGTCCACGCCGCCCAGCGATCCCCGCACATTAACACTATCCTACACACACTAGGGACAATTTTTACATATTACCCAGTCAATTAACCTACATACCTGCACGTCTTTGGAGTTGAGCTGGGAAGGACCCAGACTGCTGCTAATTACCTGTCGCATCACATTCTGTAAAGATATGCAACCTTACCATCAGCACATTGGCTGCTCCGGTTGCTACAATTAACACTCTTCACAGGATAGAAAGCACTAACACAATGGGCCAGGAAGTTTTCCTTTATCTTTAGTCTTTTGATCAATCTATGTGCAGCTCACACTGAGAAATTTTCATAACCATCCAATTTTGACACCTACCTTGTGGGTTGTGAAACCAGGGCATTCTTGTGAAGTCTGAAACAAGGAAAGCTGTTGAACGAGCCCGTTTCCAGTGACACTCCTTCGACAGAAGCATACTCCTTCTCAATAAGCCCAAACATCTCCATCATTTTAAACCCTGCAGGGAAAATTTACTGTGTGTTTCACAACATAATATATCGGGAAAATATTTTGAACATTAGAATAATTAAGTTGGGAATATTACAATGATGTTGCTTTCTTTCTGAACTTTCTTACTAAAAATGTGCTTGTGACTCTCACAATTTTGCCTGAAACTCTTAGGGATCTTCGATGATGGAGTTAGATTGAGGGTCACAACCCCTTCTCTAATAAGGACACTGTGATCAATAGAATCCCCCAGTTCTTTTTCATTCTCCATTGTGGCCCCTCCTCCAGAAACAGGAGTACGTGCAGGCCTGAGCTCCATGTCTCAATTGGAGAACCAATAAAAAGGAAGGGCAGTCTAGGGGGTTAATTGAATGAGACTTTACTGAAACACACAACATAAAACTAGGTCCTGCGGCCAGGTATCTTGGTGCTGCCTCTTTGAAAGAATTCTAAATTAATCCCACGCACTCTATTTTACCACAGCTTTGCAAATATTTCCTTTATCCAATTTTCTTTCTTCAACATCTTCACTGACTCCACCACTGATCAGCTAGGACCAAATTGGCCCTGCTGTTACTGAGCCCTCATCAACCAAGTTCCATCGGCTATGGTTAGTGTGACTCGAACGTATACCAATGGACCTTTCACATTGATAACAATTACTCAAGATCGATGGAAACCAATTAACCAACAAACCCACATGTCTTTGGGATGAGGGATGAAACTGAAGCATCCGAATGAAACCCACATGGTCACAGGGAGAATGTGCAAACTCCACACAGACAGCACCCGATGTCAGGATCAAACCTTGCTCTCTGGCGTTCTGAAGCAGCAACTTTACCAGCTGTGCCTGTTCTACCCAATGCACAACTGTGCCGCCCACGAGTTGAATCCATGACTTTCTGACTCAAACACTCTGAACTATCAGAGACCCGCCTTGCACTGATTTAACGTGCACAGCTTAGGAAAATAATTTCTGCTCAGCTTTCTAACTACAAGAAAATCTTTCTTTAATACATAGCCTTGGGAATTTAGTGGCAATGCAATCGCTTCCAAATGAAAGGAAGACAACAAAATAGCAAGATGTGGTCATTTAAAATTTCAGAACAGCGGAGCATCAAGTCAAAGGGTAATTTCTAACAATCCCTCTCGGTAGGCTGTTACACTGTCAGCTGAAGATGTCCAGTGAAAGGTGAAGTGTCAGGTGACATCCTTTACCTGCAATGCTGCTATCTCCAATGAGGGCCAATGGACAAGCTGAAAGTAAAACAATTGCACACGTCAGTGTCAGGAGTCATGTCACATTCCCCATTCCCATGTAGTGGCAATGCTCCTGGCTTCCCAAATCAGCATCAGGCACCAGCAGCTCACCTTCCCGACCATAGACTCTGAATTCCACATTCCTTTTAGTTTAGTTCAGTTCAGTTTAGCGTTACAGCGCGGAAACAGGCCCTTCAGCCCACTGAGTCTGCGCTGACCATAGTAGAGTGTACACTAACACTATCCTACACACTAGGGACAATTTTTACCAAAACCAATTAACCAACAGACCAGTACGTCTTTGGAGTGTGGGAGGAAACCGGAGCACCCGGAGAAAACCCACGTGGTCACGGGGAGAACGTACAAACTCCCTGCAGATAGCAGCCCCAGTCAGGATCGAACCCGGGTCTCTAGCACTGTAAGGCAGCAACTCTACCGCTGCACCACTGTGCCGCTTTTCTCAGTGATCATTTCTATCACAGACTCCCTAGTGGGTGTAGGATAGTGTTAATGTGCGGGGATCGCTGGGCGGCACGGACTTGGTGGGCCGAAAAGGCCTGTTTCCGGCTGTATATATATGATATGATATGATTACACATTCCTGATCACTGACTCGGCCATGTATTCCCGATCAGACCCTCTGGCTCACACATTCCAGATCACAGAATCTGGATCAAGGATGTTCCTGGAACGGCTTCCCAACCACAGCCGTGAACGTGTGTAAAAGCTACCAGATAGTGAGGGACTAATGGATATAAATATTTTGGAACATATTCGGGGTTAATCTGCTGAAGATTGGAAGAATTGGGATGAGTTTATTATTGTCACATGTACTGAGATAACGTGAAAAGCTTTTCTGTTGCATGCTATTCAGTCAGTGGAAAGACTATGCATGATTAAAATCAAGCCATCCCGTGTACAGATAGGGGATAAAGCGAATAATATTTAGTGCAAGTTAAAGTGCCACACTTCCCACATCTGAGACCACTGCGATGGACATGCATTGGATCCAAAGCACTTTAGAACATCTTGGAGCTAGGAAAGATTCATAGAGCCATTCAGCACAGAAACAGGGTCTTCAGCCCACCACATCTATGCTGACCTATTTGCCTTCTATGCTTTGCCTATTTAAGTGTCTATCTCAAGGCCTCTTACACATAGTGACGATACCAGATTCTACCACCGCCTCTGGCAGTGTGTTCCAAACGTCAGCCACTCTCTGTGTAATGAACTTACCCCCTGGATCCCTTTTAAAACTCCTCCCCTTCACCGCAAACCTGCAGCCTCTTGTTTTTGATACACTTATCATGGGAAAAGGGATTCTGACAATCATCCCCACTGACAGGATCCACGTCCAAGTTTGTTTCCTTTTTGGCAGGACACCTGTGAGATGGCAAGTGAAGGTACAGACCACTGCCAGCATGCTGAGCTCCTAAAGTAGCAAGAAAACCCTTGAGTGAATTTGCACCTTCTCCCCAGCGCGCTCTGCCAAAACAGGGGACATCATTAGAGTACGAACAGCAATAAAATAACCATCTGGATCGAGTTAAGCATCTTTCACAGGGAATCCTGGAGGAAAGACTGCCTGCTTTACCGAGTAATTGCGATGTTATTTTTTTTGCATATCAGGAGATAAGATTTATCAGGGGCTGATTTAGTCTGGTATCAGTAAAGGGAAGTGTGGACTGCCGGGCTGGAAGGAGCTGGACATGACACCACCAGTGGTGGGAGAAAGTTGGACCATCAGCTATGTGTGAGCATCGTTCACGGCACAGAACCAGTTCCCACCTGAGAGGGGGTTAAGCAGTGAGACCACTGGACTGGGGTTTAACCAGCATCTGACTGGGTGGAAAGGTGGAGAGAGAGCATGTGGAATGATACCCTGCAGCTTCTCCACTAGTAGCCAAGCTGGGAGGTGGACTATGAGACTCCACCATACAAGTGAAGTGATAAGGGTTAAACACTAGAAACAAGGAACTGCAGATGCCAGTTTACACAAAAGCGCACAAAGTGCTGGAGAACCTTAGTGGGTCAGGCAGCATCGCTGAAGAACATGGAGTCTGAAGAAGGGTCCCATCCCAACATGTCACCTATCCATGTTCTCCAGAGATGCTGCCTGACTCGCTGAGCTACTTCAGCACTTGGGACCTTAAGAGTTAAACTCTGCTCACTGCCGAATTGCCTGTCAGCAGAACTCACCATTATCAATGATATTAAGAAAGGCCAGGAATGGAAGCAGTAATTACACAGGGTGACAGCCCAGGCTCAAGTTCCAGACCTGACCCCAGTTCCAGCTGACTATGGAGCACTTTGATCAGCACAGTAGATGTCAGGCACAGAAAGAGTGAATGTTATCCACCATACTGGTCAAAGTGGGATTTGTGACATAGGAACAGAACTCTAGATGAAAGCTTTAGATATAACCTCAAAATCATTGGTGATGGATTTTAGAGCCACAGAACATAGAGCTGTACAGTACAGGAACAGGCCATTTGGCCCATGATGTCTGTGCGACCTAGATGCCAAATTAGAATAGAATAGAATAGCCTTTATTGTCATCCAAAAACATGTTTTTGGCCAAAATTATGTTTCCCACAGTAAACTAGTTACTTAACAACTAATTAAACTTTCAATAAGTCTACCAAACTTCAATGAGGTCTTTGTCATCTCCAGATGTGATTGACCTTGATTTCCCAGCACTTTCCCATTGTTAGCTTTGCTTCAGTTCTCTAGCCCCGAGTTCTAGGATTTACCGACCAAATTAATTCCCTCAATCTCCCTCTCTTCCTCTCCCTCTGCCTCCCCCTCTCTCTCTCCCCCCTCTCTCCTTCTCTCTCTCCCTCTTCTTCCCTCGCCCCCTCCATTGCCCCCTCCCTATCTCTTTCCCTCCCTCTCTACCTCCTTCCCTCTCCACCTCCTTCCCTCTCCAACTCCCTCTCTCTCCACCTCCCTCCTTCCCTCTCTGTATAAATTCTCTCTCTGTGTAAATTCTCTCCCCCAAAGCTCATTTTGTAGCTCAATTTCAAACTTAGTTGTTTTGGCAGTACTGTGAAGTACCTGGTGATGTTGGGCCAAGAAGTAGCAAGACAAAGAAGATAGTGATCGGCTTCAGAAAGCAAAGCGGTACACATATCCCGGTTTACATCGTGGTGCCGAAGTAGAGATGGTTGAAAGCTTCAAATTCCTAGGAGTAAATATCACCAACAACTTCTCCTGGACCACCCGTGTTGAAACAATGGCCAAGAAAGCATACTCATGCCTCTACTTCCTAAAAGGCTTAGGAAGTTCTGCATGTCCCCAACAATCTCACCAATTTCTAAAGATTAACCAAAGAAAGCATTATATCAGAATGCATCACCGCATGGTTTGGGAACAACTCCATCCGAGACTGCAAGAAATCGTAGAGAATTGTGGATCCAGCCCAGACTATCACACAGGCCAAACTCCACTCCGTTGAGTCCATTTACATCTCACGCTGCCTTGGCAAGGACAGCAGCATAATCAAGGACGAGTTGCATCCCTTCTTCTCCACGCTCCCATCAGGCAAGAGGTGAAGAAGTATCAACAGGCACACCTCCAGATCCAGGGACAGTTTCTACCCAGCTGTTAGCAAGCAACTGAAACATCCTACCAAAAACTAGAGAGCAAACCTGAGCTACCATGTCATTGGAGACCCTCGGACTATCGTTAATCTGACTTAACTGGACTTTATCTTGCACTAGTCAATAGTAGTCAATAGTCAATAGTCATTTATTTGTCACATACACATAAATGTGCAGTGAAATGAAAAATTACCCGCAGTTCAACAATAAGACCAATAAGAATAATCAATAAAAATGCAATGACACATACAATCATAAACTAACACCAAACAAAAGAAACATCCATCACAGTGAGTCTCCTCCAGTCCCCTCCTCACTGTGATGGAAGGCCAGAATGTATTTTTCTCTTCCCTGCCGTTTTCTCCCGCGGTCAGGCTGTTGAAGTTGCCACATCGGGGCGGTCGGGGCTCCCTACATTGAAGCCCCCGCCGGGCGGAGAAAATCCCGCGGCCTATTTCAGGCCGTGCCGGACGGTGAAAGGTCCGCGGCGGGCCTTATTATTCATGTCATTCCCTTTATCATGTATCTGTACACTGCCGATGGCTTGTTTGTAATCATCTATTGCCTGCCTTTCCGCTGACTGGCTGGTACTCAACAAAAGCTTTTCACTGGACCTCGGTACAGGTGACAATAAACTAAACTAAAGCCTAAAGGAGCTGTGGAAATAAAGATTGTTGCTGTTGAGACATCAAGTCATGGGAACTCACTTGCAGAGGCTGTCTCACAGACAAAGGTAACAAGCTCGTCCTCAATCTTCTTGAAGGCATCAAAATCATCCACGAAGAAAGCATGTCTGTTGCTGGGCTTGTTGGCAATGTTCATAAGCTCTGCGTAATCAGCATCAGCAACACCAACCGCAAAGATCGTGAATCCTGCAGCAGAAGGGAAGAGCATGTTTAGCCCATATATTTTTGGATGTATTGGACTCCAAAGTTGGTTAACTCACACTATGATCTAGTCGGTATCAAAACACCATTAATACTAGTAGAATGTGCAAGTCAAGGTAGAATTTGGACCATAGCTTTGCACACTTTCACTTTAATTCTAATATAAAAGGTAGTTGGGCATCTTACAATCTTTATGTAAGTTTTTACAGCTCAGTGACAGGCCATTTTGCCCAAATGCTCCATGTTAGAAACATAGAAAAATAAGTGCAGGAGTAGCCGTTCGGCCCTTCGAGCCAACACCACCATTCAATATAATCATGGCTGATCATCTAAAATCAGTACCCCGTTCCTGCTTTTTTCCCATGATTACTTTCGCCCTAAGAGCTAAATCTAACTCCCTCTTGAAAATGTCCAGTGAATTGGCCTCCACTGCCTTCTGTGGCAGAGAATTCCACAGATTCACAACTCTCTGGGTGAAAAAGGTTTTCCTCATCTCACTCCTAAATGGCCTACTCCTTATTCTTAAACTGTGCCCCCTGGTTCTGGACTCCCCCAACATGGGGTACATTTTTCCTGCATCTAGCATATCCAATCCATTAAGAATTTTATATTTTTCTATGAGATCTCCTCTCATCCTTCTAAATTCCAGTGAATACAAGCCCAGTCGACCTATTCTTTCAATATATATCAGTCTCGCCATCCCGGGAATTAACCTGGTGAACCTCCCTCAAGAGCAATAATGTCCTTCCACCAATGGGACCAGCACCGATCCCTGAGGTACACCACTAGTCACAACAATGTTGGTGATTCTGTCCCACGTTGCCTCCTCCCATCGTCATCTCCCACATCACTTTCTATTTCTTCTGCCTAGTAAATTTATTTCCTTTTAGAGTGACTGTATTAATTGCCTCAAAACAGTCAAACCCTGTTCCATATACCCATCATCCTCTGTGGGAAAACGGTGCCCCTCAGGTTCTTATTAAAACATTCCCCTCTCACCTTAAACCCATGTTCTCTGGTTCTTCATTCTCCTACTCTGGGTAAAATCCTCTTGTGTATTTACCCTATCTATTCCCCTCATGATCTTATACACCTCTATAAGATCATCCTTCATCCTCCTGCACTCCAGGAATAAAGTTCTAGCCTTGCTCAGCCTCTCCCTATAGCTCAGGCCCTCAAGTCCTAGCAATATCCTCGTAAATCTTCTCTGCACTTTTTCCGGCTTAATAACATCCTTCCTATATCGGGGTGACCAAAACTGAACACCATACTCCAAATGCAGCCTCACCGTGTTGTACAACTGTAACATAACATTCCAACTTCTGTATTCAGTACCATGACTGATAGTTTCTGATGTACCAAACGCCTTCTTGACCACCCTATCTATCTATGATGCCACTTTCAAGGAACAATGTACCCAGCTCTTCTTGATCCTTCTGCTCCACAGCACTCCCCTGGGCTCTGCCATTCACTGTGAAGGTCCTTCTCTGATTCGACTTCCCAAAATGCAACACCTCTGCTTATCTGCATTAAACTCCATTAAACATTCCTTGGCCTAACTAATCAAGAACCTGCTGTAATTTCTGATAGCCACCTTAGCTTTATACCATACCACCCACTTTAGTGTAATCTGCAAACTTACTAATCATGCCTCCTACATTCCCATCCAAACACCAATGTGACCAGCACTGATCCCTCAGGTACACCAGATAGGCATCGAGTCTGAAAGATAACCTTCCACCATCACCCTCTATTTCCTTCCATAAAGCCAATTCTCTATCCAGTTGTCTGGCTCTCCCTTTTGTGTCTACCTTCAATTTGAACCAGCACCTGCAGTTATTTTCCTACACATCACATCTCAGTGATGTGGGAGATAACTAGAGCATCCAGGGGAAACCCACATGATCACAGGGAGAACAAGCAAACTCCACACAGACAGCACCCAAGGTCAGGATTAAATCTGTGTCGCTGGAGCTGTGAGGCTGCAACACAATGTAGCTGCACTGCAGAGTCATACAACATAGAAACAGGCCCTTTATCCAACCATGCTCATGCTAACCATCAAATACCCATCTATAATAATCCCATTTACTAGAACTTGGTCTTTAGCCTTTTATACCTTGACGATTCGAGTGCGCATCTAGATACTTCTTCACTGCTGTGAAGGTATCTGCCACCACCACCTTCTCAGGCTGTGCATTCCCAATTGTAACCAACCTCTGGCTAGAAACACTTTTCCTCAGATCTGTTCTAACCTTCTTACTCTTTAGCCTATGCCCTCTGGACTTAGGCATCTCTATTATAAAGAAAGGTTTCTTACAATCTACCCTATCTGAACTCCTTATAATTTTGCATACCTCTATCTGGATCTCCCTCTGTCTCCTTTACTTTCTCACCTGATCCGATCCCTCGACCAGTATTGAAAAACCTATCAATCCCAACATGGCGATACTCAATAACTACACGTCCCCAAAGTGTTCCAGGGATAGACAACCGCCTGTGTGAGGAAAGTCCCCATTTCAGCTGCCCCTTTTCCTCAGACCCTGGTTCGAGGTTCTGCCGCCTCTCACCTTGTCAATCCTTTGCTGAGTTATTTATTCCTTCATGAAGCCACTTCTCATTCTCCCAAAAGTGCAGGAAGTGAGCAAATCTATCGCTGGGCTAAGCCTACGATACTCGAGTGAGCACGCTTTGATATCACAAGACTACGGAGATAAGCATCTCAGAACATAGAAAATAGCTGCAGGAGTAGGCCATTTAGCCCTTCGAGCCAGCACCTCCATTCAATATGATCATGGCTGATCATCTAAAATCAGTACCCCGTTCTTGCTTTTTCCCCATATCCCTTGATTCCGGTAACGCCAAGAGCTAAATCTAACTCTCTCTTGTAAACCAGTGAATTGGCCTCCACTGCCTTCTGTGGCGTAGAATTCCACAGATTCACAATTCTCTGGGTGAAAACGTTTTTCCTCATCTCAGTCCTAAATGACCTACCCCTTATTCTTAAACTGTGACCCCTGGTTCTGGACTCCCCCAACATCGGGAACATTTTTCCTGCATACACCCTGTCTAATCTTTTAAGAATTTTATATGTTTCTATATGATCCTCTCTCATCGTTCTAAATTCCAGTGAATTCTAAATTACAGTACATCCAGTTGCAGTTTCCAGATAATTCTCTCTCCATTACCTTCCAACTGCATTTCTTGGGAAGTCTTGATAACATCATCTTGAGATCGACCATCTGTAATGACTACCAGGACATTGGGAATGCCTCTCTGTAACCCTGCTTTGACTGTGAACACGGAATCCTTGGCATGTTTTATGGCTTTACCTGAATATTAAAACAAATAAAAGTTAATTAGTTCAAGAGAACACAGAACAGAACAACATACCATGTCCGCACCGAACAAAATACCAATCTAACTAATTCCATCTGCCTGTACATGGTCTGTACCCCTCCATCCCTTGCCTGTTCATGTATTTGTTTAAATACCTCTTAAACATTGCTTTTATATCTGTTTCTACCACCTCCCCATGGCAGCGCATACAGGCATCCACTATTCTTTGTGTAAAAACTTGTCCCGCACATCTCCTTTAAACTGGGATAACATTGACCTCTGGTCTGTGACATTTCCACCCTTGGGTAAAAAAAAAACCTAACTATCTATGCTCATGCTAGAAATAAATCCACAAACCTTTCAAAACCAGAATTCTAAACTTAAATTCTGAAAATGTGCATTGCACTAGTCAGCCCAGCCTAAAGACCATTCCCCAACACTTTAGGCTGGGCTGACTAGTGCAATGCACATTTTCAGAATTTAAGTTTAGAATTCTGGTTTTGAAAGGTTTGTGGATTTATTTCTAGCATGAGCATAGTTAGGTTTTTTTTCCCCCAAGGGTGGAAATGTCACAGACCAGAGGTCAATGTTATTTATTGACTCGGTTGGAATCACATGTGAGAAATGCTTCACATTTAAGCCATCAACATCTGCCCACTAGAACAATATTATTCTCTTTGCAGATATAGGGCAGCAAATTGGTTAGGATAAAACATTTATTTCACAATGTTTTCATTGCCTGCTATGTGGGAGTTACAATGGTGAAGTTGAGTGCTGGAAAGGAGGATTGTTATGGGGAAGGGGAGAGCATCAATGGAGAGCATTAAAAGAAGGGTCTCGACCCGAAACGTCACCTATTCCTTTTCTCTAGAGATGCTGTCTGACCTGCTGAGTTACTGCAGCTTTTTGTGTCTATCATTAAATGGGGAAGGGGAGTGGGAGAGGAAGGGGAGAGAGGGAGGAGGGACCGTTGATTTTATTACAGCAGTTTTACACCTTTTCTTATCTACTCAGTGAGATATTTGGACAAAACATGGAACATAGGAACAAGAAGACTGTTGAATCCCTTATGAATCATTTAATGATAGACACAAAAAGCTGCAGTAACTCAGCAGGTCAGACAGCATCTCTAGAGAAAAGGAATAGGTGACGTTTCGGGTCGAGACCCTTCTTTTAATGCTCTCCATTGATGCATATCAACACCATTACCTCTCTTAGAGCCATAGACTCCAGACTTCTCTTGGTTACATAAACATTAACACCCAGTAGAATTCTATTTAAATCTATAGTTTAAACTATATTATTTAACTCTTTATTGGAGAAGAGGCAAGGAAACTAACATCATCTCTTCCACTGACAATGAGTTTGCTAAACAAGATTACATCATTGCGATTATACGCAAAGTATGGGTTCACTTTAACTTCACGTCATTTAAAACTATGCTTGCGTGTTTTAGCAAGCTCTGGATATTTTAATGTTCATATTTTCTCTCCTGGCTGTTTAATGAGAAGGAGGTAAAGCTTAAACTATGATTGCTACGTCTTGCTTGATGATGACAGTGTTTTATTGAAACAGGAGGCTAGGCACCTGGGACACAGCATTCTTGATAATACTTGACTGACAGTTCTGTACAGTGTGGGCACACATCTCTCCCCACATGAACAGAACCATCCCTCCTTTTACTGCTACCTTATCTCTTTTAATCTTCATGGGAGTGTTTAACTCTTTCACCTCTGAACAGTCTCACCCAGAACCAGTTAGTCAGCAATTCTGTACCCGCTGCACTGTTTTGCTTTCAGTCAAATGTGAAGTTAATTGTCAAGTTCCCCCTGTGACCCAGATTAAGAACTCAGCAATTAAAAATCACAATAACAAAAAAATATTATTCCTCCTGCAAAGAAAAAAAAGTTATTTAGAAATATTAATGATATGTTTTCATGCTTTTATTTAATAATGGACTGCTTCCCTTTGTGTCTGGAGGGCTGGAGTGCAGAGGGGTGGCTACATATCCTGCTTCAATGTAATGCCCTGGTTACACCACCTCTGGACCACTGCTAGAGTCCTGGGTACCATACCTTAGGAAGGATGTACTGATGCTGGAGGAAATGCAGAACAGATCTACCATAATGACGGAGTGGACATAGACAGGATAGTTCCTCTTGTGGGAGAATCTAGAATGAGGGGTCACTGTTTAAGAATAAGCTGTTGCCTATTCAAGACGGATGAGTTTAATGTTTTTCCTGAAAGGGTCCTGAGTTTAGAGTTTAGTTCAGAATTCAGATTCGACAGATACAGCGTGAAATCAGGCCCTTCGGCCCACCGAGTCCACAAAACCATTGATCCCTGTACATTATTTCAATGTTATCCCAGTCTCCCATCCCACGCACAAGGGGCTATTTACTGAAGCCAATTAACTTATAAACCTGCACATCTTTGAAAAGTGGGAGGAAACTGGAGCACCTGAAGAAAACCCAAGCGGTCACGGGTGAACGTACTGACTTCGCACAGACAGCACCCATAATTAGGATCAAACCCAGGTCTCTGGTGCTGTGAGGCAGCAGCTCTACAGCTGCACTATTGTGCCGCCCTCAGCCTTTGGAACTATCTTCCTCAAAGGGTGGTGGAAAGGGCATCTTTACATATTTTTAAGGCAGTGGTAGATAGACTCTTAATAAGCATGTGGGTGAAAGCTAACTGGGGTTGGACAGGAGAATGGAGTTGAGAATGCAGTCAGATGAGAAGTTCAGTCACTCTGTAATGGTGGTTCCAGTCAAAAAACATTGCTTTAAAAGTTCCAACTGCTGCACTGTCCAGATTCTGGTTCTGGCAATGCTCCTGAAGGTACACATGATTAAATATGTGTGGTCGTAAAACAAATACCGGATTTTGTGACCTACATACAAAACTTTGCCTTTTTCACCTGCACAGCATCATTTAAACACAAGTTTTTATGCAACGTTGAATTCCTATCCCCAGCTGGTTGTACCTGTTTTTGTATTTCCACCCTTGTACTTAATGCGTTGGACAGCGTTGAGGAGAATCTCCTTGTCATGGTATGAGTTGAGTTGAAATTCTGTTCTGGGATCATCGCTGAACTGAATGATTGCAACCTGTTGAATTTCAAATGTTAGATTCCACATCAGTGAAGCACAAATGTTTACATTCCACTTCACACTGACTTGAATATTCTTGTTAGTTGAGGGATTTTGTGGGGTTAGGGGACTGAGGGAAGAAGTTTTTCAAAAAGTCTCTCAAAAAAGGAAAACCCTCATCGAATCAATCCTCATAATGTCCCGAGATTCACAGGAATATGGGCTGGGCAACTGGTCAACAGGAGCAATGATAAAGGCTGACTGTCTTGCAGCACAGAACCAAGTCATTTGGCCCATTCAGTCTTTGTTAGCTCACAGAGCAGTCCCAATCCGCCATTAATTATTCCTGTAATTTATTCTCCCCACATCTTTATCCTAAACACATTTGGGGTAATTACAGCAGCCAATTAATCCACCAATCTGCACGCCTTTAGGATGTCGGAGGACACCCCCGCGGTCCCACGGTGAACGTGCAAACTCCACACAGTGAGCACGGGAGGTCATGATTTAAACCCAGGCAAACTATAACGCAGCAACTACCTGGAGTGCCTCCATGCTAAGCTGTGCCACATCACGGATTTTAAGGCTAGAACAGAACACAGACTGTAGTTTCAGTTGGGAACTTCAATTTGGGGATAAAACACAAGCCACAGGAACAGTTCCATAAAACCTCATGCAGGAGTAAATGAGCGGAACAGAAGCCAAGATTCCTAATGAGAATAGGACATGTGGAACACTCTGTAGGGAAGCGGAGACAGTAGCGAGGCTTTGTAACAAGAGCTTTGTTTCTGGGACACTACTCCATGGATGTGGTTAGCTGTGGTTTGACTGAGGATTATTTGAAAATGCACATTTAAGTTGAGCATTGGCTCTAATGTCATAAAACCTGAGTACAGGGACAATATTGCATTATCGGTTATTTGGTTTCAGGCAATTGCTCTCCGATATATGAGTGAACCAGAGAATCACAGAGGGAGAAATGTCTCTGCAGATAATCACAAAATGCTGGAGTAACTCAGCGGGTCAGGCAGCATTTCTGAAGAAAAGGAATTGGTGATGTTTCGGGTCGGAACTCTTCTTCAGACTCAGCAGTAGTTTTCTGAAGTGAACAGTGAGGGGTGGAAAGGGGAAGATGTGACCCGTGATGGGAGGTGAGAGCAAAACTACAGGAAACAGATGAGACATGGGTGACGGTTCACAACTGTGGGGGGTAGCAGGGAAAACACCTTTGCTGAAGAATGAGGACATCCAACATGTCCTCGAGTGAAAAGGTTTGTCTTGAGCGCAGATGCGACAGAGATGGACAAACTGCAAGAAAGGAGTAGTGTCCTTTCACGAGATAGGGTGGAGAATGTGTAGTCAAGGACTAGTGTCCTTTCACGAGATAGGGTGGAGAATGCGTGACTCCTGTTTTGTGGTGAATCTGGAGCTTTCTCCTTAGAGCAGAGAAGGTTAAGGCGAGAATTGGTAAGAGTTTGAAATCATGAGGGGTTTGATGTTGCCGGATCACAAACCAGAGGACACATATTTTAGCTGATTGGCAAAAAAAAAGGCAGGAAATTAGGATAATTTGCATTTTAAGAGGTGTGATTTGGAACCCTTTGGCTGGAAAGGTGGTGGAAGCAGTTTCAGCAGAGCCTTTGAAAGAGAATTGGATGAACACCTGGCAAAGCAGCCATTTGCTGGGCAATGGGGAAGAGCAGTGGAATAAGACTAATTCAAAGAACAGGCACAGACAAAGTGGGATGGCTAGCTCCTGAGCCAATGCACTCAATGATTCAAAGCCTGGTACCACTGTGGTGAAGGCAGGACGCACAGAGACCTTGTTCCACTCAGCAATCAAACAATCACTCACTGAGGCACCACCTCCAGTTCCTTCTGGCCAAGTTCAGTCCCACCTCCGCCAGCCAGTGCTTACCTGAGTCCCATCCGGCCCAATCTTATACAGAGCTCCAATGGTGTTGTACAGGAAACCAATGATCTTGACAAAGTTCTCATCCCCAATACTCCATGACCCATCCACTAGGAAGACCAGATTAGCTTTGGCATCTTTGCAAACTGCAGAGAGAAGAACAATTAGAAGTCGTCCAAAATAAAAGGCAGCTGTTATAGTGCAACATCTAAACCACCTGAAGAAATGCTCGGAGCATAGTTACACCAAGCTGATCTCATTTGATTAGTCCAACGGCGATGTGTATCTAAACGTCACTGTTCCCACCCTAAACCTTAATATCCAGGCCAAAGAAAAATCTAGCAATGTGTAGGAAGGAACTGCAGATGCTGGTTTACACCGAAAATAGACACAACATGCTGGAGTAATTCAGCATCTCTGGAGAAAAGGAATAGGTGACGTTTTGGGTCGAAACCCTTCTTCAGACTGAGCGTCAGGGCAAGGGAAACTAAAGGTATGAAAAGGTACAGACAAATCAGAACCAGCACCAATGACCCAGGAACGATATCGTCCATTGTTGGCTTTGGAAAAGGTGAAGTAACGGGATATGAACAGTGAAACTAGCAGGACGACTAGGGTGTTGGAGAGTTAGAGAGAGACGGAATGCAAGAGTTACTTGAAATTAGAGAAATCAATATTCATTCAGAGCTTTGAGGATGTCAATTGATTCCCAATCTCATAACTGTTTGGGGAGAGAGTTCTAAATTTTTACTGTCATTGAAGAAGATACCCAACACCAGCCCTAAGCAACCTCACTGGAGTTCTTCTGGTAAAACATCTTCTGGTAAAATATTGTTTTTTCCTCAGTTTCTCCCCCCAGCAACTCTGTCAACATCTTAATTGGTTGAAAACTCCTTTAACAGGATAATCGGTTAGTCCCATTGTAAGTCATGGTCAGTATACAGCATGGACAATAACCAACTTGTATAAAGCAGAGGATTGGGAAACCCTTTCAGTAAAAGGCAGGAAACACAGCAGAATAGGAAAAAGTTAAAATTGCCACGGGAGTATTTGTCATGACTCTTTTTTTGTATAAAGTCTCATAGGTAATCTTATTTCCCTTTTTCAACTATAATTTCTCTTACCCTCTCGAGCCGGTGGGATGGTGGGTGGTGGGACGGTTGTTGGAGGAGGAGTTGGTGGCTCAGTCGGAACTGGAACTAAAGCAAAAGAAATAGATACAGACAGTAAAACAGCATCCCACACTCGTTGGAAAGCCACACAATTATCGGTGCATGAGAGACTTGATACAATGAGGGAGAATCCGTCGGGTTTAATGTCCTCCTCCAACACCACCTTGCATTTTTGAAGCATCTTTAACAAAGAGAATCATCCTGAAGTACTTCATTTGTGTGAATTACTTCCACACAAAGCCTCGTAAATTACTGGGTGGAGCAAAGGGGCAGATGGTACAGCCGCTGCTTTATGGCTCCGATGACCCAGGTTCGATCTTGACGTCCTGCGCTATTTGTATGACGTTTGAACGTTCTCATGTGACCGCATGGGTTTCCAGAGGTTAGTAGGTTAATTGTCCTCTATAAATTGCCTTGAGTGCATAGGTGAGTGGGAGCTGAGGATGCTTCATAAGCAGAAGGAAACAATGTTGCTGGTGTAACTCAACAGGTCAGGCAGCATCCCTGGAAAACATGGATAGGTGACGCCTCAGGTCGAGACTCTTCTTCAGATTGATTGTAGAGGGGGAGAAGAAAGCTAGAAAAGAGAGGCAGGACAAAGTGTGGCAGGTAATTGGTCGCATTGGCAAGGGTGGTTTTTGATGGGCAGATGGCTGGAACAAAGGCCAGAGATAAGAAAATAAGGTGTGAGACAGATTTGAAGAGTTGTGGATTGTAAAATCAAAGGGAGGAAAGTAGCTGGGGGGGGAGTTGGGTGGAGGGGGGAAATATGTAGGAGTCCAGGTGGGGCACAGAGGAAGTGGGCGGGGGAAGGGGGGGTGTGGGGGAGAAATTGAGTGTTTGGGGGTGGTTGGTGAGCGGTTTCCTAAAATTGAAGAAATCAACGTTCATACCATTAGATTGTAAACTACTAAAGTGAAATATGAGGTGCTGTTGCTCCAGCTTGCATGTGGCCTCACTCTAGCAATGCAGGAGACCCAGGCCAGAAAGGTCAGTATAGGAATGGGAAACATAGAAAATAGGTGCAGGAGTCGGCCATTCGACCCTTCAAGCCAGCACCGCCATTCAATATGATCATGGCTGATCATCCAAAATCAGGAAAGGGAGTTAACATGGTTAGCAACCGAAAGATCCAGTAGGCAATGGTTGTTTGATGGTCAGCTTAGACTTTGTGGGCAGCATAGCCTGTTTCTTTACTTCATGAGTCCATATGGAGAGTTGACCCAAGGATTTGGTCAAAGAGCTGGATTTTCGTACATTAAGGAAAAAAAGAGAGGCGGAGATATTGAGAGAAGGAATTCCAGAATTTAGTTGTTTGATGTTACAGAGAAGTGGGGTGGGAGGGGGAGCAGACTGTAAAGGGTGGTGATTTTTTGGTCACGATATTGATGGATCACGGAGCCGGGGAGCCCAGAGCCGACAATGAGCGAGTTTCTTAAACCTTGCGATAGTACCTACCTCAACTACCTCTTCCGGTAACTCATTCCATATACCCACCACCCTTTGTGTAAAAAAGTTACCGCTCAGGTTGCTAGTAAATCTTTTCCCCCTCACCCTAAACCGATGTCCTCTGGTTCTTGATTTCCCTACTCTGCGCAAAAGACTGTGTGTTTACCATATCTATTCCCCTCATGATTATGTACAGCTCTATAAGATCACTCCTCATCCTCCTGCACTCCAAGGAATAAAGTCCTAGCCTGCTCAACCTCTCCCTTCACCTCAGGCCCTCAAGTCCTGGCAATATCCTTGTAATCTTCTTTGCACCCTTTCCAGCTCAACAACATCTTTTCTATAACATGGTGACCAAAACTGAACACAATACTCAAAATGTGGTCCCACCACGTTGTATATAACTGCAGCAAGACCTCCCAACTTCTATACTCAATACTCTGACTAATGAAGGCAAATATGCCAAAAGCCTCTATGACCACCCTATCTACCTGCAACGCCATTTTGAAGGAAGCCATGGTGGATACATATCACATGATATTCCATAAAGAAACTTTCATCATTGACAATCTGGGCTGAAAGCATGAATGCCTCTGGAAGCATGAAGGATGAGGGAGAGTGAACTGAAAGGAAAGGGATCAAGAGTGGAGAGTGAAGGTGAGGGTAAGTGACTACTGACCAGTTGCTTCGAGTATGCTCACGGCCAAACCTTCCATCTCCTGCAGCTGGGCGTACACACTGATCCTGTACTTGGTGTTTGGAATGAGATCATAAAAGCAGTGACGAGATGTCCCTCCATTAACAATCACCTCTTCCTTCTTTCCATCTGAAATTTCACAAGACAAATAATTGATCATTGGTCATTTGGTATGGTAACAGTGAGAGGGCACAGAGAGGGATGGGCACGGATCCATTTCAACCTCGTCACAAGGAGCTGCAGATGTTGGGTTTCCCAAAAAAGACAGAGTACTGGAGTACCTCTCAGCGATTCAGGTAGCATCTCCGGAGAACATGGATCGGCAACGTTTCAGGCTGGTACCCTTCTTCAGATTGGAGCATGGTCTGAACAAGAGTCCCAACCAGAAACGTCACCTGTCCTTGTTCTCCAGTAATGCTGCTTGGTCTGCTGAGATACTGCAGCACTTTGTGTCTTTTTTTTTCCATTTCAACCTGACCCGCACTTGTGATGTAATTGGCTGTACAGTGCTAACCTTAGGATTAACACAGCAATGAAGCTAATCTCCATGGTTAGGTAAAGAAACACAAGTCTTATGTATGTCTCCTGTAACTGCCTATAATGTGCTATGAGATTTCTTGACCATAACACTACAGTGGATGGCATGGTGGCGCAGCAGTAGAGTTGCTGCCTTACAGTATTTGCAGCGCCAGAGACTTAGGGTTCAATCCCAACTATGGGTGCTGTCTGTGCGGAGTTTGTACGTTCTCCCCGTGACTGTGCGGGTTTTCTCCGAGATCTTCAGTTTCCTCCCACACTCCAAAGACGTATAGGTTTGTAGGTTAATTGGCTTGCTATAAATGTAAATTGTCCTTAGTATTTGTAGGATAATGTTAGCGTGTGGGGACCGCTGGTCAGCGTGGACTCGGTGGGCCGAAGGGCCTGTTTCCACTCTGTATCTCTAAACTAAACTAAACGAATTTAACCCCTACTGACCCGTGTTAGCCTGATGAAACTGTGCTGTACGCCCTTCATCCCAGCCACTACCACGTCCTCAGGTGTGGTGCCCAGAACTAGCCACAGTTATTATCCCATTGAGAGATATATGCAATGACTTCTGGCCCGCAATGTGTAGTAATCAACAACTTCCACTATCAGGCCTTTTGCCAGTTGGAGTCAATTGTGAAATCACTTCTAAGCATGTCCAATTTGAAAGCTTTTGATTCATTGAAAATAGATGTCCGTTACATGATTCTTGCGCCATTATATCCATTGGCAAATCAAAGTACAGCTACTGCAGAAGGCTTTGTTGAGATCATCTCTCTTTGGAAATATGCCAAGCTATTTTTTCCACTAATTGTTCACCCACAGGGAGACTTTTCTTTGGCAGAATAGGAACAAAATGGAAAGCAGTTTTCTTTTATTATTGCTGAAAGATTATATGGAACATATGCAAAGCACAATGGGAGGCAGCTTGAGTGCCAACAGCACTGCGGTAGAGGGGTGAGTCTACACTGTGCTGCTGTAGTCGAGCTGTGCACGAGCTATGGGGGCCCTGCACAGGAGAAAGGTATCAGGGGCTTGTTCCGTGAATTGCTGCTGGCTAATTACAAAAGAATGCAATAGATACTACATAAATTAAATTTCTATAGCATCTATGTACCTTTCAGAATCCCCCAAAGCATTTTGCGATCAAACGGAACTTTTGGAAGTATAGTAACTGTTGTAACATAGCTCTGAACTACATGGACTTGGGGGCATTGGTTTTGTCTTTTGCTTGTGGGTGTGTCATAGAATCAGAGTCATAGAGTGATACAGTGTGGAAACAGGCCCTTCGGCCCAACTTGCCCACACCGGCCAACATGTCCCAGCTACACTAGTCCCACCTGCCCGCGTTTGGTCCATATCCCCCCAAACCTGTCCTACCCATGTACCTGTCTAACTGTTTCTTAAACGATGAGGTAGTACCTGCCTCAACTAACTCCTCTGGCAGCTAGTTCCATACACTCACCACCCTTTGTGTGAAAAGGTTACCCCTTAGATTCCTATTAAATCTTTTCCCCTTCACCTTAAACCTATGTCCTCTGGTCCTCGATTCATCTACTCTGGGCAAGAGACTCTGTGCATCTTCCCGATCTATTCCTCTCATTATTTTATACACCTCTATAAGATCACCCCTCATCCTCCTGCTAGTGTGTATATGTGTGTGCGTGTGTGTGTGAATATGTGTGAGAGTGTATGTATACTGAACTGTTTTTCAGTTATTATATTGTTTACAGACGTATTCTGTTGTGTTGTTGCAAGTAAGAATTGTTCTGTTTGGGACATACAATAGTAAAACACTCTTGAGTCTTGAAATATGTGCATTGCAAGCTCCCACTTCCACCAAAATGAAAATGACCAAACTTTCTGATTATCTGAATATAGCCCCCTCCTTGAAATGCATCAATAACCGTCTCAGCCCACAGGAAGACTTGGGTCTGGGTTCACTGTCTCATTGAAAGATAGAACCAAGACAGTGTAGCATTCCCTCATCATTTAACTGGAAATTCTGACTCTGACCAATGAACCAGATATCAAACAAAAACCAAACACGTCAATCTATTCATTAATTCATCTTTAGGACTGAAAGCCAGCTATTCCCGGTTGTGGTTATTGACGTGCTGCCTCACTCGATTACCTCCCAAAATTAATAACTGGATTAAATGTCTACTCTGCTTTTCCACATCAACTAACCAATGCCTAAATATAAATGAATGCACTTCTGTTGCAGTAAAAACTGTGGAAGACCCTGAAGGGACTTTCATACATAATCAGTGGGTAGATACTCCAACCCCTGCCACTATACTCAGCAGTGTTAGCTTGCCAGTGACCCCAGCAATGACTTCCCCTAAAACCTTCAATAAAATACAAGTAGTTAAAGCTTAGGGGCTACATTTGGAGCATTGGCACCAGACCATACTCATTTTAAAAGCAATATAACTGTTTCATATGTGTTTTGAATTCCCTCAAGGGATGTAGATGTCACAGGATGGGAAAGCATAGGGATGGGAGTTTCCCCTCATGCTTAATTGCCCTTTGGAAGATGGCGGTAAGCAGTCTTCTTGAACTGCTGTGGTCTTTCTGGTGAAGAAGCTCCCACAGTTTTGTTGGGTTGGGGAAGACAGTTCCAGGATTAAGATTCAGCAACAATGTGTCTCCGACCCAAATTGGATGCGAGGTGGTCATAGGGGGAACCACAGAAATCCCAATCCTCCTGCCTACCTTGTTTGTCCAGGTGGGAGTGGGCGTAGGCTTGGGGAAATACTGTAGCACAGCCTGGATAAGTAACTGCAATGCATTTGCAGACGGAATGCACAACAGCCACTTTGCGCCAGTAGTGGAAGGAACAACTATTCAGGGCTGTGGACAGGGGCACTGACGAGCGCACTACGCTGTCCCGGATTGAGAGTTGCTGGACCTACATTCATCCTGGCGAGTGGAGAGGGAGTTCGGTCACATTCTTGACCTATAACTTGCCGATAACGGAGAGATTCTGGGGCTCGGAGGTGGATGGAGCCCACGGCTGTGACTTGTCAAATGTGACAATAAAGTATTAATTCAGGAGATGAGCCATTCATCTTGCAAAGGACTCATCGAAGAGCACACAGGGTGGCACATTGGCACAGTGGTAGAGCTGCTGCCTTACAGAGCCAGAGACCCAGGTTCGATCCCGACTACAGGTGGTGTTTGTATGGAGTTTGTACGTTCTCCCTGTGAACATGTAGACTTTTATTTGGGTGCTCCGGTTTCCTCCCACGCTCCAAAGACGTACAGGTTTGTAGGTTAATTGGCATCTGTAAAATTGTAAATTGTACCTAATGCGTAGGATAATGTTAAGGTATGGGGTGATTACTGGTCGGCACCCACTTGGTGGGTTGAAGGACCTGTTTCCATGCTGTATCTAAAAAGTCTAAAGTCTAAATATTGCAAGGCCTGACCTGCTCTCAGTCACCAGGACAGATGCTTGCATCGTTGATCAGGGGATATAAATCTAATATTGGTAGAAGACTGAATGTATATTTTAAAGGCAAACCGTTGAAAGTACTAAAGTACACAAAGTGCTGGAGTAACTCAGTGGGCCAAGCAGCATCTCTGAAGACAAAGAATGGGAGACGTTTCAGGTTGGGTCCCTAGGAACTAATTAGAGCACTCTTTCTAAAAGCATAGCTTGGACAGAACAACTCCTGCTTGTGTTGTCTATTGTTACAGAAATATAAATCTTTTTCCAATTCCTTTCGGAGAAAAAGAGGCCAAAGAATCCTCAAACATGACAATCTATTGCTGCCGTTATCGTCCAAATCGTTTTACTCTCCTTGTATCAAACACCAATGAGATAAGGTCCAACCACTCCCCCAGGTCCATCCAACCCCGGCTTTCCCGGTGAAGTACTCTACCTAAATCTGCGGATCCTTAGTGGGCGCTGTGCAAATCAAATGCAGGCCATTCTATGACTTGCACCTACCTTTGAGTGATTCGATAACAACTCTGTAGGAGATGGCGTGTCGATGAAACTGCCAGCGAGTGCACATACTTGTCATCCGAACATCTTCCGAGGCAAGATTCGTCACACCAAGATACACTGCGTGAGAGAAAATGGTTTTGCTATTGGTTTATTATTGTCACATGTAGCAAGGTACAGTGAAAGACTTTGGTTGTGTGATCTCCAGTCAAATGATACTAAACATGAGCCATACAACAGGTAGTGCAAAGAGAAAATATCTGCACCAGTGTACAAAATATATTTATTCAGCATTATAGTGTTGCAGTTGCAGAGAAAGTGGTGATAATAAAAAAGTGCAGGGTCTGCAATGCGTTAGGTTGGGAGATCGGAACTGCGCCCTAGCCTATGGGAGGGCTGTTCAGTTATCTGATAACAGCTGGGAAGATGCTCTTCCTGAATCTGGTGGTACCTGCTTTCGAGCTTTTGTATCTTCTGCATAATGGGAGAGGGGAGAAGAAAGAATGACGGGGTGTAAATGGTAAATTGGATTTGTTTAGTTGATTCATTTTTAATATTCTTTGAATGTTACCAAAAGGTAGAGATATTCAGAAGCTTAGAGGCAAAGAGGTTTAGAGATAGAGATATTCAGAATCAAGGATGAGGACCTTGGAACTGTATACAAAAATTAATTTCACTATACCTCGGTTCATGTGACAGATAAAGCATCATTGTAAACCATTACATTGGCAAAATCCTGCACTAGAAAGCTGCACATTCTCAGTATACACACAAGCAGAGAATAGGTCTCACGTGTCTTGGCTCTTCCAGTCAGCGGCTCACTGGAACCCGTGGGGTAGGTTGCAAACACCTTGACGATATATTCCGTTCCACTGAGTAGGTTAAGAATAAACATTGTGTTCACGTCATCTCCCACAAAGGTATCCAGAGTTGGCCCAGGGGCTGAAATGACAACAAAATCGCAACGGTAAACATTTGCCCTGGACAAACTGAGAACCGACTCAGAATTCCAGCCGGGAATCTGGACAAAGGCACCGGTGCCGGTGAACATTCAGGCAGCACAGAGGAGCAGCTGTAGAGCTGCTGGCTCACAGCACGAGACACCTAGCTTCAATCCCAACCTTGGGTGCAGACTGTGTGCAGTTTGAACGTTCATCCTGTGACGGTGTGAGTTTCCTCGGGTATTCCAGTTTCCTTCCCCATGCCAAAAATGTGAGGGTTTGTTTGTCAGTTTTTCCTCTGTAAATTGTCCTTCATATGTAGGGAGCGGATGCAAACAGTGAGATAGCATTGAACCATTGTGAATGAGTGATTAATGGTCAGCGTGGACTCAGTGGGCCGACAGGCCAGTTTCCATGCCGTATTTTCATTCAATCAATTATTCCCCAGGATCTTCAATTTGCTCTGTGAAAGGTCTTTTTCACAATGCAGAAAGAGGCCATTCAGCCCATTTCCAGCTCCCAGCAAAGCAATCTCATCAGTCCTTCATCACTAGGATTTACAGACAACATCAGCCCTCACTAATCACCTTCACAGAACAATCCCCTCATCCCAGAAACACATCTGGTCAACCCATTTGAAATCCACTTGGGGGCAATTCAATCCATCCCCAGATGTAACCAGAAACAGGCCCTTCAGTCCATCACATCTGCCCTGGCCCTCGCTTTGTATAGAAACTAAAACCGTACCAATGATTGTTTCATTTTTAGTTTATCGAAACAGCGCGGAAATAGTCCCTTCGGCCCACTGAGTCTGCGCCGACCAGCAGTCACCTCGTATACTATCACCATCCTACACATTAGGTATAAGTTACAATCTCTTCGTTAGCAAATTAACCAACAAACCTATCCATCTTCGGAGTGTGGGAGGAAACTGGAGCACCCGGGGAAAACCCACATGGTCACGGGGAGAACATACAAACTCAGTACAGACAGCACCTGTAGTCAGGATCGAACCTGGCTCCCTGGCACTGTGAGGCAGCAACTCTATCGCTGCCGTCTTGGCTTAACAGAAATTAGGTGGTTCGAATTTAAAGTGAGAGTAATCGTTGGGATGTGATGATGGAATGCGTCAAGAGTTTTTGCAGAGAAGGAAATATTTCTAGGGTTGACTGAACAAGGATAGAAGTGAAATACCAGAGGCCGACGTGTACACCACTCTGTAGCCCATTGTTGGCGATGGAGGGGCGTCCCATCTAATCCGGAATCGGTTGTACCATTCCTCCGATACGTGCAGGTTTATCGGGCCAGAGAGTGCCACTGCAAGCAGAAGTAATCGCCAGAAATAATCAAGTGTCTTTTAAAATGCGCTTCAAATTAATAACCTTTTCAGATTGTACTGGGTTTGGGCACCTGTGGCCTGGCGAACAACTGGACAACTCTCACACCTCAGGGTGGGGGAGTTTGTGGCCCAGGGGATTCAAGCACAAGTTCCAGGCTTCCCATTGCAGTACTGAAGGAGAGCCGCACATAACGAGCTCCGCTCTTCTGGTGGGACGTTAATCCACGGCTCTCTGCCTGTCTGGAGGCAAAGCTCTGCATCACCATTTCAACGTCAGCAAGGAATGTGATCCCGGTGTTTTGTTCCTGCACAAACCCTGGTTCCCTCACCTTCTCATACCCCTCTCCCCTGTACTCCCTCCGTCCCTCTCCCTCACACTCTATCTCTCCCTCTCTCTCCCACATCCCTCTCACCCATACCCTTGCTCATTCTACCTCCGCACCCTATTTCCTCCCCTCCCCTGCAGCCTCACCCCTCCTCCCTCGCACGCTCTCTCTACCTCTTGCAACCTCAGTCCCACCTCCTCCCACCCCGTGCATCCGTCTCCCCCTCCACAGCCTCTTTACCTCACCCCTTCCGTCAAACCCTCCAGCCTCTCTCCCTCTCTCCCCTCCAGTCTTTCTCCCTTCCTTCTATTCGCTCTCATTCTCTTGTTCTTCCTCCATTTCATCCTGCCCTGACACTAACATTTCCAGCCACATCAGGCCAAGGAAGAGATAGTTTATAGACCAGACATAGACACAAAGTGCTGGAGCAATTCAACAGGTCAGGCAGCATCTCTGGACAAAATGGACAATTGATATTTCTTTAGTCTGAAGAAGGGTCCTGACCTGAAACATCACCTACCATTTTCTCCAGAGAAGCTGCCTGATCCACTGAGTTACTCCAGCACTTTCTATCTATCTTTGTTGTAAACCATCACCTGCAGTTCCTTGTTATTACAGTTTATAGACCAAGCCAGATTTACCCGCATTAACCTCAACAACGTGGGATATTGTGAATCATCTTCTCAGCTGCTGTCCTGATGGATCAGAGTCACCCTGTTGAATAAACCCTTCACTTACACGTCTTCCCAGTAACCGCGAGGCTGCTCCCTTCTCCGTTGGCATAGATCGGTGTCACGGTAATTCCATACGACGTGTCCGAGAGCAGAGGCTGGAGGAGGACATCATTCTGCCTCCCTGGAACCATCACCTGAATAAAAGGACAGGCAGGAGTTGGTGCGGCACATCACAGGAGCAGCCGGCTACACGGGCACTGCAACACAATCATCCAATCCAAGGTACTCCGGAGAAGGCTAGACCTCAGTCAGGAAAGGAGGGAAGGTTGGAACAAGGGATTTTGCCACAGTCCATTATAAGGAACATCCTAAAAGGATGAGTGGATGGTGATGAGGCAGTGTCAGGGGTTATGGGAAGAAGGCGGGAGAATAGGGTTAGGAGGGAGAGATAGATCAGCCAAGATTGAATGGTGGAGTAGACTTGATGGGCTGAATGGTCTAATTCTGCTCCTATCACTTATGACCTAATGATACTGTAAGTGTGGTTCATGGAGGCAAATCCAGAGATTGTGAATCCAGCAGCTGATGGCACAGACGGACAAAGAGGTGCGATGCACAGGAGAGTCAAAAAGTTCTCATAGTGTTAGACTAGATCGTTGGGAAGAGGAGAGCAAGCAGACTGACCCTCGAGCCTGCTCCATTAACTGGGATCATGGCTGATCCAGTCGTGGCCTCAACATAAGAAGTGAGAGAGGGACAGAGAGACAGACAAAGTACAAATACGGGAACATGGCTGGGGGGGGGGGGGGTCTGTGGAACGGTGCTGCCAGAGGAGGTAGTTGAGACAGGTACCCTAATAGCATTAAAAAGACACTTGGACAGGTACATGGATAGCATGGGTTGGAAATGATACAGGCCAGATGCGGACAAGTGGGCCCAGCTTAGATGAGGCATCTTGGTTGGCAGGGATGAATTGGGCTGAATGGCCTGTTTCTGTGTGTATGACTCTAGGTGTAACGAT
The DNA here is from genome assembly GCF_053455715.1 of Rhinoraja longicauda. Taxonomy (NCBI): domain Eukaryota; kingdom Metazoa; phylum Chordata; class Chondrichthyes; order Rajiformes; family Arhynchobatidae; genus Rhinoraja; species Rhinoraja longicauda. The sequence goes on along the minus strand of NC_135956.1, from coordinate 45,460,093 downwards.
GAACTGTTCTTGAATTCTGAAACAAAACAGAAAATGTTGGAATGCCCAGCAGGTCAGGCAGCATCTGTGTGGACGGTGATTACTCTAGATGGATAATGTTGGATAACTGCACAACTTGCCAGCTCCAAAAAAGCAGGTAACTTGAAGTTGTTGTGCCCCTAAGACCATAATGTTACCAGATGGAAGAAGAGATGCACAGGCTTACGTGGACCTCACCAGAACAGTGCAGGAAGCCACACACAGGTCAGAGAGGAGTGGAATGGGGAATTACAGTGACATGCACCTGGAAGCTCAGGGTTGTCTCTGTGGACTGAATAAAAGGACTTAGCAAAGGTCAAAAGGTCATACGTGATAGGAGTAGAATTAGGCCATTCGGCCCATCAAGTCTACTCCACCATTCAATCATGGCTGATCTATCTCTCCCTCCTAACCCCATTCTCCTGCCTTCTCCCCATAATCTCTGACACCTGTACTAATTAAGAATCTATCTATCTCCGTCTTAAAAAATATCCACTGACTTGGCCTCCACAGCATTCTGTGGCAACGAATTCCACAGATTCACCAACGTCTGACTAAAGAAATTTCTCCTCATCTCCTTCCTAAAAGGACATCCTTTAATTCTGCTGCTATGACCTCTAGTCCTAGACTCTCCCACTAGTGGAAACATCCTCTCCACATCCACTCTATCCAAGCCTTTCACTATTCTGTATGTTTCAATGAGATCCCCCCTCATTCTTCTATACTCCAGCGAGTACAGGCCCAGAGCCGACAAACACTCATCATAGGTTAATCTACTATTTCCTGGTATCATTCTTGTAAACCTTCTCTGGACCGTCCCCAGAGCCAGCACATCCTGCCTCAGATATGGTGCCCACAATTGCTCACAATATTCCAAATGCGGCCTGACCAGCGCCTTATAGCGCCTCAGCATTACATCCCTGCTTTTGTATACAAGCCCTCCTGAAATAAATGCTAGCATTGAGTTTGTTATCAAAAGACATCAGACTTTCCACCACTTGGAAACCCAACCTGCTTCCTAATAGTGGAGATCACTCTGTGGGCACTGAATGCACAGTACACTGGATTGGAAGAAGTTTTTTATCGCTTATTCAAGGTACGTGGGCTCCACAGGCTGAACTAGCATTTCATTGCTCATTTAAGTGAGCAGTCTGATTCATTCCCAGACTGTGGACGGGAAGGCAGATAGAATGAGTGGCGAGGGAACGGGAGTTATGATGGAGCTGAGGTCACTGGCTTCAATCGTCCTGACCTTTAATTAAAGAAGCAACACCTGATCAAAGTCTGGATTTGGTGAGGGAGAGGTTTGACAGCACAGCAAGTGAGGTGGAGCTGGATGTTAGTTCGTTAGTTCGTTAGTTCGTTAGTTGGTTGGTTGGTTGGTTGGTTGGTTGGATGGTTAGTTAAGTTTATTGTCATGTGCACCAAGGTGCAATGAAAAGCTTTTTGTTGCATGCTATCCAGTCAGCAGAAGGACTATACAAAATGACAATCGAGCCGCACACAGTGTGCAGATCCAGGATAAAGGTAATAGCATAGTTAAAGTAAGAAATTCTGCTGTTGGAGTAGAGTGTTAAAAGAGTGGACCGATTGTATTGAGCGATTGCATATCCGCTTCTGCGACCAGTACTCAGTCGCCTGGCTTGGGCGCCATCTTTGCAAGCTTGTATAACGTTTGATATCATATATTCAGGGCACCCCCAGCTGAGAGGACGAGTCTGTCGGCAAGAATGGGAAGAATTACTGGCTAGCACTAGACCTTCAGGAATGGAACAGTCTGGTTTTAATTCAGTGGTCATTATACTGTGCTGTTTTATTGATTCCCTGTAGGCCTGTTTCCTCAGGCCAGTCAGAGATACCACAGTAGCATTAGCTAAATGTGGCACATGCAGAATCAAATCTAGGCACACATGATCTGGGATAGAAGGATTATTCTCACATTTACTGTTGGCATTCATTAGATGATAAATTTGCTTTGCTGCCAGTTGCCAAAATAGTGCCAATAATTGTACTTTTTAAGGTTATAAATGCCATTAGATTAAAAGTTCAGTTCCTAACTCAGTCATCTGCCAAGTCAGTGGATATTTTTAAGGCAGAGATAGATAGATTCTTGATTAGTACGGGTGTCAGGGGTTACGGGAAGAAGGCAGGAGAATGGGATTAAGAGGGAAAGATAGATCAGCCAAGATTAAATGGTGAAGTAGACTTGATGAGCCGAATAACCTCATTCTACTCCTATCACTTACGAACTTATGAAATTATCTCCAAAGGTGAATCTGTAAAAACTCAATAATTTTCTTTTGCTATGTTGTTACCCCTCCAAACTAAAACATTCAGTTTAAATGCACAATGTTATTGGGTTTTCTGTACATTTTAACCACTCAGTTCAGATGACATTCTGGTAATGGTACGACACGCTCACTCAGCTCTGATGTGGGACAAAAAGCAGGATGCTGCATAGACAATCATTTCAAGGCCTTGGGTTTGTGGCACTTGGCACTCTGCTTGTGGAGAACTGTGCACAAAGACCTGGAGATCGCTGTACAGGGAGCTCACCCCTTTCTGACATGGGTCACGGACAGGAAGGAGTCAGCCTGGGAGCATCTTGCCGTTCACCACACTCGCACCATCAGCCTGGCTGTGCTGCCAAATGCACCACAGAGTTCTCACAGACATCAAACCGAGAATTATAAAGATCCCACTTTAAACCTTTTTTCCAAAAACAAAGGATGAGTCAAAATGAGATTAAAGCTGAAATAAAATAAAAAAATAACTAATTATGTTGTAAAACATGGAATTCTGAAATAATTGCAAAATAATTAGGTTCCACATATCTTCCAGAGCCAAAGAAGATGTTCAGCCATTTTGATTCAGCTTGCAGCTCACTCAACAAGGCAAACCTTCAAGGATTTTTGTCATTGATTTCCACGAGCAAGACCTTCAGCAGCTCAGCTAAGCGAGGAGCAAACCATAACTGACTGGAGCCGCAGGTCTTTTGTCTCTAACTCTATATGCGCTGGCACGATCATGGTATTATGATAACGGAAGCTTACTGTGTGGTTTAATCACCAACACAAAATCCGTCATCAATTCATTCATGCGGCAGGTTGTATATTAACTATTATGGATGAAAGATGCTGTTCCCCTATATGCGCTCACTGTTTACCTTTCCCTCAGGCTGGTACTGGTAAGGACAGTCCTAGATACCAAACTAGATCAGTGAAAACTCATACCAACCATGCTTACCCCTTCTTCCGCTCGATCCCCCTTCAAAGATACATAGGACACTCTGTACTGGGTGATGAAGGAATCGGCAGGTTCCCACGAGACATGCAGACTGAAAGTGGTCTCATCATCCAAGACCAGGTTCCTTATTCCAGAGCGGATAACTAAACCAAACAAAGAGAGCAAATCGGAAACCCAAGATTCGAGAATGGATTCGATATTCAGCCTTGGGCAGAGTTGGTCACTGAGATGGTGTGGAATTGTGAGAGGGGAGGAATGGCGTTATCATGGAGTAGTCCAGCATAGAAATAGGCCAGGCTGGCAGGCTTTCAGTCTGAAGAAGGGTCCCGACTCAAAATGTCACCTATCCTTTTTCTCCAGAGATGCTACCTGACCCGTTGAGTTACTCCAGCACGTTGTGACCATCTATGGAAAGAGCCCTCCACATCCATGCCAAGCAGAAGGCATTCATCCATATTAATCGCATCTTCATCCCATAATAATCTCCCCAGCCCAGTGATTTCTCCACAGTAAACAGCTCACCAGGTTGCCATCTCTGCACTCTCCTGCACACTGACTGATAATGTACTGACCAGTGTGAGGTTTATCGTGGCTGCTTTTCTAGAGGGGGATTCAGATTCGCAAAAGGAGCAGTTTCTGCAAAAAGTGGAAAGAGGTGAGCATGGGAAGATGTGACTATTATCTACCCCATTGGAGACCCTCAGACTATCGGACTTTGCTGGACTTTATCTTGCACTAAACATTATTCCCTTTATCCTGTATTTGTACACTGTGGACGGCTTGATTGTAATCATGTGTGGTCTTTCCGCTAACTGGTATAGGACGCAACAAAAAGCTTATCACTGTACCTCAGTATATGTGACAATAAACTAAACTGAACTAAAATGATGTGTTGAATGCGGAGGCTGGTGGGGTGAAATGTAAGGACTAGGAGAACTCAATCAATGTTCTGTCTGGGGGGAGGGGAAGCGGGAGCAGAGCTATGGGGCGCAGAGGAGAAGCAGGGGAGAGATCTATCGACGACAGCAGGGGGGAAACCACGTTTACTAAAGAAAGAGGATATCTTAGAATGGAAAGCCTCCTCTTGGGAACAGGTGTTAAATTTGCATTTTTGTTTAAATTTGCGTTAATAGTTTTCAATCTACTTTCAATGGCAATCTTCAGCATTTTCAGATAGAAGTATTTTAATCTGGTCTAATCCTAAACACGCCATTCTCAATACTCCCACTTCCCATGACCCTCATCATTGCCCAAGGCACCAACACCAGAGCCCTACTATTCTCAGATTTTAGGCATAAAGTTGTGACCGAGTTAACTTTACTGAGAATGCTCTCTCATTAATGACATACCTACTGTAGTTGGACGAAGAGTTGTTGTTGTGGCTGGCGTTGTTGTGATTGTTCGCTGAACTGCAATTTAGACATAAAGTTAAGATTAATTTAAAAACATACAGCACCAATGCAGAATAAACCCTGATATTTATCTCAGCATGTGGTTTTGAGTTTCCCCCAAGTTAGCTTCTCAGCTGAATACATTTATATTAATTCAATGAACAGTGAGTGATGTTCTGTGGCTATGGGCCTAAAATGGGTGATAAGGAATTCCCAGCTGCTCTGCAGTGCTAGAAACATAGAAAATAGGTGCAGGAATAGGCCATTCAGCCCTTCGAGCCTGCACCGCCATTCAATATGATCATGGCTGATCATCCAGCTCAGTAACCTGTACCTGCTTTCTCTCCATACCCCCTGATCCCTTTAGCCACAAGGGCCACATCTAACTCCCTCTTAAATATAGCCAATGAACTGGCATCAACTACCTTCTGTGGCAGAGAATTCCACAGATTCACCACTCTCTGTGTGAAAAAAAACTTTCTCATCTCGGTCCTGCTGGGCCACTTATCCTAACTTAACCCTTATATCACCTTTAGATTCATAAGAAACAGGCCCTTTGTCCCTACTCATCTGTGCTGATCAAAATGTCTATCCATGCTGTCTGCATTTGGCCCACTTTCCTCTAAATCTTTTCTACCCACATATCTGTCCAAATGGTCTTTTTAAATGTTGTAGTTGTACTCGCTCGCCTCTATCACTTCCTCTTGCAGCATCTTCAACATACCCACCACCCTCTGTGTGAAAACCTTGCCCCTCAAAATCCCCTCTAAACACTTCCTCTACCTTAAACCTATGCCCTCAAGCTTTAGAATCCCCTAAACTGGGAAAAGGTATCTTACTATCTAACCTATCCATGCCTGTCATGACCATCTATAAGATCACACCTCATACTCCTTTACTTCAGGGAAAATAAACCCCAAAGGATGCAGTCTCTCCTGACAATTTAACTACCTGAGCCAGCAACATCCTTGTGCATGTTTTCTGCACCCTCTCTAGCTTAACCACATCTATGCAATTACTCCTGACCATCCTGTCATCCTCTGTAAACAAGGCTGCCCAATACTCTGCGACCTAAATGTCCTTACCTGCACCGCGTGTTGTACACCTGGCACTACGCTTGCTGATCAGTGCAGCTTGCCAAAGCATCAATGGCTGGATTCAGCATTCTTAGTCTGGCTTCTTCATCCCTCTGTAGCCTCACACCACTTCTCCCATCCACCTCTCCTTCACCCTCCCCACAACTGGGACCTGTGTACTGATCCCACGCTGGTCCCCAGCACATTACCCCACCACTGCTGGATACACCCACTGGTGCCTTGCTCCTGTGACCTGCTTTCCCTATCACCAAACCTCTCAACACAATAGCTGTCACCCCCTAATTCATTTACCATGCTTTGAATTATTTGTCCAATATCTCTTTATTTAGTTTAGTTTAGTTTAAAGATACAACACTTGGTTTAAAGATACAACACAAAGATACACAAAAAGATTTTGTTTAAAGATGCAACACAAAGATATGGAAACACTTCGGCCCATGGAGTCCACGATCGACCTAACACAATCCTACACACACTATGGACAATTTACAAATTTACCAAGCCAATTAGCCTACCAACCTGTATGTCTGTAGAGTGTGGGAACAAATCCGGGGAAAACCACGCAGGTCACGGGGAGAACGTACAAACTCCGTACAGACAGCACCCATAGTGAGAATCAAACCCGGGTCTCTGGCGCTGTAAGGCAGCAACTCTACCGCCGCGCCACCGTGCCGTACCTGGATCAATGTCCAATATTTATTTGTAAACACACTCAGCATTCCTTCAGGTAACTTATTGTGTTATAGGTGCTTTGTAAATACAAATTATCATCGCCGGCATGATGCTGCCATATTATCTTAATAGCTAGCCATGCAGCTTGCATTTATATAAATACCTGCATACATCATTTTATGTTACTTGCAAATTGGATACTTTATACGGTGCAAGCTTACATGTGGTTTCGAGGGCTGTAACAACGTCACTTTCTGCCTCATCGCTGTAAATCGCAGATAGAGACACCTCATATTCCGTCCCAGGCAGTAAATGATCAAGAACCACCGTGTCTGTCGCCCCGCTGAATACAAACTGCAAAGTAAAAGACGCTCTGGTAAGGGAAGCATTTTTGCCTCACATTAGGCGATTTAATTAACCTGTAATATATCTTCATGAACAGATATGAAAGAAAAGTTCCAATTTAGATGTTATCGTTGGCATTAATAGATATTGAATGTTTAACACGAATAATACCGAAGGATACTTGCCCTTGAGGGACCCACGCCTACCTAAATTAGTGATTAAACTATAGGAGCTACTTTATAGGAAAATGAGGTGGGAATTTTTTTGGTCAATTTGAATCTCTACCTGCGATGTTCATTTGAACCATGCAATAAAAGTGAAAATGGAAACATGGCCTCTTTTATACCATTGATCAAAGTTGATTCTACTCCTCCCTTCTCGTGTCTGATTTCCCAATACTCACAGGGGCTCTCTGCACTGCCCAGCACCAGGGATACATTTTGCTAATATAAAAGGTGTGCATTTATGTTGGGTATTTCACAGCCTCAAGATCTGCCAGATCTCTCACAGTGAAGTTTAGTCACTGTTGTAGTGCAGGAAAAGTAACAGCCGAATTGACACAGCAAAATCTCACAAATCAGTTCAGTTTTGTCAGTTCAATTTAGTTTACCGTCATGCGTACCAAGGTATAGAGAAAGGCTTTTGTTGCATGCTTTCCAGTCAGCAGAAAGACAATACATGATTACAATTGAGCCATTTACTGTATAAATACATGATAAGATAATAACGTTTCGTGCAAGGTAAAGCCAGCAAAGTTCGATCAGGGATAGTCCGAGGGTCACCAATGAGGTAGATAGTAGTTCAGCACCAATGACAGTGCAATAACCTGCTTTTATTGGGTTTAACAGCTGAAGGAAAAATACTTTCTCCTGTTCCACAACAACGGCATGGGATGTTATATTTCTGCTGAGAAAGTAGATGGGTCGCAGTTTATCAGAAAGACAGTATCTCCAACAGTGCAGTGCTCCCTCAACATTACAATGGAGTGCCAACCTAGATGTTTGTTTTAGCCCTTCAGGTGATTTGAACCCACAACTTCATAGACAAGAGTGCTAGCCACAGAGCCACAGTCCACGTATTTAGTCCCTGAACTACCATTACTTTTTGATATATTTTGCTTTACCTCCTTTGCCTCTTCACCACTTAAGGAAGTGCATGCCAGTCTGTATAAGGTAACATCATCAGCAGCATGTTTCCAGCTAACTCTGAACTCTTCCTCAAAAACATCACTGATCCTTAAGGACAAAGGATTTGGGACTTTCTCTGAATTGAATAAGGAAACAAATAGCAAAACATTAGGACAGTGAGTTCGTTTGAATCTATAAATAGAATAGTTAATTTTGGATAAATAGTCATCAACGGGATACAAAGAGAGCAAAAGGCACAGAACAGTGAGGATGTGGAGACAGATTCACTGACTTACTTGTGATGAAGCTGCCTGTTAGTGGTGCTGATTGTCCCTCATCATAGATTGCAAAGACTGCAACTGTGTACTCCGTAAGTGATGTCAGGTTTGTTAAGAAAATCGTTGTTGCGCCTTCAACTTCAACCTAAAGGCCACACATAAAAGGAATTTCCAGTAAATCCAATGAGTAACTCAAGAGAATCATCTTTTCTGGAGAGCAGGGGAAATGTGGAACAGGTTAATTGCAGAGATGGGTTTTGGAAGAAGCTGGATAAACACACAGGGGAAAATATAAGTAATAATTAAAATTGAAATATTAATCTTTGAGACGACTCAATAGAAATTATTAAGGGCATTGAAGGGTTGATAAGATAAATGGGGAGATGACATTTTTCATTGTCAGAAACTGGGATCATAGTCATACAGCGCAGAAACACACACTTCAGCCCAATTTGTCCAGGATGCCAAGGATATCCCATCCAAGATGTCTAATTTGTCCGCATCTAGCCCACATCCCTATCAACCTTTCCAATCCATGTCACTGCCCAAATATCTTTTAAATGTTATTGTAACTGCCTCAACTACTTACTCTAGGAGATTCCACAGGCCTCCAGTCTGTAAAACAACCTTCGACCGTGACCCTCGGTTTCCTATCATGAAACCAATTTCTGTTTGCAGTTAGCTAGCTCTCCCTGGATCTCATGTGATTTAACCTTCCAGAGTAGCCTACCATACAGAATTTTATCAAATGACAAGCTGAAGTCCAAATAGACACTATCTCCAGCCCTGCCCAAATCAACCTGTTTAGTTACTTCTTCAAAAAACTCAAAGTTGTGAGACACGAGCTCCCACTCAAAAGCCAATAGTTGGCTATCCCTAAACAACTCATCTTTCCAAATGCATACATATCTTATCCTTCAGAATTCTCTCCAGTAACCTTCCTTTAATTGCTCGAGAGTTTTCAGGTTTTTCTTTGCAGACCGTCCTAAATAGAGGCACATTAGGCTACCCTCTAGTCTTGCAAGAGGACTTAACAACTTAAAAAGAAGCAGGAGATGGCCATTCAAATCTCCCCATTTGCCTCCATCAAGATCCTGGCTGATGTCCACTTCAATATAAGAGTCAAGGAATTCCGAAGAAACCTATTTAATCAGAGGGCAGTTAGGACTTATTTTTATCCATCCCTCAACATCAATGCTTGACATGGTTTAATACTTGTTCTTAAGTGGATTGTCTCACTCAGCTATTTCAGAGGGCTGTTAAAAATCAATGTCATTGTTGCGGTTCTGGAGGTGCCTACAGACCAGAGTGTGTGCAATGGAAGAGTGCCCTCGCTGGATGGCATGAGAAAAATCCAAGGGACTCTGCAATAATCCTGTGTTTTCCTGTTTTCCATCACTGAGACAAGCTTTCATTTCCGTAAGTGTAGTTAAATTCCCCAGATGAGGTGGTGGGATTTTAACTCCTGCACCTGGATCAGAAGTCCAGGTCTTGGCGATTTCCTTCTGACAAGGTTAGAGGCCATTCATTCCATGTCATCCTCCAGCAGACCAATCCCATCAGTCCCATTCACACTCCTTATTTGCCTGCAACTTTCTCTCTCTCCCACACTCACTCAACTCCCATTTGGTTCTTTTGTCACTCACCTACGCACTTGGGACTATTTAAAGCAGTCTATTAGCTTATCATCCCACGTGTAACTCTGGGGTTTAAGTGGAAAGCAGAGCTCATGGAGGAAACCCACAGGATAGCAGGAAAACCCTGCAAACTTCATGCAGACAGCAGCCAAGGTCAGGATCAAACACAGGTCCTTGGAGCTGTAGGTCAGTAGCACCTTCTTCTGACCACTGAGCTGGCCTTAGTAACATGATCACAACGTTTGTGGGCCATATACTGTGCTAATCAAAGTCAAACTCAATATTTATTACCCATCCACAGTACAACCCAAGGGTTTGTGAGGCTGTAGTTTGGGTTTGGGAGCTAGAATTAATTATCAGCAGAGATGCAGCAAGGAGAGCAGGTTTCTGGTCATGGGCTGAGTTTTCAATAACTATCCATGAGCTTCAGGGTATTGGTACCTGATGCAGTGGCCTAATGGCACAGCTGCTAGAGCTGCTAGAGCTGCTGCCTCACAGCAGCAGAGACCTGGGTTCAATCCTGACCTCAGGTGCCGTCAGCATTCTCCCTGTGACTGCGTGGGTTTCATCCGGGTGCTCCGGCTTCCTCCCACATTCCAAATAGACACGGGCATCTGTAAGTTAATTGCCCGCTATATATTGCCTCTGCGACGTAGGAAGTGGTTGAGAAAGTAGAATAACATAGAATTGGTGAGAACAGGTGATCGATGGTCAGCGTGATCTCTTTGGGCTAAAGTGCCTGTTTCCATGCTGGATCTTTCAATCAATCAAAATCTGGGTTGCGGGAAACAAATTAACATGTACTTGGTGAGCGCAAATCACACGGCAATCTTTCAATGACGAATCTGTCTGATTCTTCCTATGAGCAACCAATTGCATATCATGGGTCGGCTTGGAGGAGATGAGCCAAAGGGCCTGTTTCCGTGATGCATGCCTCTATGACTTGTCATACTCACCATGTCCATTACAGTGGTATCAGTCTTCACGTACATGACACGATAGCCCAGAGCTTTCCTTGATCCTACTTCCCAGCTGACCCTGCCTGTGCTGTGGGTGATATCAGAGAACTGGAGGTTCTGGGGAGGTGTAAGTGGCACTGAAGAAGGAAAATAATACCTATTATTATAAAACTAATGCGGGGAAATTCACATATAGGCAAAGACATAGTCCTAGAGAGTTACAGCAACGAAACTGACCTTCACCCCACTTAATCCTTGCTGATATTAAACATCTATTTACATCAATTCTACACTAAACCCATATGTATTCCCGTCAACTTCCCCCAGTCTCTCCCCACTTACATCTGCACCTGGACCAACTAACAGAAGCCAATTAACATGCAAACCCTTTGTTTAGTTTTTAGTTTAGTTTAGAGATACAGCATGGAAATAGCGTGGGTCTTCGGCCCACCGAGTCCGTGCCGACCAATAATCACCCCATACACTAGTTCTATCCCACACTCTCAGGACAATTTGCAGAAGTCAATTGACCTGCAAACCTGCACATCTTTGGAATGTGTGAGAAACCCAGAAAAACCCCACGTGGTCACAGGGAGAAGGTGCAAACTTTGCACACACGGCACCCGTAGTCAGGTTCAAACCTGGGTCTCTGGTGCTGTGAGACAGCAACTCTACCGCTGTGACACTTTGCCGCCCCAAATAGTGTGTGGGAAGAAACAAGTCCAGTCACAGGGAAATGTGCAACTCCACAATTGTAAAGGCAATTTTGCAAAATCATTTCTGACAACAGGCTTTCATCAAATATTAAAACTTACTTACTATTCAATAATGCCACCAGTCCTGTACTACATGGTCTGCACTGGTCACTAGTTAAGCAATGATTAAGTTTCAAAATTCCCATCCTTTCACACCCCTTATTAGTCTCATCCCCTCCAATCTCTGTGACTTCCTCCAGCCCAACAAGCTTATGTGACTCTGCAACCCCAGCCAATACCTGGGTTAAGAATTCCATCGCTCCATCATTGGTGGCTTGTCTTTAATTGCCTGGGGCCTCAGCTCTGGAATGTTCTCCCAAAAACCCTCCATCATTTTGTCTCTTGGCAGCTGAAGGCACACCAGCCCTCTTGGTGGGACCGTGAAGGATTTGAAATTAAGCAAGAGGATTGTGAATTTGAGCCATTATTTAATCAGCAAGGGAACATGGGGACAATGAGTGAGCAGGACTTGGGACAAGGGCAACAGCGATTGTGGTGACTGCGTGGTAAGCCACTCTGGAAGGTTAGATCACAAGGCATCCAGGGAGGGCTAGCTAACAAGACACAGAATTGGCTTCATGGTGAGAAGAAGATGGTGGTGGAAAGTTGTTTTTCAGACTGGAGGTCTGGCTCTAGTGGTATGCCTCAAGGATCAGTGCTGGACCAACTGCTGTTTGTTATCTACATCAACGATTTGGATGAGAATATATAGAGCATGTTTAATAAGTTAGCAAATAACACTAAAATAGGTGGTATCGTAGATAGTGAAGATAGTTATCGAAAGTCACAGCCGGACCTTGATCAGCTGGGTAAGTGGGCCGAGGAATGGCCAATAGTCTAATTAATTTAAGTGTGTGATATTGTGTTATGGCCAGGCCAGGACAGTTTGAAGAAGGGCCTCGACCCGAAACGTCACCCATTCCTTTCTCTCCAGAGATGCTGCCTGTTCCACTGAGTTAGCGACTAGGCTTGTATACACTGGAATTTAGAAGGATGAGGGGATCTTATTGAAACTTATAAGATTATTAAGGGATTGAACATGCTAGAGTCAGGAAACATGTTCCCGATGTTGGGGGAGTCCAGAGCCAGGGGCCACAGTTTAAGAATAAGGGGTAGGCCATTTAGAACCGAGATGAGGAAAAACTTTTTCACTCAGGCGAGAGTTGTAAATCTGTGGAATTCTCTGCCTCATAAGTTGGGGCCCTATGTTACAGTTGTACAAGACGTTGGTGAGACCACATTTGGGAGTATTGTGTTCAGTTTTGATGCTGTTATGCTGGAAAGAGTTCAGAGAAGATTCACAAAGATGCTGCCTGGATTCAAGGCAGAAGCTGTAGGGAGATGTTGAGCATGCAAGGAGTTTATTCCATGGAGTTCATGTAGCTGAGAGGTGATCTTACAGAGGCAGATAAAATCATGAGGAGAATAGATGGGGTGAATGCACAGAGTCTTTCTCTCAAGGTAAGGAAATCAAGAACTAAAGAGCAGACTGAGAGGGGAAAGATTTAATAGCAACCCAAGGTGAACTTTTTCCACACAGAGGGTGGCGGGCATATGGAATGAGCTGCTAAAGGAAGTAGTTGAGGCAGGCTCAATAATAATATTTAAAAGACATTTGGACAAGTACATGGATAGGAAAGATTTCGAGGATTATGGACCAAATGAGGGCAAATGGGACTAGCTTAGATGGGGCATCTTAGTCAGCATTGATGAGTTGGGCCAAAGAGCCTGTTTCTCTACTGTATAACTCTATGACTCTATGAGTCTATGATGAGGTCAGTAGAAAGATTCCAACCAGGAGTGCTGCAAGACAATCAATTCTAGAGGCAAAAAAGACAGGCCAAGGTCTCCTTTGGGAGTTGAGCTGCATTAGGGAGCAGTCAGGCAACATTACAGGGGTAGAAATGGGTACTTCCTCTGATGGCCTGAAGCTCACCTCACTGTAAACTGCGATGCCCATACATTGAAATGACTGGAACTAAACCACGATGAGGACCTACGTAGACAACAAAGAGCTGGAGTAACTCAGCGGGACAGGTAGCATCTCTGGAACGTTTCCCTTATCCCTAACCAGTCTGAAGAAGGCTCTCGACCCGAAACGTCACCCATTCCTTCTCTCCAGAGATGCTGCCTGTCCCGCTGAGTTACTCCAGCTTTTTGTGTTTAAACCAGCATCTGCTATTCCTTCTTACACATGAGGACCTACGTGTTGTTTCTTGTCCGGTCAGGGGGTCACTGGCCTCCTCCCCGTACATGGCATACACCGTCATAGTATATTCAGTGTTCGGAGACAACCCTTCCAGTTCTATATCCGTAACTGAATTGTCCACCTTTACCTGCGGGAGGAAGAGGAATAGGTTGTATCGTGGACATATCTCTTGTCGCTCACTGCCAATATCAACTCAATCATATAAATGGGGCTCACAGTAGGACGATACTGCCTAACTCTGTAATGCAGGGCTCCTAAGGCCCCAGGTCTGAGTGAGATCGCCCAATGAGACAAATCATTAGGAAGCATCGTAAAAGACCCTTCCTCAACCTCATGCCCAGTAATTGTTTCTGACACACACACAAACTCTGGGAGAGGGGAGAATCAAGTGCCAAATGTAGCCTTCAATTGATCTTTGTACATTGTAACAACTGGAGAAAGATGGAGTTATATTGACCTGATCACAACAGAAACAAATAGTGCTTGCTGTATCAGATAAATGGCCTATAAAATCATGGGCTTACTCTTGACCTGTGTCAATGCAATGTTCCAAGCAGGGTGTGAACAAGGAGAAGGTGCCCGTTAACAGCAACAACAGACAATGTGCTAGCAGGATCTCAGCGGGTTGAGCAGCACCTGTGCGGCGAGAGGGAATTGGCAGAGTTTCGGGGGAGACCCTGCATCAGGACGGCGGCCACTAAGAGGAACAAATTAATTCAGCCCTACCTCCTTTTCATCAGCTGTGTCTTCCCCTGTGAGCGCTGCGTAAAGTATCATGTAAGCAGAGGCAGATTCAGCGGCCTCCCATTTTAGTCTCATGCTGTTGTGGGTCACGTCATAGATATCCAGGTCCGCGGCGGCAGGCAGGGCCACTGCAAGAAGATGAATAAATGAACATTCACACCGAGCCAGCAGCTCACCCTCCCCGCTCCTGGTTCAGTGTAAGTCAGGCTCAGCTAACCTCTCCCCACCTTGGTTCTGCCTCTCTCCGTACCCTCAGTCATACCACTTCAACCTCTGTACAACTTGCCCCGCGGCCTCTTGAGGGGGAGGGGAGGGGAAGGGGGAGTCGGAGTGAGAGGAGGAGGGGGAGGAGGAGAGCGAGGGGGAAGGAGAGGGGGAGGGGGAGGGGGAGGGGGAGGGGGAGGGGGAGGGGGAGGGGGAGGGGGAGGGGGAGGGGGAGGGGGAGGGGGAGGGGGAGGGGGAGGGGGAGGAGGAGGGGGAGGGGGAGGGGGAGGAGGAGGGGCAGCTCCTGATTCTCACTGCCATATGTGTGAGGTAGAGTTTTCGGACCAAGCAGACTTGAATGTTAGGGACCTGTCCTTTGCTTTGGAGCCTTCCGCCACTGAAGGTCACAGTTTTACTCCACCAAACCCATCAGCTCCTTCAGCCATCTTCGAAATGCTCACTTCGATCACTCCATCATTCAAGACGTAAGCTAGTATGCCAAAGCTATCCTCTTACTTTAATACTTCCAGCCCCAGAAATTATATACCCAGTTCTACATTGCTGGTTACAGCAATTGATCCCATTTTAAGTTGTGTTCTGTGTAAAGGTCACCTCAGTGTTGATCATTCACAAATGAGAAGAGTGACTGAACGAGAAGGTCAAATGTGTCTGAATCTTATGTTGAACACAATCAACACCCTCACATGACAGGTCCTTGGGTATGGATGGGTGCGAGATTTGTTCCTGTTTTAAGGGGGGGTGGGTACCTGAAGATTATCTGGGATACTGGTGAAGCAGATCATTGTAAGAATCACAGACTGAGATCTGCAGAGAGGGAGGCCAGAGCTGGTGGCATAAACCAGCCCTGAGATCTGAGGGGAGGAGGTTTGGTTGGCATTAAATGCAGTATACAGATGACCCTGTGTGGCTGCTTTACTTGAAGAATTTAATTCAATTACATTCCACAGCAAATTTCAGCCCCACAGAATTCCCCTGGTTTGGCCTTACAGCCAGTTGATTATTTTCTGAAGTGTATTAGTTGTTGCAGACTGGGAAAAAACTAGCAGCAATTTATACATCGGAAGCTTAACTATGGTCAGCAATATGATGCTGACCAGATTGTCAGCTTTGGTGGGAAAGTGTAGCGAGGGCGGGCTCATCATTAGTTTTGTGGGATCCATGTGACTGAGCAGATGGGCCTGAGTGCAATATCTCACCTTCAGTACAGCTCCCCAGAGAGTGCAGGACTCCCACAGTGATGCACAGGGTCTGCCAGCCCCAGCTATGAAGTGAAGTACCTGCAATGGGTCCTGAACCCTTCACATTGCTTGTGAACTGACACTCTACTCAGTTACATTTGAAATGGAGCCTCCATCATGCTAAGTACCTCCCCTACCTCTACATTTAATAATAGGGGCGGCACAGTGGCGTAGTGGTAGAGTTGCTGGCTTACAACGCCAGAGACCTGGGTTCGATCCTGACTACCGGTGCCGTCTGTACGGAGTATGTACGATCTCACTGTGACAGCGCGGCTTTTCTCTGGGTGCTCCAGTTTCCACCCACACTCCAAAGACGTACAGGTTTGTAGATTAATTGGCTTTGGTAAAATTGTACATTTTCCCTAGTGTGTAGGATAGTGCTATCTCGAAATGAAATTCTAAATAGTTTAAAGAAACCTCGCAAAGAATTTCCTTTAAGAAAAAAGCAGATCTAGAGCATTCCTGGTGAACAGTCCGACAGCCACTCAATCTGCGATGGCACTGATTCCCAATGTGGAGTGAGCGAGTGATTTGCAACACTACCATGTATTTTAAGATTGCACTGGTTGAACTGACAATATAAATCTATCCTGTACCAATGAACATGTTAACTATGGTCAGGAAGAGATGATACTGCCCCTCAGGTCTGATCTGCTATTTAATAAGATAATAAACACATAGTGCTGGAGGAACTCAGCGTACCAGACAGCACCTGTGGAGGGAATGGAGAGGCGATGTTTTGAGTCAGGACCCTTCTTCAGACTGATTGTAGTAGCTGGGAAAAAGCTGGAATAGAGGTGGGTGATCCGATTATATCGTCAGCTGTATAGGAAGGAACTGCAGATGCTGGTTTATACCAAAGACAGCCACAAAGTCTTTGTGAAGAAAGCCAATGGAATAGTGAAGAAAGCCAATGGAATGTTGGCCTTCATAACAAGAGGAGTTGAGTATCGGAGCAAAGAGGTCCTTCTGCAGTTGTACAGGGCCCTAGTGAGACCGCACCTGGAGTACTGTGTGCAGTTTTGGTCTCCAAATTTGAGGAAGGATATTCTTGCTATTGAGGGCGTGCAGCGTAGGTTTACTAGGTTAATTCCCGGAATGGCGGGACTGTCATATGTTGAAAGACTGGAGCGACTAGGCTTGTATACACTGGAATTTAGAAGGATGAGAGGGGTTCTTATCGAAACGTATAAGATTATTAAGGGTTTGGACACATTAGAGGCAGGAAACATGTTCCCAATGTTGGGGGAGTCCAGAACCAGGGGCCACAGTTTAAGAATAAGGGGTAGGCCATTTAGAACAGAGATGAGGAAAAACTTTTTCAGTCAGAGAGTTGTGAATCTGTGGAATTCTCTGCCTCAGGGGGCAGTGGAGGCCAATTCTCTGAATACATTCAAGAGAGAGCTAGATAGAGCTCTTAAGGATAGCGGAGTCAGGGGGTATGGGGAGAAAGCAGGAACGGGGTACTGATTGAGAATGATCAGCCATGATCACATTGAATGGCGGTGCTGGCTCGAAGGGCCGAATGGCCTACTCCTGCACCTATTGTCTATTGTCTATTGTCTAAAGTGCTGGAGTAACACAGCGGGTCAGGCAGAATCTCTGGAGAAAAAGGATGGGTAACGTTTCAGAGGAAACTTCTTCAAAGTAGGCATACGTCCATCCTTTTTCTCCAGAGATGCTGCCTGACCTGCTGAGTTACTCCAGCACTTTGTGTCTATCTTCAGAATATGCTCAGCTACCCAGTCCCACCTATCTCCGGTAACCCTTCACCTCTTTGCGTATCAAGAATCTATCTACTTTTGCCTTAAGAAATATTCAGACTCAGTTCCACTGCTCTTTGCAGAAGACAGTTCCAAAGACTCACAATCCTTGCCTCACCTCAGTACAAAATGGGAAACCACTTATTCTTTGACCCCAGTTCCAGATGCTCCTACAAGACTAATTCCCTTTTCCACATCCATCCTGTCAGCCCCCTCAGGTCCTTACTGCTGTCAGTTATTGTCTAATAGTTATGACTTTGACCTTAAAATCAAGTCTTGGACTGCTGTGTGGTCTAATTTTGTGAACAATGAATAATCTTCTGTCTATTTCTATAAAGGGCAATGCTACAAAGCATTATTCAGGATTTACTGTGTGAATTGTTTCAGACTCTAATAGCAGAAGGCTCAGCCAAATCTCAGCCTCCGGCCCCTGGCCAGGCCCTTCTTCCCACTGTCTGACCTTTACTTACAAAAAACAACATTTTTCGTCGCTGTGTCTGCATTCCACGCATAATCAAAACTGCTTCTCAAGCCCAAATATTTAAATTTGCAAATGTCAGAGTTGATGTTTAGGTAAGAGTTACCAAGTCTGTGTCGGATGTGGAAATGTCATTGTGTGATCTTCCTCCTCCCACCTTCCTTCCGGACTAAATTGTGTTCAGCCATTTGCAATCATATCATAAGATCTTAAGAGATATGAGTAGAATTAGGCCATTCGGCCCATCGTCTACTCCGCCATTCAATCATGGCTGATCTATCTCTCCCTCCTAACCCCATTCTCCTGCCTTCTCCCCATAACCTCTGACACCCATACTAATCAAGAATCAATTTATCTCTACCTTAAATATATCCACTGATTTTGCCTCCACAGCCTTCTGTGGCAAAGAATTCCACAGATTGAGCTCTAGGGGCTAGTGGAATCAAGGGATATGGGGAGAAGGCAGGCACGGGTTATTGATTGGGGATGATCAGCCATGATCACAATATCATATCATATCATATATATACAGCGCGGAAACAGGCCTTTTCGGCCCACCAAGTCCGCGCCGCCCAGCGATCCTCGCACATTAACACTATCCTACACCCACTAGGGACAATGTTTTACATTTACCCAGTCAATTAACCTACATACCTGTAAGTCTTTGGCGGTGCTGGCTCGAAGGGCCGAATGGCCTCCTCCTGCACCTATTTTCTACGTTTCTATTCACCATCCTCTGACTAAAGAAATTCCTCTTCATCTCCTTCCTCAAAGAACATCTTATAATTCTGAGGCTATGACCTCCAGTCCTAAACTCTCCCACTAGTGGAAACATCCTCTCCACATCCACTCCATCCAAGCCTTTCACTATCCTGTACGTTTCATTGAGGTCCCCCTCGTTCTCCAGTGAGTACAGGCCCAGTGCCGTCAAGCACAATCCTTCCTTTATTAAAGCAGAGAATGAGATCACCTTTCTCCCACGTTTTTGATCGGAGACATGTCTAGGAAATTAACCTTCAAACCCTCGGGACTCCAGGAAGATTGGCAGATGTGAAGCTTAGCTAGGTAATACTTACGTGTAGTTGCGGTGCCCCGGAGAGCTTCACTGGCAGCCTTTGTGTAGATGGCAAACACCGCGATCTGATACTCCGTCAAGGACATCAGATTCCGGAGAACGGCAGTTGATTCTATCCCGTCCACAACCACCTAGCAGGGAAAGAGAAAGAGAGAGACACCTGTATTTCTTCCATGCCATCACAACCACGACTACCTGATTGCCGAGCCATTGCTATTGCATTCCTTTCACTAATCACAAACTGCCTATAGAGTATGACAGGTAGATGATGTTTCCCCCAACTGGGCTGTATACATTCAAGGATCAGAGTCTCAGACTAATGGGAAGGCACCAGGTAGTTATTAGTGTGAGCATCAGTCAGACTGTATTAAACCTATGGCTGGAATTTTTAAATGTTGACCAATAACATCGGTGCACAGTGCGCCAGACACCCAGCACCAATCCTGACCTCCACGCTCTCTGTGTAGAGTTTCCAGCTTTGCCCTGTTTCCATATGGGTTTCCTCTGGGTGCTCCAATTTCCACCCACATCCCAAATACCTACAGGTCTTTTAGGTTAATTAGGTGCTCAGTAGTAGAATCGGGGGTAGGGTGGTTGGGGTGTGGGGTGGTGAAAGGGAGCGATAGTTGATGAGAATCTGTGATCAATGTGTTCCTAGTGTAAATGGGATGGTTGGTGTGTACTCGGTGGGCCGAAGGGCCTGTTTCTCTGCTGTATCTCTCCATTACTTACTCTATGAATCTGTCACGTGATTACACAAAAGACACAAAGTGCTGGAGTAACTCAGTAGGTTAGGCAGCATCTCTGGAGAACATGGATAGGTGATGTTTCGGGTCAGACCTGACCTGCTGACTTCTTCCAGCACTTTGTGTCTTTTTTCTTTGTAAATCAGCATCTGCAGTTCCTTGTTTCTACCAAGTTAGTTGGGCAACTTGTGGGAGCTTCCCAAACCGCAGAAATATGAGCAACAATGGAATGTGCAGCCATTCTTGGTATCAATACCCCTATTTGATTGAGACTTAATGCAGCAATCAAAAACAGGAAAGTTTGCCTAAAGTTTTTGTTCACAGTTAAAAAAATCTTAATTATGATCAAATCAAAAAAAGCTACTCCAGACTGAACCAGATGCACGCTAAATCGTGAACAACTGCATTTAGATAGAATCATCAATAAAGTGCCCCAAATTAAACCTAATACTGTCAAACAATAAAATCAAAGCAGAATCAGTTCAGAATGGATTTATGGACTTGCATTACAGAAGTCAGAGCACGTGAATGTACTTCCACTTGGGAATGATGAAGTGTGGTTGAGGCATTTATGTTAGTTATAAGCCAGCCGCTGATGGGTTAAGGTGCTAAGTATTCATGCCTGAAACAGCCCCTGTCACATTCTGGGAACCTATCTCCAGTTCCTTCCGAATTATACACAGTAACCTCACCAGATAAACAACAGTTAACCAGCTGCTTTTCACAGCCTTATAAGTTTTTTTTATCCTAACAAATATTTCCACACTGATATATTTATTTCTTTACAATCTAAACTTGGTTTTAAAATACATTTCAATTAAATATAATTAGACATATTACAATTTCTGATCAGCTTCACTGCTCCCATTTTATCCTTGCACTGGTTCTGCCGCATCCCAAAACTCCTGGCTGCACCTTCTGTTTCTTGACCTTGTTCCACATATTATTCCCCTTCTCATTTAACTCACTTGCTATCCATCCTGTACTCTTTTATTCTCCCCTTTTCTGCTTCAGTACTTAAGGCCTGGTTTATCACAAACTTTTATCAAGTTTTGATGAGCGATTTAGTTTACTTTAGTTTAGTTTAGTTTAGAGATACAGCGCGGAAACAGGCCCATTGACCCAACAGGTCCGCGTCAACCAGCGATCCCCGCAAACTAACATTATCCTACATGCACTAGGGACAATTTACCAAAGCCAATTAACCTACAAACCTGTACGTCTTTGGAGTATGGGAGGAAACCGGAGCACCCGGAAAAAACCTACACAGGTCACGGGGAGAACGTACAAACTCCATACAGACAGTACTCGTAGTCAGGATCAAACCCGGGTCTCTGGCGCTGCAAGACAGCAACTCTACCGCTACGCCATTGTGCCTTCTCAAATCGACCTGAAATGTTAACTCTGCTTCTCTCTCCAGTGATGCCGACTGACCTGGTGAGCATTTACAGCACTCTCTGATTTTGTTTCGGTTTAGCAGTGACTGAATTTTGTTGGCTTCTTGTTTGTGCATAAAGTTCTTGGTACAATCTCAGAGAGCGGCTGAAGTACCTCTTCTGGCTGACCTGCAGTGGTGGAGTAATAGACCACACGGTATTTCTCCACGTTTCCTGGTGCGTGTGACCAACTGACATGGAAACTCCGGGCGGTGATGTTGGTGATGACAAGGTTCGAGGGTGCAGCTGACACCAGGCTCACACTCCCTGTGGCTTCTATGGATGGAGTAAGATCAACAAAGACAGGCTTTCATTTCTACACCATCATTTCCCAAACCCTCTGCAGCCAACTTACCAAACCCTCTACAGCCAACGAGGATCATCAATACAATGTCAGAACTGCATCCACTGCACAGCAAGAGCCCATACAGAGCAACGGAACATTTTAGTTTTAGTTTCCATTTCAGAGTGGAAACAGGCCCTTTGATCCTCCGAGTCCACTCTGACCAGCAATCATCCATTCCATCCTACACATTGGGAACAATTTACAGCACCCAATTGACCTACAACCCTCGATGTCTTTGGAATATGGGTGGAAACCAGAGCACCCGGAGGAAACCCACGCGGTCACGGGGAGAAAGTAAAAAACCCGTAGTCAGGATCAAACTTGGGTCTCTGGCGCTATAAGGCAGCAACTCTACAGCTGCACCACTGTGTCGCCATGCAGATAGCCTGAAATCTGTGATGATTGAGGGATTAAATTGCCCAAGGTACCAGGATTATCACACTAATTCTTCAAAGTTTTATCAGATCTGGAGCCAAGGGGAGGAGGTTTCTTTGGTAAGAAAGTGGTTTGTGGTTGGGTTTGGGCAGGTTGAATTTGAGGACTGCAGCTACACTTCCCAGCAAAGTTCAGCCCCACAGAACCCCCCGGACCAGCACTTCTGCCAGGTGACTACTAAAGATTATGGACCTAGTTTACTGGTTCATCCAGAGTCCGGTCGCCCAACAGTGTATCTCTCAAAGAACATATTAGAGTACAGCACAGGACCAGGCCCTTCATCCCACAGCATCGATGCCAAACATGATGTCAAAATTCAACTAATCTACTCTGCCAGTATGTGATCCATATCCCTACAGTCCCTGCAATTCCAAGTGCCTTTCTAAAAGTTTTATAAATGCCACTATCATATCTGCTTCCACTGCCATTCCTGGCTGCACGTTCCAAGCACCCACCACTCTCTGGTAAAAAAAGCTGATCTGCCTATCTCCTTTAAACATATCCTCTCTGACCTTAAAACTATGCTTTCTAGTCTTTGACATTTCAACCCTGAGAGAAAGGTTCTGACTATCTGCCTTGTCTATGCTTTAGTTTTAGAGATAAAGCAATGCAAACTGGCGCTTTGGCCCACTGAGTCTGTGCCGATCAACGATCACCCATAAACTGGTTCTACATTATTTACAAAAGCCAATTAACCAACCTGCACGTCTTTGGAATGTGGGAGGAAACCAGAACACCTGGAAAAGACCCACGTGGTCCCAGGGAAAATGTACATACTCCGTACAGACAGCACCCATAGTCAGGATTTAACCCGGATCCCTGACGTTGTGAGGCAGCAACTCTATCGTTGTGCCACTGTAACACCCTAAAATCCACGTGCTCACAGGGAGAACATACCAACTCCATACGGCCAGCTGCCGTAGTCAGGATCAAACTAAAGTCTCTGGCACTGTGAGACTGAAACTCTACCACTGCGCCAGTATGTCTCTCATAATTTTATATACTTCTATCAGCTCTCCCCTCAACCTCCAATGCTTCAGAGAAAACAATCAAAGTTTGTCCAACTTCTCCTTGGAATACCCTCGAACCTAGGCAGCATTCTGGTAAACATGTTCTGCACCCACTCCAAAGTCTCCACATCCTTCCTGTAATGGAGTGAGCAGAATTGCATGCAATACTCCAAATGCGGTCTAACCATAGTTTTATAAAGCTGCAACATGACTTGCTGCCTCTTATACTCAATCCCCAACCGATGAAGGCAGGCACCAACAGCACTGCAGCAGCAGTTCAAATTTATGCTCAGGCCTCTGATGTGGGACTAGAAATCCACAGCCTCTGGCTTGGAAATAAGAGTTCTGCCACGAGTCATAGCAAATACCGCAAAACCTAGAACAGTGGCCAGCGCCAGATGAGAATGATGAGAAGCAGAGTTAACAATAAAATGGTGGTCAATCATTAAAGAGACAAATTTTAAAAAGTGAGGAGACTTGGATTTAATTCCCTCTTCCCGGAACGTCCACATGGGGAGTGATGTGGTAAATTCCCTAGCTCAAGTGTAACCATGTCTTTCTTCTAACTGGTTAGCACGCAACAAATGCTTTTCACTGTAAATCAGCACTGGTAATAATAAACTCAACTAAAAGCAATAAAACTAAGCTAAAAGAGAGTGTGTTGATGAGTGTGAGGGAGGGCACTGCCCTCTCTGCACTATTTTCCTCAGCTTCTAGAATGTTCCCCTCACTTAACTTACAAAAGCAACAGAGATAAATTTCTGTTTAGCAAAGGGCTTCATCAGGGAATGGAGGACTAGGGATCATATGCGGGCAGATGGAATTAGGTTACCTTGGCATCATGTTCAGCACAGCCATTGTGGGCTGAAGTGCCAGTTCCTGTGCTGTATGTTTCTATGTTCTATGTACAGGGGTGTAGGACAGTGCACACACTTTTGATTCTGTTCCATCAACATGTCTTCAGTTCAGAGAGGGAGAGGAAGAGGAGGATGCGAGACAGAGAACGAGAGAGAAATATGCATTTTCCTCTTGTACAAAATATAAAACTTACAGGTCAGTCACTGCAACTAAAAATACAAAAACAAGTGAGTTTTTTAAAAGCGTGCTGCCAATTGAGCATTTCCAGCCAATATTCCAGTTATTACAATATAGGTACAATATATAGCCACACTGAGGCAATGCACAGACACAGAGCACCATACCTTTAATCACTTTGTCCTGTTCCTCCACACGTGTGCACACTGTCTTGGTGAGACTTTCAATGATCGTGTTCATGATATCGAAGTCAGCCACGTTGTAAACGTGTGTCTCGTCAGGTTCGGAGGCTATAGCCTTCAGCTCATTTACATCGGCATTTTTCACGCCTGTTTTACAGTGGAAATTGTGAAAGAAATCAGTGGCTTTAAAATCCGGTAACATTAATGTGGCAGCAAGTCCTGAAGTGGTGGGGCAGGCACCAGCTCTCCAGTTTTTCAAAATGGTCCCTCTCCCTACCGTGAAACATTCTCGGTCAATCAGGTTGTTCTTTACTTCGTACCCAATCCAGTGGGGAAACCTACCTGGACCTGGGATAATGTTGCACAACCATCTGGCACAGAGGGCCAGCGAGGTGTCCACAGGGGAATGCAGCCAATTTGGCACAATTCAGACGGCAGGAGGGAAGTGCCGAGGGACACCCTGAACCTCAGTGCTGCCAATGCGTGGACCCCATGGGGAAGGGCAACAGCCTTCTGTTCATGAGCATTGAGGGATTCAGTTTGGTGGAAGCGTGCATCAATATAGGGGGCCACATAAGTTGCAACGGTGCTGTAAGACCATACGACTGTAGGTCATAGGAGCAGAATTAGGCCACTGAGTCTACTCCACCATTCAAACATGCAGGCAAAATAAAGACCTCCCCTGAGTCTTATTGACAGCTTCTTCAGCAGAATCCATTTATACAGGTTTCACTCTCGCAAACAAAACTTCTATTACAGAGCTAAAATGAAATACCGGGGAGAAGCAAGCTCATTTCAATCTTTGTGCAGAAAATAGCAACAAACGGCACAAGTCAATTCATACCAGAAATTCCAGCGACCTACCGATAGCAAAGAGCTCGATGCCAGCATCACGTAAACTCTCAGCCGATGAGTGAACGTCATCCTGAGATTTGCCATCTGTGATCAGGATCCCAATCTTCGGCACACCAGTCCTCGAACCAGCCTCGGGCTTAAAACTGTTCTTCAGTATGTACGTCAAAGCGAGACCTAAAACCAGGTAGAAAAGTCCCCAAAGGGTAATGTTATGTATGAAAGGCATGTGTGCCTGGATCACTGACAATCCCCTTCACTGACCCTTACAGGACAGAGAGAGGACTTTTACTTCCACATGCGAGGGAACAGGTTTGTGGCACATCAGGTCGGCCAGCACCCTAATCAAACTCATTTGGTCTTACATCAGATTAGAGACTCGGTTGTTTAAAGCGGTGCCTCATCTCTCAATACAAGAAAATAGAGGTGGGAATAGCCATAGGGCCTCAAGGCTGCCCTCCTATTCAGCATGATCATGGTTGATCTGCCCCAGGCTTCAAACTCCCTGTGCCCGTTCCACATGGCTCTCAATTTCAGAATGCATCTGCTTCCTCCTCAAATGCCTTCAGATATCTTTACTCCTGCACAACCCTGTGGGACAAAAGATTTCCACAGATACACTACAACTTTTAGACTCGGGGTAATAGAGTCTAGCCCAGAGCCTAAGCTGCCACTTGACTTTATCTGGCGTTTTTTAGGTTTCTGTCGTAAGTGATATGGAGATCAGTTCAATGGAAGAGGAGGCAGTGTCTTGCAGCTTCCAGCATGTTCCATCATTCACTGAAGTTGATTTGTCCTTGTGATATGGACATTGCTGGTAAGACCACTTTAATTATCCATACCCATCTCCCCCTGAACCGAGTTGGGAGTCTTTGCTCTACGGCTGGAAATGCATACATGCCAGACCAAGAGAAGAAAACAGATTTCCTCTTCCTGGAAGGACATCAGTGGATAAGAGTTTAATTCAGTTTAGAGATCTAGGGTGGAAACAGGCCCTTGGGCCCACCAAGTCCGGCCGACCAGCGATCCCCGTACACTCGCACTGTCCTATGCACTGGGTAATTTACAATCTTTACCAAAGCCAATTAACCTACAAACTTGTATGTCTTTGAAGCGAGGGAGGAAACAGGGTCACCCACACGCTCATTGGGAGAACATACATACTCCGTACAGACAGCACCTGTAGTCAGGATTGAACCTAGGTCTCTGGCGCTGCAAGGCAGCACCTCTACCTCTGCACCACCGTGCAACCCCAAGAGGAGATTTTACAATGATCTGACAGTTTTGTGGTTGGCTTTACCAAGGCCAACTTTTCAGTTAAACAAGATTTAATAAAATGAATGTCAATTTGACCAGCTGCATTCAAATAGTGTTCAGGATTATAATATTTCAATAAGACCGCTCCACACACTATATATAACATGACTCATCTGTGGCCTATCTCCAGACACAAGAGATGCTTGGAGAGATGAAGAGTCTGAAAAAGGGTCTCGACCCACAGGCTATCAAAGAAGTCTCATGGGTCAGTCTGGTCCCTAAGGCCAAAAGTTATAGGTTCAAATCCCACTTAAGTGTTTAATCAAAAAGATCTTGCCCATTACTCCAGGACAGCATCAAGAGTGTGGGACATTGACAGAAAGGCCAGCTTTCAGACGTAGTATTTACCTCAGCCCCCATCTCCTGTCTCATTTGAAATGGGGAACTCCGACCGGCCAACACTCCCTCAGTTTGGCACTACATGTCGGTCTGAAGTGGGGCTTGGACCCCAACCATCTGACACAGATGGCTGCTATTAGGACAGTGCCTTATTCTCATTCAACAGACGAATATTTGATGGAAAACTGATCAAACTGATAAACATTGTTAATGATGGCCAAGATTTGTTTTGTCCACCATGTTATAGGGAAGATGTCAAGCAGGAAAGGGTGCAGAGAAGATTTACAAAGATGTTGCCAGGACTCAAGGTCCTGAGCTATAAGGAATGGTTGATCAGGCGAGGACTTTATTCCTTGGAGTGCAGGAGGATGAGGGGTGATCTTATAGAGGTGTACAAAATCATGAGAGGAATAAATAAGGTAACCGCACATACATTTGCCTAGAGTAAGGGAATTGAGAACCCGAGGACATAGGTTTAAGCTGAGTGGGGAAAGATTTACTTGGAACCTGAGGGGCAACTTTTTAACTCAAAGGAGGGTGGATGTATGGAACAAGCTGCCGGAGGATGTAGTTGAAGCAGGTACAATCACAACATTTAAGAAGCATTTAGATAGATACATGGACCGGATGGGTTTGGAGGGATATGGGCCAAACGCAGGCAGGTTGGACTAGTATTGATAGGTATATTGTTGGTTGGCGTGGGCAAGTTGGGCTGAAGGGCCTGTTTCCACTCTGTGTGACTCGATGACTATGACTCTATGCAAAGCTGTAGCACTAGTAGGTCGCGCGGTTGGTTACCTGTGCAAGGCTCAGTACCTGTAAGTGTGTTGCCGCCTTTGTAAGGCAGATTTCTGACAGCGTCCAGTACAGCCTCCTTTGTGCTGTGTTGGTTCAGATTCCATTCTACCCTCGGGTCTCCACTGTACTGAGCCAGTCCTGAAAACAGGGGAAGGCAAGCTCAGAACACAGCGCATCCATGTGTTTATTCAATAAGTGGAGTCAGTATCTGCTTTTTTCTTCTGGTTGAAATAGCACTTAGCATGTATCAAAAAGGGAAGTCTTTATTCTTCCCATTTAACATTCCAACAACACAATTGAGTAACTTTGCATTATAGTTAATGTGAAAATTACACAGCGTAATCTGCTTAAAACATTTTAGGGAAACACATGAATCATTGCCAAACACAGCTGTTGACCCAAAGACCAAACAGTCCCCTGGCTGCAACTCTGGTGAATGGTTTCATTTTTCTCATAATAAAATCCAGGAACTTATTAAACTGTCAAGGAGCAAAGCATCAGTGTCTTATTAACCATTTGAACTCTGATTTAAATTGTAGCCGCAAGCTGCCCTTTCTGAGGCTCAGAACCCAGGAAGAGTTCACTTGCTCAGGTGGAAGAGACATTCGAAAGCCCTCTGCACTTTTGTTTCTCCCTCTGACAGGAGGAGTTGGAACTCAGGAAGACTCACAGCCTCTAGGCCGGAGAATGGTAAAGTAGAGAGTGACAGTGAGAGTGAGAGAGGGTGAGTAGGAGAGAGAGAAAGAGTGAGGAGAGAGGGAGAGAGAGAGAGAGAGAGAGAGAGAGGAGAGGGAGAGGGAGAGGGAGAGGGAGAGGGAGAGGGAGAGGGAGAGGGAGAGGGAGAGGGAGAGAGAGAGAGAGAGAGAGAGAGAGAGAGAGAGAGAGAGAGAGAGAGAGAGAGAGAGAGAGAGAGAGAGAGAGAGAGAGAGAGAGAGAGAGAGAGAGAGAGAGAGAGAAAGAGAGAAAGAGAGAAAGAGAGAGAGAAAGAGAGAAAGAGAGAGAAAGAGAGAAAGAGAGAAAGAAGAGAAAGAGAGAGAGAAAGAGAGAGAGAAAGAGAGAGAGAAAGAGAGAGAGAAAGAGAGAGAGAAAGAGAGAGAGAGAAAGAGAGGAGGGAGAAAGAAGGATAATATCAGAATGGAGAGGTTGTAGTAACAGAGCAAGTGTTCTTACAGCATGAGATCAGCAAATATCTTCAGCATTGGGCACAGTCTTGGGATGGAGCATATGAAAAACTACAGGCCCTGAATAAACCAAGGCAATTAGAAAATCCAGTCTTGCAATATTATGCAGAGAGTGGGAGAATGTGGAGCTCATTCCCACTGGAAGATATTGAGGTAAATGACAGGATTGGGTTTAAATTGGATTCACCCAAAGGAGTGAACAATAGAAGGAGATGTTGGGGAGATGGGAAAACACAGGGATAGGAGGAAGCTGGTGTAAAGCATTGACACCAGTGCACCATCTTTGCTGGAGCCTCAATATAATGCCACAGGGCAGGTGACTTTGATGTTGGGGCCAGTTCATGAGCAAGAGCAGAGGGTAGTGGCAGGACAGTACATCAGCTGGGAATCATTTGGGTGCCATTCCCACGAAAGGCTGAACAACTGGGTCAAAATGTGAGCACAAGTGTTGAGAGCTCTCAAACTCCATGAGCAGGGAGGTGAATGAGAGTGGGAATACATAAATAAAAACAGAGAATAAAGGTAACACTCAGTAGGTCAGGGAGCATCTGCGGAGAGAGAAACAAAGTTCATGGTCTCGCTGAATGATATTTGTCAGGATTGGAAATAGTAATTTACCTGAAGCTTGTTCTCTCTCCGCAGATACTGTCGGACCAGCTGAGTGCTTCCTGCACTCTGTTTTTTATTTCCAATTTCCAGCATCTGCTTTGAGAATATTTAGTTCAAGCATGTGAAATTGGGGGTGGTAGGGGGGGGGGGGGGTGGGTGGGAAATACAGCAGATGTCCTGAGAACCTTGTACTAGTACAGACAACGAAGGCCAGTAAAACATCCTTCAATTTGCACGATTTGACAAACAAAGATTAAACGCATATTTTCCCGGTATTGTCGAAGATGGACTCACCTATTCTGGTTTTGTCAGAATCTATATTGAAAGCACTAACCAAGTTCTCCAAAAACAGTCGCACGAGTCGGAAATTAAGTCGGCCGATGCTCCACGAGCCGTCCACAAGAACAACGATATCGGCAATAGCTGGAGACTTGCACATAAACTGAGAACCTGCAATCAATATATTGGAAAAATCACATCAGTCAGGTTCAGAAAGAATGAACTGGTCTTTGAATCCGTCCCCTTTGCATGAAACAGACACCCGTGATGAGCAGGTGAGCAGAATAAGCCAGTCAGTTGACAAACATACAACCTGACATACAAACAGCATAATCATGTAAACTAGAGAACACTTCTATGTGCTCATGGATTCCAGCAGTAGAGTAACAGGCCTTTCGGCCCACCATGGTGATGCCAACCGTCAAGTACTATCTACACTAACATATTTCCCCAGCACTTGCTACACATTAAAAATTCAAGTGTCTGTTAAAGGTAAAACACAAAGCGAAGGAACAACTCAGCAGGTCGGGCAGCATCTGTGGAGGGAATGAACCAAATCTGGAAGGGTCGTGACCCAAAACCTGGCCTGTCCATTCCCTCCCCAGATAAGCCTGATCGCTGAGTTCCTCCATCACTTTGAGTTTTGCTGAAGATTCCAGCATCCGCAGTCTCGTCTGCCTCTTAAATGTAACCTCACACATTCAGAGAGGAGCTGCTGCTTTGAGTAGAGATAACAATGAAGAGTGTTGAAAATAATGAACGTCTACAGCCTCTGCTCCGTGTGACCTTGGTAGCTGTGGTAAGTCTTTATTTTAATGTCAAAGGACAGAAACAGTGACAGAAGACAGAATGATTCATTGTGAATTTATTCAAATAGTTTGAGCAAACAAAAAACCTACAAGCAAGTAGGCAAGAGATTTATTACCTCAAAGTGACAGAGTTACAATGCAGGCATAGACAATTCAGCTGTTACAGAAACTGTCGATTTCAACAGCAAGTTAACTATAGTGAGGATTGAATCCCTTTTCTCAAACATTAAGTGAAAGAGTGATCAAAACCACACCACAGTGCATTTTCATAAATCAGGAGTGTGTGTTTACTTTCTCATTCCCAAACGGATGTTCACATTCCCACATAGTTGTTTAATTGATACCAATCCATCTTGGTCTTTATTCCACAGGATTGATACGCAAAACTGATCTATCTCAATTCCTGTCCAAAATGCTTCACTAATCTCCTCAAAGTGGCCTTGGCCACCTTGCACATCAGCGCTCCTGCATCAGCAGTGTGTGCCCACTGTGGCTTTCACAATGAGACTTACAGTCCACCGTCCAGAGTTCCACCAATGCACTCTAACTGTGCCTGGAGTTTCAAGTCCGTTTTCCCCACTCACTCCGAAGACATGCAGGTTTGTAGGTTAATAGGCCCTCACCTCTCCTCCACCATTACACTGAGCACCGGCTCACCACAGGGCTGTGTGTTGAGCCCCATCCTTTACTCCCTCTACACTCACGACTGCGCCCCCACCCATCCCACCATCACCATCATCAAGTTCGCGGATGACACGACTGTGGTTGGACTCATCTCAGAAGGAGATGAGACAGCCTATAGGGATGAAATCCAAAGGCTGGCAGCATGGTGTTCAGTGAACAATCTGGTCCTGAACTCCTCCAAAACAAAGGAACTTATAATTGACTTTAGAAAAACCAGTGGAGATTACGACCCACTCTACATCAATGGGGTCTGTGTGGAAAGGGTACCAGCTTTCAGGTTCCTGGGTACGCACATCGCAGAGGATCTTACCTGGTCTACCAACACCATCACCACAGTAAAGAAGGCACAGCAGAGACTCCACTTCCTGAGGATCCTCAGGAAAACCAACCTGCAGGAGAAGCTCATGTTGTCCTTCTATCGCTGCTCCATCGAGAGTGTGCTGGCATACTGTATAACCACATGGTATGCCAGCTGCTCAGAAAAGGACAGGAAGGCCCTTCAGAGGGTCATCACGACGGCCCAGAAGATCATCGGCTGCTCACTGCCCTCCCTGGAGCACCTGTTCAGCCTACGCTGCCTCAGTAGAGCAGGCAAAATAATAAAAGATCCATCCCACCCCGGCCACCGTCTGTTTGTTCATCTGCCCTCTGGTCGACGTTTCAGGTCGATCAAATCCCGAACAAACAGACTTAAGAACAGTTTTTACCCCAGGGCCATACGAGAACTGAACACTACCTTTGCACTAGGCAACACCGTTAAAAAATCTTGTACTTAATATAATTGTATTTAATTGTATTTATGTATTTATTTGTTTTTGCATTTATTGCATATATGTTTGTACGCACCGTCAGGATTGGCTATTTTTTTAATTTCGTTGTACTCGTTGCAATGACAATAAATGAATATTATTATTATTATTATTATTATTATTAAATTGTAAATTGTCCCTGGTGTGTAGGATAGCGCTAGTGTACGGGATGATCGCTGGTCAGCGTGAACACGATAGGCCGAAGGAGGACTGGAGTAACTCAGCGGGATAGGCTGCTGTTTCCATGATATATCTCTAAAGTAAACAATAGTGTTACACCGGAATGGTTTTGTTTACAGATCCTCTTCATACCGATAAAAATATCCCAGGTTTAGTATAGTTACTATAGGTATAGTTTAGTTTTGATGAGGCTATCCTTCAACCACACCTCACTGGCTGGAAAGCACTTAAAGGCTGTGAAAGTTGCTCAAGGAATGGGTGTGGCTCAGTGTAGGCACATGAGGAACAGCAAGGTTGCCAACAGATGCATTTAGCTGGAAGAGGTTGAGGTAATAATGTCTCAAAATAAATACTGAAAAGGATAGAAATATACAGGAGAGTTGGAGGAAAATGAAGAACCTTTTCAAAGAGCCAGCATAGAACAATGCACATCTTCCATCCCCACCATTTCCTCTTTCTGTAGAGACTCCCCCCTCCACAACTCCTTGGTTTACTCAACACTACCCCTCCCTCCCCAGTTTAGTTTTAGTTTAGCTTATTATTGTCACCTGAACAGTAAAAAGGCCTTTTTTTTTTTGCGTGCTCTCCAGTCAAAGGAAAGCCTATACACGATTGCAGCCTCGGAGTTGTGACACCTGTTCCTGCACCTCCTCTCTCGCTTCCATCAAGGGATCCCACTTATCCTTCTAGATCTCCAATCTATTCCAGGTGTCAACTTTGGTTGTAGTATTGGTGTCTATAAATGTGACATTTTCCCGCTATTCATCTTGAACCAGTTGTGGACTCTCTCATTATGACTTTGCCTCATAGAATCTTCTTGATTAGTACAGGTGACAGAGGCTATGGGGAGAAGGGCAGAGTAGACTTGATGGGCCGAATGGCCTAATGCTTCTCCTATCACTTATGGTCACGAATCAGAGGAACTTTAGGCAAACTAAAAAAATTAACAATACAGTCAAAAGTCATCGCTTGAGCAGGAAGCTTCCACCACAATGGAACAGCCTGAAGATATGAAAGCAAAGCAAGTAGTTCTTCACTTCCTTCCTCTCCCCTGTTATTTCACATCTTTTAAACATCCATTCTAGCACTTATGTTAATGAGATGGAGGTTATGCACAGCGCTCTCCATCAAATTAAAGTGCCAATTTCCTGAAGGTATCGCTCCTTCAAAGTCAGTGAACATCTGCCGACAATACTTTGTAATTAAGTGTCTCAACACTGTAATTAAGTCCACAATCGTGAAAGAAACCTCAGCACCTACAGTGTTAAATGCTTTGATAAAATCCACCATAAATCAAGTCTCAAATCCAACTTACGTTGCATTCCACAATGAACGCTTTTTAAAGATGTTCACTCTGACTGTTAGAGTATTCATAGAGAACTCACAAGGAACCCTGGAGGATTATGAGCGATAATCACTATTCAGTAGCAAAAGCATAACCAATATTTATCAAATTCCTTTCATTCATTGTAATGCAAGATTTACGATCTTCGAGGCACCACAATTATTAATATTGTGAAAATAGCATTTCCTACTCTTCAGAGTCCATCTTTTGATCAAATTAAAGGCCAGGGGCTAGGGGTTCCTCAAAGCCATTAAAGCTGGAGCTAGCAAAGGATTGTCACACAGGACAACGCCAACACTCTCTGGGGCTGCTGCAAAAATTCAGGATGCTGTTGAACCCAAGTCAGGGTTCAGATCTGGAGGGTCGGGTGAAGGGGGGGCATGTGGTCAGAAGTATGACCAGCAGTGGGGCACTTGCCCAGATGTTGGGGCACGGGTCTAGTGACTGGAACTGTGAGGGATGGGATTAGAGGATAGAAACTGCTGGAAGGGGATTAACACTGGCTCCAAACACCGAAGGCTTCCCATCGATAGTACTGCTACTGTAGAAACATGCTGCTCCCAGAGTGATCCATATCAGCGGCTCCATGCAGCCTCATTTCCCAGGCAAGGTTACAATTAAAGCAGCACTATACATCCAGGATGGCCCCGGAGTGTCTTTGCCTGCCGGTCCCAGAAGAGGCTATCTGCTATAATCTGCTGTCATCCATTACAAACATTCCACTCTTACATCTTGAATACAATAGCAGCAATTCTTACACTAACATCGCGCTCCTTAATCTACTTTCGCATCATTAATTGGACTTTATTGGACTTCAATGTAATATCTTGCACTGAATGGTCTACCTTTTATCTGTGCACTTGGTGCGACTTGATTGTATTCATATACAGTCTTTTTTTCTGACTGGATAGCGTGCAAACTAAAACTTTTCACTGTACCTCAGTAAAGATGCTCCTCGACTTACGATGCTTCAACTTACGATATTTCGACTTTACGATGCTGCAAAAGCTGGGCGACGGCAATGAGCCGCAGCTCGCCTCCGGCCACGTGATCAGGTGTATTAAATGAATTTTTGATATTTTCGATTTCCGATGGGTTTATCAGAACGTAACCCCATCGTAAGTCGAGGAGCACCTGTACACATGATAATAATAAACTAAACTAAACTGGAGCAACTTCATTTGTTACCTTGTCGGCCCCTTTATGGTGACTCTTTTGTTTACTTTGTATGCAAAAACAAATAATTTCACTGTACCTAAATATAAGTGACAATGAAGAATCAACCTCATCATCATCATCATCATCATCCCTTGCAGGAATCATCAATGCAAAGGGGCATGTGATCAGAAGCCTTCAGAATTGAATCTCCATGGTGGAATGGTTCCACCCAAAAATGGTTCCAATCTGGAAGTAAATAACTACCAAAAGCCCAAAACACTGCAGAAACACACCACTGAACTGACTTCCCTCCCTTAACTTTCCCATTAGGATTATAAAGATTCGTCAGAACTAATTACTTCTCACGTGTAAAACTCTCTCCAGTAGATTCAGGGACTGCTGAGTCTTAAATGATACTGACTGGGAAAGATCTTAGTTTTATAAATGCCCTTGTGATTTCATGGGGTTAGAAGTATTACTAACGATCAACTGAATTCCCCCGAGGGCACTGGAGAAAAAGAAAGGAGAAAAAAAGATTTATGCTCAGGCCTCTGACGTGGGACTAGAAATCCACAGCCTCTGGCTTGGAAATAAGAGTTCTGCCCGATGAGTCACAGCAAGTACCTCAAAACCTAGAGCTGTGGCCAACGCCAGACTAGAATGGTGACAAGCAGAGATAACAATAAAATGGTGGTCAATCATTAAAGAGACAAATTCAAAAAGTCCAAAGACTTGGATTTAATTCCCTTTTCCCCGAATGTCCACATGGGGAGGGATATGGTGAATTCCCTGGCTTGAGTATAACCATGTCTTTCTGCTGACTGGTTAGCACGCAACAAATACTTTTCACTGTACCTCCGTACATGCCTTCATAACAAGAGGAGTTGAGTATAGGAGCAAAGAGGTCCTTCTACAGTTGTACCGGGCCCTGGTGAGACCGCACCTGGAGTACTGTGTGGTTTTGGTCTCCAAATTTGAGGAAGGATATTC
This sequence comes from Rhinoraja longicauda, assembly GCF_053455715.1. NCBI lineage: Eukaryota > Metazoa > Chordata > Chondrichthyes > Rajiformes > Arhynchobatidae > Rhinoraja > Rhinoraja longicauda. The sequence goes on along the minus strand of NC_135956.1, from coordinate 45,424,296 downwards.
TTGCTATGGAGGGCGTGCAGCGTAGGTTCACTAGGTTAATTCCCGGAATGGCGGGACTGTCGTATGTTGAAAGGCTGGAGCAATTAGGCTTGTATACACTGGAATTTAGAAGGATGAGGGGGGATCTTATTGAAACATATAAGATAATTAGGGGATTGGACACATTAGAGGCAGGAAACATGTTTCCAATGTTGGGGGAGTCCAGAACAAGGGGCCACAGTTTAAGAATAAGGGGTATGCCATTTAGAACGGAGATGATGAAGAGCTTTTTCAGTCAGAGAGTGGTGAAGGTGTGGAATTCTCTGCCTCAGAAGGCAGTGGAGGCCAGTTCGTTGGATGCTTTCAAGAGAGAGCTGGGTAGAGCTCTTAAGGATAGCGGAGTGAGGGGGTATGGGGAGAAGGCAGGAACGGGGTACTGATTGAGAGTGATCAGCCATGATCGCATTGAATGGCGGTGCTGGCTCGAAGGGCTGAATGGCCTACTCCTGCACCTATTGTCTATTGTCTATTGTCTATTGAAACTAAACTAAAAGCCCAAGATAGGTGCAAAATTTGTCTGTTCATGAGAGTTATTGAGGGCACTGTCCTCTATTTTCCTCAGCTTCCAGAATGTTCCCTTCACTTAACTTACAAAAGCAACAGAGATACATTTCTGTTTAGCAAAGGTTTTTTTTTCAGGGAATGGAGGAATATGGATCATGTGCAGGCAGATACGATAGGATACGATAAAACGTTATTCAACCCCGGAGGGAAATTGGTCTGCCAACAGTCACAACACACAAGGTACACAAAAAAAACTTGAACTTAAAAAGTGAAAAAAAAGCAAAGTACAAGCGACTGTTAGCTGGCTGCCGTGTGCACAGCACCTAAACCGGAGCAAATGAACAAACAAACAAACGAACGGACACAATCTTATCTCCTGGGCAGAGGATTCTAAACCTAGACAAATGGGACATTGTTGGCCGGTGTGGGCACGTTGGGCCTGTTTCCACACAGTATGACTCTATGACTCTAGAGTGCCCGCCCTTCCTCCCCCACACTGAGTCCCCCTTTGTTCTCCCACCATCTCTCACGGCGGTCCCCCCACACTGGGTCCCCATTGTTCTTCACGGCGGTCCCCCCACTCCAGATCCTCCATTGTCTTCCCCTCCCCACGCTCGACCGCCGCCGAGGTTCCCATTGCCGCTGAGGCCCCACCACCGCCAAGGCTCCCGTTACCATCGAGGCTCAAGCTGCCGACGATTAGTTTACCTTGGCAACGTGTTCAGCACACATTGTGGGCTGAAGTGCCAGTTTCTGTGCTGTATGTTTCTATGTTCTATGTACAAGGGAGTAAGAAAGTGCGCACACTTCTGATTCTGTTCCATCAACATGTCTTAAGTTCCGAGAGTGAGAAGAAGAGGTGGATGCGAAAGAGAGAGAGAATGAGAGGGAAACGTGCATTTTCCTCTTGTATAAAATATAAAACAGTCACTGCAACTTATAAACAAAAACAAGCGCGTTTTTTTAAAGCATCTCCAGTCAATATTCCAGTTGTTACAATACATGTACAATAAAACACTGATGAGCCAAAACATTATGACCACCTGCCTAATATGCTGTTGGTCCTCCGTGTGCCACCAAAATAGTGCCGACCCATTGAGGCGTGGACTCTACAAGACCCCTGAAGGTGTCCTGTGGTATCTGGCACCAAAACATTAGCAGCGGATCAAGTCCTGTAAGTTGCGAGGTGGAGCTACTGTGGATCGGACTTGTCGATCCAACACACCCCACAGATGCTCAATCGGATTGAGATCTGGAGAATTTGGAGGCCAGGGCAACACCGTGAACACTTCATCATGTTCCTCAAACCATTCCCGAACAATGTGTGCAGTGTGGCAGGGCGCATTATCCTGCTGATGGCCACTGCCTTCAGGGAATACCATTGCCATGAAGGGGTGTACCTGGTCTGCAACGATGTTTAGTTAGGTGGCACGTGTCAAATTGATGTCCGCATGAATAGCCGGACGCATGGTTTCCCAGCAGAGCATTGCCCAAAGGATCACTTCCCCAGGTAAACGGCACACACGTACACGGCCATGCACATGATGAGACTCATCGGACCAGGCAACCTTCTTCCACTGCTCCAAGGTCCTGTTCCGATGCTCACGTGCCCAATGTAGGCGCTTTCGACGGTGGACAGGGTTCATCATGGGCACTCTGACCAGTTTGCGGCTACGCAGCCCCATAGGCAGCAGGTTACGATGCACTGTATATTGTGACACATTCCTCCCGTGACCACCATTAACATTTTCTGTGACTTGTGCCACAGTAGACCTTCTGTCGGTTCGAACCAAATGGGATAGCCTTCATTGCCCTTGCGCATTGATGAGCCTTGGGCGCCCAACACCCTGTCGTTTGTGGTTTGTCCCTCCTCGGACCACTGTCGGTAGGTACTCACCACTGCTGACCGGGAGCACCCCACATGCCTTGCCGTTTCAGAGGTGCTCTGACCCAGTCGTCTGGCCATAACAATTTGACCCTTGTCAAAGTCGCTCAGGTCTTTACTCCTGCCCATTTCTCCTGCATCCATCACATCAACTTCAAGAACCGTCTGTTCACTTGCTGCCTAATCTATCCCACCCTTTGACAGGTGCCATTGTAACAAGATCATCAATGTAATTCACTTCACCTGTCAGTGGTCATAATGTTTTGGCTGATTGGTGTATAGCCACACTGAAGCAATGCACAGACACAGAGCACCATACCTTTAATCACTTTGTCCTGTTCCTCCACACGTGTGCACACTGTCTTGGTGAGACTTTCAATGATCGTGTTCATGATATCGAAGTCAGCCACGTTGTAAACGTGTGTCTCGTCAGGTTCGGAGGCTATAGCCTTCAGCTCATTTACATCGGCATTTTTCACGCCTGTTTTACAGTGGAAATTGTGAAAGAAATCAGTGGCTTTAAAATCCAGTAACATTAACGTGGCAGCAAGTCCTGAAGTGGTGGGGCAGGCACCAGCTCTCCAGTTTTTCAAAATGGTCCCTCTCCCTACCGTGAAACATTCCCGGTCAATTAGGTTGTTCTTTACTTCGTACCCAATCCAGTGGGGAAACCTACCTGGACCTGGGATAATGTTGCACAACCATCTGGCACAGAGGGCCAGCGAGGTGTCCACAGGGGAATGCAGCCAATTTGGCACAATTCAGACGGCAGGAGGGAAGTGCCGAGGGACACCCTGAACCTCAGTGCTGCCAATGCGTTGACCCCATGGGAAAGGGCAACAGCCTTCTGTTCATGAGCATTGAGGGATTCAGTTTGGTGGAAGCGTGCAACAATATTGGGGGCCACATAAGTTGCAACGGTGCTGTAAGACCATACGACTGTAGGTCATAGGAGCAGAATTAGGCCACTGAGTCTACTCCACCATTCAAACATCAGGTCATAAGGAATAAGAATAGAATTAGGCAATTCGGCCCATCGAGTCTACTCCGCCATTCAATCATGACTGATCTATCTCTCCCTCCTGACCCATTCTCCTGCCTTCTCCCCACAACCTCTGACATCTGTCCTAATGAAGAATCTATCTATCTCTGCCTTAAAAATATCTGCTGACTTGGCCTCCACGGCAAAGAATTCCACAGATTCACCACCCTCTGATTAAAGAAATTTCTCCTCATCTCCTTCCTGTAAGAACGTCCTTTAATGCTGATGCTATGACTTCTAGTCCTAGACTCTTCCACTAGTGGAAACATCCTCTCCACATACACTCTATCCAAGCCTCTCATTATTCTGTATGTTTCAATGAGGTCCCCCCTCATTCTTCTAAACTCCAGTGAGTACAGGCCCAGTGCCGGCAAACGCTCATCATAGATTAACCCACTCATTCCTGGGGTCATTGTTGTAAACCTCCTCTGGACCCTCTCCAGTGCCAGCACATCCTTTCTCAGATATGGTGCCTAAAATTGCTCACAATATTCCAAATGCGGCCTTACCAGCTCTTTATAGAGCCTCAACATTACATCCCTGTTTTTGAAATAAATGTTAGCATTGAGTTTGCGTTTTTATTACCGATCATGACCGATCTATCATTCCCTCTCAACCCCATTTAACTGCCTTCTCCCCATAACCTTTTTTTCATGTTTATTATTCAAGAACCTATTGATCTCCACTTTAAAAATACCTTATGTCTTGGCCTCCACAGCCAATGAATTCCACAGATCCACCACCCTATGTATAAAGACAGGTACAAGCAGTAATCTATATGCAATCAGAACACGGAAAGAATCGACTGATCTACACTAAGAATGTAGAGCTCTGCACTGCATTATTTTTTTCTACTTGTTTTTCATTATGAATAATGTTTATTTCTGACATTAAAGAGGGTTTTCTTGGGTGGTCCCTCAGGATAGAAACATAAAAACATAGAAAATAGTTACAGAAGTAGACCATTCGGCCCTTCGAGCTAGCACCGTCATTCAACGTGACCATGGTTCATCATCAGTACCCCGTTCCTGCTTTCTCCACAAATCCCTTGATTCCGTTAGCCCCAAGAGCTATATCTAACTCTCTATTTAATATACAGGATTGAGATGAATGGTTCCCACTCCAGTTCAGCGATGTGACTAATGTGTGATCCGCAGACACTGCCATGGGTGGGTCAGCAGCTTGCTGACAGGATGGGGGGTGGACAGTTTGGGATGTTGTATGTTCCTTCTGCTGCCACCAGTCCACCTACTGTACACATCCAAGATTCTCACTGACTTCCCATATTCATGTACAGCTTCTTCCCCGCTATTATCAGGCAACTGAATGGACCTCTCATAAGCCAAGGGTGTAGTCACAATCTCCCAGCCTACCTCATATTGGCTCTTGCACTTTTTAAAAACTGTACTTTCTCTGTAACTGTAATGCTATAAACCTGCAAGTCTATTCTGCATTGATCCAACCCTCTTGGCCTTCGTACCAACCACCTCCCTATCAAAACACCCACTTGCCTGTGTCCACCTATTCCTTGCCATGCTTTGTCCAGCTTTCATCCCCTCCCCTACAATCAGACTGAAGAAGGATACCGACCCAAAACATCACCTATCCATGTTCCCCAGAGATGCTGCCTGACCCGCTGAGTTACTCCGTCATTTTGTGTCCATTTGTGTTAACCAGCATTTGAGTTCTTTATTTCTATGATATTCTGCACTGTGGTATCTTTCTCTTTGCACTACCAATTGTACTTGTGCACAGCTTGACTGTACTCATGCATGGTGTATTTTGACTAAATCACATGAAAACAACATTTTTCTGTATTTTAGTACAGATTACACAAATAAGCAGAAAACCAAAATAAAACCCTTCATATTTAGTAGTCACAGGCCAGAGAATCGGGGTTATTACATTCCAACAGGATACCATGCCACTCTGCAGACAAAATAAAGAGCTTTCCTGAGTCTTACTGAAATCTGACAGCCTCTTCAACAGAATCCATTTATACAGGTTTCACTCTCACAAACAAAATTCCTAATACAGCACTAAAATGAAATACCTGGGAGAAGCAAGCTCATTTCAATCTATACAGAAAATAGTAACAAACGGCACAAGTCAATTCATACCAGGAATTCCAGCGACCTACCGATAGCAAAGAGCTCGATGCCAGCATCACGTAAACTCTCAGCCGATGAGTGAACGTCATCCTGAGATTTGCCATCTGTGATCAGGATCCCAATCTTCGGCACACCAGTCCTCGAACCAGCCTCGGGCTTAAAACTGTTCTCCAGGATGTACGTCAAAGCGAGACCTAAAACCAGGAACAAAGTCCCCAAAGGGTAATGTTATGTATGAAAGGCATGTGAGCCTGGAGCACTGCCAATCCCCTTCACTGACCCTTACAGGACAGTGAGAGGACTTTTACTTCCACATGCGACGGAACAGGTTTGTGGCACATCAGGTCGTCCAGCACCCTAATCAAACTCATTTGGTCTTACATCAGATTAGAGACTCAGTTGCTTAAAGCAGTGCCTCATCTCTCAATACAAGAAAATAGAGGTGGGAATAGCCATAGGCCCTCAAGGCTGCCCTCCTATTCAGCATGATCATGGTTGATCTGCCCCAGGCTTCAAACTCCCTGTGCCCGTTCTCATTGGCTCTCAATTTCCCAATCTTTCAGAATGTATCTGGTTCCTTTTTAAATCCCTTCAGATATCTTTCCTCCAGCACAACCCTGTGGGACAAAAGATTTCCACATATTCACCACAACTTTTAGACTTGGGGTAATAGAGTTAGCCCAGAGCCTAAGCTGCCACTTGGCTTTATCTGGCGTACATTAGGTTTCTGTCATAAGTGATATGGACATCAGTTCAATGGAAGAGGAGGCAGTGTCTTGCAGCCTCCAGCCTGTTCCATCATTCAATGAGACAAACTTTAACACCATTGATGTGCGGAGGGATCATAGAATCCAAGTTCATAGCTCATTGAAGATGGCAGCACAAGTAGATAGGATGGTTAAGAAGGCATACGGTATGCTTGTCTTCATTGCAACGGGCATTGAATATAAGAGTCAGGATGTCCTGATGCAGTTCTCTAGGACTTTGATTAGGCTGAACTATCCTACCACCAATTAGAGTGCAGTCCTGAGATATGGACATTGCTGGTAAGACCACTTTAATTATCCATGTCCATCTCCCCCTGAACCGAGTTGGCAGTCTTTGCTCTAGGGCTGGAGATGCATACAAGCCAGACCAAGAGAACTAAACAGACTTCCTCTTCCTGGAAAGACATCAGTGGATAAGAGTTTAATTTAGTATAGAGATATAGCGTGGAAATAGGCCCTCCGGCCCACCGAGTCCAGCCGACCAGCGATCCCCGTACACTCGCACGGTCCTATACACTATGGACAATTTACAATCTTTACCAAAGCCAATTAACCTACAAACGTTTATGTCTTTGAAGTGTGGGAGGAAACAGGATCACTCAGGCAAAACCCACATGCTCATTGGGAGAATACTCCGTACAGACAGCACATATAGTGAGGATTGAACCTGGGTCTCTGGTGCTTTAAGGCAGCAACTCTACCTCTGCACCAATTTAAAATGATCTGACAGTTTTAAGGTTGGCTTTACCAAGGCCAACTTTTCGGTTAAACCAAATTTAATAAAATGAATGTAAATTTCACCAGCTGCATTGAACTCATGTCTCCAGACCATTGATTTAGTGTCTGGATTACTAATATTTCAAGAAGACCGCTCCCAACACTATAACATGACTCATCTGCAACCAAGCTCCAGACACAAGGGATGCTTGGAGAGATGAACACAGATTTGGGGAAAGACATGGAATTTGGGAAATATCTTAAACAAGGGGAAAGATCGATAGAGGAGGATTTCCAGAGTGACCTAGAGGTAAATGTAGATGGGTTGGTGAGTAAGTTTGCTGACAGCACATAAATTGAAGGAGTTGCAGACAGTGAGAAATGCTGTTGGAAGATACAGCAAGATATAAACCAGCTGCAGAAATGGGCGGAGAAATGGCAGATGGAGTTTAGCAAGTGTGAGGTGTTGCACTTTGGGAGGTTGAACGTAAGCAGAGAGTACACAGTTAATGTTAAGACCTTTAACAGCATTGATGTGCGGAGGGATCTTAGAATCCAAGTTCATAGTTCATTGATGGTTCATACCTCAAGATGGTTAAGGAGGAGTATGCTTGCCTTCATTGCAACAGGGATTGAATATAAGAGTCAGGAAGTCCTGATGCAGTTCTCGAGGACTTTGATTAGGCTGAACTATCCTATTACCAATTAGAGTGCAGTCCTGAGCTACCATCTACCTCATTGGAGATCATCGGACTATCTTTAAATTGGACTTTACTGGTCTTTATCTTGCACGAAACGTCATTCCCTTCATCCTGTATCTGTACACTGTGGACAGCTTCATTATAATCATGTATAGTCTTTCCACTGATTGGTTAGCATGCAACCACAGCTATTCACCGGTACACGTGACAATAAACTAAAATAAGGGCCCTGAACTTGTAGACTCGGCCGACAGAGTGAAGTGTGAGAGCCAGAAACACAAATGTGAAAAACAACGGTTTTGTAGGATAAAAAGCAAAAAATGCAGGATAAAACACAGTGCTGGTTTAACTCAGCCAGTCAGGTGGTGTCTCAGGAGGACATGGATCCAGAGATGCTGCCTGACCCGTTTTACACAAGTTTCCAGACCCTGCAGTTCCTCGTGTCTCCAGAAATTGCAGGGTTCTGAACTGGGTTATGAGGAAAGTATTGATGGGACATGTTGGTGGTTGGCGTGTGCAAGTTGGGCTGTGTGTCCACTCTGTGTGACTCGATGACTATGACTCTATACAAAGCTGTAGCACTAGTAGGTCACGGGGTTGGTTACCTGTGCAAGGCTCAGTACCTGTAAGTGTGTTGCCGCCTTTGTAAGGCAGATTTCTGACAGCGTCCAGTACAGCCTCCTTTGTGCTGTGTTGGTTCAGATTCCATTCTACCCTCGGGTCTCCACTGTACTGAGCCAGTCCTGAAAACAGGGGAAGGCAAGCTCAGAATACAGCGCATCCATGTGTTTATTCAATAAGTGGACTCAGTATCTGCTCTTTTCTTCTGGTTGAAGTAACACTTAGCATGTATTAAAAAGGAAAGTCTTTATTCTTGCCATTTAACATTCCAACAACATAATTGAGTAACATTTCATTGTAGTTAATTTGAAAATTATACAGCGTAGTCTGCTTGAACTCTGCTTAATCCATTTGAACTCTGATTTTAATTGTAGCCACAAGCTGCCGTTTCTGAGGCTCAGAACCCAGGAAAAGTTCACTTGCTCAGGTGGAAGAGCCATCGGAAAGGGGAGAGACAGAGAGGGAGAGAGGGAGGGAGAGGGGGAGAGAGAGGGGGAGAGAGAGGGGGAGAGAGAGGGGGAGAGAGAGGGGGAGAGAGAGGGGGAGAGAGAGGGGGAGAGAGAGGGGGAGAGAGAGGGGGAGAGAGAGGGGGAGAGAGAGGGGGAGAGAGAGGGAGGGGGAGAGAGAGGGGGAGAGAGAGGGGGAGAGAGAGGGGGAGAGAGAGGGGGAGAGAGAGGGGGAGAGAGAGGGGGAGAGAGAGGGGGAGAGAGAGGGGGAGAGAGAGGGGGAGAGAGAGGGGGAGAGAGAGGGGGAGAGAGAGGGGGAGAGAGAGGGGGAGAGAGAGGGGGAGAGAGAGGGGGAGAGAGAGGGGGAGAGAGAGGGGGAGATAGAGGGGGAGAGAGAGGGGGAGAGAGAGGGGGAGAGAGAGGGGGAGAGAGAGGGGGAGAGAGAGGGGGAGAGAGAGGGGGAGAGAGAGGGAGGGGGAGAGAGAGGGGGAGAGAGAGGGGGAGAGAGAGGGGGAGAGAGAGGGGGAGAGAGAGGGGGAGAGAGAGGGGGAGAGAGAGGGGGAGAGAGAGGGGGAGAGAGAGGGGGAGAGAGAGGGGGAGAGAGAGGGGGAGAGAGAGGGGGAGAGAGAGGGGGAGAGAGAGGGGGAGAGAGAGGGGGAGATAGAGGGGGAGAGAGAGGGGGAGAGAGAGGGGGAGAGAGAGGGGGAGAGAGAGGGGGAGAGAGAGAGGGGGAGAGAGAGGGGGAGAGAGAGGGGGAGAGGGAGGGGGAGGGGGAGAGGGAGGGGGAGAGGGAGGGAGGGGGAGAGGGAGGGGGAGAGAGAGGGAGGGAGAGAGGGGGAGAGAGCATGCAGGTACAGCAGGCAGTGAAGAAAGCTAATGGAATGTTGACCTTCATAACAAGAGGAGTTGAGTATAGGAGCAAAGAGGTCCTTCTGCAGTTGTACAGGGCCCTAGTGAGACCGCACCTGGAGTACTGTGTGCAGTTTTGGTCTCCAAATTTGAGGAAGGATATTCTTGCTATTGAGGGCGTGCAGCGTAGGTTTACTAGGTTAATTCCCGGAATGGCGGGACTGTCATATGTTGAAAGACTGGAGCGACTAGGTTTGTATACACTGGAATTTAGAAGGATGACAATAGACAATAGACAATAGGTGTAGGAGCAGGCCATTCAGCCCTTCGAGCCAGCACCGCCATTCAATGCGATCATGGCTGATCACTCTCAATCAGTACCCCGTTCCTGCCTTCTCCCCATACTCCCTCACTCCGCTATCCTTAAGAGCTCTATCCAGCTCTCTCTTGAAAGCATCCAACCAACTGGCCTCCACTGCCTTCTGAGGCAGAGAATTCCACACCTTCACCACTCTCTGACTGAAAAAGGGATGAGAGGGGATCTTATCGAAACGTATAAAATTATTAAGGGGTTGGACACGTTAGAGGCAGGAAACATGTTCCCAATGTTGGGGGAGTCCAGAACAAGGGGTCACAGTTTAAGAATAAGGGGTAGGCCATTTAGAACAGAGATGAGGAAAAACTTTTTTAGTCAGAGAGTTGTGAATCTGTGGAATTCTCAGCCTCAGAGGGCAGTGGAGGCCAATTCTCTGAATACATTCAAGAGAGAGCTAGATAGAGCTCTTAAGGATAGCGGAGTCAGGGGGTATGGGGAGAAGGTAGGAACGGGGTACTGATTGAGAATGATCAGCCATGATCACATTGAATGGCGGTGCTGGCTCGAAGGGCCGAATGGCCTTCTCCTGCACCTATTTTCTATTGTCTATTGACAGTACAACAGCTGGGAATTATTTGAGTGCCATTCCCACGAAAGGCTGAACCACTGGGTCATAGGTCAAATGCTCCATCTCCAGACCCCATCCAAGCAACAGAGAATGCCTGTAGTTAGTGGGAGCAACTGATTAGAGCAAGCATTAGCCATGTTCCAGAGAAGCCAGGCCCAACCGTTGCAAACATTGAAACATTCATTCTCTCTGCCTCTGCCACAGTATTTTCCAACTCCCAAATCCACTTCCTTTATCACCCCAGCCCGGAAAAGTCCTCCCCGTTTATGAGGGTGTGGGCAACTGTCCCATCATTAACAATGCCTGATGTCCTGCCCATTAAGGTGGCTTTCCTCTGATACTACATTGGAGTAAAGACCATGGTCAACGGAGATCACTGCCCAAACACTCTAGAACCCGAATTTCACTCTCCCAAGCCCCATAATGCTGCCAATAGTCATCCACACCATGCCCCAATATGGGTGGGGAACTAACATTAATGGTAAAGGATAACAAAATCAACATAACAAAGTCATATTCGACTTTGGCGGCATCACATAAGATAGTTTTGCACTGGTCATCCAGCACAGGCTCTGCCTGATCATTGGTACCACTGGACTTAATGGTGACTCGATTTCATCCCTTTGCAAGGGCATCAAAGTCAAATTTCCAGTTGCAAATGTGAGCACAATTGTTGAGAGCTCTCAAACTCCATGAGCAGGGAGGTGAATGAGAGTGGGAATACATAAATAAAAACAGAGAATAAAGGAAACACTCAGCAGGTCAGGGAGCGTCTGTGGAGATAGAAACAAAGTTCATGGACCCGCTGAATGGTATTTGTCAGGACTGGAAATAGTCATTTACCTGAAGCTTGTTCTCTCTCCGCAGATACTGCCGGACCAGCTGAGTGCTTCCTGCACTCTGTTTCTATTTCCAATTTTCAGCATCTGAAGATTTTGCTTTGAGAATATTTAGTTCAATCATGTGAAATTGGGGGTGGTAGGGGGGGGGGGTGGGTGGGAAATACAGCAGATGTCCTGAGAACCTTGTACTAGTACAGACAACGAAGGCCAGTAAAACATCCTTCAATTTGCATGATTTGACAAACAAGATTAAACGCATATTTTCCCGGTATTGTCGAAGATGGACTCACCTATTCTGGTTTTGTCAGAATCTACATTGAAAGCACCAACCAAGTTCTCCAAAAACAGTCGCACGAGTCGGAAATTAAGTCGGCCGATGCTCCACGAGCCGTCCACAAGAACAACGATATCGGCAATAGCTGGAGACTTGCACATGAACTGAGAACCTGCAATCAATATATTGGAAAAATCACATCAGTCAGAGGTTCAGAAAGAATGAACTGGTCTTTGAATCCGTCCCCTTTGCATGAAACAGACACCCGTGATGAGCAGGTGAGCAGAATAAGCCAGTCAGTTGACAAACATACAACCTGACATACAAACAGCATAATCATGTAAACTAGAGATCACTTTGATGTGCTCATGGATTCCAGCAGTACAGAAACAGGCCTTTCGGCCCACCATGGTGATGCCAACCGTCAAGTACTATCTACATAAACATATTTCCCCAGCACTTGCTACACATTAAAAATTCAAGTGTCTGTTAAAGGTAAAACACAAAGCGAAGGAGCAACTCAGCAGGTCGGGCAGCATCTGTGGAGGGAATAGACCAAAGACTCTTCAGGTCTGGAAGGGTCGCGACCCAAAACCTGGCCTGTCCATTCCCTCCCCAGATAAGCCTGATCGCTGAGTTCCTCCATCACTTTGTGTTTTGCTGAAGATTCCAGCATCCGCAGTCTCGTCTGCCTCTTAAATGTAACCTCACACATTCAGAGAGGAGCTGCTGCTTTGAGTAGAGATGACAATGAAGAGTGTTGAAAATAATGAACGTCTACAGCCTCTGCTCCGTGTGACGTTGGTAGCTGTGGTGAGTCTTTATTTTAATGTCAAAGGACAGAAACAGTGACATAAGACAGAATGATTCATTGTAAATTTATTCAAATAGTTTGAACAAAAACAAAACCTACAAGCAAGTAGGCAAGAGATTTATTACCTCAAAGTGACAGAGTTACAATGCAGGCATAGACAATTCAGCTGTTACCGAAACTGTGTCCATTTCAACAGCAAGTTAACTATAGTGAGGATTGAATCCCTTTTCTCAAACATTAAGTGAAAGAGTGATCAAAACCACACCACAGTGCATTTTCATCAATCAGGAGTGTGCGTTTACTTTCTCATTCCCAAACGGATGTTCACATTCCCACATAGTTGCTTAATTGATACCAATCCATCTTGGTCTTTATTCCACAGGATTGATACGCAAAATTGATCTAAAATGCTTCACTAATCTCTCCTCAAAGTGGCCTTGGCCACCTTGCACACCAGCGCTCCTGCATCATCTGTCTGTGCCCACTGTGGCTTTCACAATGAGACTTACAGTCCACAATTCCACCAATGCACTCTAACTGTGCCTGGAGTTTCTCTCAACCCTTTGTACAGGGAGAGGTAGACCTGCAAAAAGAAAGCAACGGACTTAACATTAAACATTACCCAGGCAGAATATCTCATGTACAACAAGAAGTCTCAGGTCACTGAAGTCCCAAACTCAGAAAACACCCCACAACCAACAGTTTAGTTACACTGGAATTGGAGTAGATTAGGCCATCCAGAGCCTCAAGCCTGTCGGACCCTTGGCAAGCTCTGGGCTGATGAGTATGCCAATCGATTCTGGGATGTCTTTAATGGGATGATTTCTGTTTATACAAATTAATGTAATATATTTTTGATATTTTGAGAAAGATTAAATGTAAAGAAGACTGAATGAACCATTCACCGCGAAGGGCTTTCTTTTATTCATTCACATCGCTATTAAGGACAACAATTTATTGCCAATCTCTAAATGCTCTTGAGAAAGCAACCTTCATGAATCGCTGCAAGCCTTCAGGTGAAGGTTTTCCCCCGGTGCCATTGAGGAGGGAATTCCAGGATTTGGACTCAGTGATGGTGAAGGAGAATTCCCAGTAAGAATGGAGTGTGACACTGATGGTGACTTCCAATAAGCCTGCTCCAAACTGCTAGTATATGATATCGAAGAACCTTTGTGAGTTGTTACAGTGCATCTTTTAAACACTGCAGAACAGTATGGGCAGCACAGTGGCGCAGCAGTAGAGTTGCTGCCTTACAGCGCCAAAGACCCGAGTTCAATCCTGCCCATTGGTACTGTGTGTATGGAGTTTGTACGTTCTCCCTGTGACCATGTGGGTTTTCTCTGGGTGCTCCGGTTTCTTCCCTTACTCCGAAGACATGCAGGTTTGTAGGTTAATTGGCCTCTGTAAATTGTAAATTGTCCCTGGTGTGTAGGATAGTGCTAGTGTACGGGATGATCGCTGGTTGGCGTGAACACGGTAGGCCGAAGGAGGACAGACTGGAGTAACTCAGTGGGATAGGCAGCTGATGCATGATATAAGCTAGACGCAAAATGCTGGAGTAACTCAGCGGGACAGGCAGCATCTCTGGAGAGGAATGGGTGACGTTTCGGGTCGAGACCCTTCTTCAGACTGATCCATGATATATCTCTAAAGTAAACTAAACAATAGTGTTATACAAGAATGGTTTTGTTGACAGATCCTTTTCATACCGATAAAAAGATGATGGAAATACTGGATTGAATAACTCACCCCGAATTTCTTAAAAATACAATTATCTCGAAGCACTGTCGCGTGATCCACAGTTTACACATTAACTCGTCAAATAACTTCCTTTTTCATTTCAGTACCCATGGTCAGTAAAACATATTCCCAGGTTTAGTATAGTTACTATAGGTTTAGTTTAGTTTTGACGAGGCTATCCTTAAACCACACCTCACTGGCTGGAAAGCACTTAAAGGCTGTGAAAGTTGCTCAAGGAATGGGTGTGGCTCAGTGCAGGCACATGAGGAACAGCAAGGCTGCCAACAGATGCATTTGGCTGGAAGAGGTTGAGATAATAATATCTCAAAATAAATACTGAAAAGGTTAAAAATATACAGGTGCATTGGAGGGAAATGACGAACCTTTTCAAAGAGCCAGCATAGAACAATGCAATCCTCCATCCCCATTCTTCCTCTTTCTGTAGAGACTCCCCCCTCTACAACTCCTTAGTTTGCTTATCACTTCCCACACGATCGCTCCCTCCCCAGTTTAGTTTTAGTTTAGCTTATTATTGTCACCTGTACCAAGGTACAGTAAAAAGCCTTTTTGTTTGCGTGCTCTCCAGTCAAAGAAAAGCTGGAGGTGCTGAGGATTCTTTCACGATTGCAGCCGCAGAGTTGTGACACCTGTTCCTGCACCTCCTCTCTCGCTTCCATCAACAGGTCCCATTTATCTCCAATCTATTGGATCTCCAATCTATTCCAGGTGTCAACTTTGGTTGTAGTATTGGTGTGTCTACAAATGTGACATTTTCCCGCTATTCATCTTGAACCAGTTGTGGACTCTCTCATTATGACTTTGCCTCATAGAATCTTCTTGATTAGTACAGGTGACAGAGGCTATGGGGAGAAGGGCGGAGTAGACTTGATGGGCCGAATGGCCTCATGCTTCTCTTGTCACTTATGGTCTTATGAATCAGAGGAACTTTAGGCAAACTAAAAAAATTAACAATATAGTCAAAAGTTATCGCTTATGTAGGAAGCTTCCACCACAATGGAACAGCCTGAAGATATGAAAGGCAAAGCAAGTAGTTCTTCACTTCCTTCCTCTCCCCTGTTATTTCACATCTTTAAACATCCATTCTAGCGCTTATGTTAATGAGACGGAAGTTATGCACAGTGCTCTCCATCAAATTAAAGTGCCAATTTCCTGAAGGCATCGCTCCTTCAAAGTCAGTGAACATCTGCCCACACTCCGTCCCAACACTTTGTAATTAAGTCAACAATCGTGAAAGAAACTTCAGCACCTACAGTGTTAAATGCTTTGATAAAATCCACCATAAATCAAGTCTCAAATCCAACTTACGTTGCATTCCACAATGAACGCTTTTTAAAGATGTTCACTCTGACTGTTAGAGTATTCATAGAGAACTCACAAGGAACCCTGGAGGATTATGAGCGATAATCACTATTCAGTAGCAAAAGCATAACCAATATTTATCAAATTCCGTTCAGTCATTGTAGTGCAAGATTTACGATCTTCGAGGCACCACAATTATTAATATTGTGAAAATAGCATTTCTTACTCTGAAGAGTCCATCTCAAGGCCACTTGTAATCAAATTAAAGGCCAGGGGCTAGGGGTTCCTCAAAGCTGGAGCTAACAAAGGATTGTCACACAGGACAACGCCAACACTCTCCGGGGCTGCTGCAAAAATTCAGGATGCTGTTGCATCCAAGTCAGGGTTCAGATCTGGAGGGTTGGGTGAAGGGGGGGCAAGTGGTCAGAAGTATGACCAGCAGTGGGGCACTTAGAGTCATATAGTCATAGAGTGATACAGTGTGGAAACAGGCCCTTCGGCCCAACTTGCCCACACCGGCCAACATGTCCCAGCAACACTAGTCCCATCTGCCCACATTTGGTCCATATCCCTCCAAACCTGTCCTATCCATGTACCTATCTAACTGTTTCTTAAATGTTGGGATAGTCCTTGCCTCAACTACCTCCTCTGGCAGCTTGTTCCATGCACCCACCACCGTTGGTGTGAAAAAGTTACCCCTCAGATTCCTGTTGTCTTTTCGCCTTCATCTTAAACTTATGTCCTCTGGTCCTCGATTCACCTACCTTGGGCAAGACTCTGTGCATCTACCCGATCTATTCCTATCATGAATTTATACACATCTATAAGATCACCTCTCATCCTCCTGCGCTCCAAGGAATAGAGTCCCAGCCTCCTCAACCTCTCCCTGAAACTCAGACTCTCTATAACTGGCAACATCCCTGGAAATCTTCTCTGTACCCTTTCCAGCTTGACAACATCTTTCCAATAATATGGTGCCCAGAACTGAACACAATACTCTAATGCACCTCACCAACATCTTATACAACTGCAACATAACCTCCCAACTTCTGTACTCAATACTCTGACTAATGAAGGCCAATGTGCTAAACAGCTTTTTGACCACCCTATCTACCTGTGACTCCACCTTCAAGGAACCATGCATCTGCACTCCTAGATCCCTCTGCTCCACAACATTCCCCAGAGGCCTCCCATTCGCTGTGTAGGTCCTGCCCGTTAGACTTCCCAAAATGCAACACCTCACATTTCTCTGTGTTAAATTCCATCAACCATTCCTCCGCCCACTTGGCCAATTGATCAAGATCCTGCTGCAATTTTTCACAACCATCTGCAAAACCACCCACTTTTGTATCATCTTCAAACTTGCTAATCTTGCCAAGTATATTCTCATCCAAATCATTGATCTAGATGACTAACAGTAATGGGCCCAGGACTGAACCCTGAGGCACACCACTAGTCACAGGCCTCCAGTCCAAGAAGCAACCTTCCACCATTACCCTCTGCTTCCTTCCATGAATTCAATTTTCTATCCATTCAGTTAACTCACCTTAGATTTCATGAGATCCTTGGTCTCCTTTTTCAATCTCATCTTGGTAATTCAGCTGAAGGGCTATTTCCCAATTTGGACCATTTTCATTACGCAAAGTGCATACTTCACAAGACCTTTTGGTACAGCACCGGAGAGGCAACTCAATCCATCAACTCTATACACACTCCAGCAAGAGCAATTCAAATGGTTCCACTCTCCCACCCTCTCCACACTGTCCTACAAATACTTTCCTTTCAGACACTTCTCCGGCTCCCTGGATGCCACAGTTGAATCTACCCCTAGTCCTACCTGTATCTTCATTCACGCCAGATCCCAACCACTGTACATAATAAAAAATTTCGCCAGAAGTAATGTTCTCATCCAAATCATTGATATAGATGACTAAATCCGTAAATCACGTTCTATAAGCCCAAGTTCTTCAATCCTTCACAAATGGGATATTTCGCTATATCCATTTCAATAAAGTGATTGAGTCATTAAAATACAGATACAAGCCCTTTGGCCACCATGTCTGCACTGACCACCAGGTAGCTATCTGCACCAATTCCATTCATCATGCCCTTTCATGACTTGGCAATTCAAATGCTCATCCAGAAACTTTGTAAATGCTATGAGAGTCTGCCTCCACCACCTCCGCAGGCATTGTGTTCCAGATTACAACTAACCTCACGGTGAAAAAAATATTTCCTTATATCTTCTTTAATCCACCTCCTCCCCACCTTAAACTTATGCCCTCTAATTTTAGGCTCCCCAATGATGGGAATTTTTTCTGTCTATCTGCGTTATCTATCTGAGAGTGAGAGTGTGTGTGTGAATGAGAGAGAAAGAGAGAATGAGAGAGAGCGAGAGAGAAAGAGAGACAGAGAGAGAGAGAGAGAGAGAGAGAGAGAGAGAGAGAGAGAGAGAGAGAGAGAGAGAGAGAGAGAGAGAGAGTGGCAGAGTGTGAGAGAGAATGAATGAGAGCATGAGAGAGAGACTACGTGAGACGGAGCCTGAGAGGGAACATGAGACAGAGCCTGAGACGGAGAGTGATACGGTGTGATTGAGAGAGATCGTGCATTTAATTTTTATATGCATTGGAACCAGAACATTGAAATTCTTACCTGCTGCAAGTTTACAGGCACATTCAATGCAACAATAAAACAAATAAACCTACAATAGATTAGCAGTTATTCTCAGTAGATCCAAATATGAGAGTGCAACCCAAAGTATTCAATGTTCGTATTAGTTTGGTGTTGAAGTGAGATTGTGGTTCATGTTCTGAAAGGGCGGTTCTAGAGCAATGGCTGATGGGCAGAAGCTGCCCTTGAACATAATTTTGTACACCTCTAACCGGGCGCCATTACACCCCAAGTTTCTTCCACTGCAAGGAAAACAAACCCAACCTATCGTTCATAATTATAAACACCTTACCCCACATTTCCCCATAGCCACCATTGTATAGAGGGGAATCTACCCCCCTAGACTAAATCGCCATGATTCAAATGAGCTGATTCAATTTATTTTTTGCAAGACAGCTGGATAGGTAAAGGTTCATATAGTTATCATGCGTGGAAGATAATTTATGCCACCAACATAAGACAGTCATCAATAAATCTGTCTGAAGAAGGGCCTCGACCTGAAATCAGCACCCACCCATCTTCTCCGGAGATACTGTCTGACCCATCGAGTTACTCCAGCACTTTGTGTCTTTACATGATAGTTGGAAGAGAAAACATCACAAATCTATCCACACCCATCCCAACTTTCAGTTAATCCTGAGAGGTTTCAATCTCTCCCAAGCGACCATGGGAAACATGAGTTCGGAAGGAGAGTGGGACTTCCTTGCTGGTCATTCCATCTCGGGATAAATTCCACACATGTGTTTTATATGCTGAAGTCTGACTGAGGAACCTGGACGAAGTTGCTCGATATGAAGAACTCCCCCTGAACTACACCCGTGCAAAGCTGCTGCTCAATGGGCTGCATTCATATCTCAAGGCAATGCGTAGCACGCAATGGATCCACCTGAGGAAGGTGGATTAGTGAGTGGAGTCGCGTGGTAAAGAGAGGGGTGGAGAAAACAACAGAGGCTGGGACCTGATAGATTGAGATAACCAGGGGCTGCAGATGATAGAATATGATGGGAAAGGAAGATGGAGAATGGGATCAAATAAGTAAACTGGGATGGGCAGATGGGATCAGTGGGGATGAAGAGTACCCGATGGGTTGAGTGTGTTGATGATGAACAGATTGAGCCCCGAGTATCTGCTTGTCCCTGCGACAATATTTAGCTCGCGTCCACTTTTAGGGAATGTTGGTGCGCAATAGGATAATTTTAATAAGTCACAGAGTTTTAACATCCCTTTTGCTGCCGTATAACAATTTATGCAGTTAAACATATTTAGTTTACACAATGCTGTTGGCAAAAGCTTGTTCTGTGTAAATCAGCTGACAGGTTTTCTACTTTAGAACAGCTACTAACTTCACATGCTAGCTGTGATTTAAGGCTATATAAAGTGTTTCTTTCCCATTAGGATTATAAAGATCAACCATCAGACTCAAACCGCACAATCGCCAGAACTAATTACTTCTCACGTGTAAAACTCTCTCCAGTGGATTCAGGGTCTGCTGAGTCTTGAATGATTCTGATTGGGAAAGACCTTAGTTTTATCAGTGCTCTTGTGATTTCATGGGGTTAGCAGTTGTATTACTAACGATCAACTGAATTCCCCTGAGGGCACCGGAGAAAAAGAAGGGAGAAAAATAAACAAATTGAAGAATTAAACCTAACATAAATGCTCAAAGCCAAACAAACTTTCTGAAATTGTTCAGTCAAAAGAAATGTAAAATTCTAAAAGACCTTGGACACAGTCTTGGTTAGTTTAGTAAAACTGTGCATATCTGACTGTATCGTCAGTAGTTTAGCCTTGTTAGTGGAATATGAAAGCTGAATGCGGTTCACTTCTGAGGGATGCTGGTGCTCATTAAAATAATTTTAATAAATTGAGTTTTAATAAGTTTTTGCTGTTGCTTAACGGTTTGTGTGTATTTATATGTGTGTGTATTTATATGTGTGTGTGCACTTGTGTCCCCTGTTGTTAGCGCCTGGAGTCAGTGGCTCAAGCACCATGCTGCTCCTTTTACATTACCAATATTCCCATTTGTCAATAAGGGCACCTTGCTCACAGGTCCCGAGTTCCTACCAGAGTTAGCTTCTGCACAATACCTCCCACACCCACACTGCACTGCCTGAAAAGTGATTATTCTTGAAGTTGCCGAGGGCCCATTGTTGAAGTTTGATGATAAGACAAACAAGTAGAAGGCATGGAGCTGAGATATGTCCACAAGGCTAGGGGCTACAAGTGAGCTAAGGCATGTAGACGGCAGCTGTGGACACATCAGGGGAAGGGTCAGGCAGGTGGAGGAAGGCCTGTTTTATTGCAGTGACAGCTGGGGAAAGAGCACTGAACTATCACAAGGGAGCCACCAGCACTTCACAGTCCAATGCCTGTAATTTATTGCAGATCTGGAGCTTCCTCAGTGGAGTCAAGCCAGAAGACAGGTCAGCGAGGGTAAAGGGGGCTATGAAACATCCCAATAAAATCCACAGCTCAAGACGTCTTTCAAGATTAATTATTGCTACTATTAACTACTACCTTTAGAAAGGAGATGAGGAGGAATTTCTTTCGTCAGATGGTGGTGAATCTGTGGAACTCATTGCCACAGACGGCTGTGGTGGCCAAGTCAATGGATATTTTTAAGGCATAGAATGACAGTTTCTTGATTAGTAAGGGTGTCAAGGGATACTGTGAGAACGCATGACAATGGGGGTGAGAGGAAAAGATAGATCACCCATGATTGAATGGCGGATTGGACTGGATGGGCCGAATGGCCTAATTTTGCTCCTGCATCTTATTAACATTTCCAGTGCAGAAACAGGCCATTTAGTGCATCTGCTTTTTGCCAGCGTGCCGTCTCTGTCATAGTCTCTGATTCAACCTTCTGCCAGAAATATTCTTTACACAGCCTCCCACAGTCTCGGGGATTAGCATCAACATCTGGGGCAATTAAGGAGGTTGTTGAGTGGTGAAGGAAAGCCACCCTATGTGCATGGTGCCTCCCTGGGGCAGGGGCCCAGCCTATGCCATTTAGGGCGACGGGAAAGATCTGACCCACGGGTCTGCTTTCAAGCTAATTAGTTGCAGTTACTAAGGTTCAATTCAACTAAAACCCGCTGACAAGCCTGCAACTTCAAACCAAAATCTAGGAAAATATATTGCATACAGGTAATTAATAATTGTTCAACTCTCTCTACTAACACATTAAACTCACCAGTTGTGACGTGTGATAAAATTGCGGAATTTAGGTACACGAGGGAATCCTTTATTCCCTGAAGCTGGTTTCTTTTCACCATCCACCATTTCACTTCCAATGAAGGGCCTCAGACTTGAAACGTTGATGTGGCCTGGTCTGCTGAGTATTTGCAGCATTTTCTGTTTGTGTTTTCGATGATTCACCTCGGTTCTGAAACCATTAACATCCTTGTGTCCAGCTTTAAATTCTCAATTGACCCCAGTTTTTTTGATAGGGCAAACAGAGGGTGGTGAGTCTGTGGAATTATTTGCCACAGAAGGCTGTGGAGACCAAGTCAGTGGATATTTTTTTAAGGCAGAGATAGATAGATTTTTGATTAGTACAGGTGTCAAAGGTTATGGGAAGAAGGCAGGAGAATGGGGTTAGGAGGGAGAGATAGATCGGCCATGATTGGAATGGCGTAGACTTGATGGGCCAAATGGCCTAATTCTACTCCTATCCCTTGTGACCTTATGAGGAAGAGAGAATTCCAAGCTTCACCCTGAACGAGCTGCAGTTTTGGTGGTATTGGTATTGGTATATTATTATCATGTGCACTGAGATACGATGATTTGCTTACATGCTAATAAGTCAAATTATACTAAATACGAGTATATTCAAGCCACACACATGTACAGCAGCTAGTGCAAAAGAGAAAAATATCAGAGTGCAGAATATAATGTAACGGTGTTATAGCATTACAGCTACAGAAAATGTGCAGATTTTAAAAAGTGCATGGACGGCAAGGAAGTAAGTTGAGGGATCAGGACGACACCATTAACTTATGGTTGTGACCTCTTGTTCTGGATTTCCTCTCTACCAATCACTTTTAGAACTTCAGTCAGATTACCACACATTCTCTTGCATTTAAGGAGTCTGGAAGGAACAGCCAGTTTCTTAATCTCTCCAACCCTTCATCTTAATCTCTCATCTCTTCAAAACATAATTGTCCTGTAGTGTGAAGCAGAGAACTGAACACCAGACTCCAATGCTATTTAACTCCAATCCACTTAAGGTAAATGTTTTGTTTTTAGTTGTGTGCAGAAATATCATTGTAAGCAAAACATCCTTTTTCCAAATAATGTTATCTGCTAATGTTGGAAAATGGTATCAACCAAAAGCTGAAAACAGGAAATCTCCTTACATATGATCGCACTAACGTCAATAACTGCCTTGAATTGAATGGCGTCACCTTCTCCATTAACCAGTTCAAGTCATAAAATTCAATTCCATGAGATGAGGGAACTTCACTGTTCCAATGCACACAGGAGTTTGATTCAACCGTTGAAACTAATGTAAATATTTTGGAGGAGATAATTTCATAAAATCAGGAACGATCAAACAGGAGAACATTGTAAGGAGAAGAGGTCCGTAGGCAATGAATCTGAATATACAAGACATGATAAGTAAGTTTGCAGATGATCGGAAAAATTGGTGATGCTGTAGATAGCAAAAGAGTGTTGCCTGAGGCTACAGATCAGATAGAAAGTTGAGCAGCTCATTGGTAAATGGACCTCAATCCTGATAAATGTGAGGTTTTGCACTTTGGGAGGGTAAACAAGGGTAGGATGTCCACATGGTAAATGGTATGGGCTTGGGAATGTTGTTCCAACAGAGAGACCTTAGCATTCAAACCACAGACCCCCAAAGGTGAAAGCACAGGTGGATAAGATGGTGAAGAAGACATATGGGATATTTGGCTGCGGCAGAGACTATACTGCTGGGACATCAAGTTACAGCTTTATAAAGCACTAGTTAGGCCAGACCTGGAGTATTGTGTGCAGTTTTGCCCGCTGCACCATAGGAAGGATGTGATTGAGTTATTCAAGGTGCAGAGGAGATTCATCAGAACGATGCCTAGTTTGGAGGATTAGAAATATAGGGAGAAATTGGATATGTTGGGTTGTTTTTCTTGAAGCAAAGGAGCAGGAGTACGGGGGGCCGGGGGGGAATTATGGAGGCATACAGAATTACAAAGGCAATAAATATGGAGTCAGAGTCATACAGCATGGAAACAGGCTCTTCGGCCCCACTTGCCCACGCCGACCAACATGTCCCATCTACACTAGTCCCACCTGCCTGCATTTAGCCCATATTCCTCTCAACCTTTCCTATCCATGTACCTGTCCAAATGTTTATTAAACATACGATATGAAACAATATGATAGAACTTTATTTATCCCAAGAAAGCATGTAATCTTCTGGAGGCAGATTATTATCTCAATGGTGTCAGGTTAGGTAAGGGGGAAGTGCAGCGAGACCTGGGTGTCCTTGTGCACCAGTCACTGAAAGTTGGCGTGCAGGTACAGCAGGCAGTAAAGAAAGTTGGCCTTCATAACAAGAAGATTTCAGTATAGGAGTAAAGAGGTTCTTCTGCAGTTGTATAGGGCCCTGGTAAGACCACGTCTGGAGTACTGTGTACAGTTTTGGTCTCCTAATTTGAGGAAGGATATCCTTGTAATTGAGGCAGTGCAGCGTAGGTTCACGAGATTGATCCCTGGGATGGCGGGACTGTCATATGAGGAAAGATTGAAAAGGCTAGGCTTGTATTCACTGAAGTTTAGAAGGATGAGAGGGGGTCTTAAGGAGACATATAAAATTATAAAAGGACTGGACAAGCTAGATGCAGGAAAAATGTCCCCAATGTTGGTGGAGTCCAGAACCAGGGGCCACAGTCTTAGAATAAAGGGGAGGCCATTTAAAACTGAAGTGAGAAGGAACTTTTTACCCAGAGAGTTGTGAATTTGTGGAATTCTCTGCCACAGAGGGCAGTGGAGGCCAAATCACTGGATGAATTTAAGAGAGGGTTAGATAGAGCTCTAGGGGCCAGTGGAATCAAGGGATATGGGGAGAAGGCTGGCACGGGTTACTGATTGTGGATGATCAGCCATGATCACAATGAATGGCGGTACTGGCTCGAAGGGCCGAATGGCCTCCTCCTGCACCTATTTTTTATGTTTCTATGTTTCTAAGGAGGGAAATTGATCTGCCAACAGTCATAAAAAACACAAAATACATGAAACAACAAATTAAAATGATGAGTGGAAAGGCTTGGGGGATGTGCAAAGATTGAAGGGGAGGAGTTGTAAAGTTTGATAGCCACAGGGAAGAAGGATCTCTTTTGGCATTGTCTTAGTACCTTCCTCAACTACCTCCTCCAGCAGCTGGTTTTATATACCTACCAAATTTTGGTTAAAAAGTTGTTCCTCGGGTTCCTATTAAATATTTCCCATCTCACCTTCTACCAATATCCTCTGGCTCTTGATTCCCCATACTCTGGGCAAGACACTCTGTGCATTTACCCTCTCCTTTCCTCTCATGATCTTATATATCTCTATAAGATCACTCCATATCCTCCTACACTCCAGGGAATAAAGTCCTAGCCTGTTCAACCTCTTCCTATTCCTCAGGCCCTTGATTCCTGGTAACATTGTAAATCATCGCTGTGCCCTTTCCAACTTAACAACATTGAAAATATGCAGATAATTAAAAAAAAATTCAGGGTGGGGTTGCCTAAAGACAAAAGTCAGAGGTTTAAGGCCAGTGGTAGCGGTGTTCGGTGGGTGTCCGAGGGAAACATTTTTTACACGGGGAATGGCTGGAACTGCCTGAAGAGGTGGTGGAAGCAGAGACTCTCACAACATTTAAGAAGCACCAGGACAAGCACTTGAATCACCAAAGCAAAGAAGGCAATGCACCTAATGAGGTTAAATTGGTTTTGTGTAGATGAGTGAAACAGGCAACATGGACATGTTGGACTGAGGAGACCATGTCCGTACTGTATGACTCTATGATTTTATGATGCAACGTAGGTTTACAAAAACCCAAAGGTGTTTGACAGGTTAATAGTAGAGAAAAAACCCAAAAGACGAGCCTGTAAATATAGGAATCGGGTATCGGTGAGAGTGTGGAACTAGCTCCCCACGTGGTGGGACTGAGATGAACAGCAGAAGATGACAGAAAGTAGATGAACACATGGAGGAGAAAGTAGAACACAAGGAAACAGGTGCAGGAGGGTACCACTTGGCCCCTCAAGCCTGCCCTACTATTCCATATGATCATGGCTGCTCTAACCAGGGTCAATTCTTCTTGTGTCAGGTCTCCATAGTCCTAAATGTGTCAGACCTCCATCTTCCCAAGCTTATCTACCTCCACTTAAATTGTTCTAATGATTAGACTCCGCAATTCACTAGGGGAGAGAATTATAGAGATTGACTGCTCTCCTCGAGAAGAAATCTCTTCACACTCACTTTGAAATGGCCTATCCCTTATCTTATAGCTATGTCCTCACATTCAAGAATCTCCTGTCTGTGGAAACATCTCAAAATCTACCCTGTCAGGCCCTCTTAGGATCTGATACATTTCCATTATGGTACCACTTCAAACTCCAAGAAGTGTGGACCAATGACAATGATGCTGAAGAGGCAGGGGGGGGGGGGGCTGGTACAGAACAGAGATAACAGCACACACAAGATGGGCTGAAGAGCCTGTTTCTGAGCCTCCTGACATCTCCTGAAACCACTTCTGTCAGAATATTTTACCATTTTTAAGGCACCTATCAGGATACCCCCTTTATCCCATTATTCTCTTTACCCTGCAACTGTACACTGTGGACGGCTTGGTAGTAATCATGTATAGTCTTTTCACTGACTGGATAGCATGCAAAAAATACGCTTTTCACTGTACCTCGGTACACGTAACAATAATAAACTAAGCTAAACTGCACCTTCACCATTAAAGCTGTGGATGTTACCTGGAGTCAAACAGATTTAATTTCAGCCCAACTTGTCTTCATAGCTATAACACAAAATTGTTCTCTCTGTTTACTTTCTGTTTTGCATCACCTGATGTACTCATGTATGGTATGACCTTGCCTGAATGGCACATAAAACACATTTTAATGCCATTTCTCAGTATTCGTGACAATAATAAACCTCGCTTTTCTTGAATACAATTATTTTCCAGCAGAAATGCTGCAAATAGGGAAACATGTTACTGCCTGTTACTATCCTGCAGTTGGGATAAGAGAGAAAAGAATCACTGCAGCTGAGATACAAGATAAAAAGCACAAAAAGATAAAAAGAAAGAAATCATGCCCATTATCAGTGAGATCAAGAGGGAAGAGTGTGGTGATTGATCTGAAATAATGATGCCAGATCAGATATATCTCCAAGCAGCTGCACAATGAAGCAATGACTCTTGATTCTCAACGTTTTTCAGTATATCTTTGTTTACGTGACATAATAACAAAGCAAACCAAAACTAATAAACCATCTAAAGATGTTTAGAAAATGAACTTAAAGCAGCTATAACCTAAATAAGAAAAAGATGCATGTTTCCAGCCGAAACATATGTATGTCCAAGCAATGCTGGATTGTATTAATATTCCAGCTTTTAAGTTCCCTGTGTTAAGCTAATTGTGGCTAAATCACTGCAGGCCCTGTAATTCCCTGGAAATGGAGCAGTGCCCATTTTCCTCTTATCTTCTCACTTTTACAGCTTCAATCCTTACTCGAAAGCTGTTCCCCTTTATTGCACAAGTACAGAAGATTAAGGAGTGGCTGAATCAAAGAGTTAAAGCTGATGAATGGAACTGATAGGGCAAACTGAGAGAAACTGCTTCTTCTGTTCCAGAGCAAGGAGGCAGAAGCTCAGAAAGAGAGCCAGGGGTCAGGGGTCAGGGTGATGCCAGGAGCTCATCCCCGCAAAAAGACAGAAGAAATCTGGAATTCTCATCCTCAAAAACGCTGCCGGACTTAGGGTTCAAATTAAAAATTTCAACATTCTTAAAGGTTACAAAGCCAAACTTGGTAATAGAAAGATCAGCCACGTTTAAACTGAATGGAAGGGATAGGCTTGAAGAACCGAATGGCCTCCTGTTCCACTTAGGTTCCCAGACAGAATTTTTGGGGGGTTTTTGTATAGAACCATCGTGCTATAAATATGCAGGAAGTCAGATAAAAGAACTGCAATAGCAAATATACTGATGGGAACGACAGATGCTTACAGTGTAGACCATGCTTGAAGCAAAGGTGTTTTATAAATAGAACACCTTGTAAAGACCACTCAAGCTCTAACACAATTTTAAAAGTGGGATTAGCCTTTTGGAAACTTGTTTCCTTTCAATACTAAGAACTCATATTGTTAACAACCAAAGAAGAACAGCCCTAAAACCTATTCAGAAAGTGTTAATTATTTTTACATTAATAAAATTATTTTATTAGCATTTTGTTTTAGCAATGTGGCTTTCAAGGTCACATATTATACTTCGATCACATTTGGCACCGTATGCAAAATAACATGCTAAACAGCAACATGAATGAGTAATTTACTGAGTAATGGTACTCTAACAATATTTAAAGGTTTAGAGGGATGTGGGCCAAACACGGGCAGGTGAGACTAGTATAGATGGGACATTTTAGTCTGCATGGGTGAGCTGAGCCGACAGGCCTGTTTCCGTGCTGTATGACTCTAATTTGGGGGGTGGGGGTGGGGGCTGTCTGGCATAGTAAAGATGCTGGTGGTACTTCCCATATTTTCCAGCTACCAAATTAACGAGCCCAGATGTGAGCGACCTCTGATATGAAACCAGGTGAGGGAGTGGGAGTTGAGAGGACGATTAGGGGAGCGAGGCTGCCAAGTATGGTAGGACCTGTTCCAAGAGGTCCAGGAATCCCGTTCCTTCCAACTGCCACCAAAGCCGGCCAACACTTCTATCTCTGCAGAAAATGTTGCCAGGACTCGGGGACTTGAGCGATAGGAAGAGGTTGAGAAGGTTAGGATTTTATTCCTTGGAGCTCAGGAGGTTGAGGGGGTGATCTTCTAGAGGAGTATAAAATAATGAGAGGAATCGATTGGGTAAACGCAGAGTCTTTTGCCCAGAGTAAGGGAATCGACAACCAAAGGACATTGGTTTAAAGTGAGGGGGGGAGGGGGAAGATTTAATAGGAACCTGAGGGGTAATGTTTTTACACAAAGGGTGGTGGGTATATGAAACAAGCTGCCGGAGGAGGTGGTTGTGGCATGTATTATTGCAACATTTAAGAAACATTTAGACAGGTACATGGATAGGATAGATTTAGAGGGCGATGGGCCAAACGCAGGCAGGTGGGACTAGTATAGATGGGGCATGTTGATCGGTGTGCATAAGTTGGGCCGAAGGGCCTGTTTCCATGCTGTATAACTCTATGTGTGCATTGACCTCTGCATCTCACTGCACAATCCAGCATCTTTAAATTACCCAATTTCTCTCAAAAAGAGGAAATTGACAAAACCAAACATAAACAGTTTCATTCCCGGAGGCTGGCCACACAATGTTATCTTGCTATTTTATTTTTCTGACAAAATCCTTTTTAACAAGCATATGTTTCTTGGCAACGATTGAAATCAAATCCTAGCCGAATCTAAAAATAAACGATTCCATGGACGTTTTACAAAGAAATTTCATTTCTATAATACCTTTCACTTTTAGGATGTCCCAAAGCATTTAATGGTCAGTGAACCATGTTTGTAGTGCAGGCACCAACATAATACATAGCAGTCACTGCAAGTCCCACAGATAGCAATCAGATGGTGATTATATAATGTGATGGGGAGGTAGGTAAGTCTATTATTGTCACACGTACTGAGGTACACTAAAAAGCTTTGTTTTGCATGCAATTCAATCAGATAATACTATACATAAATACAATCAAGTCAAATTTAAGGGCAATAGATAGGGCAAAGAGGAAGAAACACAATGCGTAATATAATTCTCAGCATTGCAGTGCATCAGATCCATAAACAAATCCAATGTCTGCAACAGGGAAGAGGTGAATCATTCATACTCTAGCTTATAGTAGGACTATTCAGAACCCTGAATAACAGACAGGTATAAGCTAGTCAAGGGGCAAATATTCCCCAGAACCCACCAACATCCTCCGGCTTTTCCTTAGATAACGTCATGGTATTTTCTCAGCGCTGTACAACCCACACTCCCTCAGTGTAGTGTCTCACCTCCGAGGTATTCTGCTTGATAACACGGTGCTCCCTCAGTACTGCCCTTCCCACAGCTGCGCTCCCTCAGTACTGCCCCTCCCACCATGAGGCGCTAACTCACTACTGCCCCTCCCACAATGAGGCACTAACTCACTACTACCCCTCCCACAATGAGGCACTGACTCACTACTACCCCTCCCACAATGAGGCGCTAACTCACTACTGCCCCTCCCACAATGAGGCACTAACTCACTACTACCCCTCCCACAATGAGGTGCTATCTCACTACTGCCCCTCCCACAATGAGGCGCTAACTCACTACTACCTCTCCCACAGCTGCGCTCCCTCAGTACTGCCCCTCCCACAATGAGGCACTAACTCACTACTACCCCTCCCACAATGAGGCACTAACTCACTACTGCCCCTCCCACAATGAGGCACTAACTCACTACTGCCCCTCCCACAGTATGGCACTTCCATATCACTGCCCTTCCCATAGCACAGTTCCCTCAATACTGAAATCAACTTCGATTTGTTTGCTCAACTCTGAGTGGGATTTGAACCCCCAGACCTCCGAGAAACACCAAAAGTAATGGACTATCTCTGACTATCTGAATGTTTTTAAACGGCGATTGCAAAGATAGCATGGATTTCTGCCGCTCAAATGCTTATTGTGTTCTCACTGGCACAGTCTTTGTTACTAGATTTTCTAGCCTCACGTTGATTTTATTTGAGGTGAAGCAAAGCAAAAATTCCCCAAATGCATGGCTCATGCACAATCGCTGAACACATTTAACTAATTATTTCCTTTTAAAAATATACATTCCCTCCCATATTCACTTAAAATCCCTAGTGATCACTTGGCTCCTATAGCAGGAAAATACCCTGCTGTCAAACCCCTTTGTAGAAACGTACATCTCAGGAGGCTCCCATTCGTTCCATCGGCCCACTGCCAGCTCTTTGAAAGAGTTCTCCAATTAGTCCCACTCCCCCACCCTTTTCCAACAATCCTGAAAATCATCCCTTCTCCAGAATTTATCCAATTCCCTTCGAAAATCTAAACAGAATCTGCTTCCACTGCCCTTTTAGGCATTTTGCTCCAGAGTGTAACAGTACTTCCATTCCCCAGCCTGGCTCTTCCATCCACCAGCACTCCCACTTGTGGAAGAAGTTCCTCTTCCACTCAATCAGGCTCTCATCAGATGTTTTTACTTATTAAATGGTATTGCTACAGATCTAATTTATCCAGCAACATTCACTAAATGACAAAGACATGCCACTTCTGTGCTATTATTGTAGCTGTTATGAACACGTCTCAAACAATTTAAACTGGGCAGAAACTTGCACCAAAGAACTTCAGAAATCATGAAACAGTAACTCTTTGATCCTAGAGTAAGCTACTGCCACAGCAACCCTGAGGTATAATTCCATTGTGTCTCATAGCTGCTTGCGTTTCTTTAGGAAGTAAGTGGATTTGATTTGTATTCCGTCAGAATGAATTTGCTGTCACTATAAATTTGTAAGCCATACCTTGCAGCTATTTACTTAAAACTAAATGAAACCATCTGAGATTCAGAGTAGAATTGAAAGGCTGGGGATAGTGTGTTGGAAAGGTGCTCATCTCTAACTAGGTTGAGAGGAAATACTCCAGCTTGCCTCTGGGTTAGGGTCCAGATTAAAGCCACCGCTGCACTGGGCAGCGCAGCTTGGAACAAAGCACAGAATCTGCAGCCTGAATGTGAAGCTGAAAACATTAACTTTCTTAACGGGAATTGAATAAATATCTACAGGGAAAAGAGACACAAACCTACAGAGGGGTGAGTGTGACAGGTGGGACCAAGGGGATGGTGCTTTCAGAGTCAACACAGACAGAACGGGACTAAATAGTCTATTGGTATGTTATAAAATATTTACAGCAGAAGCCATTGAACCCACTGTCCTGTGTCAGTACTTGTGCTTCCTGTGTGCCTTCTCCCAATCATCTCCATCCAATAATGAAAATATACTTCTACATCTTTTCCCCTCAATGTTTATTCAGCTCCCTTTCACATGCTCCTTTCCAATTTGCAACTGTATTACCAGGTTCCACGTTCTCACTATTCTCTGAGACTTTTCCCTGAGTTTCTGATTGATATATCAGAGAGTCTCAGGCATTTTATAGCTCCTTAGTTTCGATGAAAATCGCTTTCTCTACGTCTACACAGGCAGATCTGCTCACAAAGTCCTCTGGGGATCTATGAATAAACTGCACCAACCCATGGGATATGCTATCATCTCTGTAACTCTTGATTGCAACTTTTCTATTATACTGGTAGTTCTGCTATAACATAATAGCAGCATCCCCAAGGAGCCACGTTTTATTGAAAACTGCGCAATAAAAACAATCGTGTCATTGGGGAAAAGAGGTTAACTGCTAGAACATTTCAGACTCACAATAACAAAAAAATATTTTTCCCCAACTATTTTCAAAAATAGATGACTTTTTAAAAGTTCTAGGTTTATTTTTGTCACTGCAAGTTAAAAATATTAACGGCTGTTTGTTCTATAGTTTAATAATCATTGCTCAAGTGTCAACAGAAGCCTGTGGTCTTGAGACAATTGTGTCTGATTACTGCAGGGTGGTTACATGGAATCAGTTTCCCATGGGCAGTTTCCCCGAGACTGTTTATTTTCCAAATCAACTATTTTCCTGCCTGTCAGCTCCAAAATAAATTTCAAATGGCTCCAGTTCCCGATCAAAATTGTGTTATAACCAATTTGGCCCGCATAATAGAAATTCATCAATTGTGTTATATCCAATTAGCATTATGGAAACATGCATTATTACAGAATTACCTGCATATGTTTCTAAAAAAGTCACTTTAATCCAGGTTTTATATGTTTAATCCCTTTCTTAAAAATTCTAACCCTCTACAAAAGAACCCATATTGTTTATTTAAAACTTTATTTAAAAAAAGACCTGTTTACCTCTGTCACTTGTTTTAATGAACTGTGCACCTTCAGCTCCCTGTTATCCAAAATCCTTATAGAAACATTTTCCAAAAAAAATGTAGATTTGATCTGCTTTCTACAAGATGTGACAGCACACACCTTGCTGTGATTATTCATCATCTAAACACTTTCCAAGTTAATTCATCATGTCTTGTATTTCATCGGAGTGCTCCTGCATTATGAACAAAATTCCTCACACTGGTGTCATCACCACTTTTTTAATCTGTTGTGCGGTCCTTTGACTCAGGATGATAAATGGATTATTTTAATTTCTCACACTGCAGGAGACACCATGATAAGGAAAAATGGCTAGTGTTGAAAAGAGTCTCCCCTCAAACACTAACAACCAAAAGTAGACTGAAATGCAAAAACAAGACAGAAAAGCATCAGGGAGCAGAAGGGATGGGGCAGAGGTCAAACATCTGTGATTAAGGGGCAAATTCTATTAAAAAATCTCAAAAGCGACTACGTTTGCTTAACCTTTACATTCATTACAAATCTTTCTGTAATAATATATTATCTGCAGGAAGTATTTAATCCCTATAGGATTTTTAGGATCTTTGGGATTTTACTAATCGTGTGTTGAAGCACAGTCACAGTAGATCTTCCCCTCGAGACCCGAGCAAACTGGGAACTTTTTGTCCCGTTGGCCATAGAATAGACCTCAACAAATTGTACTGGTCCAAACATTCCTTCTCCTATACTACATCTGATACAAGTTCAAATTAATCAACCTTTCTGGGATACTCCTCGCTTCCAAGCCAGAAAGTGTAAACCAAAATCATATCTACCATTCAAGTTGTGCCTTCATAGAATCATAAAATCATAAAATCATACAGCATAGAACCAGACCATTTGTCCCAACTTGTCCACAATGATCAATGGGCACCATTCTGCACTAACCCCATCACTCACAACTTGATCTATCTCCCTCTATACCTGAGCAATCAAGAGCTCATCTTGACACTATGTAAGTGCGCTCAGCCACCCAACTGCAACCACTCTCTTAGGCAGAGTGTTAAATCTACTTGCTTGTGTTGGACTTCCTCTGTTATCAGCAGTTGTGACATAAATGGTGTAAAATCTAAAGCTCAAATATTTTACGGCAGCTTCCACCTAATGAAGAATTTTTGGTGTATGCTGGAAACACAGTGGGCAACACATTGGCGCAGCTAATAGAACAGAGTCCTGGGTCAATGCTGACCTCTGGCACTTTCTGTGTGGAGTTTGCAGGTTACCCCTGTGACTGTGTAGGTTTCCCTGAGTGCTCCGGTTTCATCAAAGAACATCAGAGATCACAGAGCTTTAGGCAGCAGCACAGTTGGGCGCAACTGTTGGTTCAGGACTAAAACATCGACCCCTCTCTTAAATCACACGAGCAAACTCAACTTCAAATGCCAGTGCACAATTTACACAGAAAATTATCAGATGTAAAGTGCAGAACAAAGTAGCCCAGCTGGTCTATGGTGGAGTTTATATTCCATGAGCCACTATTAACCATGTTACAGTAGTTTTCACATTTTCACTAATCCCACCAACCCCATCTCTGGTATTTACCCGTGGAATTCGCCATGGGAGTTCGTCACACATTCTTGGCACTCACTGTTACTCCTCCCAACAGCTCCAAAAGATTTATTGGAGATCGTCTTACACTCTAGTTTGAGAGCAACTTCTCTACACTAATCCAATTAATCTTTTTCATCAGCCGAAAATCATCTACCAGTCACTCATTGCCTTTTCCTTTAGGAAAAAAAATGGACTCAGCCTATTTAATATTCCCCGATTGTATAACTGTACTTGACATCAGCCCTCTGAATCGTTGTTGGGTCTTCTGCACAGCTTGAAAGAACAGGCAGGGCTGGAGGTGAATCAGAGTGCACAGGTGAGCAGCTGCAGGTGATGGAGGCAGTAGCTGAATAGCTTTGCACCTGATGCCTGGAGGGAACAGTGCAGTTCCTGCTCATGATGGAGTGCTCAGGGACCTAACATAAGGGGACTGCTGTCTGAGGCAGGGTCAACCTTCAGGCAAGCTATATATATCCTGGAAAAGAGCACGATGGAGATTGAACAGGGCTGGAGACCACAACAGCAGCAGCAGTAGTTCTGTGGCCTCTGCACTGGAAGCCTTACGGTAACCTTACTTTGCATATTTACAAACTGGAATGAATTCTTTCTCCATAAGGATGTCCATTTCTATTTCTGGGATATCTTCAGGTTCGATGAGGCAATATATATATATATATATTTAAAGGTTCTAGAGATCTTTAGGTTGGCGCAATTCCTCCATGGCCAGCAAGAGGTCCACCAAAGCGATTGGTAAACTTCCTTCCAAATAGGCAGTGTGCCAGCCACCGTCACCAAGGACCAGGAAGACCTGGAGGGGTGGAGTGCGTGTGTTTGAAAGAGGTGAGGTGGGGATAGAGATCTCCAACATGCTACTCCCAACTGTTTAGTAAACCTGATCAAGCAAATTTGTTTAACTAGCCGGGTATTAATCTTACAAACCTCCTTTA
Organism: Rhinoraja longicauda; assembly: GCF_053455715.1. Classification (NCBI taxonomy): domain Eukaryota; kingdom Metazoa; phylum Chordata; class Chondrichthyes; order Rajiformes; family Arhynchobatidae; genus Rhinoraja; species Rhinoraja longicauda. Next base: position 45,389,315 of record NC_135956.1, on the reverse strand, counting down.
CACCAAAATGTAACAGAAATATCAAATATACGATCTGTTAAACTTTAGATACGTCACAAATATTATTTTGTAGCATTGAAATGTATCTGAAATGGAACAAGTGGCGCCTTCAACGGAAATGAATATGAGGAGATTGGAGAACAATCTGTAGCCAATATTCATAAGTGTTTCTGCTAAAAATCAGTCAAAAATCTGCCCAGGCAGTGCATTTTCTAAAATACAGCAGTGTGGCGAGTTTGGAAGCGGATGTGTGTTGCAGACGGAGTTTATTGCATGGGCAAAAACTCCTTGACAATTGCAACACTCAAAACTGTAGACAACCAACAAACGTCTTCATCAGACGGAGTTCAACACTAGACTGCTTGTCCCTCCCGCGCTGGCACACCGCGTGACATCGCTAGCCAATCCGAGGGTTCGAACTCTCCCAGCCAATCCCTATGTCCCTACATGGCCCCCCCCCAGAACCCTCGGTACGGTACCTAACGGGCACCCGGACCGCCCGACCTGAACGAGTACGGAGAGGGGAGGCCGATCCCCCGGCGACGAGGGAGGCGGGGAGGGCTCTGCAGGTGGAGGCGATGGGGGCGCAGCTGGAGGGGGCAGAGGAAACACGACCGGGGGCAGCGGAGGGCCGAGCGGTGGGAGAAGAGACGCAGCTGGGAAACCAGGTGGGCCGGCCAGAGGGCGGCCCCGGCAAGGAGGTTGACCCACCAGAACGGGACGGTCCTGGACCAAGTGGGCAGGTTTAAGCCGGCAGACAGAGACCAGCTCCTGTCGGGTGCCCACTTGCAGAGTGAAGGTGACCGTCCCTCTTTTCAGCACCTGGAACGGGCCCTGGTAGACCGGCTGCAGAGGGGGGCGATGGGAATCCCGCCGGAGGAAAACGAACTCGCAGTGATGCAAGTCCGCCGGTACATGCGCTGCGGTACTCCCGTGACGGGAGGCCGGGCTGGGGCCAGGGAACCTACCCGAGCCCGGAGAGAAGCCAAAACTGACGGCACGGAAGACGGCAGGGCGGAGGATGGAGGAAAAATGTCACCCGGCACCCGCAGGGGCGAGCCATAGACGAGTTCCGCCGAGGAAGTACCCAGATCGGACTTAGGGGCCGTGCGAATACCGAGGAGGACCCAAGGCAGCTGGTCAGCCCAGTCAGGGCCGGTCAGGCGGGCACAGAGGGACGCCTTCAGCTGTCGGTGGAAGCGTTCTACCATCCCGTTAGCCTGGGGATGATAGGCGGTGGTCTGCTGCAAGCGAGACCCATACAGCTGCGCAAGCGCGGCCCAGAGGGACGAGGTGAACTGGGCGCCCCGGTCGGTAGTGATGATTGCCGGGACGCTGAAACGGGCCACCCAGTGCAACGCCAGGGCCCGTGCACAGGAGGCCGCCGAGGTGTCCGACAACAGAAGAGCCTCCGGCCAATGAGTAAAATGGTCTACCACGGTCAGGAGATGAGTGTAGCCCCTAGAGTAAGGCAATGGACCAACCAAATCCACGTGAATGTGGAAAAAACGGACGGGCGGAACCACGAAATTCTGGAACGGAGGCTGGACGTGGCGGTGGACCTTGGAGGTCTGGCACGGGACACAGGCACGGGCCCAGGCGGCCACCTGCTTCCGCAGGCCGTGCCAGACAAATCGGGCGGCCACCATAGCCGAGGTTTCCCGAATGCACGGGTGTGCCAGGCCATGAATGGCCTCAAAAACCTTACCCCGCAGGGCGGTCGGCACAACCGGGCGGGGAAGGGAAACGTCACACCAAAGTGTGGTACCTGTGGGGCCGCACACCACCTGGGCCAACCGCAACCCTGAGGCGGTGGAGGCGTACACTGAGGCAATGTCTTCCAGGTGCTGAGCCTCCGCTAGCTCCCGAAAATCCACCTCGCCCCCCACCGCAGCAACAGAGGAACTGGCCGGCCGGGACAGGGCGTCAGCAACGGCGTTAAGCCTACCCGCGATGTGGCGAACATCCGTGGTGAACTCCGAAATGAGGGTGAGGTGCCGTTGCTGGCGGGCCAACCACGGATCAGAAACCTTAGAAAAAGCAAACGTGAGGGGCTTGTGATCCGTATAGGCAACAAAAACTCGGCCCCCCAAAAAATAGCGAAAATGACGAACAGCTAAATAGAGGGCCAGGAGCTCTCTGTCGAAGGCACTGTAGTTCAGCTCAGGTCGAGTAAGGTGCCGGCTGAAAAATGCCAGAGGCTGCCAGTGACCATTGACCTGTTGCTCTAAGACCCCACCCACCGCCACGGCTGAGGCGTCCACCGTCAGGGCCGTGGGGGCAGAGGAGCGGGGGTGCACGAGCATGGTGGCGTTGGCGAGGGCCAGCTTGACCGCATCAAAGGCCGCCTCGGCAGCTGTGGACCAGACCAACTCAGCGGGATTACCCGCGAGGCATTGAAAAAGGGGGCGCATGATCCGAGCTGCCGCAGGCACGAACCGGTGATAAAAATTCACCATGCCCACGAATTCCTGCAAGCCCTTGATGTTGGTAGGGCGGGGGAAAGAGCGGACGGCGTCCACCTTAGCGGGCAAGGGAGTGGCACCGGTCGGTGTGACCCGGTGACCCAGGAAATCCACCGAGGACAGGCCGAACTGGCATTTGGACGGGTGGAGGATCAGGCCGTGGTCCTGCAGCCTCTGGAACACAGTGCGAAGGTGGACCAGGTGCTCTGGGACCGAACGACTAGCAACCAGGATGTCGTCGAGATAAATAAACACAAAAGACAATCCGCGACCCACATGATCCATGAGACGTTTGAATGATTGAGCCGCGTTTTTGAGACCGAAAGGCATGCGTAACCACTCAAATAACCTGAACGGAGTAATCGTAGCCGTCTTGAAAATGTCCGGTGGGTGGACCGGGATCTGATGATATCCCCGCACCAAATCGATCTTCGAGAAAACCGTAGCGCCCTCGAGGCTGGCTGAGAAGTCCTGTATGTGAGGGATCGGATAGCGGTCAGGCCGGGTGGCAGCGTTAAGACGCCGGTAATCCCCACATGGTCTCCACCCCCCAGATGCTTTGGAGACCATATGCAAGGGGGAGGCCCACGGGCTGTCTGAAGGACGAACAATCCCCACCCGTTCCAAATTCAGGAACTCCTCCCGAGCCATGGCCAGCTTGTCGGGAGGCAGGCGCCGAGCCCGGGCGAATACAGGCGGCCCCTCAGTAGGGATGAAGTGGACGACACCGTGCTTAGCGGAAGGGGCATCAAACCGTTTAATGAGGAGCTTCGGGAAGTCGGCGAGGACCGCAGCGAACTGACCGGGAGCCGCGGTGATGGCCTGGATCGACGGGCAGGGTAGGGTGGCGGGGAGAGGAGTAGCAGGCTCCACGCTGTTAGCCGAGGGTTGCAGGCCCTTCCCGCGGACGATTGCGACAAACAAAAAAGCCCAGAGGAAATCCGCGCCCAGGATGGCCTGGCCCACGTCGGCAACGATGAAATCCCAATGGTAGGTCTCGGACCCGAAGGACAGGGACATGGCCCTCTTGCCGTAGGTGCGGATGGGACTTCCGTTGACCGCAATGAGGGACGGACCTTTCCTACTTGCTCGAACTTCGCAGCCGTAGGGAGGCACGATGCTAACGACAGCTCCCGTATCGACCAGGAAAACGGTGCCGGTACCTCGATCCGTGACGTAGAGGCGGCGATTGCGGCCGATCGAGACTGCCTCTATATTCGATCGGCCGAGGCATTTCCCGAAAAGGTACACGGATCCCTGCAATTTCGGGCTTCACCGCCCCACGGCTTGTGGAAAAAACACCAGCCGCGCCTGTGCGGATCTGTTGTGTGGGCCCGCTGCAAAATGGCGGGCGCTGCAGCTCCGTCTTGGCGTGCTTTTAGTAAAATGGCGGCCGATGCGCCGCCATCTTGGCCGTGCGGCCGGTCGCTCCTAGGCCTTGAAACCCGATTTACCGAGTCGTCTCCCGTGGAGTCCTCCATTACGAGCGCGTCAGCCTTCTCCGCGAACGCCACCGGGTCTTCGAAGGAGACGTCCGCCAAAACTAACCTGACATCCCAGGGCAATTTCTCCCGGAATGCCGCTTCGAACATCATGCAAGGTTGGTGCTCGCCGATCAAGGTTAACATTTCGGTCATCAGGACAGACGGTAGCCGATCCCCTAGCTCCGGTAAATGCAGGAGCTTCAGAGCCCGCTGGTTTTGGCTAAAACCAAAAGTCCTCAGCAGGAGCCTCTTGAGCCCCTCGTATTTCTCGGTTTGGGGGAGACTGGTCAGGTACCGTCCCACCCGCGCGGCCACCTCGGGCTGTAGGCAGCTTACCAAGTGGTGGAACTTCTCTTGGTCCTCCGAGACTTTCTTGAGGTGAAACTGGGCCTCTGACTGCACGAACCACAGGTGCGGTTGGTGGGCCCAGAACGGGGGCAGGTGAACGCCGACCGCGTTCGGCTGCCCACTGCTCGCTCCTTCTTGCAACATGTTCTTGTGGTCGTTGATCACGTCGGGGTCACCAATGTGGCGAGTCTGGAAGCGGATGTGTGTTGCAGACGGAGTTTATTGCATGGGCAAAAACTCCGTGACAATCGCAACACTCAAAACTGTAGACAACCAACAAACGTCTTCATCAGACGGAGTTCAACACTAGACTGCTTGTCCCTCCCGCGCTGGCACACCGCGTGACATCGCTAGCCAATCCGAGGGTTCGAACTCTCCCAGCCAATCCCTATGTTCCTACAGCAGAATCATTATGGCAGGGTGCAGAGGTCGAACATTTGAAGGGAAGGCAAAAGTCACAGATGCGAGTGTGAAGAAAAATTGTCTCCCAAAAACTGTCAACTTTGTTGTTGTTGCCCGCAAGCAGCAAACGCAGAGATTCTTTGCTTCTGCCTCACCATCCCCGCACCCTATCATTTAAAGCACTTTGTAAATGGTGGCAGCGGTCTGAAGAGTTAAACTGTAGGGGTTCCAGGTATGTGAGTGCTACTCATGCGAGTCTTACACTAGAATGGTTATCGATATTCCATATGTTGCAACGCTCTAACTTCACATGCAGACTGAATGACTGCCCTAATTATTGTACCTTCGAAACAGAGATCTCATCAAGCCATGAGTCATTACAGAGAGGTCCAACATTAATCTAGAGTCCAAGGTCAGTGAAATTTCATGGTGCAGGAATTCAGGGTTTAGACAAATTGAATTTTGACGCCATGTATAGACATCTGATCTGGCAATTGCCTGTTAGAGGGGCCACCCTTCCGGCTGAATAAAATTCAACCCGTTTCCAATTGCCTCCTACTGAAGATGAAATGAATGTAATGCATGTTGAAGTCCAACAAATTTTTCACATTGTGGCAAAAATAGCAGGTATATTTTTAGATCTGACAGAGCCAGTTGTGCGAATTTGGAAATAAAATGAAAAATAAAACAACAGATTTTAACTCACAAATCACAAGGAGATTTGAAATTCCAAGGCCACCTCTGAAGGGAAGCAAGATCTGTCCCAATATTTAAACCACCACGAACAGCAGGAAACCTCGCTTGCGGGAGCTTGCTGTGTAACGACTGATAGTGGTGCTAACTATGTTACACTGACCACATATGTGAGGTATTTCATTAGCTGCAAAAGCAGTTTGAAAGTACAGAGGTTATTCCCATTGTACAAATCTGCCTTTAATCGTTTGATTCCCTGAAGTCTCTTCCTGAGTCAGACACATGGGCTGCTTGTGCAAAGTCTTTGCTTGGCCAAAGTGACTCTTAGTGGAGACCTGCTGCAATAGAACTAAAACTAATGCCTAAAACTGCCTGAGGCCACTCTTGAGGGAGAGCCAACATCAGAGAATACATTGCAGAAAGCTGCCCTTTATGAGCAAAATGTATTCTTGTAGTAGCCTTTGGGCCCCACAACTCAATCTGATAACAACCCCAATCCATTCCCCAGACCCCAAGCTTTCTCTCCATACCCCCATCCCCACTCCCAGGTCACCCATCAACCATTCCATAACTACATAACGCCTCTCTTCATAATGGCACATCCCCAAAACCTTGGGTTTTCAACGGCTTTGCTTGCTTCACCGTGCCCCATAAATTGTCTGACGCCTATACTGCAGGAAGCACGTTGACTTTATCCACAACAATACTTGGAGCAGAAGACCTCCACATGAATCATGTTCACCCACCACCCAATCCATATTTAACAGATCCAGCTGGCAAGCAAATTCTAGCCCCTTGTATTTGAAGGATGCTGAACAACTCTCTCTTCTGTGGATGTAAAGGATCTCACAGCACAATTTTGCAGAAGAATATCGGGACAATAAATATTGTGTCCTAGAGCCAATATTTATCCACCAGTCATCGTCACTAAACTCAAGAACATAAGCAATAGGACCACAGATCATTCAGCCCATCGCACCCACTCTGACTTTCAACAATATCCTGGCTCACAACTCATACCACTTATCTTGCACTAACATATAACATATAACATATAACAACTACAGCATGGAAACAGGCCTGTCCGGCCCTACCAGTCCACGCCGACCATTCGCCCTGACCTAGTCTCATCTACCTGCACTCAGACCATAACCCTCTAATCCCCTCTTATCCATATACCTATCCAATTTACTCTTAAATAATAAAATCGAGCCAGCCTCCACCACTTCCGCCGGAAGCCCATTCCACTAACCCCATATCCTTCAACATGAGGACCAAGGTTGTGCCAATGAAAGTCAAAGAAGGCATTATGAGACTGAGAAACAAGAATAAAACTGTTAGAGACATCAGCCAAACCTTAGGCTTACCAAAATCAACTGTTTGGAACATGATTAAGAAGAAAGAGAGCACAGGTGAGCTCACTAATCGCAAAGAGACTGCAGGCCAAGAAAGACCTCCACAGCTGATGACAGAAGAATTCTCTCTATAATAAAGCAAAATCCCCAAACACCTGCCCGACAGATCAGAAACACTCTTCAATAGTCAGGTGTAGATTTGTCAATAACCACTGTCCGTAGAAGACTTCATGAACAGCAATACAAAGGCTACACTGCAAGATCCAAACCACTGGTTAGCCACAAAAATAGGATGGCCAGGTTACAGTTTGCCAAGAAGTACTTAAAAGAGCAACCACAGTTCTGGAAAAAGGTCTTGTGACAGATGAGACAAAGATTAACTTATATCAGAGTGATGGCAAGAGCAAAGTATGGAGGAGAGAAGGAACTGGCCAAGATCCAAAGCATACCACCTCATTCGTGAAACACGGTGGTGGGGGTGTTATGGCCTGGGCATGTATGACTGCTGAAGGTATCATCTCATTGATGATACAACTGCTGATGGTAGTAGCATTATGAATTCTGAAGTGTAAAGGCACATCCGATCTGCTCAAGTTCAAACAAATGCCTCAAAACTCATTGGCTGGTGGTTCATTCTATAGCAAGACAATGGTCTAAAATATACTGCTAAAGGAACAAAGGAGATTTTCAACGCTAAATAATGGTCAATTCTTGAGTGGCCAAGTCAATTACCCGATCTGAACCCAATTGAGCATGCCTTTTATATGCTGAAGAGAAAACTGAAGGGTACTAGCCCCCAAAAGAAGCATAAGCTAAAGATGGCTGCAATACAGGTCTGGCAGAGCATCACCAGAGAAGACACCCAGCAACTGGCGATGTCCATAAATCGCAGACTTCAAGCAGTCATTGCATGCAAAGGATATGCAACAAAATACTAAACAAGACTACTTTCATTTACATGACATTGCTGTGTCCCAAACATTATGGTGCCCTGAAATGGGGGGACTATGTGTAAACACTGCTAAAATTTCTACACGGTGAAACTAAAATGTATAAAAATGGCCTTTATTAAAATCTGACAATGTGCACTTTAACCACATGTGCTTTTTTCTATTACAAATCTCAAATTGCGGAGTACAGAGGTAAATAAACAAATGATGGGTCTTTGTCCCAAACATTATGGAGGGCACTGTATATCTTGACTCACTAATAAATATGGTCAATAGCAAAGATCTCAAAGTCAAAAGTTGTGCATTTTTGTTTCTTAGATTTGCAAATGGGTGCCATTGAAATGGGGAGGAATGGTTAAGAGAAATTGGAATCTATCGTTGAGTGGTTTATCTGGAGTTACAGGGATGTGGAAGTCATTGCACATTACCAAACCCACAAGTGAATTCACAGCAGATTAACAAAAGCCAAAAGTAAAAATACTTAATTAGAATGACTTCAACTTAGATATAATTAGTTGATTTCTGTTGACTGCACTTGTGGGACTCGAAGCAACGAGATAACATCCTCTCAATCAGCAGCAGGGTAATGACCTCTCGAGGAAGGACCAGCAATTGCAGGGTTAACCCTGCCCATTTCTTGGATAATGAGCTTGTCGTTATCAGGATGTTACATAGAGGACCAATTACAGAAAAATCTCATAACACAGAACACGTGTACACAGATCGCATCCATCATCTGTAGCTCAGACATATTGGCGTTAGAAAGCTCCCAGATTTTTTAATATTCTCTGTGTTCCTGTGGAGTTCACCATCCTCTTCCTTTCTACACTGCCGTAACATTCTGCAGTATAGAAACAAAGAGGTTGGTGGCAGCCAGTTAATCTGGCATCAGAGAAATCTCAGAATCCAGCTCGGCGCTTCTTTATTTTACTTTTATTTCCAGTTCAATTCCAGTTCATGTTATTGGCTTTGGAAGACGTTTGATAAAAAAGCGAGGGGACTTTTCCAACAACCTAGGAACAGGAGGCGGCAATTTGACCCTTTCACCTGTTCTGACATTCATTGAGAGCTTGGCCACTTTGTGTGCTGGTCCCACGTTCCCTCCTCTGCCCCATGATCATCAATGTCCTTGCTTAACGAAAACTCTGTCAATCTCAAGTTTAAAAATAATTGGCCCAACATCGATTGCCATTTACAAGCGGGTTTTCCAAGTTTCTCTCAGCTTTCATGTACAGCGGTTTTGAATTTCATTCCTAAAAAGCGTGGCTCTGAAATTTAGATTTTGCCCAAGTCCCAGACCACTGACCAGTGGGAATAGTTTCCTACAAACTTGAAAACATCAACCATGTCACCCTTACTTTAAATCACAGGGAATACAACCACTATTTCCGTAATCTTTCCTTTAAAAAACATTTGGACAGGTACACGGATAGAAAAGGTTTAGATGGATGTGGGCCAGCGTGGGCAGATGGAGCAAATAGGGGAAGCTTGGCAGGCATGAGCAAGTTTGCCCAAATGGCCTGCTTGCATGCTATAAGATTCTATGACTCTCTTTGTAATTTTATCTCTAGAGTTCAGCTAATCCATTCCACTGCATCTGATCCATGATATCTTTCGTGAGGTTTGGGGCCCAGAACTTTTCCCAGTGCTCTCGGTGTAAACCATCTTTACTTTACTTCAGCATTATCACCACTCCTTATACACTGATCTTCTGATGGAAACGGCACCGTCCATCGGCCTTTCATCTTTGCCTGTCTACAATGCTGCTATGGCTTGATTGCATGATGCCCTTACCAGATCTGCTTGGGCTTCCTCTGTTTTTAGCTTCTCATCCAGCAGAATATCCTCTTTCTTGATCTTCATACCTAGCTGCATAGAAACCCATTTCTAACCATTCTCCTAATCTATTAACTCAACTTTAAAATGTAAGGCTCCCATCTACTCTGTATAATGCCACCCATCTTTGTGCCACTGGCAGACCTGGCTATTGATGTCAACAGCTAAGTCATTGATGAGTGAAATGACTAATTATGACCCATTGGGATATCCTCCCAACTGAAGCATCAACCCCATTACCTCAACTGTCTGGACGATTTTCTACGCAGATCAGCCATTTGCAGTCAGTCCCCCAACACAATCTCTCTTATCATGGACATAAATTCAATGCCTTTGGGAGGTCAATATAAATTTCCTGCCCTCTCTCCAAGAAAAAATGCAGTGATGGGACAATTTTAGCAGGACCAGTCAGAACACAATTTCACTGAGCCAGCCACTTGTGTGATGGGCTGCCTCAGCATTGTAGGCCACAAAATAATATTCAAGGTATTTTTCTTAGATTTGTACATTGAACAACTTAAGCATGCAATTATGGTTGCACGCTGTCAGTGTTGAGATTGGACCTGATTATGGTGACATTTGAAGATCAGTAATTCAAATAAGGGGTAAGGCCATTTAAGAATATGGGGTAGGCCATTTAGGGCTGAGATGAGGAAAAACTTTTTCACCCAGAGAGTTGTGAATCTGTGGAATTCTTTGCCACATAAGGCAGTGGAGGCCAATTCACTGGATGTTTTCAAGAGAGAGTTAGATTTAGCTCTTAGGGCTAAAGGAATCAAGGGATATGGGGAAAAAGCAGGGACGGGGTACTGATTTTAGATGATCAGCCATGATCATATAGAATGGCGGTGCTGGCTTGAATGGTTGAATGGCCTACTCCTACAAAACAAAAATTCTATGTTTCTATGTTTCTAAATCCAACGCAAAGTTCAGAGACTACCAAGCAACAGCTACTCCTGCCTTCCTGCAGTGTCTAAACCATAAATCACTGGAGATGTATCACCAATGCTATCTTTAAATATCCAAATCCACGGGTGGAACATGTGAATCAATGTCAGAGTCCTTTCCCGGGACAAGGTCCCCAGCCCTGAGGCCCGGTTTACACTCATTTCCACTCTAATCGGCCAGCCACATTATCCACATGCCTGACACCAGATCTTCTTGAAACAGATCGTCTACACAGAGCTCTCCAGCGTGGAAGGATTACGAGGAATCAGGGGAAAAGATTTACGGATTTTCTTCAGAAAGAAAATCCAACATTTACATTTACTCCTGGGATTCCCTGTCGATGACAGCTCTAAGTGAAAAATGAGCATTCCAAGATTTCACAGGGACCTCCAATCCATTTGTCCAGAGCACACAGAAGCCTTGTGTAATTGATAAATGGAACACAACACCTCATAAACTAACCTCCACATTGCAAGATATGTTTGCAAAATGGAGACCAAATAAATGAATTTAGTTTGCTCGTAAATTTAGTTTGAGCTAGTAATACTAAAATGTATATATCAAGAAATTACCAATAAACAACAGCACCCACACAACATTGGTCTTTGTGTTGAATAGAACCTCAAGGCAAAAATGTGTCACAGCCTAAAGTTATGGGTTACTTCATTCCTCGCTTCCTCTTCCCTCCTTTATCTGACTGGCTTAAGATGCACCAAACCTCATTGAGTTTTAGTTTGTGGCCTTTTCTCTACCTTGCCGAACAGGTGATTGACCTGTATTAGAAGTAAAGCTAAAACACAGCATCTTTCAAATAGTCTTCTTTGTAAAAGCAAACAATTAACAGAGGAAAGGACAATCACAATGTTGATATCAAAGATACTAGAGGAACAAGATGGACCACTCCGTTGAAATCGCCTATACTGAAGTGTAGTATGCAAAGGAGCGTAATGTCCGCCATTTTAGTAGGCAAAACCCACCGTTCGCTATGCCTCTCGTAGTGTAATCAGTGTTTTGGGGGATGTGTATGTGTGAGTATGTGTGATGATACCATTAAAATGTAGAATATAGCTCATTTATCAATTCACAGATTTTTGTTATTTTTCTTTTTAAATGTTTCTGCAAGTTTCTGCCTACGAAAATGGCGCCATGACATACTACGGTATTTAGGGTCGAGTGGTCTATCTTGCTCTGCTCTATTATCTTTGGTTGATATGTATAACAGCAAACGTAAAATTATAAACACTTACCCTGCACAATGTTTCACAAACAGAGCAGTCAGATCCAGCGTTGAGAAAATAAGTAGTGACAAAAATGCACCACTTGCTTCCAAGATTGTATATAAAGCGAAGACAGACACAAAATGCTGGAGTAACTCAGCAGGACAGGTAGCATCTCTGGAGAGAAGGAATGGGTGACGTTTCGGGTCTAGACCCTTCTTCAGACTGAAAGTCACGGGATATTAAATCATTGCCGCAGGTGCAGTTAGGACTGAGCCTTCCAAACTCAACCCAGCCATTCAGGAAAGGACTGCACAAAATAATGCTGGTAACAGTAAGGCTTTTCATTGAAAAGGTACATTCCATCAAAGATGAGTGTAGGAAAATAACTGCAGATGCTGGTACAAATCGAAGGTATTTATTCACAGGTCAGGCAGCATCTCAGGAGAGAAGGAATGGGTGACGTTTCGGGTCGAGACCCTTCTTCATCAAAGATTGTTATTTGCAAAGCAAAAAAGCATACCAGTGACAAGATACACCGGAATATTTACTAAAAACCCCAAATCATCACTTGCATTTGGATAAGAGTAATCTCTAGTCAGATCCAACAAAAAGCTTCATCATTCAAAATGCTTTTGCATTTACTTTTAGGTTTTTTCATCACAGGACAATAGGAGCTTAACATTTTCCCATTAAATGATCACTGTGTGTGTTTTATAAGCAGTGCATTCTCTCCTAATTTGCCCATTATTTTCTCATCGAGGGCCCCCAATCTTCTAATGACCTCCTCCATCGTGAGACCTGATATCCGTGAGATACATTTAATATCTCGAAGGCAGATTATCGAAACCCGCAGTTGGCTGCTAAGATGAGCATTCTCAACAAGATCACGGGTGCTGATGTCAGCCAGGGCAATAGACTGGTGGAATGGCACTGGAGAAGAAAGGGAGGTGGGGGAGAGGAGCTTGGTGATTTGACTGGTGCTTCCTCTGACTGACTTTTAGACTTTAGAGATACAGCATGGAAACAGGCCCTTCGGCCCAGCGAGTCCACGCCAACCACCGATCACCCCATACACTAACACTATCCTACATGCTAGGGACAATTTATATTTTATTTAACAAAGCCAAATAACCTGCAAACTTGTATGTCTTTGGAGTGTGGAACAAAACCGGAGCACCCTGAGAAAACCCATGTGATCACAGGGAGAATGTATAAACTATTTACAGGCAGCACCCATAGTCAGGATCGAACCCGGGTCTCTGGCGCTGTAAGGCAGCAGATCTACTGCTGTGCCACTGTGCCGCCCTTTCTCACTCGAATGCTTGCATTTTCAGCTAATTTGTACAGACAAGCCCCACAAACTACAAGGTGAGAGTAAAAATATATTATATCTCCATTATACAAAGTGTGGGACAAATATTAGGCAGGACACCAAAGAGTGGACTTCCCTTCTCTTCTTCTGCTCCATGCCACCCTCCACCCATGAGAGGAGGCAGAGATAGTGTTTAAAATCTCACAACCAAAAAATGGCATCACCTCCCTTGGTGTCAGCTCTTTGTCTTCTAGTCTCCATTGCAAAATCTGAATATTCATCACCCTCAGATTCGTAGTAGAGGTGTTGTCCACCAAGCTTAGCCGATTCACCCAATGAGAACAGGTATTATTTTCCTTTTTATGGGTATTTATTGCCCTCCCTAATTGTCCTTGAACTTTCAGAGGAAATTTCTATTAGCATCATCTCTCCTCCAGGTAATGAAATTGGAGTGGTCTATTGACCATGACTTCCTTCTTGTAGAGTATTAGTGACTCAGATGGGATTTTACAACAACATGGTCATTTTAATTATTTAAGCTGAAAATTATAAATCAGAGTTTATATTCCATAATTTCCACAGTGGGGTTTGAACTCGGGTCCAGGCTTCTGGGTAGCTAATCATGTTGTCGACCTCCCTCCCCGTGGTGAGCCCTGTCAACTGACCTCAGTCAGGTGAACGACAACAAACAGAGACAGCAGAAGCAGAAGCAAAAGTGCCTGGAGGGTGTTACATTGCTTCTGCTGCCTCAAACGCAAGAAGAAGATCCAGTGATTTAGCTGCTGAGCCACCGCGGTACTGAGCTCAATGGTTCTGCCGACCGCGTTGCCTCAGCACGAAGTACGTGAATGCAGAAAGGAGGGGAGCCCGAGGACATGTGCAGTCACAAAACTGACTGCTCTCACCTGAGATGACATACAGGGTAATGGCGGATACACAGAGTTTCTTCAGCTGTTCAGAACAAAGACTGTTTTCTGATGACTCAAACACTAAAATGGGCCAGGCAGGCTTTTTTTAACAGATTTTCTTTCGTCGACAGGAGCGGTACCTGCCTGTTAATTAACCAGTCGCACTGAAACATTGGAGTCAGAACTATTCAACTGCCTTACACACAGCTCCACTTCCCTCTCATCTTTGCATGTTGCAAACAGATTGGCTTCTTAAAATAATCACAACTTTTATTTTTCTCAGAGCTAAATGATGTTGCAGTCAGTACACCAAACAATGAAAAAGATAAGTGTGATCCATATTGACAGCATATAGCTGTGGAATTGGTAGCCAGCTACTGGAGCCTGTCCAGCTACTGGAGCCTGTCCAGCTACTGGAGCCTGTCCAGCTACTGGAGCCTGTCCAGCTACTGGAGCCTGTCAGCAAACTCAGTGAGCTGTAACCCACCTGTAAACACTGACTTGGCTCCAATCCTGGGACAGGGAATCTGTAGGGGTATCCGATGGTGAGCAAGTCTTTGGGAGAGGAAATATTCCTGCTTCTCCCAGACCACATGCTCTGATGATGCCAGGACTAGTTCACAGCATCTATATACCAAAACTCTCGTTTGTTTGGTTGTTTGTTCCTGAACTACAGCCAAAACGGTACATGATAGCGCAACAATTTTAGGCCCACCTTACTCACCATCGTCCCTTTGGTGCTAATGGAAGAAGTTTCATTAAAATTGTTTATATATTTTAAGTTATTCACATTTTAAAGTTTAAATCTATCTCCTCGGGGGAGGGGGGAGGGACGGAGGGGAAAAGAGGGAGGATAAGGGGGGTTGAGGGGGATGGTGGGGGGAAGGGGGAGAGGGGGGAGAGGGTGAGGGGGTGGAGGGAGAGGAGGGAGGGGAGGAGGGAGGGAGGGGGAGGGGGAAGGGAGGGGGAGGGGGGAAGGGAGGGGGAGGGGGTGGAGGGAGGGGGAGGGGAGGAGGGAGGGGGAGGTGGGGAGGGAGGGAGTGGGGACAGGGAGGGGGGAGGGGGAGAGGGGGAGGAGAGGGTGTTGCACCAATGCAGGAGAGGTTTGGGGCCAACGGGTCCACTTCGTCTAGTAGTTTATAAGCTTCACTGGTGCTGGTGCAATTGTTCGTCCATCTCTCCTCTCAACCTCAGTTTGTTACGCCAACTTCCTATGCTGGCCAAACTAACCTTCAGTTCATGGACCACCCACGTCAAGACTGAAAAGTTGGAAAACCCAATTGCACTCTTGGATTGGGCTAAGAAAGTATCTGGCTCCGCACCTCAAAAACAAGACTCCGTACGACGTTACTCCCTTTGGAAGTCTTTCTCCGTGAACTGTAATGAACTTCCCCACAGTATTTCCAAGTGGTTGCTGGCATTGAGCAAATATGGGATACAAATGTTTTAAACCAGAATTTTGGTTGGGTAAACTCACCGGGAATGCCCATCACACAACCAAACCATCTGCACTTTCCATACCATTAAAACTGTTTGATTGGTATTTTTCCAAAACCACAATGTGGTGTTCAGTTGCTCGACCAATTGATCCACTGTTTTTGTCTGTGATCTCTCAAATAAAGCGATTAATTGAGCGAGGAGGTGGTGAATCAGAGCAAAGCCTCACATAGGTGCTGTCAACCCCATTCATAAATATCTTGTGTAGGAAGGAACTGCAGATGCTGGTTGACACCGAAGATAGAAACAAGATGCTGGAGTAACTCAGCGGTTCAGGCAGCATCTCCGGAGAAAAGGAATAAGTGACGTTTCGGGCCAAGACCCTTCTTCAGACTGGAGTCTGAAGAACTGCAGAAGGGTCTCGACCCAAAACGTTACCTATTTCCTTTCTCGAGAGATGCTACCTGACCCGCTGAGTTACTCCAGCATCTTGTGTCAAAAATATTTCAGTTGGAGAACAATAACCAGGGAATTAGTCAGCCTCTACAGTGCTGACCCAGGGAGTTGCCATCAGCTGGCCTTGCTGTAAAGGTGTCCATATGTACTTTGTTTATTGAAGAATTCCCAGTAGAATGAGCAGTTCTTTACCCAACATTCACAGCTGCAGCAAAGCATCTATTCCCTTGGACACAGCATCCAATCCCAAAGACCATTTCACCTGAAGTACCTACTGGTTAAAGAGGATTCACAATTCCACTATAGAAGCTTCTTGTCAGAAAATCCAGCACCACTGCATGTTAACCTGCACACATTAACTATCTGGGAACTCATGGATCAGAATGGGAGCAAGATACAAGAGAAGGAAAAGTTGCATTCAAATTTCAAGCATTGCGGTGGGTAGTTCGGAGATGAGAAGAACGTGGCATGTGCAAGGTCCTCGGTAATTTACATTTCAAACAACATGCTCACCTTTGGGAAGTATCTGGTATACGTTTTGCCATACAAGATATTTGGACCATTCAGTAATTGTCCACTTTAGTATCAGTGTTCTTGGAGTATTCAAGGTTTCGTCAACTCGTCGATGCATGACGATTCATGCTGTCTCCAAGTCTTACAGTTATGACTAAAGCCTACATTTTATTAATCCCGGCCTGTTCTATTGTTGCATAGTAAAGAAAAAAAGGATCAAAGTATTCTCATTCAAATTGACAAAAAAGATGTCCAGTGTATTTAGCACTGTTAGAAGCCTACCTTCATCAGTTGATGTATTGCCAGCTTGAGAGCCCGATTCTTTCTTTGGTTTAGTTTGAGAGGGGGATCCTTGCCTGCCTCTGCTGCGAGATGCCCTCACTGGACGAAAGAAAGAATCATTTTACCAACCTGCCACAGGAAATAGCTATTTCTGCCTTTGGTCAACTCTATGAATTGGTTGTCTAATTTGACCTGTAAAATACTCCATGTTAAGTAATTAGATGCAGAATCTGCTCTCTCATCAGTGAATTCATGCCCCTGGATATGGAAGCTTTTCTGACATGAACCAAGAAAACATAAGAAATACAAGTAGGTCATTCAGATCCTAAAACCTGCTCTATCACTCAATAAGATCATAAGGCCAAAAGATCATAAGGCCAAAAGATCATAAGTGATGGGAGCAGAATTAGGCTATTCGGCCCATCAAGTCTACTCCACCATTCAATCATGGCTAATCTATCCCTCCCTCACAACCCCATTCTCCTCCCTTCTACCCATAACCCTTTACACCCGTATTAATCAAAGATCTTATCTTGATCAAGATCTTATCTTGTTCTCAGCTCCCCACAACCCTTGGCCCTCCTATGGACAAAACCTACCTTGGCTATGAATACCTACAGTGATCCTGCTCCACAGCTTTCCAGGGGAGAGAATTTCAAAGATTCACAACTCTCAGAGAGGGGACATTCCTCCACATCTTAGTCTTAAATGGGTGATCTCTTTTTCTCAAACAGTGGAAACGTCATCTTAGCCTTGGACCAGTCACCAACCCTCTCCCGCCTCTCCCTGAGAAGTGTATGTTTCAATAAGATCACCTTTCATTCTTCAGAATTCCATTGAACATGACTCCAACCTGCTCAACCATTCTCCATCAGACAAGCCCTTCATCCCCAGAATCAACCCAGTGATCCTTCATGGATCTGTCAGCAGGGCAAGTGGATGTTTTTTTTATCCCCAATGAACCCATTAAGTTTAAGGATATTACAGGAACCGGTTGCCCTGTGAATGGGCGGAGAGAGAGGGATCTGGGTGGCAGTGAATGGACGGCGAGCAAGGGAACCGATCCCCCGGTGAATGGACAGAGAAGGCAACAAACATTACCCGATGAACCCAAAGCTAAACCTGCATGTTTTTCAGACAGTTGGACAGCAGATTTTCAGAGTTTTACAGTACTGACGGTGCCTGCAAGCTAACTATATCCCGTGTCTGAGGATCCCTTCTCCCGCTCCACCTCAGCACCTTCTGATCGCTCTCCATTTAAGTAAAGTTCTTTTCTATTCCGCATACAAAGTGGCCAAGCACATATTTCCCCACATTATACTCCATCTGCCAAATCTGTCCCACCACTCAACATAGATACATCCCTTTACAGACTCTGCATACTCTCACAACAAATATCAAAACATTGTTTTTTTAATTATCTAACCAACTCTGCAGTTTCCATCAATGCTCGTTTGAGTTTTGCTTTTAATTTGTTGCAATGGCCATCTATTCTTTGTCTCACAGCTATAATATGACTAACATATTATAGCTAAACAGGACCAGGAGTCTGTTGGGAGCACACGTGTGATGGAACAGCTTTACGACATGATACAATTCTTTAATGTGTGCCTGACTCAAGCCCTACAGTTGGATCCAGTCGAGCTTGGGTTGGTAAGCCAGACTCTTTTCTCCCTCCAGCCCCATCACCCTGACCTCTTCCGTTACACGGTGCTTACTTGTAAACCGCCCCTGAGCCGGCGCACTTTCTTTTTTATTGTTGATCGCAAACAGTTGCACCACATACTCCTGGTTGGGAAGAAGACCTTCCACCACGACAGCTGTCTCACCCTTCCGTATGCTTAATTTCTGGGGTTTACCACCTGTCATTGAGGAAAAAGTGAGGAGTTAAAGAAAATTGGAAAGCACAACAATACCGCAACAACAACTTGCATTTCCAAAGCACCTTTAAATAGGGCAGGATGGTCCATAATGTTCGTTATGCATATTATCAACAAAATCACACACCAAGCCACATCTGGAAATAACAGAAGTGATCGGAAGATTAGAGAGCAAACGATTTTCAGGATGTCTTCCATAAAGCAAGATGTAGCAAGATGAAGAGATTTAAAGAAACATAGAAACATAGAAAATAGGTGCAGGAGTAGGCCATTCAGCCCTTCGAGCCTGCACCGCCATTCAATATAATCATGGCTGATCATCCAACTCAGTATCCCGTACCTGCCTTCTCTCCATACCCCCTGATCCCTTTAGCCACAAGGGCCATATCTAACTCCCTCTTAAATATAGCCAATGAACTGGCCTCAACTACCTTCTGTGGCAGAGAATTCCACAGATTCACCACTCTCTGTGTGAAAAAAAACTTTCTCATCTCGGTCCTAAAAGACTTCCCCCTTATCCTTAAACTGTGACCCCTTGTTCTGGACTTCCCCAACATCACCCTCATGGCGAAAGAGGAATTTCTTCTCTCAGAAGGTGGTGAATCTCTGGA
Organism: Rhinoraja longicauda; assembly: GCF_053455715.1. Classification (NCBI taxonomy): domain Eukaryota; kingdom Metazoa; phylum Chordata; class Chondrichthyes; order Rajiformes; family Arhynchobatidae; genus Rhinoraja; species Rhinoraja longicauda. Next base: position 45,370,215 of record NC_135956.1, on the reverse strand, counting down.
ATTCTTTGCCCCGTGGATTGTGGAGGCTGAATATTTAAAGAAGAGGTAGAATAATTCTGGAAAGACCAGGATATTGAGGGCTGTGGAGAACTGGCATTGAAAAAGAGCTGAGAGCTGGGGCAGACTATGAACTGAGTGGTGGGACAGACTTGAGGGAACAGGTACTCTTCCCCTGCTCCTCTTTTCTTGCATCCTACTGTGGTCTAGATCTCAGGGCCTTAGCAACTGAAGGCACAATCAAGACAGGTTGTGGACTGATTAAATTCCAGGGCAAGTTTGAGGCCAGAATTGGAAGGGTGTGGAGATCTTAGACTTGCAGAGAGAGGTTGGGTTTGAGATAGGGAGGGCAAAACCATGGAGGGATATGTAAGCAAGGTGAGGACTTTAAAGACTTTATCTAACCAGGAACCAATATAGGCCAATGGGCCAAGACAATGTGAGAGTGAGAATGTGCCAGCAAGCTTTGGATGACCTGAGGTTTGAAGAAAATACAGTAAGGGAGGCCAGCCAGGAACGAACAGGGCAAAAGGTTTGACCGACCAGGTCCAAGAGGCTTTAGTCCCTCTTCCATCCCCAGTTCCTCACCTGCAGTCCTTCCAGAATTCTACATCCTAACACAGTAAGACAGTATCGCAACGCGATTAACTTGCCCAAGTTTCATAATCAACAATATAGTGGCCTTAAAAACATCCATCTAGCATTCAACTTCCAAGCTCTGGAATGTTTAATAAGCCAGAATTGGTGGGGTCCAGAGATCTGGAATGGCCACAGCTATGGGGAAGTGACAAGGCAAAGGAGGAATATGTGAAGAAGGGTCTGCCCAGCTTAAGATGGTAGTTCTGGGCAAAGAGGGGGAGCCCTGTACTGCATTTCCATTGTGTGACGTTAGCCTAACTCTGCCTGCTGTTGATGACAGGAATAATCTGCCAATTGAGCTGATCTGCAACAGGCCATAAGGGCAGATAGAACACCTGGTCACAGGAGGAATTGGGGAACTTAATGAGGTTGTTGGGATGATTTCATCGAGTAGAGAGAAAAACAATTTCCTTTCTGGAATGGTGAGGGAGGGAAAGAAGTATGTAACAAGGCTGGGGATGCAGGGTTTAAAATAAAGATTGCAGCAAGGTTATTAAAGGCAACGTCAGAGCATTTATAACAAAGGTGGCCACCGCTCAGCCCACCGTTTCAGTGCTGGTCATGCAGGGGCTCTCCAGCATAATTCACCCTTCCATCACTGGGCTGTGGCCCTGCAGGTCATCCAAATGCTGGTTAAATGTGAAGAAGTTTCTACTTCTCCCACTCTCTCGGAGAGTAAGTTCCAGACGCCTGCCTATCACCTTTTGGGAGTAAATGTTCAGTTTAACTTAGTTTAGTGATCAAGTGCGGAAATAGGCACTTCGGCCCACCGAGTCCTCACCGACCAGCGAACCCCACACATTGACACTATCCTACACTCTGGACAATTCCTACATTCATTTATACCAAGCCAATTAACCTACAAAACCTGCACATCATTGGAGTGTGGGAGGAAACCGAAGTTCTCGGAGAAAACCTATGCGGTCATGGGGAGAATGTACAAACTCCGTACAGATGAGCACCCATACCCAGGTCTCTGACGCTGTAATCGCTGTAAGGCAGCAACTCTCTGCTGCGTCACTGACACGCCCAAATGTATCCTCATCCCCCCTCTAGCTTTTCAATTAATTACTCCCAATCTCTGCAACCCCCACCCACCCTCCCCCCCCCCCCCCCTCCCGCCCCTCCATGGGAAGTAGGTCCCTCTGATTAACTCCACCTAGGAGCCTTAATTTTAATATACCTGGAATTTTAAGTAATAAACAAACTGCTGGAGGATCTCCGCAGATCCAGCAGCATCTTTGGAGGCAAATGGACAGCCTGAAGAAGGATCCTGACCCAAAATGTCATCTGCTATTTCCCTCCACAGCCACTGCCTGACCCGTTGAGTTCCTCCGGTGGTGGATAGAGAAACAATTACATCAGGGGTTGGTTATTGATTATCGTCAACAGATATAGCATTGAAGGCAAGCCTAAGGCAAGGCAGCCACCCTGGTGTTAACATTCCACCTACTCGTAACATCCTACTTGCAGGATTATTAACTGGCAAAATCTGACTCGTAGCCACTCAGATATGATGGCGGTGACAAAAAGCTCGCAAAGAAATAGATTTTTAAAAGGAACAACTGAAAGCAGGAAACTGTCTTGATAGGCAGAGAGATTTTGAGAGGGACTCTTAGATCTCAGAGCTAAAGTAGCTGAATAACAAATAATGATGTAGAAGTTGGGGATGATCAAGGGGCCAGAAATGGAAAGGCATCGGAATTTACAGAGGGGCTGGAGTCTGCAGGTGATTACAGATAAAGAAAGGGATTTTAAAACAAGAATGAAGAATTAAGGTGTTATACTTGAGGAAGAGTTCCACACCTGCCAGGAATGAAAACTACTGAACTGTGCTGAGTTAATGAACATAATATTCTGTGCACACAATTGCAACTGTCCCTACATCAGGGTTTATTTATTCAAACCCAATCTTACAATTCAGTTATTATCAAGCACATTTTTAACTTTTGTTGGAAAATACCTCAGAATAAAGAGGCTGCAAGTTGCTTTTTGGTTTCCTATTCTCATTTGCTAACAAGTCAAAACTTAGTCCTCACAACCTGAACAATTTCCATCCAGACTACCAAGAGAGAAATATGCTGAGAAATTCCTAAAGCCCCTAATGATTCACAAAAACCTCCATGAAAAAATGCGGCTCAGTACTTAAAGCACTGAGCTTACTTATTAAAATTGTATCTTGCACACCGAGGTGTGACTACGCCGGAGGACATGTTGCTCCATTAGTGTGTGGAACCCATTTACTACCCTCATAAACTAGATAACCTCAAGGTATATCACTTCATTGATCTGTTTTACCCGAAGCAAAAACTGACAATGCTGCAGCAGTTAAGAGGAGCTCAACATCGTTCACTGTGATACAATCAGTACTGGATCACATGCATGAAGTACAATGTTAATTATTAAGTTTATCCTGGGCATCTCCTAATCCAGAAAATATCCAAGGTCTTCAGTAACTTTGGTGATGCTGCAATCACAGGGTGGCTAGTTTGGTATTATTTGCACATACTATGTACTAAATAATATGTTCTTCTTGGAGCAGAGAAGATTAAAGTTGATAATGATATTTGAAATCAAGTCAGAGCAAACACAAATAAATTGTTCCCAATGGAAGGTGGGCTAGTAACACAAAGATATGGAGTGAAAAGTATCAGCAGAAAAAGATTTATTGCGTTGTAGAATGCACTGCCCGAAATGGACTAAGGAAGCAGATTCAATCGGAAAAAAAGAACTGGATAAATACTTGAAGGGAAAATATATAATGGGGAATGGATGGTATCAATTGATAGCCCTGCCAAACAGTTGGCACAGGTGTAATAGATTCACAGTAATCTTCAGGCATTTTGATTTGGAAATTCACATGAAATTGGGTAGAGGTGCAATGAGATTTCCAATAGACAATAGATGCAGGAGTAGGCCATTCGGCCCTTCGAGCTAACACCACCATTCAATGTGATCATGGCTGATCATTCACAATCAGTACCCTGTTCCTGCCCTCTCCCCATACCCCCTGACTCTGCTATCTGACTCAGAGCTCTATCTAGCTTTCTCTTGAAAGCATCCAAAGAATTGGCCTCCACTGCCTTCTGAGGCAGAGAATACCACAGATTTACAACTCTCCGAGGGAAAAAGTTTTTCCTCATCTCCGTTCTAAATGGCCTACCTCTTTTTCTTAAACTGTGGCCCCTGGTTCTGGACTCCCCCAACATTGGGAACATGTTTCCTGCCTCTAGCGTGTCCAATCCCTTAATAATCTTTCGGTTGATATATTATCAATGGTAGTTATCCAAGTTAACAAAGCTATGGGGTCCGTTTACAGAGATATTTTGTAAGTGTTTGTATGGTTGCCTCGATTAGAATTGGGCCCAATTCTACTCCCCACACTAGCAGAAAGGTTATCGACCTGAGAACATGCACAAAACGCTGAAAAGAATGTTATTATATCTGAGACGTTGTAGCAATCAGGGAGGACTTAATAGGCTGGGATGTTTTCTCGAGATGGATAGACTGAGGGTTGGCCTGAAAGGAGCAGGTTTATAAATTATGAAGATGAAGAAAGAGATCTGCTCACTCATGAGGGAGTCCAAAACCAGTGGCAGCAAATTTGAGGCGGTGATTAAAACCCAGTTGGGAATTCAGGAAAAGGTTTTCCACAGATCTGGAAGACAGTGATTGAAGCAAGTAACAGAGGTAGGTTTAGAAGAAGTGAGGGGAAAAGGGTAGAACAATGGAGTGATGCGGTGGGGGGGTGGTGGAGATTCAGAGGGTTGACAGGAGATTGTTGCTGTACTGCTAATTCTACACAATTCTATATAAGAACTGTTCATAGGAAACTTCCACAATCTGTCATCAGCTCACTTCTGATACCATCATTTCCTCGCTGATCATTGTACAATAGTCTTTGACACATTTAAAAATTAATTAACGGAGAACCGAAAAAGGTGCTATTCAGTTGGTTTGGGAAGATAGCAAGTTTTGCCAGGGTGGGCAAGTGCTGCTTTGTAAGAGTCTCCCCATCAAATACCTTATTTTCCAAAGTGTGGAATTTTGGTTCAGTCCTAAAGAACTGGGTTAGCCTTCCATCCTGTCAAATGTTGCCTTTAATAGGTATTGACGCCAAGCACTGTGTGAAACCAGGACGTGCATACCTCACTGGTTTGCAATCAGCAGGTTGGGTTAAAAAACTCATTAAGGTCAATTTTAAATCTTGGATAATTTTTCTTTGAATACAAAGCATTCATCTAGGCTTCCTGTACATTCCCTTTAACATAAACATCTGTCCACAAACATCAAACATTACAGAAATGTGATATGACTCGAGAATAACATATATATGCACAAGATGTGAAAGAAGGGGAAAAAATGCTTTAAAATACTTTACAACCATTAACAGTCCATATAATGCTTGGTAGCCAGAACAAGAATCTGAAAGTATTATAAAATTCTTACCTGCAACTGGTGTCACAGTTAATCTGTATTCTTGAAATCTCCCTCGAGGAGGTTTCCATGTAATCTTAACACTGTCCTGAGACATTATAGAAAACTTTAATCTTGTTGGAGAGGCAACTACAAGGCGTACAAAAAGAAAAGAGAAATGAGGGTTAACTCAACATTTGAAACAGATGTAGTGGTTATATTAAAATAGTTGTGCGATCAAAAGCCATCACAGTAAATCAACACCAATAATCAAGACCCAAACTACATACACCACAGGTTTAAAACAGGGCTCCAAACTATTTGTACACACTGGTTGCTCAGCTCCTGTGCATACCCCTTGCTCCCCCTCCCCCCATTTGGAACAAGGATAGAGTCTCCCTTGTCCACACCTTCCACCCCATCAGCCAGCGTATACAACAAATTATCCTCCAACATTTCCATCACCTCCAACGGGATCCCACTACTGGCCACATCTTCCCATCTCCCCTTTCTGCTTTCCGCAGAGACCGTTCCCTCCATAACTCCCTGGTCCACTCATCCCTTCCTACCCAAATCACCCCCTCCACCAGGTATTTTCCCCAGCAACTGCAGGAGATGCAACACCTGTCCTTTTACCTCCCCCCTCGACTCCATCCAAGGACCCAGTCTTTCCAGGTGAGGCAGAGGTTCACCTGCAACCTCATCTATTGTATCCGCTGTTCCAGATGTCAACGTCTCTACATCGTCGAGACCAAACGCAGGCTCGGCGATCGTTTCGCTCAACACCTTTGCTCAGTCCGCCTTAACCAACCTGATCTCCCGGTGGCTGAGCACTTCAACTCCCCCTCCCACTCTGACCTTTCTGTCATGGGCCTCCTCCAGTGTCATAGTGAGGCCCACCGCAAATTGGAGGAACAGCACCTCATATTTCACTTGGGCAGCTTACAGCCCAGCGTTATGAACATTGACATCTCTAACTTTAGATAGTTCCTCTGTCCCTCTCTTCCCCTCCCCTTCCCAGTTCTCCCACTGTCTTCCTGTCTCCACCTATATCCTTTCTTTGTCCCCCCCCCCACTGACATCAGTCTGAAGAAGGGTCTCGACCCGAAACGTTACCAATTCCTTCTCTACAGAAATACTGCCTGACCCGCTGAGTTACTCCAGCATTTTGTGATACCTTCAATTTGTACCAGCATCTGCAGTTATTTTCCTACTCTCTGCCATCCAAAGTATAATCTAAATGATTTGCCCTGCTATTCATTTTCTGTCCTTAACAAAAGTTGATGAAATGCTAATCCTTCCATCATTTGTCTATTTGATAATAATTTTTTTAAGTGCTTGTTATCCGTCACCAACACACCAGTTAAATAACTGAACCACCATTGCAAATCCAGGGGTCATTACTAGGCAGATTTGGAACCTAGGGAATACACAATAGACAATAGGTGCAGGGGTAGGCCATTCGGCCCCTCGAGCCAGCACCTTCTGAGGCAGAGAATTCCACAGATTTACAACTCTCTGACTGAAAAAGTTTTTCCTCATCCCCTGGTTCTGGACTCCCCCAACATTGGGAACATGTTTCCTGCCTCTAACGTGTCCAACCCCTTAATAATCTTATATGTTTCGATAACATCCCCTCTCATCCTTCTAAATTCCAGTATATACAAGCCTAGTCGCTCCAGTCTTTCAACATATGACAGTCCCGCCATTCCAGGAATTAACTTAGTAAACCTACGCTGCACGCCCTCAATAGCAAGAATATCCTTCCTCAAATTTGGAGACCAAAACTGCACACAGTACTCCAGGTGTGGTCTCACTAGGGCCCTGTACAACTGCAGAAAGACCTCTTTGCTCCTATACTCAACTCCTCTGTTATGAAGGCCAACATTCCATTGGCTTTCTTCACTGCCTGCTGTACCTGCATGCTTCCTTTCAGTGACTGATGCACTAGGACACCCAGATCTCGGTGTATGTCCCCTTTTCCTAACTTAACACCATTCAGATAATAATCTGCCTTCCTATTCCTACCACCAAAGTGGATAACCTCACACTTATCCACATTAAACTGCATCTGCCATGCATCCGCCCACTCACACAACCTGTCCAAGTCACCCTGCAATCTCATAGCATCTTCCTCACAGTTCACACTACCACCCAGCTTTGTATCATCTGCAAATTTGCTAATGGTACTTTTAACAGTAGGTGTAGATTCAAATGCCCCTCTCAGAGTAGGTAGGTTTACATTGAGTTAGCCAAAGATCCAAGCATCTGGGACTCTTGGTGCCTCTTAGCTATGACCCTTGGATCTTGAAAAATCAAATCAACAAAAGCAACAAACATTACAAATCATCTAGCATTACGGAAAAAAACCCAACACAAACAAAACTTATTTTTTGTGCCAAAATGCAACCATGCTTAATTAGGTACATTGAACAATTATAAGCAAAATTATGTAGGAAAGAACTGCAGATGCTGGTTTAAATCGAAGGTAGACACAAAATGGTTGAGTAACTCAGTGGGACAGGCAGCATCTTCAGTATGAAGAAGGGTCTTGACCCGAAACATCACCCATTCCTTCTCTCCAGAGATGCTGCCTGTCCCGCTGAGTTACTCCAGCATTTTGTGTCAAAAAGCAAAATTATGTTTGATCAGTCCATCACTGAGAATATTTCTGAGGAAATATTAACAATGCTGTCTTTTAGTTTAGTTTAATTTAGTTTAGAGATACAACAGGGAAACAGGCCCTTCAGCCCACCGAGTCTGTGCTAACCAGCGATCCCCGCACACTAGCACTATCCCATTAGGGAAAATTGACACTTATACCAAGCCAATTAACCTACCTAACCTGCACATCTTTGGAATGTGGGAGGAAGCCAGAGATCCCGGAGAAACCCCCATGCGGTCACAGGGAGAATGTACAAACTCCGAACGGACAGCACCCGCAGTCAGGATCGAACCCGGGTCTCTGGTGCTGTAAGGCAGCAACTCTACCAGCTGCACCACCGTGCTGCCCCTGAGACATTATAGAAAACTTTAATCTTGTTAGAGAGGAAAACATGTAAAACCCAGACTCCTGCACGGAGTATCTTTGGTGCGCTTTATTCTGCCATTCGCCGTGTTCAGCTGACTTGCTTGACGTGGTTTATAAAGACCTTTGATGAGACAAGCCCAGAACATTTGATTCTTAATGAGAACTGAGTACATGTTGATTTAAGTCATCTCTGTGGAAAGATATTCAGGAGCACGACATGGAGATAACAGCTGTTCTTTTCCGCCTCTGCCAACAGCTCAAGGGGGAGAACAAAGTGATGTGTTTGAAGTGTTAACTCTGTTGGGAATTGGAGTAACAAAAATATTGGTTCTCAGTGATTTGTGGTATGGTATGATCAACCAGTGAATTGAGGTGATGATTTATGCAGTCTTTCAGAAATGATTCCCGCAACCTATTCCTGATGTTCCATAGTTACTCTATTCATCCCTTTCTCTAGTTGGTAAAGCACAAAAATTGAGATGAGAGCCTCCACTATTTCCTTGCTTAATGGCCTTAAAATCATGGAAAATGTCTCATCCATAGTTAGCAATGCATCAACTTTCAATGAGCTAGATGCCGTTTTCTTTATTTCTTCGCACATCCCGTCCAATATTTCATGTTCTGCCTCCTTTACTGCAATGTCTGCAACATCACCGTGTGAGGACAGATATAATGCATTCATTTAAAACCAGAGTCACGTTTTTCGTCTCCAAACATTAGTTCCTTTTCCAATTTCAAAGCAGCCTGCTATATTGTTATCATCCTTCCCTTTATGCACAAAACCCCTTTGCATTTTGCTTGATTTTTGCCTCTGTGATCTTTTCAGGCAACCCTTCCAGCTTTGTCATTGACCGCTTCACTTTCTGCGCTCCTCCAGGCATTACACTGTGCTGAGCTCTTGGCATGTGAAACAAGCTCCCCATTTTCATTTTATTCTGTATAAAACGCTCCTTGAAATCCAGGGGAGATCTTTTTTATCCATTTCACATTGTGGGACTGCCCTAGCACAGATTTAACTGGTAACCCATTCCAGTCATCTTTGACCAAATCACATCTCAACTTTGTTAAAAAAAAAATGTCTGTTTCCTAATTGAGAAATATTCTGTTGGTATATTTTTTATTTTTCCTAGGCTTATGGAAGAAAGTAGGGGGTGGTGGTGGAAGATCACTATGTGGACCGGAGACCTGTGACAAGTGGTATGCCTCAGGGATTGGTGCTGGGCCCATTGTTGTTTGTGGTTTACATCGATGATTTGGATGAGAATGTATAAGACCGTGAAGATGATTATTATAAAACTATGGCAGGCTCTTGATCAACTGGGCAAGTGGACTGAGGAGTGGCTAATAGAGCTTAATGCAGATCTGTGAGGGATTGCATTTGGGAAGTCAAACCAGGGCATAGCATTCAGTATGTAGAAGAGTCCCAACTGGAAACATCACCTATCCATGTTCTCAAGGGATGCTGCCTGACCACTGAGTTACTCCAGCATTTTGTCTTTCCTTAGTAAACCAGCATCTGCAGTTCCTTATTTCCAGAAGTTGGGATGTTATGTTACAACTGTACAAGATATTGGTGAAGCCATATTTGGAGTACTGTGTCCAGTTTTCTTCACCATGCCACAGGATGGATACTATTAAGCTGGAAAGAGTGCAGCAGAGAAGATTCATAAGGATGCTGTCAGGACTAGAGGAAATGTTTCTTCTTGGAGAACTGGAGGCTGAGGGGTGATCTTATAGAGGTCTAGAAAATCATGGGGAGTAAAGAGGGCGAATGCACAGAGTTTTTTACCCAGGGCAGCGGATTCAAAAACAGAGACACGGGTTTAATAGGTTTTATGAGGGGCAAGATTTAACAGGAGTCAGGAATCTGATGGGTATCTTTATTTGCACAGTGGGTGGTTGGTATATGGAATGGATTGACAGAGGAGCAAGTTGAGGCAGGTACTATAACAGCATTTAAAGGACATTTGGAGAGGTACATGACGAGGAACGGTCTAAAGGAATATGGGCCAAATGCAGACAAATGGAACTAGCTTGGATGCGGCATATTGATCAGCATGGATGAGTTGGGCCAAAGGGCCTGTTTCCATGCTTTATGACTCCAATGAAGATTAATTTAATTTAATTATGGTCTCTACCACCAAAATTATTTTGTTTTGCTTGTTGGCTTCATTTCCCTAAACTTTAGAATTGTTGGGAGATTATTATTTATAAGGTTCACCAGTACGTGTTCTCTATACCCATCCCTATCCCAAATAAAAATAAGAGTGTGGCTTATATATCAATGAATAATTATGCGGAGCGATTATTGGTCATTTGTCAAAAATCACCATTATCCTCAGAAGTTCACTTTAAAATCTTTGGGTACCATATTAGTGGCTGTTCTGGAACAATGATGCCAAACAAGTAGAGATTCATCCATAATCCATTGCTGAAATAGAACTCATAACAATGGCTGACCGTAATGGATTTGAATTTTGGAAATAGTCAGTATTTTATTACATTTTTAACATGTGACTAAGAATGGATTTTTATCCCATAATTTCAATTCGGAGACAGAATCATAGAGCTGTACAGCACAGAAACATGCCCTTCAGTCCATCTTGGCCATGCTGGCTTCTTGGGGTAGTCCCATTCACCTGCATTAAGCCTTTGCCCATATAAACCCTTGTTGTCCATATCTGTCCACATCATTTTTTAAAGTCATAATTGTATCTGCTTCCATGGCTTCCTCTGGCAGCTTATTCCCAATAGGGTCTACCCTCTGAGTGAAAAAGTTGCCAACAAGATCGCTCTTAAATCTCTCCCCTTTCATCTTAAGCCTATGCCCTCTAGTTTTAGAATCCTCTGCCCTAGGAAAGAGATTATGAGCATTCACTCATACATGCTCCTCATGATCTTGTACACATCAATAATGACCTGTGCACCTCAGCTTCCTACTCTCCAAATAAAAATGTCCCAATCAATCCAACCTCTCCCTATAACTCAAGACTGCAAGCCTAGGCAACATCTTGGCGATTTTTTCTGCTCTCTTTCTGACTTAATGATGCTCTTCCTGGAGCTGAATGACCAGAACTACACACTGCACGGTCTCATCATGAGTTCCCAACTTTTGTACTCCATACCTTTCCCAATGAAGGCAACTATTGCATATGCCTTCTTCACCACACCGTCCACCTGACTCGCACTTTTACGAAATCATGTGCCTCTACTCCTAGATCTTTCACCTCTGCAGTACTCTGCAGGGCTCCACCATTTACTATGCAAGACCTAGTTTGATATTCCAAAGTTCAACAGCTCACACTTGTCAGAGTTAAATTCCATTTGCCATTTCTTGGCCCTACCTTCCCAACTGATCTTGTTGTAATGCTAAATATTCTTCCTCTCTCTCTACTATACCATTAATTTTGTTGATGGGTTTAAAGGGATATGGGCCAAACACAGGCAGGTGGGACTTGTGTAGATGGGGCATCTTGGTCAGCATGGGCAATTTCAGTTGAAGGGCCTGTTTCCATGATGTTATGACTCTCTATCTGAAAATTTACTACCAATGTTAAATGCATTGGCATCCAAATCATTAATGAGTACAACCCAGTACCGAGCCTTATGTAGACGAGCCTCACAGGCCTCCAATCAGGAAAACAACCTTCCACAAGTACCCTTTGACTCCTTCTGCCAATTTTGAATTCATGTGGCGAGCTGGCCTTGGATTCCATGTGAGCTAACTTTCCAGACAAGCCTACCATGCAGGACCTTGCCAAGCCCTTGCTTTGGTGATCTCTTTAAAAAATGTCTCTGATCTCTCAGCTCCTCACCTAGTAAAATCACGGTCTATGTGCCAGCAGTGTCTCCTCACAGCAAGAACTACAGCCAAGAAGGAGCACTAGAGCACTACTCGCACTTAGCAGGCTCCCAACAATCCACGGGACATGTCGTGAATTGCTGCCCACCTCTTATTTCAACTTCAGTATCACCTCTCAAGTCTTGGAGGATCAAGACATTCGGGACGAGGAACAAATGGATGTGGTTTTGTGGTTTGTGAAGCAAACAGTTTCTGGCCATTTCCCTCGGTTGTAAAATTATCATTGTGCCAGTGATTTCCTGGCCTCCATATACCATTTTCTAAAGTAGCCATAAGGAATCGACCATATGGAAGCATTTTCATTTTAATGCAGAGAAGTGTTTTGGCACAAAATTGCTTGTTTCTTGCCGAGACCCAGGAGGGCACAGAGTGCCAACACTCAAGCAGAACAGGACAAAACAAGAGTTACCTATTCACCAACCTGTTGAAGGCACCTTTATTGTTTCAGTTGCACTTTCTTTTCCTTGGAGCGAAAAATCATGCTTTCCCAAAAGAAAAAAATATTGATCTGCCCAAGTTTGGGCTACAACATAGTGTCAAAATGCTCTGTAAAACTGGTGCATTGATAAAGAAGAATGTAAGTGTGTAGGATGGGTCAGGTAGAGTTTCCAGTTTAATTGCCTGCAGCTTCATTAGCGTGCTTGACTAGAAAGTGCCCCGAGAACATCGAAGGTTTGGCAGATAAATTGCACTTTTTAAAAAAAAGAAAAATAATTATCTAGGAATGCCACCCTACAGCCACAAACCTTTACAAGTCTTACAGAAAAGTCAGTTAATTCACCAAGGTTCTTAATTCTTTTAATCAAAAGTTAAATCACTGGCATTTTTAAAAACAAAACCTGAATCCGCCTTGCCTAATGTGTGCAGTAAATAAACACACCAATATAAAAGGTCTCAGCCCAAAACGTCACCCATTCCCTCTCTCCTAGATGCTGCCTGACCTGCCGAGTTACTCCAGCATTTTTTGACACCTATATAAAATGCCTTTCAGACATTCTTAATTGCTTTAAGCAGATGCAACCAATGAATTTGTGTGCCTGTGTTGCAGAAGCGATTATTTGTACTTTACAGATCTATTTAAAACCTTCGAGCCAAAAGCAGTTGCTCCATTCGAAAACAAAATGTACTTTATGATGGTTTTACTGTAGTAGGATTGCAAGTTTGTAAATTAATCAACAGGATAACCCAATTCTATTCATGTTGTGTATATTAACTCTAATTAAAATTGGAAATGTTCACAAATGACACCCCATTCTTAACTTTAATTAGTTATCTCAAAGGAAGCTGCTGGATGATGTCTGTTTGGGAGCATTAAATTGTAAACATATAATGTAGACACAAAATGCTGGAGTAACTCAGCGGGACAGGCAGCATCTCTGGAGAGAAGATATAATATCATGATCACACATTTCGCAGAGGTTTGGCTGAGGGTTCAAGGCTTGTTGGCTCACTGTGCCTGCTTGGATCCGTTTCCCCTCCAGAAAACTACATGGAATGAGGTTTCTCACCTCCAGGAGGTGAAGTAAACAATAATTATATTTACTTCTCCAACGCTGTATTTCCCTACAGGTCCATCATAGTCCGACCTTGTAGGAAAGTGCCAGCAACAGGAATGAAGGGCATCGTTGATGGGGGTGAATTAAGTGAGTAGAGGAATTAGGAGGGGGGGGGGGGTGGAAACCATTAGTTTAGTTTAGTTTAGAGATACAGCTTGGAAACAGGCCCTTCGGGCCACCGAACCCACGCCGACCATCGATCACCCGGACTCCAGTTCTGTCCTGGACACTAGGGAAGTACAAACTCCATGCTGACAACACCAGTCATCAGGATCGAACCTGGGTCTCTGGTGAGCAACTCTACCGCTGTACATTAAATTTCAGGACATAAGGATGTAATCCTCTCCTGCCCATCTGGAAAATTTGGAATAACAAGGAACTGCAGGTGCTGGTTTATACCAAAGATAGACACAAAATTCTGGAGTAACTTCGAGGGTCAGGCCGCTTCTCTTGAGAAAATGGACAGGCGACGCTTTAGCCTGGGACTGGTGGGAGAGTCTAGGACTAGAGGTCATAGCCTCAGAATTAAAGAATGTTCTTTTAGGAAGGAGATGAGGAGAAATTTATTTAGTCACAGGGTGGTGGATCTGTGGAATTATTTGCCACAGTAGGCTGTGGAGGCCAAGTTACTGGATATTTTTAAGGCAGAGATAGATAGATTTTTGATTAGTGTCAGAGGTGTCAGAGGTTTACGGAGAAGGCAGGAGAGTGGGGTTCAGAGGGAGAGATCAATCAATCATGGTTGAATGGCAGAGTAGACTTGATGGGCCAAATGGCCTAATTCTACTCTTAGTATAAGAAAATAACTGCAGATACTGGTACAAATCGAAGGTATTTATTCACAAAATGCTGGAGTAACCCAGCAGGTCAGGCAGCATCTCGGGAGAGAAGGAATGGGTGACTTTTCGGGTCGAGACCCTTCTTCAGACCCTTCTACTCTTATCACTTTTGACCGACGAAGTCTGAAAACGGGTCCCAACCTGAAAGGTCGCCTGTCCATTTTCTCCAGAGATGCTGCCTGACCCGCTGAGTTACTCCAGCATTTTGAATAATTTGGACCTTTCAGTAATAATTGTCAATAGAATTTTATCATCTGCATTTGCGAGAAATGCCTAACATGTTGGGACAGATGTTTCATGGGATTAAGAATGAAGTTATTTTATTCAAAGACTGAGATTTAACCATTTGTTACCTTTAGTTAATTGTATATGCATTCAATGTAACCATTCATTCAAGATTCCTCCATCATGTCACTTCGATCTTAAAAACTGTTACTGTTTTAACATGATCACAGAGAAGCCATTTGTAGTTGGTTAATTCACCAAGGTATGCATTTTATTTTATTCATAGTGAACATTCGTTAAAATCCCTGCCAAAAAAAATTTGATCGCCATTGGCTAATAGTGTGCACGACACAAAGACAAGAAATGGAACTGTGATTATCATTGCTGTTATTATTGAAAATTACAGCAATTTTCAAATGATTTTGTGCAGTTTTGCTTTTTGCAGATACGTCATCAAATATTAGGAGCTCTTCTGAGATGGATTAAATCAATTCCTCAATTATCAAACAAAACATCTGGCTTTTATTTAAATATTAACAAATGAGGCACAGTGCTAAAGTTTGCTTTTGTATTTCGTATTAAATTCAATAAGTACAAAAGCAAATGAATAATAATGCTGCGTAAAAGCATTATTTTCAAAGAGGGAAATTTTCTTCAATTTCCCCTTTGGTTTAAAATTCTAGTCATCTCTCTATTCTTGATCAATTTGAAGTGGCCTTATATTCAATTCAGTGGGGTGGTATGAGGTGGAGTGGAGCGAGAGTCAATTATAAACGCACAAAAAGGTAATCGAACCCTAAATGTACCCACCCACATTTAGTTACATCCAATATATGAGTACAGTACAATTGGAAGCTGATACAATCATGCCCTTGCTGTGCTATCAAAGGCAGATCACCCTCTTGGTGTGCAGGAAATGCATCAAAATTAAAAGGAACTGCTCCAAAATTCATCCCCAGTCAAGACCACTGACATTCTGTGTCCAAGCATTAAAATAATTTCACTTCAAATGAGTCAAAAGAATAGCAAAGTACAACACGCTCTACACAGATGCTGCCTGAACCGTTTAGTTCCTCCAGCACTTTGCTTCTTGCTCAAAGTTACTTCAACGCTGCATAAGCACATAAGTAGAAGAAAGATTGCAATTCCACTCAGATTTGTTTAACATTCTTGTTATAATATCCTCCACCAGTCAAGAGGTTAGGCAGTATTTAGCCCTCAGTCTTAGTGTGATGCTAACATCACAAGATTGTTTCAACCCAAGGATCCAACCAAAGCCTTTCATTCGAGTTAGTTCACAGGGCAGCTCCAGACTTGTGTCACGAGTGCTGAGAGAAAGAAAAATCAGTTCAGTCTGAACCTACAACTCCAAGGGTGAAATGGAGCCAAAGTTTTATTAAGTGCTGACAGATGGTGAAGTCTGAGACAATTCAGATTGTGTGCTCAGAAAATGCCAACTGTGATACCCTGATGTGAGAAAATATGACAGGGAGGTTTATAACACTTTTTCAGAGAAGGCTTGTCAAAATAACACTGACTGCTGTGGTTAAAAGGCAGAATGAATGTTACAATGTGTAATCAGATATGTGCCTTCTGTAGATCTACAAGGAGAATGGCTGATTGGAGTAATTACTCTGTCACATCCAGGAGCCAATAGGGCATATGTGCATTGTACACAGTAAAAAAAAAAGCCAAAAGCTAATTCAGGTTATTAAAATACTCACACACTTTGGAATAACTACCTTGCATCTTCCATTTTGCTACAATAATTAATAATTTTTGCAGGCACATAAAATGTTACATTTACAAGGTGCAGCAAAAGAACACAAATTCATTATAAATGATTTTCCTCATTCCTGCACATCAAAGTAATTTTGTTTTTATCTTGGCAAAAAATTACCTTGAGCTTGTGCCTCGCTGATGAAATCAAACGTCACAGCTACAAATCCCAGGAGAAGCCAGGTCCCAATACCATGTCCAAAGACCTGCATTCTGAGGTGTTGTCTGCAGCTGGCTTTACTCAGTCCTGAAAAATCAACAAAATAGCAAAATATTTTTTTAACTGATTCACCGCATTCCCAGAGTAATAAACACTGGCCCGTTGTCAGAAGTATGCCATAACAAAAAATAATACACTATTGTCCAAAGGCATTAGTAATTCAAGATGGATTGTATCAATAAAGTAATTTAAATCCAACTTTTACTTTGTGCAATGGGGCTTTTTTATTCCAGGCCAGTTTTGTCTTCCCAAAGGATGAATTTATAATGATTGGAACTCATCCCCTGGTTGAAGTGGAGAGCAGTAGTGACCCGGAATTTGTCCACTATGTAGATAGGCTGATAAAGGAGTCACAATTTACATTTATATAGCTTTTACAATGTTACAGGATATCCATCCCCAAGTGCTTCACAGGAGACACTTCCATGGCCAACAGTAATTCCTAAGTGCTAGATTAGCAAACAGTTTTCACCAAGCCATGTGTGAAATTGGGACAGATAATAAAAAACTTGGCCAATTTAAACGTTTTGGAAGGGAGTGAGAATTCCAGAACTTAAGGGCCTTAGCATTTGAGGGGCCTGACCTGCAAAGGTGGAGATGTACAAGAGGCCAGAATTAGGAAGAAGAAGTGGACTGGGGCTGAGGTAGAATATGAGGCAATGGAGAGAGAGTTGAGATATTACCCAGTGGCAAAAAAACTTCCCTCAGCAAAAAAAACTATTATTTTCATAAAATGGAATGTTCAGATGAAGTCACAATTGTACCGCAGGAAATATGATAAACAATTTGCATGTGGAATGATCCCAAAAACACCAATAATAATTAATGATAATATTGTTATGTTTATTGAGATTGAACAGCCACTTCTTTTTGTTTTTTTATTGGTTTAAAATTGTACTTTGATTTTATTTTACATTTAGTAAGTGTAAGACCACATGCAGGTACAGCAGGCAGTGAAGAAAGCAAATGGCATGTTAGCTTTCATAGCAAAAAGATTTGAGTATAGAAGCAAGGAGGTCCTACTACAGTTGCACAGGGTCCTGGTGAGACCATACCTGGAGTATTGTGTGCAGTTTTGGTGTCCTAATATGAGGAAGGACATTCTTGCCTTTGAGGGTAGGTTCACCAGGTTAATTCCCAGATGGCGGAACTGACATATGATGAAAGAATGGGCCGACTGGGCTTGTATTCACTGGAATTTAGAAGGATGAGAGGGGATGTTATAGAAAAATATAAAATTCTTAAGGGATTGAACAGGCTAGATGCAGGAAAAATGTTCCTGATGTTGGGGGAGTCTAGAACCAGTGGTCACAGTTTAAGAATAAGGGGTAGGCCACTTAGGACTGAGATGAGGAAAAACGTTTTCACCCAGAGAGTTGGGAATTTGTGGAATTCTCTGCCACAGAAGGCAGTGGAGGACAATTCATTGGATGTTTTCAAGAGTTAGATTTAGCTCTTAGGGCTAACAGGATCAAGGGATATGGGGGGAAAAAGCAGGAACGGGGTACTGATTTAGGATGATCAGCCATGATCATATTGAATGGCGGTGCTGGCTTGATGGGCTGAATGGCCTACTCCTGCACCTATTTTCTATGTTTCTATGTTACCACGATGAACCTCAGTTTAACACCACAGCCATAATGCAGCTCCCATGCACTACTGCCAGCCTAGTTTTTCATGCTCGTCTCTGGAGTGGGACTTTATGTCATACTTTGCAAACTCAAGCACAAGAGCACTACCTACCATTTCCACATTTCTCACTAAAATATAGCCTTGCTCAATCACAATGTTGCAATCGGTCATTGCCAGATCCATCACAGGTACTGTCCTCCCACCTTTAAAAGACAATCTACAAGAGGAACTGCTTCAAGAAGGCAGCTAACATCAAAGACCCACTCATCGTGGACATGTTACATTGTGACGGGGCCACAGGAGCCCGAGAACCATTACCTCCACGTTCAAAAACACCTTTCTTCCAACAACCATCAGATTCTTGAACCACTCTGCACAATCCTACCTCGGCATCCAACCTTTACAGACTTTGCACTTCTGTGATGATTGCTCTACTAGCTTTGGTATTTGCACTATTATGGTCTACTTCATTCTGAATGCATTCAAGAGAGAGCTGGATAGAGCTCTTAAGGATAGCGGAGTCAGGGAGTATGGGGAGAAGGCAGGAACGGGGTACTGATTGAGAATGATCAGCCATGATCACATTGAATGGCGGTGCTGGCTCAAAGGGCCGAATGGCCTCCTCCTGCACCTATTGTCTATTGTTTATTCACTTAGAATAACTGATTTATTTTGTTGCTATTGTTCCTTCTAGTGTGTGTGCAAAGCTGCAGCAACTATGAATTTCAATGTTCTGGTTCATATCCAGAGCATATGACAAATCGACACTCCTGAATCTTGAAGTTCCTTCAGTATAGGTCATATCTCTAAACTAAACAAAATAAGCAGTTTGATTATTTTTCAATTCTAAACAATAAAACAAAAATAAACCTTTCTATTCAAGAAAAATAGGATAAAATCTGAACTAATCTGTAATTATTATTACCTATTTTTATTTAGCCATGTTTTATCTAGAGCTAAATTAAACCATCTCTCCAACCTTTCAATGACAGAACAAATAAAAAATGCTAAACACTCCAAATTGAACCAAAAATGAAAAGCAAAAGTACAAGCAGTAATTATGCATTTTTGATATCCTACCCTCTGGTTCTACATTTCACTTTCTGGCTTCCTTCATTATCAGAATCTACCATTTACACACTTTTATCTTCTCCACCAGCCTTGGTTACTATCTCCACTTTTCTCCCCATCTGACTCATCTGCCCCATCCTACCATGTACCATCGCCCCATGTATCCATCTATCACTAGTTCTAGTGCACCCTTTCCCCTCACCTCTTTCCAGCAGCTATCTCCCCCCTCTACTCCATCAAATGGAAAAAGGATTCCAACCAAAAACATTGTCTGTCCATTCCTTCCACAGATGCTGCCTTCCCCATTGAATTCTTCCAGCAGTTTGTTTCTTGCTTAAAATTCCAGCATCTGCACTATAGAACATAAAACAGTACAGCCAAGAACAGGCCCTTTGGCCCACATTATCTGTGCTGAACAAGATGCCAAGTCCATTAGTTACTTACCTGCACATAACCCATATCCACTCCCTGCATATACAGCTCTCCAGCTTTAGGCCTTTAAGCTCTTAAGCTCTTAAGGATAGCGGATTCAGGGAGTATGGGGAGAAGGCAGGAACGGGGTACTGATTGAGAATGATCAGCCATGATCACATTGAATGGTGGTGCTGGCTCGAAGGGCCGAATGGCCTACTCCTGCATATATTGTCTCTCAAAGCACCTCCATTCCCCCACATCGTCAGTTTATATTTTGCCCACCTCAGCCTTGGAACATGATGCCCAATATGGCAAATATGAACCATCTCTCATTGCTCTTTGAAGTTGAGCCACCTTCTTGAACCACTGCTTTCATTATGGTGGGATCCTCCCATGACTTTGCCGGGATAGGGAGTTCCAGGATTTGGGCCTGGCAACCATGAATGGAGGAACAGTGAGATATTTCCAAGTGAGGACCACTTGGACATGGCGGTGCTCCTATGTGCATACTGCCCTTGATCTTATCACTAATAGTGGTCATGGAAGACGCTGCCAATGAAGACTTGGCAAGTTATATAAATGACGTTCACTACAGTCATGGTGCGCTAGTGATGGACAGAATGAATGTTCAGAGTGGTGGATTGTTTTATTCTGGATGGTGTTGAGTATCTGATTGTTGATGCAGCCGCAGTCATTAAGGAAACCTGCATTTCTTGCAATGAAGGTTGTTGAAGCATTTCAAATAAATGAGACCAATACCTCACATGAAGTGGAGGCACAGCAAGAGGTAAGATATGCCCACATTTGACCTTTAGTGCCTTCCATACTTGTATATTGCTGTGTTCAGATGCTGAAGTAATGAAAGTGCCCTCTCCATACATGCGCATAAACACACAATGAAGAAACTTCTCTATTGGTTGGGGTCCAACATTGCACAATAGAAGATGGCTCTGGTTGTTGGCAACCAGCATCCTGCTGCCACAATTGATCGACTGAGGACAATCACGTAAAGTGCCGTGGTTACCAGCACAGGTCAGTGCCTGGGAATCTGGCAGTAAGTAACTCACCTCCTGACACCACAAAGCCTTTCCAACATCCACCCAAGTCAGGAGGGCGATAGAATCATCTTTGCTTAGGTAAGAGCGAGAACAACATGAGCAGATGGGCAAGGGACAAGGTCCTCGGGACTTCCCGTGGCCTCACACGACCCACCCTGCCCACCACTGGTGCCAGCCCTCGATGGGACCCAGGGGCAGCAAAAGGTGAGCGTGACCAGTCAGTCCCCTGGGGGGGGGGGGGGGGGGCACACAATGTGTGGGCCACCTCGCACACTCTTGAGCTCACGCCACAGTCACTACTACATTGACTCCTTGATGCCGCACACCACTGGGTCCAATGGTGCCTCAAGGTCAGGGCACTCACCCTCAACTCCCCTCCCCTCCCCTCTGGGACCCAGCTCTCGGGACCATGTTCTGGGCCATGCCTTGGCCTCCATTTTTACATGAGCAGGACATCCCAGCACAACCTAGGCCACTGGGTCACGGCTCTCCGACCAAAGCTCTGGGGGAGGACCAGCTCCCTACCCCCACCACTTCAACAAAGTCTCTGCCCACCTTTCCAAACGCACGCACTGCGCTTGCGGAACACAGGTTAGTAGATGATTTTTCAACTCAAACCGAGTGGTGTACAACGCAGCAAGAGTCACAAGGCTGACCACCCCCAACCAACCAACAACCCAGTCTAACGCCGTCTGGCCCCAGGGTGATCAGAGGAAGCGGGCTAACCCTGGGGCCGACCCCCTGCCTAAACACCGCACCACCCAGGGTCGCCGGGGGGTCGCTCTCTGCTCGGAGGTCCCGTTCCGGTGAGATTGGGGCTTCCTCTAATCTCCCCTCCCCTCCCCTCCCCAAAGTGGCTCCCCAGGAAGAATGGCAAGTTTTAAAAAGAATGCATAAAAGGCAATTCCCCCGACACAAAATGCTCCGTGCAAGTTCCCTGCGAATTCAAATGCACCCGGAATGACCCAGAGGCTACGCGGGAAGCTGTGAGACGACTCTTGAGTCAAGCTCTGAGCTGCAGGTCCAGGCAAGGACTGCACTACCTCCCCCCAAACTCTCCCCCTCCCTCCCTCCCTCCCTCCCTCCCTCCGAGCAACAGACAGCAGCTGTGCCTGCTCCAACTTGCACCAAGCAACTTGTTACCTGCGGCTTTGATGGACCCAGCTGCCGGTGCGAAAAGGGGACAGCGCTTCTCAATCCCCTCTCGCAGGTCCAGCGCTTTCCTTGCGGGACTTGGACATTAGCATCAAGTGTAAACGAAACGTCCCACGTTGCAGCCTCTCTAACAGCCGTGGGAAGGCGGAAGGTTGGACACCAGGAGAATCTCCAGCGGATATAATTAGGTTAAAAGCTTACCCTGGTGAACCGTGGAGTTTATCCCGGTGGCAGGAACTTTTTCTAATCTGTCTCCTCCCTCTCCTTCACTCTCTCTCTCTTTCACTGCGTGGGACTGCGAGACCTTCTCATTCACTCTCCTCTTCGTTCCTCCCTCCTCTGGAAATGAGAGAGAGAGAGAAACACACACAAGCCCAAACCCAGACACCTCCCAACCCCACCCTCGGACCCTCTAGGTGTACACCCCGCCGACCCAGCCAATGAAAAACCCCAGCAATGCATCCCAAACCGTGACTGTTTTGTCAACGCGTGGTTAGAATCAGGGAGGACCAAGTCTCCGAGTTGAATATCATCCCCGCGGCCACGCCTGGTGCAGCAACATGTTGGGCTAGTGCTTGACTCTGCCCGCGAACAACTTCCCCTTCAGCATTTGAAGCCGACCAAACCTATAAACAGGAGGACAGATTTAACCTGCTGGTTCAGCCTTTGTTTGAAGGGTATTCCTGGACCAGCAAGTATTCTTGCCAAATTGATCAGGTTGCCCTCCCTTCAACCCGGTTGTAAAAGTCATTACTCAAGTCACGTCAAGTCCAGTTTAATTAACTTGTAAGTACAAGTAGAGTGAGATGAAAATCTTCCATGCTGCAACACCACAGGCGCATAGACCCAAAACAACACACAAAAAGATAAATTATACATAAATTACACATAAATACTACAGCAGTGAAAAGACGGCAAAAAAACAAGATATTTGTGCAAAACTACACAACAGGAGAGCAAGTCTATGGTAGTGCAAGAGGTGGTCCATTGTGTTCCATTGCTAAGGTTGGATTAGGGTTGTGCAGCTTGGTTCAAGAGCATAATAGTTGTAGGAAAGTAGCTGTTCCTGAACCTGGTGCTGTGGCAATAACAATAACAACTTGCATTTATACAGTACCTCCAATGGAGCTTTCACACAAGGCTTATCAGGCACAAACTCAAATAAACTGGGCGGGCAATCAAAGGTTTGGTAGTAGTGATGGTTGTGAGAAACATCTTAACGGGGTAATTCCAGAACTTGCAGCTCCCGCAGCTGAAGAGATAATCAGGAATATGTCGGAGTTGCAACTGGAGGGGCAAGGATATCTCAGTGATCAACATTTGTACAGAACCATTCAGGCCATTGGATGATCTGAACATGGGTAAAAATTCTAAAATTTACTTTGTGGGAACAATAATATAAAGGAGAACAGGCACAGCAGGAATATAGGAGTCAGGATATGGATGTGAAGTTGTTATTTCCTACAGCAGATTAGACTGATTGTAGGTTGTGTAACCATACCTTCATTTAAAACCATCATATCCAAACTTGGGAACTGAAGAGTTGGTGTTTACAGCAGAGAGCAGAGTTTTGATTAGGTTGGTGGCTAGTAGGTGTAAGGCAGAGCACTTGGAGTTGTCAAGACTGAAGTTAACAATAAAACATGAATGAGCATTAAGGCAGCCTACAAGTTACAACAGGGTTGGAGGCAGTGGCAATATGGAGATGGAGGTAGGCAGTCTTAGTGGTGGAGAGAATATGGGTTGTCAGATTTGGGGCAGTGCAGAGTTCATGGAAGGTGACAGAACCTTTAGGAAATGTTTAAGAAACCAATACATGGATAGGACAGGTTTAGAGGGATATGGGCCAAACGCAGGCAGGTGGGACTAGTGGAGATGGGACATGTTGGTCAATGTGGGCAAGTTGGGCCGAAGGGCCTGTTTCCATGCTGTTTGAATCTATAACAGATTAGAGAAAGGGTGAGATTTGGGAATGAGGATAGAAAGAGCATTGGAAAGCCATGAGAAAGATGTCTACACATCTAAGCTATCAGAACCTTTCAGAATCACCAAGTTTCTAATGTTAGACACATCCAAACAATCCTTGTTCAAAGATGTATGGATCTCCTGTGTCGTCCCCCCCCCCCCCTCTAACCAGTAATTCCAAAACCACAATCGTTAGATTTAACAATTCCTGCTTCTTTTCAATGCACACCATCTGAAATGGACAGTTCAGACTCTCTGGTAATATAACAAACACTAATATGTTCACCTATTGACATGGTAATAACAATATTTTGTCACGTTAACCAACTTGTATGTCAAAAATATATTTTCTATAGACCTCAGGAGACTCTTCAGCCATCATCCCTCTATGAAAGAGCTATCCAGTAAATCTCTCTCCCCATGTATTTGCCCAAAGCCCAGTAAATGTTTTATTTTCTAGTACATATTTTCCCTTTTGAATGTTCCTGTTTAAATCTCTTTCCACTGAATTTACTGGCATTGATCCTGACCCTGATCACAACTCCCTGCTTGAAAAAAAAATTTCTCATCTCCGTCCCATTGTCTTCCAATCTTTGCTTCGATTCCAGCTCCTTTTGCAGGTGGGAATCATTTCTTTTTATTTATTCTATCATAAATCCCCATGTGATTTTGCAGGAAAGTATTCTGGTAGGACTGTTTGAAAACTAGAAAAGCTATGTACAAACCACATGGCAATTGTTTGTGCAGCAGCATGTATAACAGGTGATGCAACACCAACTCCCCTGACAGCCAATGAGGCTGCCTAAACTCTTGGATTAGCCTGTGCCCACTTAGTCCAAGAGCAGATCCTGTCTATAAATTCTCCCAGAAGGCATTTAAATCTCTGGTTGCCGTTCTTTGTGGATATATGGCATGAACCTTTCAGTAACATTTGGAAATGTCATTCCTCACTTGTAACTAGTGCAGAGAAATTTATGTCTCTGGTGACAGCAAGATTGACTGAGCCTGTCAGAATTTAGTCTCAGCTAGCAAAGTAACTATGCCTCTAGTAGTGTCGGAAAGCATTCAGATATAGTCGTGAGCTTAGAATCAGAGGTTTGCGCCAGAACACAAAAGATGTTAGATATGCACAACATAAATTCAGTCATTAGCTTCACCTGGCTATTAAACATTGAGCTTGTCTTGCAGGTCTGTGATGAAATGGATTATATGTTACACTGAAATTAGGGCCAGAGGAGAAACAAAATGGCCAGAGCCATGTGTCAATCCATTTTCAGGTTGACAAATTTGTTAAAGATCTCATTGAATGGTTGATACAGCTATGAAGGGGGCTGAATGTCCAACTTACGTTATAACATGTGGCTTATATAATATTAGGTGTAGTCCTTCAGGACCAATTTTTCACAAGTGTCCAACTAGCATAATTCCCCATCCTCACTGTCAGCAGAATGAGCTCACACATCTCACTCAAATGGGGCAGGAACTTCTTTCAAAAGCTAATGAACGTGCAGCTAAAAGAAGGATCCAGCGGACCATGGCCTGTAGAGGAGAGCCAAGCCTGGCCTTTGCATTGCCTCCCAGGGACCAGAGAACTGGAGAGGAGGATGGAAGGAGGGGCGATGACAAATGCAAGAGCAAGGGCCGATAAGTTAATGAACCAGGATCTTGCCTTCCGTGCCCTCGCGATTGGCTGCGGGAAGAACTCCGGGGGCACAAAGGCTAAATGTGGCCAGGCGTGGAGAGGGTTCACCGGTCGATCCAGACCCAGACGACGGCTGGAGGCTCTGCTGCTACCCGGGGCTTGCATGGATTGGGTGCTGCTTCAGAAGTCCGAGCACGTGGACTGGATTGGATTTTGGAAATGGCGCCAAAACATGACGACTTTTGCATGCGGTCTCAGTGGACTTTTTCTATACACTTTGTACTAATCACAAAGATTCATGATTGTACTTAGGTATGGCAATACTTTACTGGACAAAAATGAGAATTTCACTGTATGTCTGTACATCTTACAATAAAGGACCGTTGACCATTAAAAACATCAGCCTGCTTCAACATCCATTGACTCAACATCTCCATTTGCTTCCTTGACTTTTGTTGGATCTGATTCTTGACCATCCCTTGCAATCATGTGACACATGAAGGACTTCATTCTTTCCAAAACTATTCAGTTACTTGCCTGGAAGTCTAGCAGCTCAACTGCCTTTATTTGTTGCATGTTTCAGTATTTCACCTGAATCGTACAGCACGTAGTCTTTCTGGACACTTCTACGTCTGACCTTAAGTTGGGGAGATGACCCCATAGATTTATCAACTGTTAAATCACGCTTCACGTTCCGGTGGCATTATGGAGAGATAGGATGTACGTCTAAGTAGCTCTGCACTTTGCCGAACAAATCACGTCAACAAAAGAATAAAAGAACAAAACAGTTCATTTAGCAACGTATCCACTGGTTAAACAGCTCATTACTGATACACAATTTTACAAAGAGGAGCGGTAAACAGACCACAATGCCACCCAAACAAAGGCTGAAAACACAGAGAGGAAGGTCGCGCAGAAGCCCTGAGCTCGCCTGAGAAACAGTCCTGTGAAGAGACAACAAACCAAACACTGGTCTTACAAGCCATTGAAATCCTTCACCGAGAACTCCCTGCAGTGAAGCAAGAAATATGTGCCAAAATAGACTCTCGCATTGAAGAGGTAATCGTGAACCTGAGAGGGGAAATTTTATGTCTAGAAACTGACATCAACCATAAGCTGGAAACTACTCAGGCTACTTTACTCGCCCACAGTAAGACTATCCATGCGCTGGAAATAATGGCTACAGCAGCTCTGATGCTACGGACGAGTTGAAAGTTGAAGTGGAGCGCATTTCCGGCTTGGTATCAAAACTATCAGAAAGATGCCTAGATCTGGAGGGGCAGTTTCTTACTCAGCCTATATTCCAAAAAATACTTTAATTACTGTGTTAGAGCATTTATTTCAGCAGAAGATACATACACTAACTATGCAAGATGATCTAGCAAGCAAAACTGGGGGGAAAGGACTTGCCTTTTGTAATTGGAATGTCAAGGGTGTGAATGAACCAATAAAAAGGGGTAAAATACTAGCTCACTTAAAATCCCTTAGCACTGACATAATATTCCTCCAGGAGACTCACCTCAAGAATGACTCACACAACAGGCTGAGGTGCAGGTGGATTGGACAGCTGTACCACTCCACCTTTCCCTCAGGAGCCAGGGGTACCGCAATCTTAATCCGCAAAGGTACCTCATTCAAACATAAATCTACAATAGTTGATAAGGAGGGCAGGTATGTCATAGTGACCGGAGAAGTGTATTCAACCTCACTGACTTTGGTGAACATATACGGTCCAAATTTTGATAACCCCCAATTTTTCACTAAAGTATTTAATTTCATCCCAGATATGTTCCAGTCCAATTTGATAATCGGGGGTGATCTAAATTGTGTATTAGACAATACTTAGACAGATCTTCATTCCATAGAATAATTACATCCAAGTCCAGTGAACTTTTGAACAGGGAGGAGCCAGCGCTGCCGTCGCAGCTGCGGCTTGCCTGCAGTCCGTCTGTCTTTTGTGTTTTTTGTTGTTTTTGTCTGAATTGTAGTTTTAATATGATGTAGGGTTTGTATGTTATGTTTTGGGGGGGGGTGGGAGGGAACGGGAACTGTAAAATTCTCTCTCCCGAACGGAGACGCGACCTTTGTTTCTGTGTCGTGTCTCCGTTCCCGTTGCGGCCTACCATCGGCCATGCACCTGGGACCACCTGGGGCTCTGGTTCGCAGAGCCCACGGCCCGGACTCACCACCTGCGGCGCTGGCTCGTCTGCGGAGCGGCTGCGACTCGTCTCTGGAGGCTCCGGCGCGGGCCGCGTGGATGTCGGAAGCCCGCAGGCCCCTGGGTGGGGGCCGACATCGGGAGCTCCGGCAGCGGCAGAGGCAGCGTGTTCGCCCGCCCCGAATCGCGGGGCTTGGGTCGGCCCGCCACGGACCTTTCACCGTCCGGCGGGGGCTGGAATAGGCCGTGGACCTTTCACCGTCCAGCGGGGGCTTCAATGTCGGGAGCCCCGACCGCCCCGACGTGGCAACTCCAACAGCCTGACCGCGGGACAAGACGGCAGGGAAGAGAAAAAGACATTCTGGCCTTCCATCACAGTGAGAAGGGGACTGGAGGAGACTCACTGTGATGGATGTTTCTTTTTGTTTGGTGTTAGTTGTGATTGTATGTGTTATTGCATTTTTATTGATAATCTTATTGGTCTTATTGTTCAACTGCGGGTAATGTTTCATTTTACTACACATTTATGTGTATGTAACAAATAAACGACTATTGACTATTGACTATATAAACAACACAAATATAAAAGATGTATGGAGGATTGCCAACCCCTCAGGAAGAGAGTATTCTTTCTACTCAGGTGCCCATAAAGTATATACAAGAATAGATTATTTTCTGGTCGATTCTAAACTCCTGCCATATACCCACAAACCAAAATATCACAATATTATTATTTCAGATCATTGTCCTCTTACATTCTCTGTGAAACTGGAAGGAATGGCGATAAGACAGTCGTGTTGGAGATTTAATCCACAAATACTTGCAGAGGCTACATTTTGTGAATACCTGAAGTTACAGATGGAAATCTTCTTTGAGACAAATGACACCCCTGGCATTTCTCCAACATTGCTTTGGGAAACCTTTAAAGCCTACCTTAGAGTCTGCATTATTTCTTACCAAGCATCGCAGAACAAGAGAAGAAAGGCAGAGCAACAGGAACTGGAAAAACAAATAAAACAGTTGGACTCAGAAAATGCTGCCGACCCATCCATAGGAAAACATAACAAAATAGCTGCACAAATACAAATTAAACCAGATACTCTCAGCAAGAATCAGTAGGGCATTTCAATTTACCAATCAAAAATACTTTGAATTCGGCGATAAACTTTTATCAAGACAACTTCGCAAATTAGAAAATGACCGTACGATACATAAAATTAGATCAGAAAAAGGAGAACTACTTTCACTGCCCAAAGATATCAACAAAAGATTTCAACAATTTTACCAAACCCAACACCATCCTGCCCAAACAAAGATCTAGATACAAAGATCTAGATGGCCGCGCCGTTGTGTTTGGCTGCCTGCCACTGTATGTTTCTTTTTTTTTTCCTAATCAGATGTACAGCACTTTGGTCAACGTGGGTTGTTTTTAAATGTGCTATACAAATAAAATTGACTTGACATGACTTGACTTTACTCATCTCAAACAACAGCTGACTCAGTGATGATGCAGACTTTTCTGGATAAGTGCAATCTTCCAACCCTCAGTGAGACTGAACGTAACGAGTTGAGTTCAGAGATAACAGTAAAGGACATTTCAGAGACTATTAAATCATTGAAAAATT
The DNA here is from genome assembly GCF_053455715.1 of Rhinoraja longicauda. Lineage (NCBI taxonomy): Eukaryota > Metazoa > Chordata > Chondrichthyes > Rajiformes > Arhynchobatidae > Rhinoraja > Rhinoraja longicauda. The sequence continues at coordinate 45,340,931 of NC_135956.1, read as the reverse complement.
GAAAAACTCCTGGCCCAGACGGGATTAATAATGAATTTTATTTAAAAATTTAACAATATAATTTCCCCACGTCTACAATGCCTGTATATCCAAGCGTTCAAGGAGCAGACTTTACCGCACACTCTAGCAGAATCAATTATTACATTAATTCTGAAAAAAGATAAGAATCTAGAAGAGCCGGGATTGTATAGAGCAATTGCCCTTTTAAATACCGATCAGAAGATCCTAGCCAATACTCTGGCTTGTAGACTCAGCCTAGTCATTGGCAAACTTGTACACTCAGATCAAACCGGGTTCATACCTAAACGACACTCATTCTTTAATCTGAGACGTCTGTTTAATATAATTTACTCACATAGAATACCGAATAAAGACCTCACAATCATCGCATTAGATGCGGAAAAAGCCTTTGACCAAGTTGATTGGTCTTATCTTTTCACAGCGCTGGAAAAATTCCAATTAGATGAAAACTTTATCTTATGGCTGAAGCTTTTATATGGGAACCCGAACACCAGAATATTAATCAATCAAACCTTCTCATCTAAATTTTGCTTATTCAGGGGTATTAGACAAGGATGTGCTCTCTACCTGATGCTATTCGCATTAACCATAGAACCACTTGCTGAGAGCATCAGGTTTCATCCAGCAGCCTCCATTTCGGATACAATACTAAACATACTACGAACAACATTTCCCTCTACGCAGATGATGTATTATTATACATCACTAACCCCCGAACTAATATCCCAAATTTACTATCCATTATAGACCAATTCGGCATCTTCTCTGGCTACAGAATTAATTGGAATAAAAGCAAAATTATGCCAATAAACGAACAGGACGTTACCCGGCTCCAACAGTTCCCTTTTAGAATTGTTACCGATAAATTCAGATATCTCGGAGTTTAAGTTACTAGGAAATATTCCCTCCTGTTCAAAACAAATTTCCCTCCATTAATTACAAAATTTCATACTTATATTCAATTTTGGAAAACACTGCCTATTTCCCTCCGTGGCAGATTGAATGCCTTAAAGATGATTTTTCTCCCGCAGCTTTTATATTTACTTCAGACAATACCAATATATCTTCCCAAATCTTTCTTTAAAAAAATGGATTCCATTGCTACTAACTTTATATGGGACTACGAAAGTACATAATACTTGATGTGGATTACAGAAATGACGGACACATTACATTTAGAGAGAATTAGGTTTATCTCGAATGACAAACTGAAGCAATTTTTAAAAATATGGTCACCTTTTATTGATTTTCTCGAACAATACAATATTTGAACACGATTCAAAATCACTCGTAGTGCTGGGTGAGCGGGCACATGGGTGGGTTGTCGGGTATATCTCCCCTTTTTTATTTTTTATTTTTTATTTCTCCTTTCCTTCTTTCTATCTCTTTTTAATTAAATGCCCGTTTTGAAAAGTGTTAAAATTGAAGCTGTTCATAAAGCTACAAAATTGTCATGTTTTTTTCACACAAATGCTTCCAATAAAACAAAAATAATAATAAAAGAATAGCCAATATGTCAAAGTATTAGTAACGTAAAATAACTTTTAGAGAGAGAGAGAGGGTTCCTGAATGTTAACATCTCTGATGACCCATCATAGACCCTACACATAGATGTGATTACCATTGCTAGACTGCACAAAGTGGTGGATTCAACCCAGCCCATTATGGGCACAGCCCTCCTTACCATTGAAAGCATCCACATGAGGCACTGCCACAAGGAGGTGGTATATATTATCAAGGGTCCTCACTGCTGACATCAGGCAGGAAGTACAGCGGCCTGAAGTCCCACACCACCAGGTTGAGGACTAGCTACTTCCTACAACTATTAGGTTTTTAAACCAATCTGCACAACCCTAATCCTAACTCAGCAATGGAATACTACAGATCATCTCTGGCATTACCATGGACTTACTTTCTCATTGTGCCTTGTTTTTGCACAGTCTGTTTCTGTGCACTATCTTGTAGAATTTATGTATAATTAATAGTTTTGTGTGTTCCCTGAGTCTGTGCCTACATGATGCTCTTGCAAACAAGATTTTCCATTGTATCTGTATCTCACCATACTTATGCATATGACAATAAACTTGACTTGACTCAACTTGACTTGAGTTTTTTATGTACGTACTTGGGGAGTAATGCATTTCAAACCAATTAAAAATGTTCACATTGCAGACAAATTAGTTTCATGGTTCAAGTCTGAAAAAGAATCACATGCAACTTGGCTTATCCACATAATGTTCCCATAGCATAAGTGTAATGTTCTGTTAAAATCAACGAGTTGAATATTAGGTTGGTCAAAATAATGTTGATGGTTTTGCAACTCCTCCAAAGTAAACTATCACCCACTCTCCCATTATAATTCCCATAAAGCAGTTGGCGTGGATGGCAAATAGCTTCTTCCGATGTTTTCTGTTTTTATTGAGGAAAGAGTCAAGTCAAGTCAAGTCAAGTCAATTTTATTTGTATAGCACATTTAAAAACAACCCACGTTGACCAAAGTGCTGCACATCTGATTAGGAAGAAAAAAAAGGAAGTTACAGTGGCAGGCAGCCAAACATGTTTAACTAAAGCAGAATGGGGTTGTGTAAGGCCAAGATTCATCAAGGTTAACACTGCAGGTTAGATGCTTTATTTCCTCTTTATCTTAATAGGAATCAGAGGGGTAACTTTTTCACACAAAGTGTATGGAACAAGCTGCCTGAGGTAGTTGAGGCAGGGACTATCCCAACATTTAAGAAGCGGTTAGACAGGTACATGGATAGGACAGGTTTGGAGGGATATGGACCAAATGCTGGCAGGTGGTACTAGTGTACCTGGGACATATTGACCAGTGTGGGCAAGTTGGGCCGAAGGGCCTGTTTCCATACTGAATCACTATGACTATGACTCTATCTCTTCTGAAATTCTACCCAAAATGATGATCCACAGATCTTATGTTTGTTGAAATTGATTAAGAAATAGAGTTCCATCAATCCAGACTAGAAGTCCAAAGCTTGTGGACTCAAGTCCTGTTTCAGAGTTTGGTCCACATTATTTTAAGATAATACTCACCAGTGTAGTACAGAGGGAGTGAAACATTGGCATAAGTGTCCTTTGGATGAGTGGAGTGTATCTGTGTTCTGGTAGATTCTACTGCATTATTGGAAAAGCACCAGAGAAATTCTTCCTGGGCAATCAATCACCTTCACTAATATTAGATCATTTGCCCAGAGTTGTTTGGGGGGGGGGGGGTCACTGTGTACAGATTGGCTGCTGGGATTTCTATTTTAAAACTTTCAACAGCTGTAAAACACATCTGAGGCTATAAAAGGTGCTACTGAATCCTAAATCTTCCTTTTGATGTCACATCACAAACCTCAGCTTCTGTTCTGAATTTCAGAAAAACAACAACAAACAAGCTGCTGGAGGAACTCATTGGGTCAGACAGCTTCTGCAGAGGGAAATGTCAACATTTCAGGTCCAGACCTTTCATCTGGACCGAAACATCAACAATTTATTTCCCTCCACAGATGCTGCTCAACCTGCTGAGTTCCAGATATTTTCTCCAGATTCCAGCATCTGCAGTTTCCTGCTTCTCTGAAACTCAGGACATTTCTTTCTCCATTTCTCATAACGTTTAAGAAACATTTAGACAGCTACAAGGATAGAATAGGTTTAGAGGGATATGGGACAAATGCAGGCAGGTGGGATTAGTGTAGATGGGACATGTTAGTCAGCACGGGCAAGTTGGGCCGAAGGGCCTATTTTCACGCTGTGTGACTATGACTCTATCTCTGTCCACTGTTCTGTTTGGAGGAACAATGCTCAAGCAAGATACATGGCCATTAATAATCCATCATTTCTATTTCCAGTTCTGAACTTCAAACTGATGAATTCTGTATCCACAGGACAATGCAGCACAGTAAAAGACCGTTTGCTCTATCATGCATATTTGAAACACCTACCTTCCCCACTTTTTCCCTATGGCCCTGTGAATTTTCTCCCCATGTTCCCCGTAGACCCGGCTTCCACTGTTCTGAAACGTAGCACATTCCAGCTCGCAGAAACTCACTGCATGATGAATCTCTCACTCCCTTGGCCTTTTTGCTAATTGCCTTAAATCAGACTCTCCTGGCTTTTTAGCAACTTTAGTAGTCAAGTGTGAAGCACTTCCCACAATGTGTGTTTCCTCTATGTTATTCCCTGCAAGGTCTGTGTGAAGCCAAGGCAAATGATTTCAGGTAAGGTTACACTTCAAGCTTACTTGTGTAAACACAAAGCAAAGATCAATCTTCCAACTCATGGGTCAACCTGATTAACTCTGACGTGTTGGTGATTCGACAGCAAATGAGCTGGAATAAATACCTTTTGAAGGATTTTTGCCTTTTCCAAAATACTCAGCACAAGATTTCCACCAGGCAGATTAATCAAGGACTGATTAATTGCCTTTGTTGTGAGTTGGTGGATGACAGTCCTGAGTTTTATTCGTAAACCTAGGTGCCCCACTGCAGAGGCCGTGAGGCCGAATTTCAGATCAACTCCACCGCTGTACTAAGAGAATACTGCATTGATCAAGGTGCTGCCTGTTGGATGGGTGAACTGGAGACTTGGTCAGATCTTCCAGGTCAATACAAAATATCCCATGGCACAGTCTTGGAGCAGAGCCGGGGAAATAGTTCCTGAGTTCCCATCAACATTTATCTCAGCATAAACAGGCTAGGTTATCTGGTCATTGTCACATTGGTGCTAATGGGAGCTTGCTGTGTGTATAAACAAGGCCCTGCAGATGCTAGTTTAGAAAACAAAGTTTAGTTTAGTTTATTGTCACTTCTACCGAGATACAGTTAAAAGCTTTTGTTGCCTGTTAACCAGTCAGCGGAAAGACAATACATGATCACAATCAAGCCATCCACAGTGTAGAGATACATGATAAAGAGAAATATCGTGAATAAGATAAGTGCAAGACATAGTCCAGTAAAGTCTGATCAAAGTTAGTCCGAGCATCTCCAATGAGGTAGATGGTAGTTCAGGACTGCCTTCTAGTTGTTGGTAGGATGGTTCAGTTGCCTGATAACAACTGGGAAAAAACTGTCCTTGTATCTGGAGGTGTGCGTTTTCACACTTCTATACCTATTGCCCAAAGGGAGAGGGGTGAAGAGGGCTGGGGTGCAACTCGTCCTTGATTAACTTGGTGGCCTTTCTGAGACAGCGTGAGGTGTAAATAGAAAAAAACACACAAAGTGCTGGGGTAACTCAGTGGGTCGGGCAGCGTCTCTGGACAACACAGATAGGTGACGTGTCGGGTTGGGACCCTTCCTCAGACACAGCACTTGCGTACACAGACCTGTAACACTTACTGTGTGTAAAGTGATTGTCTTCTTTCATACATTAAAACAGCAAAAAAACATGAGAAGACAAAGAAAAAATTGTTGTGTCTAAAGTGCTTTGGAGCAGCTTGGGAGTGCAATAAGTAATGCAAGTGTGTTCTTTGTTTCTAAGCTGGGGCTGATCTCTGCTTGGAAGGATTGTCGGAGCCATTTTATACGAGGAGCTATGCTGGCAGACGTGAGGTTCTGGCAGACTCACTGCACCCGATACAGTAATTTCTCTGTGCTCCAACACAGAAGCTGGCAGACTGCTGAAGGATTCTGTTTTTGCTGATTTCTTTTTATTCTGCTTCCCAGCATCTGCAATCTTCCCCTTTTTTTTCTGCCTTGTACTTTCCTTGGCCCTCAGTCTTTGGCGGCAGATATAAAGGAATTTTTAAAAATATAATCATAATTTTTAACTGTAAGCTTATTCTTTTAAATGTTTGATAGCCAGCTCATCAGAAAGACAACTTTCCATTTATTGGTTGGATATGTGTCTACTGAGTTTTTATTTTATCTTAATTTCTCATAAACCAATCTCTGTACAGAAAAACTTATTTTATTAACAACATGATTTAATGACCAACATATCAAGTATACCATTGATGCCTGTAAGGGCAGTGGAAGCAGATTCAATGTGGAATTGCATGAACACATGGGTATAATATTCACAGAGCCAATGGGAAAGAGTTGGGTGGGGGATGCTCAAGATTGACCAAATGGCCTTATTTTATATTGATCATTCCTGTAAACATAAAATGTTTAAACTTACAATCAGAAATAGAAACAGAAAGGATGAGTTATTGAGCAAACACATGAGCAATTTCCATTTAGCAGTGGTGGCCCAAACTATCCACTGATCTGCAGTCATAAATACTGTACTATGGGATAATGTTCTGGGTGTTCATTGTCGAATCTGTTAAAGAGACGCTCTTATTCTTCTTAAGCACAATGACTTGGAGTTATCACTGGGAAACACTCGGAAAATGCTCTGAAATTGTGTCCAACAGTGGCATCAATTGTAGCGGTGAAGTTGAGCCCTTGCTAACCTGCTATCCTATGGCCTAACAAAACATCATGAATCATGGCTGCCATGCAGCCTACTGGAATGGACCCAGCACATAAATGGATCTTGAATGAAGAGCAGATTGGTGGGGTTCAGGGTGGTTCTACCTCGGTGGGTGGGAGGGGGGAGGAGGGGAGAGGGGGGGAAGGTTAGTTGTAGTGTAGGAAATTATCTGAGTAGATAAGAATACAAAAACAAACATCTTACAGGGGTTGTGGGAACGAATGGAGGATGAAGTCAGCCTGGGTAACTTGTCAGTAAAGGAATTTGGAAAGGAATGGAGATTTAAGAAGTAGGTCTGCTTGGGGTTTGGAAGGATGGAGGTGAGGTGAAATACTCATCAAGATCTGTTGAGGGTCCTCATTGCATCCAGGATGTTTGAGATGGGAATTATATGGTGTAGTACTTTGACTGGAGAGATTAAAATCAGGGATGCTTAAGAGGCCAGAATTAGAAGGGAAAGGACATTCACTTCTTTATCTCCTTTCAGCACCTCAGAACATCATCAGCATTTTACAGCCAGTGAAGTACTTCTGAAATCTGTTTCCTGTCGCAATGCAGGAATTCTGAGAACAATATATGTGCAGCAATTGTCAATGACTGCAATTTGTCAATGAACAGATCCTCAGTTTTTAGTGATATTAGTTGGGGAATTAGTCCTGGGCAGACACACCGCAATATAGTGCCTTCAGCTGGGATGGAGGACAGGCATTGCTGAATGTCACCTTTGGAAGCTGAAACCCCGCACGGTGCAACACATCCTTGATATAGAGTTGGACCTTAGGGACAGCTTCCCCATGATAAGGCTGGCATCCGGAGCCTCTGAACTGGTGAGTTGGAGGAGTACAAAAATCTCGAAGGTTTGCAGCACCGGAGGGGAGGCCTTCTCTGCCTCAGAAGGCAGTGGAGGCCAGTTCGTTGGATGCTTTCAAGAGAGAGCTGGATAGAGCTCTTAAGGATAGCGGAGTGAGGGGGTATGGGGAGAAGGCAGGAACGGGGTACTGATTGAGAGTGATCAGCCATGATCGCATTGAATGGCGGTGCTGGCTCGAAGGGCTGAATGGCCTACTCCCGCACCTATTGTCTATTGTCTATTGTCTATTGCCTTCAATCCAACGTATGCATCAGTGGAGCTGAATTTTTAGGCATTCCAATGGCCCCGCTGACACTCTGGCTTTTCAAACAATCTCGTTGGTTTTACAAGCAGTTCGTATGTCAATGTTACACCTGCTATAGCACTTACCTGGAACAGGCAACTGGAAGGGATCAGAGTGACTGAATTCAGATGGCTTTGGTTTCTAATAACCTTGTCAGATTGCCAGTGAAATTGGAAAACACTCAAACCTCTTACTATGTAGCATATTCCAGCCAGACTCCAGGGCCTGAATCAGTGCCAGTATCAACCAGACCTACCCCAGGCACAATCATAATTTATTAAGGAGACACTGTATGCGAGATGACAGTTTTGCTTTTATCCATACTAAGAGGGAATTGAGTAAGATCCAGGCATCTGCACTTAATATATGTATTAAATTATATTAAATTGTCTCAATTGGGTTTAGATATGACCTTCCTTAATCTTTATTAAATGCTTTTCACCACCTTAGGACATGCAGTTGTAAAGGTTCTCTTGAGTTGTGGTCAGTAAAGTGGAACAGAGAGCATCAATTTGTGATCAGGAGTTTGATGATGATGATTAAGTCTAACATTGCTGGTCAAAATATGGCAAATGTTAGATGATAGAACAGTACAGCACTGGAACAGACCCCTTGGCCCACAATATCTGCCTTGAGGCTAATTTAACTAATCCTATCTGCCTAAATGAAGTACATATTCCTCCATCCTCTACCTGTTCGTGTGTCTGGCTAAATGCCTCTTAAACATGCAATCATATCTGCTTCTCCCACCTCCCATGTTCCAGGCAACCTACTTTCTTCCAAGTTTTTTAAAAAACTGCCTCATAAAATCTCCTTCTAAATTTCTCCCTCTCACCTTAAACCTACACCCTCTGGGATTTAATATTTCCATTCTGATAAATGGACTCTGACCATCTGACCTATTATGCCTCTTATAATTTTATACACTTCTATCAGATCGCCCCTCAGCCTCCAACACAGAAGTGAAAATTATCCGAGTTTGTCCAATCTCTCTTTACAGCTAATACTCTACAATCCAGGCAACATCTTGGTGAACCTCTTCTCCAAAGCCTCCACATCCTTCCTGTAATGCAGCAACCAGATCAGCACACAATACTACAAATGGAGCCTAACCAAAGATTTATACAGCTGCAACATGAGTCGCCAACTTTCATTGAACGCAAACATGGTCTTGGGGAAAAATGCACTGTCTTCGAAATAGTGGCTCAGGGAGTTTCACATCTGATTGCAAAGGTGGGAAGGTTCCCAATTTAATATCTTGTTCAAATTTGTGTTGTGCAACAGTAAAGTATTCCTTTGGGAAACACGAGCCGAGATTTGTATGCTCAAATATCTGCAATTAGATTTGAACCCATTACTTTCTGGCTCAGAGGCAAAAGCTGTAACTCAAATAATAATCAATTGGGTTTCTTTAATGGTATAATGCAAATAATCCACATTTATTAAAAATATATGTATAGGAGAAGGTATGATAAGAAGTACCTTCTCCAGTACTTACATTTTTCATTAATTTAGACTTTTAGACTTTAGACTTTAGAGATACTGCATGGAAACAAGCCCTTCGACAAACAGAGTCCACAACGACCAGTGATCACCCCATACACTATCACAACCCTGCACACTAAGGACAATTTACAATTTACAGAAGCCAATTAACCTACAAACCTGTGCGCCTTTGAAGTGTGGGAAGAAACCAGAGCAATCAGAGAAAATGCACGTGGTCACATGGAGAACGTACAAACTCCGTACAGACAGCACCTGTAATCAGGATCGAACCCTTATCTCTGGCGCTGTAAGGCATCAACTCTACCACTGTGCTGCCCCGATGGATTATTATTTTGTGCTGCAGCTAGTTGAGCCACTGCCTCACAGCACCAGACACCTGGGATTCAATCTTGTCCAGATGCTGTCTATGTGAAGTTTGCAAGTGCTCCTTATAACCCCATGGTTTCCTCCAGTGCTCCAGTTTTCGCTCACATCCCAAAGACTTACAGGTTGTTTTAGTGAATTTGACTGTGAATTGCTGCTTATGCGGAGGTGATGCGAAAATGAGGGGGTGGCCTTGATGGGAACACAGGGAGAAAAAATGTGATCAGTGTAAATGGGTAGTTAATGGTTGGCAAGGACTTGGTGGACTGAAAGGCTTGATTCTGTGTTCTAAGAGTGATCATTAAGTGTCGACAAAAGTATAAAAATCTGAAAACATCTCAGGGCATTGGCGACACATCTTGAAAAATGGTGGAGGCGTATCCGTAATCATCAAAGAGCTGCCTTCACTAGTCGCAGGTGGTGGAGAGTTATATGGGTGACTAAATCATTCAATTGAGCAATGTGTTTTATTGTCGCAGATTTAGAGATTACCAATGAAGGAAAACTCCTGTTCCTCATTTTCTTTTTAAAAATCAAAAGCCGAAAGGTGTATATTAAATTCGCCCCATCTGACAGTAATTACCTGAAAAGAATGTTGAATTCTCCACAAGTTCCCAACAGCCACAAAATGAAGTTCAGCGTGTCTCTACATGTCATTCCAAAGAGGACTTTATGTCAAGCACAATCACATGCAAAGCCTGGGCAGTGAATGTCATCAGTTCATTGCCCTGTCAACAGCAACATCTCAAAACCCAGCTGCCCCATCACACACACACCGTCACATTTTCCAGCAAGGTCACTGATAGCGATCAGGAGCACTAACCCTGGTATTTTAATTTCACCCTCGATAACCTCACAACACTGACGCCCAGCTTTGATGGGCTTATTATCACTTTAGCACACTTTGGAGATTTAACCTGGCCCATTCCCATCTGTATCTTGTTGCACTGCTCTTCAGGGAACATACAAAGCCAATTTACCTCCCTTCCTCCTTTGTCTGCCTCCACCCTTCTTTTTTTCTTTACTTCTCTCCCTGTCCTCACCAACCAGCAGCCAAAAATCATATTATTGGCTCAATATTACACATGGCTATTTGTGGGAACTGGATCTGAATTGCTCCTTGCATTACAAAACAGTTCTTCCACCAAACCCTTCGGCCGATGTGAACTACACCGGGATATCTGACGCCATGTCCCTGCAGTACCCAGGTCTTCTTAGCTAAGACAGGTCCACCGTGTCTTGTCATTACTTCAGGATTTGTAAGACACAGGGATAGGATAGTGAGACAAGGAAGAAGGGGGGAGATATTAACCTTAACTAACTACAGGAGTCACAGACATGGAGCAGTACAGCATTGAAACAGGCCCTTTGACCTAAATCGTCCATGCCTATCAAGTTGCCTCAGTGAGCTACTCCCACCTGCCCGCACTTGTCCTATATCGAATCTCCATTGCCATGTTTCTATGCAACATAGAGTCCTACAGCACAGAAAGAGGCCCTTCGGCCCATCCTGTCCGCGCCGCCCGTTACCAACACAGCGGCAGTGAATTCAATATTATTCCCACCCTCTGTGTTAAGGAGCTTTGCCTGAACTCCTGTTTCAACGTATAAGTGACTACCTCATTTATGGGCTCAAGTTGAGGTCTCCTTCTCAAGTAATTATTAATTTGCATTATTAATGGGGTAAAACCAGAGAGGACATAGTGCTCTAGAATGTGGATTTTAAAATCAAGTTGTTACTTGGATGGGAGTCAAGTTGATGAAGGGTAGGTGCAAATTCATTCATTTGAGATCCTATCTCCCAAAACCATACATCATAAATACAGGCCATTCAGCCCACAGAGTCTGTGGGGACCACCGAGCACCCATTTGTACTGCCAAAGACGTTTGTTCCTGTACATGAGAGGGTTCCATCAGCCTTCCCCTGACTGCTGAGCTTTCCCTGACAGTTATGGTCATAGCGTCATACAGCATGGAAACAAGCTGTTCAGCCCGACTTGCCCAAGCCAACCAAGATGCCCCATCTACACTAGTCCCACCTGCCTGTGTTTGATCCATATCGCTCTAAACCTTTCCTATTCATGTACTTGTCACAATGTCTTTAACATGAATTATAACCTCACTGCTCCTACAGTATATGGTGCTTGTCCACCTTTATCAAGAGTGTGAACATTACATTCCATCTTCCAAAGTGCAACATCTCACACTTTCTCGGATTAATCTCTATCTGCCATTTCTCTGCCCATTTCTGTAGCTGATTTATATCCCGCAATATACTTCAACAACCTTTCTCACCTTCTGCGATCCCAGAAATTTTGCTTTCATCTTCAAACTTACTAACCAAGCCATCAACGTTTATGTGCAAGTCATTTATATAACTAAAGATTACAAGCAAGAATTCTCCACTATGCCTAGCATGTAGAACTGCTGCCTCACAGACTGAGCAACCCGGGTTCATCCTGATCTCCGGTGCTGTTTGCATGGAATTAACACGTTCTCCCGGTGATACTCCGGTTTCTCCTGGATACTCCGGTTTTCTCCTGTGGTTAGTAGGTTGTAAACTGCTCTCAGTGTCTAGGTGAGTGGTAGAAACTAGAGGCAATTGATGATAATGTAGGAAGAATAGGATAGGATTCATGTATGATTAGTATTTGGTGTCCACACCGACTTTGTGGGCCGAAAGGCCTGTATCTATGACATATGGTTCTATATTTCCAGGAGATAGGATCATAAGTGTATGAATTTGCATCTATCCTTCATCAGCTTTGCTGCTATCTTAGTAACAACTTGATTTTTAAATTCTAATTCTAGAACAATATATCCTCAATAGTTTTATCCGTCCCATCTCTAAAACTTCTCCACACACACAATCTTCCAATCTCCTGCAATCCTGCATCTTGCACTTTTCTAAGTTTAATTTGCTTTCTTCCTTTAAGACACTGCCTAATGCCTAAGTCTTTTGTATCTGATCCTTGCCTATCATTTAATATCTATTACTTACTGAATGCAATGCTACAAAACAGAATATAAAGGAAAGGTTTGTAGAGAAATAGCCCCATCTGCTGACCATAAAGAATAATGTTCATAAGTTTCAATAAACAATAGGCAATAGACGACAATAGGTGCAGGAGTAGGCCCTTCGAGCCAGCACCGCCATTCACAGTGATCATGGCTGATCATGCACAATCAGTACCCCATTCCTGCCTTCTCCACATATCCCCTGACTGCTATCATTAAGAGCTCTATCTAACTCTCCCTTGAAAGCATCCAGAGAATTGGCCTCCACTGCCTTCTGAGGCAGAGAATTCCACAGCTTCACAACTCTCTGAGTGAAAGAGTTCTTCCTCATCTCCTTTCTAAATGGCCTACCCCTTATTCTTAAACTGTGGCCCCTGGTTCGGGACTCCCCCAACATCGGGAACTTGTTTCCTGCCTCTAGCTTGTCCAATCCCTTAATAATCTTATATGTTTCAATAAGATCCCCTCTCATCCTTCTAAATTCCAGAGTATACAAGTCTAGTTTCTCCAGTCTTTCAACGTATGACATTCCCGCCATTCCAGGAATTAACCTTGTGAACCTACGCTGCACTCCTTCAATAGCAAGAATGTCCTTCCTCAAGTTTGGAGACCAAAACTGCACACAATACTCCAGGTGTGGTCTCACTAGGGCCCTATACAACTGCAGAAGGACCTCTTTGCTCCTATACTCAACTCCCCTTGTTATGCAGTCCAAGATTTCATTGGCTTTCTTCACAGCCTGCTGTACCTGCATGCTTCCTTTCAGTGACTGATGCACTAGGACACCCAGATCTCGTTATACATCCCCTTTTCCTAACTTGACACCATTCAGATAATAATCTGCCTTCCTATTCTTACCACCAAAGTGGATAACCTTACATTTATCCACATTAAACAGCCTCTGCCATGTATCCGCCCACTCACACAACCTGTCCAAGTCACCCAGCAACCTCATAGCTTCTTCCTCACAGTTCACACTGCCACCCAGCTTTGTGTCATCTGCAAATTTGCTAATGTTACTTTTAATCTCTTCATCCAAGTCATTAATGTATATTGTAAATAGCTGCGGTCTCAGCACCGAGCCTTGCGGTACCCCACTAGTCACTGCCTGCCATTCTGAAAGGGACCCATTTATCCCCACTCTTTGCTTTCTGTCTGCCAACCAATTTTCTATTCGTGTCAGTACCCTACCCCCAATACAATGTGCTCTAATTTTGCCCACTAATCTCTTATGTGGGACCTTGTCAAAGGCTTTCTGAAAGTCAAGGTACACTACATCCACCAGCTCTCCCCTGTCCATTTTCCTAGTTACATCCTCAAAAAGTTTCAGACACTCTTGAAGTCTCGCAGCACCAATAGTTCAATATTTCAATAGTGCTTTATTTATCACATATGCAACTGCACAGTGAAATTCTTTTTGCATATATTACATATGCAGGCACTGCCATTTTTGGCACATTGAAATGTATATGATTCCTTCTTAGCTACATACTTCCCTCTGCAGACAAGATCCTCTGCTTATATAATATGTTTAACGTAACAAAATGTTGTGAGCGGGCTTCACATGAACGTTTATCAGATGAAACTTGACTCCAAATCATGAGATAATGCACCATCCTACCACACACTCCTGCCTTCTAGAACTGCCATCTGTGATTCTTGTGCGCTTGTACTCGCAGAGTCTGAAATCAGAGGGCTAATTTCACTGAGCCTCCTCATGCTTGAGTTAGCTGGCAGTTGTGACTAAACGTCAGATGGCCCTGCGTTGAACTCCCCACTGGGCTATGGCCAAAGGCAAAGCTTGGTGCAAGGAATTACCTGCTATCAAAACTGTGGCAAACACTTCACATTTTTTAAATATCATCTAAATTGAGAAATATTGTTTCAAATGAAGTGAATGTTTATATAAAAAAAGACTCCTGTTCTGGTTTCTTGAATTTCCCCTGTTGATGGCTCCATTGTTGGTGGTTATGGCTCTGAGTTCTGAACTTCATTGTCAAAGCTATTTCAGTGGTCTCGCATTCCCTTCTTTACAATGATCTGCGTAAACTGTGTCTTTGGATGAGCATTTGGGACATGTATCGATTTTCTTTCAGTGACCTGCTGTCAGAATTTGGTTTTTAAGCATCTTGGACTACTTCGTACTTTGGAAGTACTCTACAATGCAAGTAGTTGTTGATCGAGAAGGCAAATGTTTGCTCTTGCGGCAAATGCAGCACGGTGGCGCAGCAGTAGAGTTGCTGCCTTACAGCGAATGCAGCGCCGGATCCTGACCACGGGCGCCATCTGTATGGAGTTTGTACGTTCTCCCCGTGACCTGCGTGGGTTTTCTCTGAGATCTTCGGTTTCTTCCCACACTCCAAAGACGTACACGTATGTAGGTTAATTGGCTGGGCAAATGTAAAAATTGTCCCTAGTGTGTGTAGGATAGTGTTAATGTGCGGGGATCGCTGGGTGGCGTGGACCCGGTGGGCCAAAGGGTCTGTTTCCGTGCTGTATCTCTAAATCTAAAAAATATATAAATATCTACCAAATTCTGCACAATGTGTTGCCTTTAGCTTTTATGGTACAGTAGTGCAGTAATGAAGGATCTGGACCAGTATTTCGAGGACCGGACCAATGATTACCACAGGCATTTCAAATCCCACCACAGCCACTGGGGAGTTTAGATTCAGTTAATCAAACAAATCAGGATTTTTTTAAATTAAAAAGCTCATGTTAATAATGCTTCCAGTTCTCTAAATCCCATCAAAGGGATGAAATCTGTGATCCTCACCTGGTTTGCCCCACAGGTGACCCCAGACCCCACCAATGTGGTTGGCTCTTAACCACCCTCTGTTATGGTCCATTCAGGAACATAAAGGGGTTGGAAATGATGCTGCTCTCTCCAGTGATATCCAAATCCAGTGAGCAGATGTAACTAAGTTTGTGAGGTAAAAATCCTAATTTTTGAAAAAAACCATTTATAAAGTCTACCTGGGAGTTTCATCTTACCAAGAAAGAATTAGTGACCTTCATTCTTCTACAATGACGCAGGTGCCTGCAGATGCTGGAATCTGAAGAAAAAAAACTCTTGGAGGAACTCAGTCAATCGAGCAGCACCTGTGGAGGGACGGCATTGTCAACACTGAATCAGTGCTGATACCACATGACCCGCTGATTTCACCCAATCATTTGTTTTTGCTTCATTTTTACTCTAATTTGTTTAGTACCAAATCAAAATATGCAGCATTTTTGCTGGTATTGCTATTGCGATAGCTTTCACTTCGCTACGGCGGTATTGCCATTACTACTGCTGTTCGGTAATGGTTGCTGTTCGGTATTTATTATTGACACGTGGACTGATATACAGTGGAAAGCTTTGTTTTGCCTGCTGTCTGGGCAGAACATATCATACATGAGTGCAATTAAACCATGCATGAATACGACAGGTAGTGCAAAAAGAGAAAGGAAACAGAGTGCAGAATATAGTGTTACATCTACTGAGAAACAGCAATTTAAAAAAAATGCAAGGTTGCAATAAGGTAGATTGGAGATTAGGAATACATTGTTATTCCTGTTGGATGTTCATCCCAAACCTGACCTTTGTACAGAACACAAGGCTAGAGATTACTAAATGTGCTATTACAAAAAACATCCATATGATGTCCTCGAATGCACTTTCTTAACAGAAGTTCTGTCTATCTTAAATAAACTAGCTTAAGGTTCTTTAGAGTAGTGACTATCGCAGTAATGCAACATGAATGAAACCCTGGAGAGAACATGTTGAAACCTTTTGCAGAAAGATTTACAAGAAGAGTTCCAGGGAGGAAGGATTTCAGCTCCAGGATTGGACTGGAGAAGCAGGAGTTATTCTCCTTGGAGCAAGGAGGTCAAGAGAAGATGCGTACAAGATCATGGCTATCTAAGGTAGGGTGAATAGAGGGTAGCTGCTTTCATCAATGAATAGTGCAAGGCCTGTGAGGCACAGGTTCACAGTGGAGGGTAAAGGATATAGAAGGTAGAGGGGGAGTTGTGCAATTCATTATTACCTTTTTCATTCATTCATAGGATGTGGGCTTTGCAGGCTGAACCAGCATTTAATTGCCTCTCCCTAATTGCCCTTGTAAGAGTGGTGGTGGTGGCTGCACTCGTCAAGAAGGAGTGTGGCTTGGAGGGCAACTTCTGGGTGATGGTCTTCCCATGCTTTTGCTGCCCTGTCTTTCCAGCTGGTAGAGGTTGTGTGTTTGAAAGGTGCTGTCTAGGGCCTCTTCGTGATTGCAGCTGTGCATCAGGTAGGTATTGCTGCCGCAGCGTGTCTGTGGTGGAGTGAGTGAGTGAGTGAGTGAGTGAGTGAGTGAGTGAGTGAGTGAGTGAGTGAGTGAGTGAGTGAGTGAGTGAGTGAGTGAGTGAGTGAGTGAGTGAGTGAGTGAGTGAGTGAGTGAGTGAGTGAGTGGTTGTAGATGGAGTCCCTATCATACGGGCTGTTACGTCCTGTGGCCCATCAACCTTCTTGAGTGTTGTTGAAGCTGTGCTTACTCAGGCACATGGAGAGAACTCCATCACACTCCTTACGACCCAGTGGACAGTGAACAGGTTTTGGGGGGGGGGGGGGGTGTGTTAGATGATGAGTAATCCCTGGCCCATGGCCTGTTCTTGTAGTTATTTTGAGCATATTGCTACTCCGGTTCAGATTCTGGTCAATGGTAATCCTTATGATATCGATAGTAGGTATTTCAGTGATGGTAATGCCATTGAATGTCATTGAGGGTGAGCTGGATTTTCTCTTGGTAGATATTGTCATTGCCGAGCTTTGGTTTTAGTTTAGTTTAGTTCGGAGGTACAGCATGAAAGCAGGCCCTTCAGTCCAAGTCTAGGCCTATCATCGATCACCCGTTCAGACTAACTGCATTATCCCATTTTCTCATCCCATCTTTGCACACCAGGTGCAATATTACAGACCCGCACGTCTTTGGGATGTGGGAGGAAACCCAAGCGGTCACAGGGAGAACGTGCAAACTCCACAAAGGCAGCACCCGAGGTCAGATCGAACCTGGGTTTCTGACACTGTGGGGCAGCGTGGCACAAATATTATTTGATTAGCCCAGGCCAACCAACGCTGGGCCAATCATGAGTGAACATCCCTTCTTCTGACCTGACAGCAATCAGAAGATCATTGATGTAGCAGCTGGAGATTGTTGGGCCCAGGACACTGCTGGAAGCAGAGCCAGTCAGTGCTTTTGAAAGGGAAGTGGGCAGGCTGTTGAGCAGAATTAATTAGCTGGTATACAGGACAAGATTGCTCTGCAGGCAGCCAGAATGGATATGATGGAAAAAGAGGCCTCGTTTTGCATTACAGTGCTTTTATGTCCCAGCCTAGAAATCACATGAACCCCCAGGCATACTTTGTGATGAGAGACAAATTAATGCTGAGTCTGACCAGAGGAGAGCCATGAGCCTCACAGGTTAAGACCCACCCAGTCTGTTAGCTGCTTTGCCTAACATCTGCGTTAGGCTTGTCAGAGAAAACAATTTGCAGCTGATTACGACAGATCGATTTCAGTGAATTGTAACACTGAGACTAAATCCATCCAGGGAATGTTGTTGTGCTAATTTTTACCAAACAAATCCCAGCAAACAACAGTCCCAGGCTAGTGGTTATATTTCATATGATCGTCATCCCCGCCAAACCCACTGCTCCTTGTCAACCTACCACCACATCCTCCCTCCTTCAAATGTTTATCCAGCCTTCCCTTAAGCCCTGCCCTCCTTCTATGGGGAACTTCACATTCCCTCCTCTCGGAGAAGAGAATCCTATCCTGAATCCCTACATTAATTTGTTAGCAACTCTGAATTGCTGGGGACCAACTCTGGGGAGGCCACAGATGCAAAGATTTTCTCACATATAGCCTTTGAACAACCTTAAAGCTTTCTGTCGTCTCTGTCAGAGAAAGGAGCCCAGCTGCTCTTAGTTGTATTGCCTCTCAGTTCAAGGACTGCAAATTTAAGTACTTTCGATACCAAAATTAGTGGTTTTGCAGATAGTGAAGATGGTTGTGAACGATTGCAGCAGGATCTGGATCGATTGGCCAGGTGGGTGGAAGAATGGTTGATGGAATTTAATACAGAGAAGTGTGAGCTATTGCATTTTGGGACGCCGAACAAGGGGAGGACCTACACAGTAAATGGTAGGCTTCTGTGTAGTGTTGGAGAGCAGAGGGATCCAGGAGTACAAGTGCATGATTCCTTGAAGGCCGAGTCACAGGTAGATAAGGTGGTCAAAAAGGCTTTTGGCACTTTAGCCTTTATCAGTCAGAGTATTGAGTATGGAAGTTAGGAGGTCATGTTGCAGTTGTATAAGACGTTGGTGAAACCGCATTTAGAATATTGTGTTCAGTTCTGGGCACCATGTTATAGGAAAGATATTGTCAAGCTTGAAAGAGTTCCGAAAAGATTTACGAGGATGTTGCCAGGATTAGAGGGTGTGAGCTATAGGGAGAGGTTAAGTAGGCTGGGTCTCTATTCCATGGAGCGTAGATGGATGAGGGGAGATCTTATAGAGGTATACAAAATCATGACAGGAATAGATCAGGTAGATGCACAGTCTTGTTAATATATGAGGGTTAATATACCTGGTGTTAGGTAAATTAAATGGATTAAAGGCCGATAAATCCCCAGGGCCAGATAGGCTGCATCCCAGAGTGCTTAAGGAAGTAGCCTCAGAAATAGTGGATGCATTAGTGATAATTTTTCAAAACTCTTTAGATTCTGGAGTAGTTCCTGAGGATTGGAGGGTAGCTAATGTAACCCCACTTTTTAAAAAGGGAGGGAGAGAGAAAACGGGGAATTATAGACCAGTTAGCCTAACATCGGTAGTGGGGAAAATGCTAGAGTCAGTTATTAAAGATGTGATAGCATCACATTTGGAAAGTGGTGGAATCATCGGACAAAGTCAGCATGGATTTATGAAAGGCAAATCATGCCTGACGAATCTTATAGAATTTTTCGAGAATGTAACTAGTAGAGTGGATAAGGGAGAACCAGTCGATGTGTTATATCTGAACTTTCAGAAGGCCTTCGACAAGGTCCCACATAGGAGATTGGGGTACAAACTTAAAGCAAACGGTATTGGGGGTTCAGTGTTGAGGTGGATAGAGAATTGGTTGGCGGACAGGAAGCAAAGAGTAGGAATAAACGGGTCCTTTTCGGAATGGCAGGCAGTGACTAGTGGGGTACCGCAAGGCTCAGTGCTGGGACCCCAGTTATTTACAATATATATTAATGATTTGGACGAGGGAATTGAATGCAACATCTCTAAGTTTGTGGATGACACGAAGCTGGGTGGCAGTGTTAGCTGCGAGGAGGATGCTAGGAGGCTGCAGAGTGACTTGGATAGATTAGGAGAGTGGGAAAATGCAATATAATGTGGATAAATGTCAGGTTATCCACTTTGGCGGCAAGAACAGGAAAGCAGAGTATTACCTGAATGGTGGCCAATTAGGAAAAGGGGAGATGCAACGTGACCTGGGTGTCATGGTGCACCAGTCATTGAAAGCAAGCGTGCAGGTGCAGCAGGCAGTGAAGAAAGCGAATGGTATGTTAGCATTCATAGCAAGAGGATTTGAGTATAGGAGCAGGGATGTTTTGCTGCAGTTGTACAGGACCTTGGTGAGACCGCACCTGGAGTATTGTGTACAGTTTTGGTCTCCTAATCTGAGGAAAGACATTCTAGCCTTAGAGGGAGTACAGAGAAGGTTCACCAGATTGATCCCTGGGATGGCAGGACTTTCATATGAAGAAAGATTGGATAGACTGGGCTTATACTCGCTGGAATTTAGAAGACTGAGGGGGGATCTTATTGAAACATATAAAATTCTTAAGGGGTTGGAGAGGCTAGATGCGGGAAGATTGTTCCCGATGTAGGGGAAGTCCAGAACCAGGGGTCACAGCTTAAGGATAAGGGGGAAGTCTTTTAGGACAGAGATCAGAAAACATTTCTTCACACAGAGAGTGGTGAGTCTGTGGAATTCTCTGCCGCAGAAGGTAGTTGAGGCCAGTTCATTGGCTATATTTAAGAGGGAGTTAGATGTGGCCCTTATGGCTAAAGGGATCAGGGGGTATGGAGAGAAGGCAGGTACAGGTTACTGAGCTGGATGATCAGCCATGATCATATTGAATGGCGGTGCAGGCTCGATGGGCCGAATGGCCACTCCTGCACCTATTTTCTATGTTTCTATGTTTCTTTTACCTAGAGTAGGGGAATCGTGGACCAGAGGACATAGGTTCAAGGTGAAGGGGGAAAGATTTATTAGGAATCCGAGGGGTAATTTCTTCACTCAGAGGGTGGTGGGTGTATGGAACAAGCTGCCAGAGGAGGTAGTTGAGGCTGGGACTATCCCATTGTTTAAGAAACGGTTGGACAGGTACATGGATAGGACAGGTTTGGAGGGTTATGGACCAAGCGCAGGCAAGTGGGACTAGGATAGCTGGGACATTGTTGGCCGGTGTGGGCGAGTTGGGACGAAGGGCCTGTTTCCACAGTGTATCAATCTATGACTCTATAACTTCATCTCATAATTTAAGAACTTAATCTCTTGCCCAAGTTGCCTGGGAGTAAGGATGAAGTCCTGATGACATGGTGCGAGTGAGTCTGGGTGTACGTGGGATGTTTAGAGCAGCGCAGTGGTGCAGCCTGTAAAGCCGCTGCCTCCCAGCTCCAGTGTGCTCAATCCTGACCTCAGACGCTGTCTGTGTGGAGTATGCACATTCTCTCGGTGACTGCCTGGGTTTTCCCCGGTGCTCCAGTTTCCTCCAGCGTACTAAGGACATGTGGATTAATTGTCAGTTGTAAATTGCTCCTTGTGTGTGGGTGAGGGGTGAAATCTCGAGGTAATTGATGAGATTGTGGGGGAATAAAACGGGATTAGTATAGGTGGGTATTTGGTGCTCAGCATGGACCTGGTGGGATGAAGGGCCTGTTTTCATGGTTATAGGTCGATGAAGGAATCCTTTGACCCACTGCAGAAAGAGTTATCAGGGAGAATCCAGCCTGCAATGAACAAGAGATGGAGGTATAAGGTCAAAAGGAATAGTAGTAGAATTAGGCCATTCGGCCCATCAAGTCTACTCCGCTATTCAATCATGGCTGATCTATCTCTTCCTCCTAACCCCATTCTCCTGCCCTCTCCCCATAACCTCTGTCACCCATATTCATCAAGAATCTATCTATCTCTGCCTTTAAAACATCCACTGACTTGGCCTCCACAGACATGGGGCTGCCAGTGAGATGCACTATGCAGACAGAGACAAAGAACTCTGCCCTTGGGAATCAAAAGTCCATTAGTGCTTGTGGGATTATGAACTGACAGGAAATAAGAAAGTAACTGCGCTCCACATTGCATGGTGATGTTAATAAAGCCACAGCCATTATCAGTAATGGTTCCCATTAAGTTGTTTACTTGAACAGAAGCTTTTTAATGGTCAATATATCCCTACTATTCCAAGGCGGCTGGAAAAGCTGGGATTGTTTTTGTTAGAGCAGGGAGAGTTCAGGGAATATTAAACAAATTTCAACATCAGGGAAAGCATTTGACAGAGTAAATATGAGAGATTATTTACACGATCGGGAATCGAAAAGCAAAAAAATTCAAATGCTGTAAATCTGAAATAAAAACACAGAAGATGCTGGAATTACCCAATGGGTCAGACTGCATCTGTTAAGAAAGTAATGTAGTTAATGTGGCAAGTCGACCTTTCTTTAGAATTAGAAAAATTAGATATCAAAGTTTACAGTTGCAGAGGAGGGGAAGGGTGGACCGGACAAGGGCATGGACCAAGAATCACTGAATGACAGGTGTGGGGCTGATCTGGCTGGGAAACAGTGACAAAGGCTCACTAAATACAACTAATCTCTCTAGTGGACACTTACATAGGAGGCGAGGACAGGGAAGAGAACAGAGTAAGCAACAAGTCTGCAGGAAGCAACTGCAGATACTGGTTTAAGCCGAAGATAGACGCAAAAAGCTGGAGTAACTCAGCGGGACAGGCAGCATCTCTGGAGAGAAGGAATGGGTGACGTTTCGGGTCGACACCTGAAAAAGGGTCTCAACCTGAAACATCATCCATTCCTTCTCTCCAGAGATGCTGCCTGTCCCGCTGAGTTACTCCAGCTATTTGTGTCTATCTTTGGTAAGCAACAATGCTGGAACAATACAAGAGTTTTTAGAGACATTAGAAAGGGTCTAATATAAGCAATTAGATAATCTCCTTAACTCTTCCCCTCTTATCTCCCTCCCTCTCCCCCTCCGGCCTCTGTCCTTCTCCTCTGATCCTCATTCCTGCCCCCTCTTATCCCCGTACCTCTCCCCCTCTGATCCCGTCCCCTCCTATCCCCAATCCACTCTCCTCTCTTCCTTTGAATCTACCTTCTTCTCGTGTCCCCCTCTCCAGTCCTATCTTCTCCCCCTTACCCTCTACAACTCCTGACCCACTTCTCTTTGCCCTCCTGATACGCCCCTTCCAGTCTTCAGCCCTTCATGTCATTATTTCATTCCACTCCAGCCTGCGGCAATGCTCCAGGCTCTTATCCCCCACGATCCTTTGTCCACCAGGTTTGGGTGGGCTGGAAGTATTGGTAATGGGAGTTGGGCAATGGTACATGCTCTCGTGCAGAACAATGCTGCTGTTGCTGCCTGGTCATTTCAGGCATGTACATCTCTTCAGTCGGCTGTTCAATTGTCAGGGATCAGTTTAATAAACTGGGGACACTGAATGTTGATTCCAGAAATCAGGGACATATGATCACATTGGCTTAAAGACACGTGTGCACTGTTTAGCATGTAGGATCTATGTGGTACCATTCTGCTTTACCCAACAAACACCGCAGAAAGTGTGACGTGATGTCACAGCTCTGAAATCAGTAGCAATGCATCAGCAAATGCAATGCTCTCACTTTGGGAGTGGTTGAGACAGACTTGAGGAATTAAGCTAACTCCTCCCCACAGCGAACTTTGTGAAAGCACTTACCAAACACTACTCCACCCATCTCCCTTCTGCATTTAGACAGCTTCAATAGCTCCCCCTATTCTTCAACAGAGTGACAAAGCTTTGAAAAACTGGTGAGTGTATGTTTTTTTTAATCATTTTCACATTTAGAATTGCCTATCTGGCATGGTGAATTTAATTTGTGTTTTCTCAGTGCAGCTAAAATCTTGCGTTGATCCTCAAAGTGACATAAGTGATCGCAGAATTAACATGGGAGTAAAATGTAATGGGATCTTGGATCCGGGAAGGATTTTCTCAGTAAATTCAACAATCGCAAAGGGAGTTTTGGTCCACGGAGATGTGAAGCATCTGGTGGATATATGCTTCTGTCCTCACTGTCACGCATTTATCAGCAGTGATTTGTTTCCTGAAACGTTCCCACACAGAACAGCTAAAATTGAGACATGGAATACTTTGAACGTGCAGCTTGGAGACAGGATCTTTGGTTCAACTGCTCCTCGCTGGTGTTTCCTGCTCCACACCAGCCCTGCCTCCTCTTTACATCTCCCTCCATCCACATATCCTTCTGTTCCTTTCTCCGTCTCATGTTTCTCCATTGCGAATGGTATGTTGGCATTCATAGCAAGAGGATTTGAGTTTAGGAGCAGGGAGGTTCTACTGCAGTTGTACAGGGCATTGGTGAGACCGCACCTGGAGTATTGCGTGCAGTTTTGGTCTCCTAATCTGAGGAAAGACGTTCTTGCCTTAGAAGGAGTACAGAGAAGGTTCACCAGATTGATCCCTGGGATGGCGGGACTTTCATATGAAGAAAGACTGGATAGACTAGGCTTGTACTCGCTGGAATTTAGAAGACTGAGGGGGGATCTTACAGAAACATATAAAATTCTTAAGGGGTTGGAGAGGCTAGATGCGGGAAGATTGTTCCCGATGTTGGGGGAGTCCAGAACCAGGGGTCACAGCTTAAGGATAAGGGGGAAGTCTTTTAGGACCGAGATGAGAAAACATTTCTTCACACAGAGAATGGTGAGTCTGTGGAATTCTCTGCCACAGAAGGTAGTTGAGGCCAGTTCATTGGCTATATTTATGAGGGAGTTAGATGTGGCTCTTGTGGCTAAAGGGATCAGGGGGTATGGAAAGAAGGCAGGTACAGGTTACTGAGCTGGATAATCAGCCATGATCATATTGAATGGCGGTGCAGGCTCAAAGGGCCGAATGGCCTCTCCTGCACCTATTTTCTATGTTTCTAACCCATCTCTGCATTCACCTCAACCACTCCCCATGGGAACAAGCTTCATATTCTCCTTGCTCTCCAGATGCAGTGGTTTCTCTTAGATTAATTATTGATGCAGGACAATGCAATAAAACTAATGGAATTTGATTCCCGGTCATTGCTGACATATCCGACTTTAAGCAGGCTGGTCATGGAGTATAGCTGAGCTCCGCGTCCTGCATTTGGTGCAGGTATGATGAGAGGTCATTCTCAGTGCCTATCGATCTCAGTTGTGTTACCCGTCGCAGTCAAATAGTTGGCAGTATTCATGGTTAAAGCCCATGTCCCAAGGTACCAGAGGACTTCCAGTGCCTTCACAGCATAATTCAGAGGTGATGAGGGAATAGAAAGAAATCCTCTCAAGATGACTTGTTGTATTTATAGTTACTTACATATAACATGCTTGTCTTCCAATACACACAGTAACATACACTCACATACATACAAATACATTTCCGTGCTAACAGCATTCTCATCTGCACAACTTGTGGATACGCATGATAGACACAAAATGCTGGAGGTACTCAGTGGGTCAGGCAGCATCTCTCGAGAAAATGGATGGGTGATGTTTTGGGTCAGAACCCTTCTTCAGACTTGTAGATACACATGATCCTTTATTCTTTGGTGTTCACCAACCAATTTACACACACATTTCTGCTCAATTATGCTGCCCTGGCAACTTGGCTTGGCATTGCGCACACAAACATTGCCAGTGGGAAATCTCCACCACGAAACTCCAACCCTACAAGTGCAGCTCGAGGTAGAGAAGGACATGCCTCATGAATGTGAATCATGTAACAAAAGTTGGCTGGTGGTGCCAATCATTATAAATACATTCATACAGATACATGCACATGGAGTTGCTCACCAGATTTCAGCCCATTTCTTGTGTACAACTCACAAGTGCAGAGAAAGGATACGATGGTCATTTTTAAAGTTAAGATTGATAGATTCTCGATTAGTAAGAGTGTCAAAAGATAGGGGGAGAAGGCCGGAGAATGGGATTGAGTGGGAAAAATAGATCAGCCATGATCGAATGGTGGAGCAGACTCGATGGGCTGTGTGGCCTAATTCTGCTCCTATGCAGGGGTGCAGTGCTACCGGACGGTGCTCACCGGAGCACCGCTCTGTCACCTCTGTAAAGCAAAGCCAAAGTAAACAGCGGGGAATTTTAACTAGTGGGGAATGTAACAGCGGCCGCTCCGGCACCGGTGACAGTTCCGGGACGTAAAAAATTAGCACTGCAACACTGCTCCTATGTCTTATGGTCTTATGGATTCATAAGCTAAGTCCAGACAGTAAGTATTTCCAGAGGGTGTGGTGTGGACAATGTTCCCAGACTACGCTATCCAGGCAATCCACCTGGACTTCATGGTCCAAACAGTGTTTCCAGGCCATGCAGACTAGACACCACCCATAGACAATATTTTTGCACAGTCCAGCAATGCATCAGGAAGCACAGTCCAAATTTTAGTTCCAGACAGTCTAGACTCTGCTCCCAGATAGACCGACCGAGACATTCTTCTCTGTGGTGCAACCCAGGACGGTAGTCCTAGACAGCACAAACCAGACACTGTTTGACACGGCATGATTAAGAGAGTGCTGCCAATGGCCTGGACCAGAGATTTCCATCTGTTCATTATTGATGTGGGACAATGTAGTGAAAACTAATGGAATTTGATTCCCCATTATTGCTGACATATCTGACTTTAAGAAGGCTGGTCATCAAATATGGCAGAGGTCCATGCCCAGCATTTGGTGCAGGAATGAGGAGTGGTCATTCTCAGTGTCTGAGGACAGGACCAATCTCAGCTATTATCCGTTGCAGTCGAATAATTGTCAGTATTCATAGTTTATATTCATATTCTCACCTACCCAAACAAATGAATACAACGCTCATCAAAAATATAGTCACGTACTGCACACAGCCAGAGAAAAAGGCTAGATTTTACATGTTGCTGTCTACACAAATTAAGGCAGAGTTATTGGGAATTGAAAGTGGAGATTATAGAATACCATGCAACTTTTGATGGAATGATATGCAGACCTGTCTACCTTTAAAGTTTGATCCTGATTGTTTTGTGTCAGGATTACCAACCTGTAAAGGAAACCACTATCATCGTGATGCAATTTCAGAAGTTATCTGTCGAAAGCGAAAATTTCAATCAAATCTAGTCATCAAAATTAGACCCCACAACCAAATGCATATAAAGTTCAGGATTCATTTTTACTTATTTTTGCCTGAAGGCAATATACAGGCCATTCTGCCCATGTAATCCATGTTGTGGTCCTCCTATCCCTTTTTATCTGACACATTCAAAACATCCTTCTGATCTCTTTTCCATCATGTCTTAATCCAACATCCGTTATCACAACCTTAACCCTAACCCTACCTCAGCACCAAACTGCAATGGACTTTGCACTTTTAAAGTTGCACTACATACTTTGGCTTTACAATAGATTGTTCTGCTGTTGTGTGGGCCTGGGAAGCTGCAGCAAATAGGGATTTCATTGTTCTGGTCCAGGTACTTCTGCCAATTAAACGCTCTTGACTCTTGACATTTAACACAACCACTGTCTGTGTTGCTAAGATTTACATTTTCACCACATTGTGAGAAGACAAGCTCTGCCTTCAACCCTTATTGCATGTATCCATGACTTTCTTACCTGAAGAGCATCTAGCACTAGATTTGCATGCGGGGGAAACATCTCTACATTTACCTTTTCAATATCCTTAAATGTACCTTAGCCTGCTGCAACTACTTTTAACTTGATAAAGAGAATTTAGTCACTTAACCTGTGCCTCTCTATCTTTCTTCCTGTATGTATACCAGAAGTTAAAAAGATGCTCCACGTAACTAAGATTTAATGTAACATATGGTTTTCCAAATTGTTAGCTGGAATGAACCCTCATGGCTACCTTTATCTTCAATTCCTTTAATAACCTTTAGTTTATAGTTTAGTTTAGAGATACAGTATGGAAACAGGCCCTTCGGCTCACCGGGTCTGTGCCAACCAGCAATCCCCGCACATTAACACTATCCTACACACACTAGGGACAATTTTCACATTTACCAAGCCAATTTACCTACATACCTGTACGTCTTTGGACCTGCATCACTGATTTTAATGATTCATGCTTGTGTAGTCCATCTCTGTTCCTCCAGCATATTTACAGTTTGATTTTCCATAGAGTATATGCCTTTGTTAATTTTTCCATCGGAATGCATGTCCGTACATTGATTCATCCAGAATGAAACAGCCATTTATATTGCCATTAATTCAGTAAATGAGACGCTGCTTTGTTGATGTTGTAGCTGTTTCCTTATACAGGAAAGTTGAATGATGGCGCTGAAGAGACCAATGGTAACTGCCATCATTGTCCTTCTAAGCAGCGCCATCGCTGTCATGGTTATCTCTATCATACAGCAATTCAAGAAAGTCACTGTCCCCGTCGGGCTAAAGGTACGTCATTCCTTGAAGAAGGTCAATTAATGTGCTTGTGAATATGTTGGTAGTGGGGAGCAGGGTCATTAAGGCAGGCTGGCTATATTCGTAGAATCACACAGCATGAAAACAGGCCCTTAAGCCCACCGAGTCTATGACAATCATAAAGTGCCTATTTACATTAATTCTACACTAATCTCATTTTCTACTCCCCACGTTCCCTATAACTTCCCTCAAATTCTATAACTCACTTGCACACTGGGGATAATTTACGGTGACCAATTAACATTAACAACTCACATGTCTTTAAGATGCGAGACGAAACCCAGGGGAATCTATGTGGCTCAAGCCAAGGAGCTGAGAGGAGGCATCCAGTCGAGAGGCTGCCAAACACCCAACTTCAATCTCAGTGAAGTAAAAGGAGGCAGAAAGTGGGAGAAGCATTAGCAGCTGGATGGTGGGAATGCAGAGAGGGCAGCCATTAGGACTGCTGCTATATTGTGATTGTTAACATAGGAAAAAGTAATGGGTCTTAAGAAGGGTCTCGACCCGAACATCACCCATTCCTTCTCTCCAGAGATGCTGCCTGTTCTGCTGAGTTACTCCAGCATTTTGTGTCTCCCTTTGATTTAAACCAGCATCTGCAGTTCTTTCCTACACAAAAAGTAATGGGAAATACTTCCATAGCACATTATACATTGGAAGACACAAAGTCCTGGGTCAGTCAGCATCTCTGGAGAACATGGATAGGTGGCATTTCAGATTTAGGCCCTTCTTCAGACACATCTCCAGACTGTTCTCCAGAGATGCTGCATGACCCGCTAAGTTACTCCAGCACTTTGTGTCTTTATTTGTAAACCAGCATCTGCAGTTCCTTGTTTCTACGTTATCCATTGGCATAGACTGTATCTTGTAGCCAAATGATACCTAACTATAGCCCAGATATAACTAACTACATCTTAATTGCTTCCATCAATATATCACATTAAACCCCTACCATATATAGTTATAGCCTAATAGAATCTCTATTCCAAATGCATCTAACCACGATCTAACAATATTTTACTCACTGTCTTTAACTGCTTTACTACAACTTTAATTGTCTCTTATTATGACTATTCTGTACCTTTCCTAGTATGGAATTGTCTTCGATGCCGGGGCCTCCAGTACAACTGTTTATGTTTATAACTGGCCAGCAGAAAAGGAGAATAACACGGGTGTCGTCAGTGAAATGTACAAGTGTGAAAGTGAAGGTGCGGCACTCAAATCCATTTCAAATCTATCTCGCACTAAATTAACATAATTTAGAGCTGTGGTGAGCAGGGTATTAGATGGGAAATGATATTCAGCATTCGTGTCTGGTCACCCTTCAGGTTGGTCTTGCAGTGGGTAGTAGGGCTCCACTGCCTAATGCAATAGCCATTTCTCTTGGGTAGTGCTCGACTCTGAGTTAGAAGGTCATGGGCTCAGGTTTGAGCATAGAATCTGTATTAGTGCAGAACATAACATGTTTAGTGTAATACAGAGGGGGTGCTATAGTGTTGGAGATGCCATCTTTCAATAGGACACAATATCAAAGTCCATCTTTATCAGTTGGACTCGGGGGTGCAGTGCTGCCGGAGCTCACCGGAGCGCTGCTCCGGCACTTCCGTGAAGAAACCCCAAAATAAACAGCGGTAAATTTTAACTAGCGGGGAATTTAACAGCGGCCGCTTCGGCACCAGTCACAGCTCTGGCACCTAAAAAATTAGCACTGCAACACTGGTTGGACTTAAAAGAATCTCATAGCATTATTTTGATGAAGTGCAAAAGAATTCTCCCTGTCTTCTACCCATACAGCATCACTTTAACAAATCTGGTATTTTTCATGCTATCATTTATGGATGCTGGCCATGCCCAATCTGTGACATATTTTGTTATCAGTAAGATGCTTTGGTAAGCCCTAAGTTTTTTTACGAATTTTGAGTGTGTGACTTCCCATTCACAGGATCTGCTATTTCCGATTTTGACAAAAGACCAGCGGAGGCAGCTCGGTCAATAGAATGGTGTCTCAATAGAACAATAGAAGCGATCCCAGCAGAGAAACACAATGCTACTCCTCTCTACCTTGGAGCTACTGCGGGAATGCGACTACTCCTGTAAGATAATGAGAACATTCATTTAAACAATATCACATTTCAAAGGATTTGTCATCCATAGCTAAAATACTTCATTTCAAATCAAATCATTCAAATCACAAACCAAAACACTTGGGATTTCAGAGACCAAAAGATATATAAATATCATGAGAAGATATACATGATGTAGGGAATATTGTGAATGTAATAGAAACAGAAAATTCTGGAAACTCATCATGTCAGATAGCATCTGCAGATCTATATCTAGACACACAAAGTCTCTTGCTGAATGACCTTTCAGGGGTCGAGAACCAGAGGGCATAGGTTAAGGTGAAGGGGGATTTTTTAAAAATAGGAATCTGAGGAGTAACCTTTTCATACAAAGGGCAGTTGGTGTATGGAACGAGCTGCCAGAGGAGGTAGTTGAGGCAGGGACTATTACAACGTTTGAGAAGCAATGAGACAGGTACATGGTTAACAAAGTGTGAGAGGGATATGAGCCAAACACAAGGAAGTGGGACTGGCGTAGGCTGGACATGTTGGTTACTGTGGGCAAGTTGGACCGAAGGGCCTGATTCCACACTGTCCGACTCTATGACTAAGATCAGGACAAGGTCATTCAGCCCGTATACATGGACATCCATATTGTTCTGAGACCATGTCCTTTACTTCTGAACTCACCCTTGAGAAGAAACATCCTCTCAGCTTTTACCCTGTCCAGCCCCTGAAGAACCTTACATACAGTATTCCAATGTAAAAGGTGTGTACTTCTCTAAATTGCCTCCATCCTTTGTTTCAATCTGCCAGGATACAGAATTCAACAGCCGCATCTATGATCCTCACTGCCATTAAAACCTACCTCCACTCCTCACCATTTGATTTTAAAAGCGCCCAGATTATCTCAGGGAAGGAGGAAGGGGCCTATGGATGGATTACAGCAAATTACTTACTGGGTAACCTCCGCCAGGTTTGTCAAAGCTACATTCATGATGTAGGGAATATTGTGAATGTAATAGAAACAGAAAATTCTGGAAACTCATCATGTCAGATAGCATCTGCAGGAATAGAAATAGAGTCAATGTTTCAGGTTGAAGATCCTTCATCAGAACAGGGAAAGGGTGGAAACAAGTAGCAGAAACGAAGAGCTGCAGATGCTGGTTTATACCAAAAACGGACACAAAGTGCTGGAATAGCTCAGCGGGTCAGGCAGCATCTCTGGAGAGAGTGGATGGGTGGTGTTTCAGGTTGAGACCTTTCTTCAGATCCTTCATTGCCCTGTCTGAGGCCATTAGTGGGTGGCCTTGATCTTTTCTCGCCTCCAACTCTCACCTAACCCCCTCACCCCACCCCCTACATTCAATCTGAGGAGGGGGCCTGCCCCAAAGCATCCAATCTGAAGAAGGGTCCTGACCTGAAAGGTTACCCATCCTTTTTCTCCAGAGATGCTGCCTGACCTGCTGTGTTACTTCAACACTTTGTGTCCATCTAAAAGTGGACACAATCTAAAAATGAACAAGTTCGTTTTAAGTTTCAGAGAAGGATATAAAGGACAAAGGGGATAAGATGCAGCCAGGGTTTTAAGTGGGCCTTCACATTAAGTGGGTCTGCTAGTTCTCTCCCTTTCACCTTCAGATTGACTGTTGTTAATATTCAGACCCAAAGGCTCTCCTTAGAATGGTTAATAATCAATAGCATGAGCCTTAGCTGGGTGCTGAGTGCTGGGCAGAGTGCTCTACTGGAGAAAGGCCTAACATTTGTAAGTGCCTTCACCACCTCAGGGCATCTCACTGAGAGGAATCCTTTCTAATCTCTTCACTAGACAGAGTTATTGCATAGGAAAAGCATATGTCATGTGCAGTTTCGTAGTTAGGGAGTGCTTGTTTAAAAAACAAGCAAATGTGGCACATTACATTCAGAAATCTCTTGCAGCCAATAATGCCCATTTAAGGCATTTGCATTGCAGACATGTGGGAAACACAAGAGACAATTTGCCCACATTTAGCTTTCCTAATTGGGAAAGGCTTAATCGCCAGTTAATCTGCCTGAGTGATAATGATTTAGGAGCTACAATGTTGGGGAGCACTCCATTTACATTCTTCAAACTGCTGCTTTGAAATCCTTTGGCATCCTAGAGAAATGCAGCACAGAAAGAGGTTCTTTGGCCAACTCATCCATGCCAATCAAGTTGCTTAACTGAGCTACAGCCCCTGTGACTAGCCTACACGTCCAAACCTTTCCCATCGATGTACCTAATTAAGTGTGTTTTAATTGCTATAATTATAGCTGCCTCTACCACTTCCTCTGGCAGCTTGGTCCATGTACACACCATCCTGTGTGAAAATTTGCTGTTCAGGTCCTTCTCAAATCTTTGTCTTCACATCTTAAGCCCATGCCCTTGTGTTTAACTCCCCTACTTGGGGATCTTACCCAGCCACTCCTGAAAGCTCAAACCCGCCTAACCCAGTAACATCCTCATAAATCTTTGTTGCACCCTTTCCAATCTAATGACATCCTTCCTCCATCAGGGCGATCAGTACTGTACACAGACCTCCAAATGTAGCATTACCAGCATTTTCTACAGCTGCAAAATGACTTTTCAACTGTATTCAATACTGACTGATGAAGGCAACTGGGGCCTCAATTTAGCATTATTTCCAGAGGGGTGACACGGTAATGCAGCGGTAGAGTTGCTGCCTTACAGCACTTGCAGTACTGCAGACCATGGTTTGATCCCGACTACGGGTGCTGTCTGTACGGAGTTTGTACATTCTCCCTGACCACTTGAATTTTCTCCAAGATCTTCAGTTTCCTCCCATTCTCCAAAGGTATGTAGGTAAATTGGCTTGGTAGATGTAAAAATTGTCCCTAGTGTGAGGGACATAATGTTAATATGCAGTGATCGCTGGTTAGCACGGACTCTGTGGGTCAAAGGGCCTGTTTCCGTGTTGTATCTCTATACTAAACTAAATACTGATGCATTCCCTCAGTACCACAATGACATTGTTAAACCAGGTCATCCCTATATAGGAGGTATGTAAAGTATTTGGAGAGGGTGCAGAAGAGGTTACCAGGATGTTGACTGGATTAGAGGGTATTAGCGATGAGAGGTTGAACAAAAGAGATTGTTTTCTCTGGGGGGATCAGGGGCAAAGGGGAGAAGTTTATAAAATTATGAGAGGCATGGATAGGGTAGACATTCTGAACCTCTATCCTGGGGTGGGAATGTCAAAAACTAGAGGGCATAGCTTAAAGGAGCGAAGGGGAAAGAATAAAATAGATGTGCAAGTATTTTCTTTACACATAGAACGGTGAGTGGCTGGAACATATTGCCACGTGGACACAGATACAAAAGTGGCATTTAACAGGCTTTTAGATGAACGCATGGATACGTAGGGAATGGAGTGATATAGATCATGTGCAGATAAAAGGGATTAATTTAATTTGGCATCACATTTGCGAAGACATCATAGGCCGAAGGGCCTTTTCCTGCACTGTACTGATTTGTGTTCTATGTAAGTCTCAAGAGTAAGGCTCAAAGCCAAGACCCTTTGATGGAGATGCATCTCTACCTTGTGATGTTCAGATGCCACTTAATCCTGTAGGTGAGTTTACCCAACTACACAAATTGGTAATTGAACTAAATAGGATCAATGCCAAACCGTGTTTGATTGCACTTCTATGAAATGTTGTGGGTCATTATACAAACACAATGTAGTGTCACTGTATAAATGCACGTTATCAATGTCTTCTTCCAACATTGTTGAGGCTCATCTCTGATTTTTATTTTCTGACCCAAATCCTTTGGTAGGGACGTACTTGGACACAGCCAAAACGGAAGTTTACAGTAACGACCATAGGTACTCTGGATCTGGGTGGAGCGTCTTCAGAAATAGCATTTGTCCCTGAACAACATTCACCCAAGTATAAGAACACAGTAATCACCTTGTATAACTACAAATATTATGTCTACATTGAAAGCCTGGCCTGTTATGGACGAGACGAAGCTGAGATGATCTATTGGGCAAAACTCATCCAGGTTTGGATCTCAAAAAATTAAATCTAGATATTAAATGTGTTTCTTATTTTTTTATATATCCTTAAAGTCTTGCATTTAGGATGTCTTCTTCCAACATTGTTGATGTTCATCAACAATGATTTTCTCCAAATCTTCAGTTTCCTCCCATACCGAAATGTTTCATAGCAATTTGAAATGTAGCTGCTGTGGTGAATTAATACACAGGAAACTTCCATAATATCAATGGGTGATCATATCAAGAATGTTCACTTGTGAAAAAAGGAACTGCAGATGCTGGTGTAAACTGAAGGTAGGTAAAAAAAGCTGGAGTAACTCAGCGGGACAGGCAGCATCTCTGGAGAGAAGGAATGGGTGACGTTTCAGGTCAAGACCCTTCTTCAGACTGGTTAGGGATAAGGGAAACGAGAGATATAGACAGTGATGTGGAGAGCTATAGAACAATGAATGAAAGATATGCAAAAAAGTAACGATGATAAAGGAAACAGGCCATTGTAAACTGTTTGTAGGGTGAAAATGAGAAGCTAGTGTGACTTGGGTGGGGGAGGGATAGAGAGAGAGGGAATGCCGGGGCGACTCGCTGGAATTTAGAAGATTGAGGGGGGATCTTATAGAAACTTACAAAATTCTTAAGGGGTTGGACAGGCTAGATGCAGGAAGATTGTTCCCGATGTTGGGGATGTCCAGAACAAGGGGTCACAGTTTAAGGATAAGGGGGAAGTCTTTTAGGACCGAGATGAGAAAGTTTTTTTTCACACAGAGAGTGGTGAATCTGTGGAATTCTCTGCCACAGAAGGTAGTTGAGGCCAGTTCATTGGCTATATTTAAGAGGGAGTTAGATGTGGCCCTTGTGGCTAAAGGGATCAGGGGGTATGGAGAGAAGGCAGGTATGGGATACTGCGTTGGATGATCAGCCATGATCATATTGAATGGCGGTGCAGGCTCGAAGGGCCGAATGGCCTACTCCTGCACCTATTTTCTATGTTTCTATGACTGAAGTGAGAGAAATCAATATTCATACCACTGGGCTCTAAGCTGCCCAAGCGAAATATGAGATGCTGTTCCTCCAATTTGCGTTTAGCCTCACTCTGACAACCCACCACTAGTCACATTTTCCCATCTCCACTCCTCTCCGCCTTCCGCAGAGATCAGTCCCTCCGCAACTCCCTGGTTAACTCATCCCTACCCACCCAAACCATCCCCTTCCCTGGTACCTTCCCCAGCAACCGCAGAAGATGCAACACCTGTCACTATACCTCTTCCCTCGACTCTGTCCAGGGACCTCCTTCACCCTACTCCTCCGGCGCTCTCCCCACTCCTCTGGCACTTGCTCCCCCGAATCCTCCGCTGCTCACTCTTCCGCACACCTCCCGTCTGTACCTCCCTACCCCTCCCTCTCCTTGCTGGGGCCTTCTCTCTCTCTTCACTCCTGTGGTCTTCTCTCTCTCCCCACTCCACTGGCCGTCCCTTTCCCCAATCCCCCTACTCTCTCGCCTCCCAGACTTTCGTCCCTCTAAATAGCTACTGTTCCAGTCCTCTCTTCCGCCAATCTACCTCCCACCTTTATTCCCAGTCTTCTGTCCCACTTTCCCTCCTCTTCTCCATCCCACTCTCCCCCCTGCGCATCTCCATTACGCTCTCCCCATTTCATATCATATATATACAGCCGGAAACAGGCCTTTTCGGCCCACCAAGTCCGTGCCGCCCAGCGATCCCCGTACATTAACACCATCCTACACCCACTAGGGACAATTTTTACATTTACCCAGCCAATTAACATACATACCTGTACATCTTTGGAGTGTGGGAGGAAACCGAAGATCTCGGAGAAAACCCACGCAGGTCACGGGGAGAACGTACAAACTCCTTACAGTGCAGCACCCGTAGTCAGGATCGAACCTGAGTCTCCGGCGCTGCATTCGCTGTAAAGCAGCAACTCTACCGCTGCGCTACCGTACCGTACCGTTTCCTCTGAATCTCTTTCCCCCACACCTCCCTCCATGCCCCCCCCCCCCCCCCCCCACCTCCTGCCTTTACTTTCCATTTCTATAGGCACTTTCGGCCTTTTCTCAGCCCCTACCCGTCCGTACCTCTCTCTCTCTTTACTCTTCTGGCCCATACTCCCAAAATCCTGCGACTCCCACTCACCCATCCCAAAAGCTCGGGGCCTCTTTCTCACCAATCCCCCGGCCTTCTCTCCTCACTTCCCTGTCTCCTCCTTCACTCTTCTACCACGTCTACCTACACCTTGTATGCCTCTCAGCATCCACTGCTCCAGCACTCCCTACCCCTACTCCGTCCCTCTCACCCCTATACCTCCAGTCCCGCCTCTATTCACTCCTCCGGCCCACCCTGTCTCTACTTCTCTAGCACCCTCGGCTCCCATTCCTCCGGCCCTCTTCTCGCAATCCTCCGTCGTTCTCCCCACAGTGGTGCAGTGGTAGAGTTGCTGCCCGACAGCGCTTGCAGCACCAGAGACCCGGGTTCGATCCCAAGCACAGGTGCTGTCTGTACGGAGTTTGTACGTACTCCCTGTGACCGCGTGGGTTTTCTCCGAGATCTTCGATTTCCCCCCACACTCCAGACGTACAGGTTCGTAGATTAATTGGCTTGGTGTATGTGTAAAATTGTCCCTAGAGTGTGCGGGAATCGCTGGTCAGTACAGATGGTGGGCCGAAGGGCCTGTTTTCGCGCTGTATCTCTAAACTAAACCCCTCCATCACACACTCTCTGAGAGTCCCGTATTAGGCCCGGGGGGCGCTGTAGGCCCCGACACTGTAGACGCCATCAGTGTAGGCTAACGGAGACAGTATAGGCTAATGGAGCTCGTTAACGTTAACAGAATTCGGGGAGCGGGGCCGAGTGTGTGCGCCAAATGGAGGTTGCAACCTGCCTCCCGGCCCGGGCGGCTGTCATTGGTGGAGTGGGAGCACATGGCCGCTGGCTGGGTGAGGTCACGTGGGGCGCTGGAGGTGACGTCACCTTGTCCCATATTTAAGGCCCCTTTATAACATATGCTATAGTCCCCGCAATAGCTTAATCTGGCCCTGCTTGTCAGGATTCCAGAGAGAACTCCTTTGACTTTCAAAATATGACGGCGTCTTCTGTGCTCACCACAGAGCACAGACTTTATGTTTAATACACCAACTTTGCCATGATTAAGCCTAATGCATTTAACTATTGTCAGGTTAAATTATTGATTTCAATATTACTAACTGAAACATAACATCAAATTCAGGTACCGATTGCTGTGCATTCTTTAGGTGATTAGTTGTTCCAATAATTACCAAAAAGAGACAAATCTATGCAACTGGAGAGAAAGCTCATAAACTATTGGATAGCACATAAACTATTTCTGATATGTGACTCAATCAGTGAGACTCTCTTTCCGGAGCGCACCTTCAGAAAGTCTGAACTCAAAGCAGAATGTAATTAAAGAGGATTTGAATATTTGTTTTATATATTGACACGGTGTCAGTGATAGCTCAGTGAACAGCACCCCTACCTCTGATGCTAAATGAGCACAGCATCTGGTCCAATACTCCCAGTCTATTCCTCAGTGAATGCTGCATTGTCGAATAAGGTCTTAAATCAATATACTATCCACAAGTTTGGGTAAATTCAAACAAGTTCGCAGCTCCACTTCAACATTAACTAAGATGGTTTCCAAGCCAATGTTTCCCTCAACTAGCATCTTGCAGGATTCTATCATTCTCAAACTCTGTGCTGCATATCCTAAATATAGAAGGCACCTCACGACAAAACTCTTCTTTGTCTCATATCGCTGAAACCATAAAACACAAGTGGAAGAGGAGTACACAGGCACTTCTGCCAGTTGCACCATTCAATATGTCTGGGCACATCCTCCACTTAAACTTTACATTCCCATCCCCATATCCCTTGATTCCCCATGGAGATCAAAATGAACCAAACTCAATGACTACAATCATTTAAGGATTCTGAACATTAATTACTAACAGGAGCAATTTCTTCGCATCCTAAATATTTACCCCATAATCCTGAGACAATGATTCCCATAGCTCTAAATTATGGAGATGAAAGGTTAATATGAATAGACAGAAATGTAGGGTTGAGATTACAATGAGATCAGCCATGATCTTATTAAATGGGGGTGCAGGCTCAAGCTGAATAGCTTACTCTTGTTCCTAATTCATATCTTTACATTTTATGTTATTATTTAATTCATCTTAAGGTGCAATCGAAATGGAAGTTCTTAATTCAATGTATTTGTTCTATATCTGCATGTAATCATATATTTGCATATGCTTTTGTTTTACCCACCCAGAATACTGCCATTAAATCAAGCATTGAAGACCCATGTCTTCCTGCACACTACACTATGAAACTCCAACTGGAGAAAGTCAATGAAAGTTCCTGCATTGAAGAAAAACTCCCAGAGAACTATAAAGCTGGTAACGTCACCCTCATTGGAACTGGAGATCCTGCTCGGTGCTGCCAGCTACTGTTATCAATATTTAACTTTACATCCTCCTATGTTAAAGGCGTTTGGACAGAGCGTTTGGGTGTAATCAATAAATTGATGCACGGCGACTTTGTGGTGTGTAATAACTAAGTGGAATTTCATACTTTGTCTTGATCATATTGATCAAACCATGAGCTTTACCTGTGGATTTATTCCTCTTAAACTAGGCCTTTTCTGGTTTCTCTGAGACAATGGAAGCCTTGAAGTTAACTGGATCCTTTTCCATGGCTATCTTCCATTCAACAGTCAAATCTTTTTGTATGGAAAGCTGGAGCCAAGTAAGTGACGTAATTCATAACTACATTTTATTCACATAAGTTGATACAGCCACTACTAAATCCAGGGTGGCTATGACCGTATTTCCTTCGGTCGCACTGGGAGACCCGTTTTAATGTCTTGACTGGATAGTTTTCACACAGAAAATGCATGTGTCACATGTAATGTCATGCTTAAAGTGTGGACGTTTAAAAAAACAAGCTACTTGCATGTTGCTAATAGGTGAGCTGCATGCCACTGCATCAAATAAGGGTAGCCTCACAATAGCAGAGACCTCGGCTGCATTCTATGTGGAGTTTGCAAAAGCTCTCTGTGACAGTGTGGGTTTCCTCCAATATCCCAAAGACGTGTGTTTGTAAGTAAATTGGTCTGTATAAAAATTGCAGGGAGTGGATGAGGTGGGATGACATAGAACTAGCGTGAATGGGTGATTGATGATCAGCGTGGACTCCGTGTGCCAAAGGGCCTGTTTCCATGTTATATCTTAAGACTAAACTAAAATAAACATCGAACAGATATCTAACAAACCGAATACAAGTTGACAATGACAGACAAAATCAGTCTGAAGGGTCTCGACCCAAAACATCACCCATTCCTTCTCTCCTAGATGCTGCCTGACCTGCTGAGTTACTCCAGCATTTTGTGATACCTTTGATTTGTACCAGCATCTGGTTATTTTCCGACAAAATCTAAAAGTGCATTGTGATCATTATCTAAGTGTAAACTAAAAGATCTATCTTGCAGGTTCAACAGTCACTGCCAAATATGTTAGACTCAGAACGTAGAGCGCATTGTTTCAATGCCTATTACATCTACGCTCTTCTAGTGCAAGGTTACAAGTTTAATCATGTGACGTGGACCCAAATTAGATTTCAGAAACAGGCAAGTATGAAAAGTTGTTTCTTAGACTACCACTTCTCTTACATTGTTTTTTATGAAACATTTGGGAGACTCGGACTTTTATTTTTATTTCAATTACTAAAAATTCTAATCCTGTCATGGAGAGGGGGGTGGGTGGTGGTCGTATGCATTCACAATCAGGGCATATTACTGAACCAAATTTGGAAGGCTGAGTTATCTCACTGTCTTTTATTAAAGTGGTGATAGCAAACTTGCAGTGGTTCACAGAAGCAGCAAATGGGTAATATCACCTGCAGCATATATAGTCAAGAATGATTTATTGGCATATGTCCCAAAACAGAACAATGAAATTCTTACTTGCAGCAGCACAAGGTTTGTAAACACAGTATTCCATAGATAATTATCAAATAAAAAAAGTTCAATAAGTAAAAAACAATTATAGTGCAAAAAAACAAAACCCAATGTCCTTAGTGCAACCAAGGAAGTTTATAGTTTAGTCAGAGTTTGAGGTGTTCAATACCCTGATGGTTGTTGGGAAGAAGCTGTTCCTGAACCCAGGCGTTACAGTTTTCAGACTCCTATACTTTCTACCAATGGCAGGAGTGAAATGAGACCATTGCCAGGGTGTGTGTGTCCTTGCAGATACTGCCGACCCTTTTGAAACAGCACTTCCTCTGGACCCCTTTAATGGCGGGGAGGTCAGTACCCATGATTAACCAGGCAGTGTTGTGATGCAACCTGTCAATATGCTCTACACTGTACACTATTGGCCCAGCACATTGATGTATCACAAAAAAAAACCTTCAATAACTCTATTTTCTCAGAGGTTTGAGATTCAGCATGTTGCCAAATATGCTATATTAAATAAACTTCTTCAGGTGTACTGTGGACACCACTCACTGGCTGCATCATGACCTAGTTCTGCTGGAATTCTTTGAGGAAGTAAATAGCAGGACAAAGGAGAGTCAGTGGATGTTGTTTACCTAGATTTTCAGAAAGCCTTTGCTAGTAGACTTGATGGGCCAACTTAAGAACATGAGAACTGTGAAGTTTACCCAGACATAATGCCAGTGTATTGGTTTCCATCTACCAGTTTTGGGAACCTCCCAATTAACTTCAAATAGTGGACACAAGGAACTGCTGATGCTGGTTTACAAAAATAAGTGCTGGAGCAACTCCGGCAGCCAGCTCAGGCATCATCTTTGGAGAACATGGATGATAGGTGACATTTCAGGATGGGGAAGTCTTCAGATTGATCGTGGTGGGGTGAGGGAGAAAGCTAAGGGGAAACACAGCGCTAGAGGCTCGGGTTCGATCCTGACTATGGGTGTTATCTGTACGGAATTTGTATGTTCTCCCCACGACCTCGTGGGTTTTTCCCCGGTTGCCTCCCATACTCCAAAGATGTACAGGTTTGTAGGTTAATTTGGCTTTGGTAAAAATGGTGAATTGTTCAGAGTGTAGGATAATGCTTGTGAACAGGGATCGCTGGTTGTTGTGCCAAAGGGCCGGATTCTGCATGATCTCCAAACTAAACTTAAGGGGCAGGATAAGGTCTGGTGAGTGATAGGTGGATACATGCAAGGGGTCGATTTGATAGGCAGATGGTTCAAAAAAGGCCAAAGATGAAGGGACAAAATATGAGATAAGGACAGAAGATATGAGTAAGAGTCCTAGTGGGTACAGAGAAGTTAGGGGAGAAGATGTTTGCAGATAGAATTCTCCAATTTTAGGAAACTAATGTTCATACCATTAGGTTGTAAGCTACTCTTGTAAGTGGAATATGAGGTGCTGTACCTCCAGTTTGAATGTGACCATAGTCTGGCATGGAGGATGCGCAGGACAGTAATGGGAAGGGGAGTTGAAATGGTTAGTAACAGGGAGATTCAGTAGGCCTTAGTATAGCCAAGTGCAAGTATTCAGTGAAACGGTTGCCATGTCTTGGCTTGGGTCTTATCTAATGCATTCGGTGTTCCCAGTTCCCAATGTGGCCTGCTTTACATTGGTGAAATCAAGCATAGATTTGAGCAACTTGTGTCTTTTTTTAAACTTCAAATAGTCTGCTTTATAGAGTAGACTTGATAGTAGAATTAGGTCATTCGGCCTATTACTTATGATGGCACTGCTGCAAATTTCTATTACGTGTTAATCACTTCTATCCAGGAGTCAACTACTGGTTCATAAATGATACAAGAATTCAGCGCATCAAGTCTACTCCACCATTCAATCATGGCTGATCCCTCCTAACCCCATTCTCCTGCCTTCTCCCCATAACCCCCGACACCTGTACTAATGAAGAATCTATCTCCGCCGTAAAAATATCCATTGACTTGGCCTCCCCAACCTTCTGTACAAAATGAATTCCAGATTCACCATAAAGAAATTCCTCATCTCCTTCCTAAAGGAACGTCCTTTATTTCTGAGACTATGACCTCTGGTCCTAAACTCTCCTACTAGTGGAAACATCTTCTCCACATCCACTCTATCCAGGCCTTTCACTATTCAGTATGTTTCAATGAGGTCCCCCCTCATCGTTCTATACTCCAGTGAGAGGAGCCCCAGTGCCATCAAACACTAAGCATATGTTAACCCCAAATTTTAAATGGACACATAAAGTAGCAACAACTCAATCACATTCTTTCACACAATCAGAAACTCTCATATTCCATAAAGAATGATGCAATCAATGACGCGTTTAGTTTAGAGCAGAGTTAAAGATCTCAGTGACCTCCAACTTTCCTTTTTTCTGCAACTTGCTCAGGTCCCACAACCTCCAAGAAATCTGCTCTCCTGCAATTCCCACCCCTGGATCATTCCTACAGCTGGAAAAGCCAATTCTCTTTAAATCTGTTTCCTTGCACCAACATACAGTGCAAGCAAGATTTTCATTGTATCTGTACCTCATAATACCTGTGCATATATGACAATAAACTTTATATGCCCGAGCGCCAAATTCACTTTACAAGTGTCCACCGAAATACCTGGGAAAACTTAAAAGCTATACTAGCTGCTGTTAAGCATTTGTGTCCTTCAATATTAAGAGGTGGTGAGCGGGAACAGCAGAATGAAAGGAGTTATGTTGAGAGAATCAGGCATGTGAGTGAGGTCAAAAAAAGAGGAAGAGCCAAGCGCTTGCGGGGGTTAAAAACAGCGGGGGTCAAAAAATTGGAACGTTTTTGAAAATACACACACAAAATTACCAGTTTCATACCTCTTTTAGTCCATTTCAAAGTAAAAACAGATATTACAAAATAATGTGAATATGTCACTGGATACTAATAACATTTATGTAAATTTGCATATTAATTGATAATCAGCCCAAAAATAATTGGCTTTTCTGCTGTGTTTTATATTTTAACCCAATCTTAATTAATTTAGTTATAAAATCTTCCACTTAAAATTAATATTTACTCATTACAGTTCCACCACTGATTTTCTGGCACTCTTGGTTCCAGAGCTTTGCTGGTTTATCGAGCCGGCCAAGGGGATAGATTTGCT
This sequence comes from Rhinoraja longicauda, assembly GCF_053455715.1. Taxonomy (NCBI): domain Eukaryota; kingdom Metazoa; phylum Chordata; class Chondrichthyes; order Rajiformes; family Arhynchobatidae; genus Rhinoraja; species Rhinoraja longicauda. Next base: position 45,297,463 of record NC_135956.1, on the reverse strand, counting down.
GGCTCCAGCTGGGCTGGAGTTCCAGAGTCCCAGCCACAGGTTGCAAATTCAACCCACCAATTGGCCATGGAAGTCCCGATGAGGTCGAGATTGGCTGCCTTGCCCAGCCTAGGTGCCACATTTTCGGGGAGACTTCCAGGGCGCGGGATTTCTCGCAGAACCCCTAACGACCTCTAGCGGAACCCTAATGTTCATTACAAGTCTAGACATTGTTTATTTTCTTTTTCCCCATTGGTAAACGTGATTTTGGCAAAGTGAAAAACGCGGAAATCATGCAAAAAGCGCGGAAAATGGATTTTTAAAACGCGGAAACCCACGGAAAATTCACATCCCTGGTGAATTCTGTGAATTATGAATAATCCAAAATAGTATTTTGAGCATGTGAGCACTATAATGATGTTGGTAGCTACTGTCCACCAGGTAACATCACATAGAACTGCTGTGTGACAATACATTTTTGTGTCTCTTTGAAGTCCTCAAACCTTTTGGTACAGAAATTAAACTTTAATATATAAGCTCACTAATAGTTTCAATTGATTGCAGGTGGAAAACAGCAGCATGGGCTGGTCACTTGGTTATATGTTAAACCTTACCAACATGATCCCAGCAGAAAATTCAGCGAGCCAAACACCAATGAGTGAATTTGCATTCAGTGGACTCTTATTCCTGTTTTCTACGCTGGTCTTAGTCTGTTCAATTTTCATCTGTCTGTCAATAATACGATCATTTTAATGCAAATGACCAGTGGCATTCAAGGGAAAAACACAACCTGAAACGATAACGGTGATGCCTGGAGAATAAAGTCAACACTAGCCAGTTTTACTATCCGTGTTAAATCTAAATGCCATGAGCCTCAAATAAATATGACAAGCGGAATGCAATAGTGGTGAACCTTTCTTCCATAATGTTGGTGCTGACGCTACTTTGAGAACAGTAAAAGATGGACCAGAGAACAAATGATGGCACTTTAAAATGGTACATAAAGGTCAAAATTATTTTAAAGTCAAATTTTTAAAGGTTGAGAATGGTGCATACGAAGCAACTTGGAGCATATGTTTTACCGTTAAAAGTTGTGTTCATTGTATTGATACAGGGAAAGCTACTTACTTACGCCATATAAAATTGATGGATGAGATGGGCAATTATTTTTCCAGACTGAAAGAGATGGTGGATGGAAACCAAAGACGGGATAAGATTTCTCAGCTGCGGTCCTGCATTCATTTCATACATTTACTACACCAAAGTTTATTTTTGAAGCTTGATATATTATTCCCCAATACTTGGTTATATAAATTGCAGTCATCAATCCTGAACATGGAAAAGTACAGCACAGGAACAGTTTGGTCCACAATATTTGTGCTGAACATGATGCCAAATTAAACTGATCCAATCTGCCTGTAAATTATTCATATCTCTCCCTTCCCTGCACTTCCAAGAGTCTATCTAAAAGCTTCTTAAATACCAGCGTTCACCACCACCTCTGGCAATGCGTTCTAGGTATCCACTACTCTTTAAAAAAAAAAAAAAGCTTGCTCCACATTTTCATTAAACTTTTCCCCTCTTAACTTCTCGCTAAGCCCTCTAGCATTGGATATTTCCACCCTGATAAGAAGATTTTCACTGCCTGACACTGCAACACTTATCTCTCATTTCAATGAACGTGCCTAAGAGACAACCTCTCTGCTTATGTAGCACTTAAGCACATACGCTTTACATTACTCAAATTAATACATCTTTTGCTTTAAATGGGCATGTTTAGAATCAAATGGGGAAAAGGAACCTTATGTCATGTGCAAACACCAGTCTTTGTGGCAAAACAAAATATACACCGGCTGCAAAGCTACTGGTTAGAATTGAATGAGTGACTGGCTTTCAGTATTTACCAATCTGCACTCAAACAATAAAACTGGGGTATCTACTAACACTACAACTAAATCAATATAAATGTATAATATTTGAAATCAAAATACAGTATCTGCAGCTGTCAAAAAAAAATGTAAATAAAAGTCCTTCGATGGTGGATATTATTGTATATTCTGCCGCCAGCTATAATGTAGCACTAAGCATGCTGGAAGACCATGCAGACTCAGAACCATGCAAGCTCCACTGTGCACCATATCCCATCCAATTAATAAACAATTCATATCGGGTAACAATTAATGTGGAGAACAGGGTTCAGTCAAAACGCCACCCATTCTTTCTCTCCGGAGATGATCCAGCACTGTGTGTCTGACTCACAGTAGTAGTTTGTACCATCTACAGGATACATAAAAGTAATTCACCAAGACTCCATCAACTCCTTTGTGTGATAAGTACAGACGCTCCCGGACTTACGATGCTTCGGCTTCCGATATTTCGACTACGATGGCGCAAAATTCATACAAATTCATTAGAAACCATACTTCGAAATTTGAATTTTGATCTTTTCCCGGGCTTGCAGACCTCTGCTGCTGCCACCGCCCCGTTATCGTCTCAGCCCGGCCACAGGATCAACATTTACCCACCACAGCGGCTGCAGCAGTGTCACTCAAACAGCATACTGGGCACAAGCGCTGATTAGCGAGGGAAGTATTAAATGCATTTTTGACCTACGATATTTTCGGTTTACAATGGGTTTGTCAGAACGTAACCCCATCGTAAGTTGAGGGGCAGCTGGACAACAAAAGCATGGGACATCACTACCTGGAAGTTGCTTTCAAAATCCTGACTGAAATAGATTGCCGTTCTTTCACTGCCACAAGTTCAAAATCCTGGATCTCTGATCCCTAACAGCATCGGTGGTGTACTAACTCAAGACTGCAGCTCATGGCTGCAGTCCACCATCACCTTTGCAAGCGTAACTAAATGCTGGCTCAGCCTACAAATCCCACATCCCTAGAATGAATAAAATAAATAGGCTCAATTCGCAACAACCTATCCAGATACAGTTGAAGACAAACTATCTATGCCCAAACCCAACATTTCAAACTTGTACAACCCTAACATCTACACCAAATAGTAGATATTTCCTACAAAGGAATAAAACTCAATCCCATCACCAACTAAATCAATGAATTGACAGAAAGAGCAAACAGCGTCAACAAGCAACATTCACCATGGACTGCTGTATTACTGTATATTACTCGGAACATTTCAGCCTGCAACCAGATGTGGATTACAATAATTTCACTAGGCCGCAACGAGTATCAATATAAAACTATAGGCAGGTATAAGATCATACACTATTCAGAGTATTACCCAACACATAGGAAGATGGCTATGGATATTGGTAGATTAATTTTGGGTCCGTCAATAAACAATGAAACAACAAATGCCCATGGACACTAGACCTGGAAAGCAAACAAACGTCAGGTTGCTTACAAGAAGCAACTACCATTTCCTAACAAAACTAAACACGTGATATTGAGTGTTAATTATCGATTCCCCTACAAATCAACATATTGTGGAGGGGTGCATGGACAGTATTAAATATGTTGCCATGACAAACAGAATCTGCTTTTAACAAGGATGTTTACACTGAATATGCAAATAAGATACAATTCAATTTCATAATTGTCCTGGTCTCAATTGCAGATATCTGTCCCATAGATTTAGCAAACATTCTGCAGCTGAATAGTAGCATAGCTAATTGAACAGTTGCTTGGCACCAGAGATGCAAATTCAATCTTGAATTTGATTTGTTTGTGTACAAGTGTGGATGTCTGCATGGATTTTAGCCAAGTGCTCCAGTTTCCTCACATAGCCCAAAGTTGTGTGGCTTGGAAGGTTAATTGGCTGCTGTAAAATTTTCCCAGATGAGTAGAATCTGGGAGTCAATAAAAAAGCGGAGAATTTTAAAAAATGGGATTAACACAAGCTTAGTGTAAATGGCTTAGTGATGGTGCAGATAGAATGGACCAAAGGGCTTGTTTGCCTGCTGCATCTGTCCATAAATAAAAATTTCTAAATAGAAACACCACCTCACGTGGGCACGGATCTCAAAATACAAATACAGTTCTGTTTACCGTCACATGTATTGAGGTGCAGTGAAAAGCTTAAATATTGCATGTAAAATCAAGACAGAACAATTTGGTTTAACACACAAGTTCTTTATTCTTACGTTCAAAGTGTAGACATTTATGCCTTTTTGCCTGCAGCCTTTTTCAGTTTGGACAATTCTAGCTTGATGATTCTGTTTCTCTGTGAGAGAATGAAAACAAAGTTAACAATCCACACAAAATGCATTACTCAATGCTGTCAGGGCCACATGTTGCTGTTCAACCAGATGGGAGCTGGCTGACAGCATCTGGTATTGACTCCAATTTATTTGGCATACATATCCCCCCTTTCTGATTATTGTGCAAATCAGAAAGGGTCTACTAAGTATGCGTACATTTCTAGACTTCAGTTGAACTAGATTACATTTTACTTGTAAATTACATTTACTTGATCATAAAAGTAGGATTTTGGATGTTTTTTACTCAATTGAATACCATCTTAAAGAATCAAGTAAAGAGCCTCCTTCCACACAAACATTCATTACCCAAACAGTCCAAATACAAACATGCTGTAAATTAATGTTAAATGCTTGGTTAGCAAGGGCAAGAAATCATTTAGGATTTGAATTATCAACAATTTTAAAACAAACTTACCATTTTCTTGGCCTTCATGACCTTGTGGCGGTCAAAGTCACTCATTTTGGCCCTCTGTGGGAAGTAGCAAGTAGATCATATTCATTATTTTTGAAAAAGGCTAGACAAATTAACTGCAGCTCGTTAAATAAAACTGCAGTCGAGATCCATGAACTACTCAACATACTTCAAACTACACACTGCAAGGAGAAGCCTTCCTAAAAAGTACCCACCTTTGCACGTGCTTCAATTTTTTTTGCCCAGCGAGATGCTTCCCATTTCTCATTGACCTTCTCTTTTTCCCAAGCAGCTTTCACAAATTTGTTGCGGACACTAAGAGAAAATGATTAATTCGTATGGTAAAAATAAACACCATACAGTGCAGATAACGAAAATTGTAGCAATTCTTTCCAAATAGACAATTTCCCCCAATAGCAAGGTAGGTGCATGTGGTTAAAACCACTTATAGCAGTGCAACCTCCAGACTCGTGTGATCAAGAAACTAATTGTGAAATTAATTCACTCCTGCTTTCCACCCTACAGCAAACCATCACCTGCCCAACCCCTCTGTAAAACTAACTTCATTTAAAATTTGTCCCAGATGATAGTTTTCACCCTTTAACATGCAAACCAACATTCCACCATGCTGTAGTGTAAAACACCACATACAACTTTAATTTGTTACTTTATCTTTTGCAGTCAGCTCAACAGTGCTACATTCATCCTCCTAATTTCCTCCCCCCCATTCTCACATTAATACCACCCGCGGAAGTGGCGGCGCCTAACGGCAGCGGCTCGCTAGCAGTCTGTTTGTCTTTTTCCCTTTTTTTTTTGTTGTGTCGGTGTTGGGATGGTTTTTGTATTTTTTTTTGGTTGTGTGTGTGGGAGGGGGTGGTGGTGTGGGTGGTGGTGGTGGTGGTGGGGGTGGGGGAAACTTTTCTCTTCCTCACGGCGCGGGGTGCGGCTCGGCTGCGGGGCCTAACATCGCCCGGTGCGGCTTGGCCGCTGGACTTGGCAGTGCCCGGTGCGGCTCGGCCGCGGGATTTTGCATCGCCCGGTGCGGCTTGGCCGCTGGACTTGGCAGTGCCCGGTGCGGCTCGGCCGCGGGATTTTGCATCGCCCGGTGCGGCTTGGCCGCGGGACTTAACAGTGCCCGGTGCGGCTTGGCCGCGGGACTTAACATCGCCCGGTGCGGCTCGGCCACGGGACTTAGCTGCGCAAGGCTTGGTCGCGGGGCCTTTCATCGCCCGGTTCAGCCGCGAGACGTTTCAGCGCCCGGTGCGATTCGGCCGCGGGGACTTCCATCCCCTTGCGGGGACTGTGCGGGTCGGTCAGGGACGAGCTGTCTGTCTGTGGGCGTGGGGAAGAGAGTGGAAGTTTTGTTGCCTCCATCACAGTGAGGGTGTGTTTGGAGTCACTGTGATGGATGTTTGTGTTGGGGTTATGTGTCTTGTGTTCTTTTTTTCTATGACTGCTATGTAGTTTCGTTCGGTACTTCGGTACCGAATGACAAATAAAGCTCTGTTATACCTGTTATGAGCGAACAAGCCCGACCCCAGAATATATTTTCAATGTGGAAGAAAATCAGAATACTCAGTGGAAACCCACAAGTCACAGGAAAAACATGTAAAATCCACACCGACAGCACCCAAGATCAGATTCATATCCGTAAGGCAGCAGCTTCAACCAGAACAATATCAAGTCAACATTCACAATTGGTGAATTGACCAATAACCTAGTGTTAAATTCATTCTTACTCAAATCGGGCTGCATAAAACTTAAAGATTCACCAGAGTTCAGCTAGTTACAACTAAAATAGAATTTTAAAATGAAATCAAGATCTCACCTATGTGGTATTTGAATCTTGAAGTCAGTGAGCTGCATGCATTTAAATGGCACAGCCTGTCTCCTTACACCAGTGCATGGACCATCCACCAATGCCTGAGAGGGAGTTTTAAAAGAGCGGCTTACATTTAATGGAGCAAACAAATTTAAAACACACATTTAAAGATTAAGCCTACAATGCTCATGGATCATCATCATAAATCACTGCACAAGTCATCTAGCTTCAATTTTATATTTACAGCAACGTTTGGGTAAAGAAAGCATTTCAGAGCACATTAAAGAAAATGGCAATAGCATGAAGAATGAGTATCTAGTTAGCAATGAGGCTGTATAGAATTTCCTGAACAAATGCCAGGATGTGTTCTTAAATAAGGTCCAGTGGCTGTAACACCCGTGGACATAAAGTGGAAAACGCATCTACTTTAGGGCCAAAAAACACCAGAGAATGAAGTAAAGCACCAAGGAAATTAAGGGTAAGGCCACAAGCAGAAAACCTCTCGAGTTGTCATCTCTCCAAAGGAATGATCACAAAACTACAAGTTGGTTATTATATGTGCAAAAAACAGTCTGGAGGAACTCAGCAGTTCAGGCAGCATCTGTTGGGGGACATGGACAGTCATCTTGCATGGACACCGTCCTCCTCTGGAAGCAGTCCAGAGAAAGGGTCCCTACCCAATATGTCACTGTTCATTTTTCTCAACAGATGCTACCGGGCATGTTTTCGCTCCAGGTTTCCGCATCTGCAGTCTCGTGTGACCGCTTGTCTAAATCCTTTGTTGGAAGTATTAAAAGACAGTTGGGAAGTGAATTAATTGTACCCTGTCCCAAAAGAAAAAATTGGGGGGGAAATTAGTTGTGCACAAAAAATAAAATCACAGTTGACTTAACACCACATCATATGTAATCTCGCCACGACCTGAGCCAGCTTCAGGACATAATCTACAACACTACATGCCCACAGCGAGTCGGACCGTCCCGCCACGACCTGGACTCTCAGCCCCAGCACTACCTACCCGGTTCTGGTCGATGACATCGACGATGGCCACCAGCTTGCCGGCGTGCGGCCCGAAGGCGATGTAGACCACGCGGCCGATCTCCACGTATCGCTTGTAGACCTGAAATCATAAGAGGAGCAGAGTGAGGCGGCAGCGAGGCAGGAACGGGCACGGGGCTCAGCAAGGAGACGACGCTGCCTGCCTGAGCCGCTGGGGTACTTCACCGCTCTGTGTCCGTCAACAAGGAGCCCCAGGATGGGGCCGCCCCCGACCCGCCGCTCCAGCAGCCCGATGCAGGCCTCGCAGCCGCCGTCGGCCTGAGCCCCGCCGGTGGAGAGGGGGGCATTAGTACAGTCTGTAACATCAGACCGGGGCCTGGGCCTAGGCCTGAGCCCGTCTCAACTCGTAGACTTCGCTCCTCCGCTCCGGCCCAGCCCCGTATGGTGTCGGCTCCAGGACGCCGATGCCCCGCATGGTCCGGGCCCAGGACGCCGATGCCCCGCAGGGTCCGTGCCCAGGACGCCGATGCCCTGCCCGGCCCGGCCCGGCCCGGCCGCACACTCACCATGGCGATCGCCCGCGCGAGAGAGAAAGAGAGAGAGCCCGTATCCGCTTCCGGTCTTGATCAGCCCAGGAGCGGCGCATGCGTAGCATGGCGGCCGGTGGTTCACTGCGCATGCTCGGCACCAGGCGGGCACGTGGCGGCTGTCGGTTTTCCCGGAGCGGGCGCACAGTGGCCTTCAGGTGCCTCATGGGGCGTGTTGGTGCCTCACTAGGGCAATAATGGCACATCAGGGAAATTATGTGCATTCTTTGTTACAGTCACCCTCCTTCGTTTAAGTACCACTGAATTGGTCAGTCAAGAGAAACGGGCATACAATTACTTGTGCAAATCAAATAGCAGACTGGAAATCTGAAATTAAAACATAATTAATCCATGAGCAAGGAATGGGGATTCGGAAGACAGCATCAGAGGAACTTCAGGTCATTTCTTTGTCCAAAGCAGTTGATGAGAGGTTGACAGGTGTCAGAGGTTATGGGGAGAAGGCAGGAGAATGGGGTTAGGCGGGAGAGATAGATCAGCCATGATTGAGTGGTTTTGATGGGTCAAATGGCCTAATTCTACTCCTATCACTTATGATCATAATGTAACCTGTGTGAAGGAGAATGATGGGTGCACTAATCGGGTAGTGGGAAGGAATATAACAATGGTAAGGTGCAGTATTGTTTGGGATGCTGTTCTCTGCAACATTGAGCATGAATACCAAAGGAGGCATTGCCAGCCTACAGCCAGGGCAAGGGATCTACCTACGGGGCTGGAAAAGAACTTGGAGATTGAGACCAAAACTCCCAGCTGTTAAGGACCATGTGGAAACCCACAGCAAAAAGAAGAAAAAGAATGAAGTTCAGCTATACATCCAAGTCATAACTGAAAAGCAGAACCACAAAGAATAAGCTCTCAATTACTACCTGAAACACTTGCAGTTGGCATTGGATCGATAAGATCATAAAGATATACACATGGCACTAAGATTGGTACAGGATAAATATATTTCAATTCATTGCTGTCACCAGTACAAGGATGAGGGAGTTGTATCTTTGGGACAAGCTTTGCTAGAACTGAATTGCGATCAGTATCCTCGCAAATCGAATAATCAAGGCGATAGGTCACCATTTAACCCAAATAGTGGAAGAAAGTGTCCTCGAGGGGTAAATTTAGTGCAAGGTTTCTGTTTAGATGAGTGAAGCTGAAATGTTAACTCTGTTGCAATCTCCACAGATGCTGCCTGACTGACAGGTATTCGCAGGACATTCTATTTCACAGTACCAGCATCTGTAATTTTTTTCAATTTTCATAGCCTCTGAAGGTATAAGACGTGTTGGTTGTAGCAGATTTGAGAAACTGTTTTAAAAAGTATGACAATAAATGAGCAAAAGTAAATGTTTAATGAAATAATTTACAAAGCTCAATAGAAAAAGTAGTCTAGCTGTAGGAAACGGGGGAAACTAATGGTAGATCAAAAGAAAAAGTTTATAATATTGTCAAAAGAGCAGTTAGCTTGAATAGTCAGAAACTTTCAGATTTCTGTAAAGGGCAGCACAGTTGTTGGGTTGTTGCCTTGCAGCGCCAGAGACCCAGGTTCGATGCTGACTATCCTATCTAATGATGTGCCTACATTGGGCTTATTTGTACTTATTCCCATTCATTGTACTGCATTTACAATTAAATTGGAGATATCTGATATAATTTAGGTGATCACTTTGTAGAACATATCTGTCCTTTTATTCACAAAATGCTGGAGTAACTCAGTAGGTCAGGCCGCATCTCAGGAGAGAAGGAATGGGTGACATTTCGGGTCGAGACCCTTCTTCAGACTGACGTCAGGGGGGTGGGACAAATGAAGGATATAGGTGGAGACAGGAAGATAGAGGGAGAACTGGGAAGGGGGAGGGGAAAGGAGGGACAGAGGAACTATCTAAAGTTGGAGAAGTCAAATTGAGGATTTGAGTTTAGGAGCAGGGAGGTTCTGCTGCAGTTGTACAGGGCCTTGGTGAGACCGCACCTGGAGTATTGTGTGCAGTTTTGGTCTCCTAACCTGGGGAAAGACGTTCTTGCCTTAGAGGGAGTACAGAGAAGGTTCACCAGATTGATCCCTGGGATGGCGGGACTTTCATATGAGGAAAGACTGGATAGACTGGGCTTGTACTCGCTGGAATTTAGAAGACTGAGGGGGGATCTTATAGAAACATATAAAATTCTTAAGGGGTTGGAGAGGCTAGATGCGGGAAGATTGTTCCCGATGTTGGAGTCCAGAACCAGGGGTCACAGCTTAAGGATAAGGGGTAAGTCTTTTAGGACCGAGATGAGAAAACATTTCTTCACACAGAGAGTGGTGAGTCTGTGGAATTCTCTGCCACAGAAGGTAGTTGAGGCCAGTTCATTGGCTATATTTAAGAGGGAGTTAGATGTGGCCCTTTTTGCTAAAGGGATCAGGGGGTATGGAGAGAAGGCAGGTACAGGCTACTGAGCTGGATGATCAGCCATGATCATATTGAATGGCGGTGCAGGCTCGAAGGGCCGAATGGCCTACTCCTGCACCTATTTTCCATGTTTCTATGTTTCAATGTTCATACTGCTGGGCTACAAGCTGCCCAAGCGAAATATGAGGTGCTGTTCCTCCAATTTCCGGTGGGCCTCACTATGGCACTGGAGGAGATATGCTAAAAATCCACTGCTCTAGATGTCAACTTCTTTACATCGGCGAACCCAAACGCAGGCTCGGCGATCGTTTCGCTCAACATCATTGCTCAGTCCGCCTTAACCAACCTGATCTCCCGGTGGCTGAGCACTTCAACTCCCCCTCCCACTCCCAGTCTGACCTTTCTGTCATGGGCCTCCTCCAGTGCCATCGTAAGGCCCACCGGAAATTGGAGGAACAGCACCTCATATTTCGCTTGGGCAGCTTGCAGCCCAGCGGTATGGATATTGACTTCTCCTACTTTAGATAGTTCCTCTGTCCCTAATTTCCCCTCCCCCTTCCCAGGTCTCCCTCTATCTTCCTGTCTCCACCTATATCCTTCCTTTGTCCCGCCCCCCTGACATCAGTCTGAAGAAGGGTCTCGACCCGAAACGTCACCCATTCCTTCTCTCCTGAGATGCTGCTTGACCTGCTGAGTTACTCCAGCATTTTGTGAATAAATACCTTCGATTTGTACCAGCATCTGCAGTTATTTTCTTACAATATCTGTCCATTTGTTAAGGGTGGCCCTGAGCTTCCAGCTCTTTGTCCATTAATTTTCCATCCCACTCCGACCCTGGCCTCTTAGGCCTCTTGAACTTCCTATCCAACGCCAACAAAATCCCATGCAGCCTTGAGACATGAGTTCACATTCCCCTTGGATAGGTTACAGCACTCTGGACCGATTACTGAATTCAACTATTTCAGATAATCAGTGTTTCTAATTTATATCAATGTAACATCATCAATTTGGAATTTTTCTCTCTCCAGAAATACTGCTTGACCTGCTGTTTCTAGTGTTCTCTTATGTCAGATTTCCAACTGCTGCAATTTCCAATACTGCACCACAGAAGCTATTTCATAGGTAATTGTAACTTCTAATAACATTAAACTACCAGTATACCAGCCATTTCTTTAGCTTTCTGATAAATAACAAAGAAAAATGCAACTTACCCTTTGCTAATATCTGTAATTTATTATCATCCATTAAAAATTCTGGGTAGTTTGCAATATTTCAGATAAAATCCTACGTCAAGCTCTACAGGAAAATCTAATTTAGAAATTATCCAGAGACTTAGTCAAAGGATACAGAAACACTATTTTGAAACACAACCAGACAGCTGGGTAATTTCAGTTTAGATTAAATAAAAAGAAAAGGCCAGTATCAATAATACTGAAAACAAATCAAGATTGGCAAAACATTATAACTAGTTTGTGACGTTCTATAAGGAAAATAAATTGCTGACTTTATCCTGATTAGGCTGACAATGTGCTCTAGAACCTACTGCACACAAAAAAAGTCTAATTTGGCAATAAATGCAGCCCTATATTTATAATACCACAGAAAGAGACCATGTAGCCCATCAGGTTCATGCCATCTTGTGGGGAACAAGCTCTTAAATCCCATTATTATTCTCTTTATTTCCCAGTTCCTCCGAAACATTCTCTCTTGTGTATGGTCATCAAGACCCATTTTGATTCCTTTTCCATTAGACAATAGACAATAGACAATAGGTGCAGGAGTAGGCCATTCAGCCCTTCGAGCCAGCACCGCCATTCAATGCGATTATGGCTGATCACTCTCAATCAGTACCCCGTTCCTGCCTTCTCCCCATACCCCCTCATTAGCAAACAATGGGAGGTAATTTACACTAGCCAATTAACTTACCCACACATCTGTTAGGGCATGCAGTGAACTGGAACGTCCAGAGGAAACCCACAGAGCCACAGGAAGAATGTGTAAATTTTGAGCAGAAGGTCCCCAAGGTCAGGATTGCACCCAGCACCCTGAAGCTGTGAGGCAACACTACTAAATACTGCCCCACCATCACCTAGCAAGATACTATTTGTACTGAAAGCACAATGTCAAAACACTGTAATGAAACTGAGTGGACCAGGTGAAACCAATGGACTCAGGCATCATAAGGACACAAAGTGCTGGAGTAACTCAGCGGGTCAGGCAGCATTTCTGGAGAACATGGAAAGGTGACGTTTCGGGTCAGGACCTTTTTTCAGACTGATTGACGTTTCGAGTCAGGATCCTTCTTCAGACTGATTGATTCAGACTGGCCAGTTCTTCCGATAGACCCAGGCATCATATTTGGATTAGACAAAGGCACATTCATTCAATATTAAGTTGTCAGAAATGATGAAGAACTGGTGTCTGAATTGCCTACAGTACCTTTTATGCTTGAGGTGGCTCCAGGCTGGCATTTGTGCTAAAATATGACATTCCATAGAGAATTTATTTTTGTTTAAGTGATGTACAACACATGAGCGTAGGCCACATCCAGCACATGAGATGGTATAGATTGATCTGGCTTGCCTCTGTGGGTGGTGAGCCACTTTTATCTGCAGCAGAAACGTGTTCCCCAAGTTAGCTCTTGATTGGCAAGATCTTTTCACCACCGGGTCCTCTGATAAAAATGCAACCTTCATTCCCAGAAATATTCTGCTTTCACAAACATTTAGGCACATAAAAAAAATATCCAACAACAATTAACATTATTTACAATCATAAAGCATTGTAAAAATGTTAAAAATAAAAATAATTTTAATACTTAAGAAAATGTTTTAATTAAAACCAGTTCAAAAATGCATCAATCTGAAGCTTTTTATTTATCTCATTGTTCCCTTCTGCTGCAATGAAAGAATTATCTGTGACCTGCTTTAGATACGATGAAAATTAAAATAGTGCAGATTCTGGAAGTCTGAAAAAAATAGCAGAAAATTCTGGAAAGGCTCGACAGGGGAGAGAGAAACAGTTAATGTTTCAGATTCCAATCGCTTCATCAGAACCTCTTCACCAGAATAACTGCTGAGATTTGCAACTTCACCACTGACAAAGACCTCATGAGAATTTGGAGCTGACTCCATTATGCAAGTAGACTGCTGAAGTGATTGCCAGCCTTCCTTGTAAAATAGCACGCAACACTGATCTTAAAAGACAGCAAATAGAACATGTCTTTTAATTTAAAAAACAAGGTGAATTCTCCATAAAAAAACAAATTGAACGAGGGATAGTCACATATAAATCATGTGCGTAAATTCAAATCGCTGTGACTGACAGGAGAATTTTCGAATTCTTGGCCCATCAGCAGCTCCACGTGCGACTGCTGCGTGACTGAGAGTTAGCATGCAGTTCCACAGCAAATACATATGGTGGCAGTGCAGTATAAGACTTGAAGATAAACGTGTTGGAATGGAAAATAATTCACTAAAAATAAATTTATACACAGATACATGCCTGATTAGTTTCTAATTAGATGAAGCTAAACCTGTACTCGTTGGAGTTCAAAAGGATGAGGGGGGGGCCTCATTGAAACTTATCGAATGGTGAAAGGCCTGGATAAAGTGGATGTGGAGAGGATGTTTCCACTAGTGGGAGAGTCTAGAACCAGTGAGCATAGCCTCAGAATAAAAGGACGTACCTTTAGAACTGAGATGAGGAGGAATTTATTTAGTCAGAGGGTGGTGAATCTGTAGAATTCATTGGCAATGGAGGCCTAGTCAATGGGTATTTTTAAGGCGGAGATTGTCAAATACTTGATTGGTCAGGGTGTAAAGGCTAATGGGGAGGAGGCAGAAGAATGGGTTTGATAGGGAAAGGTAGATCAGCCATGGTTGAATGGCAAAGTAGACTTGTTGGCTGCGTGGTCTACTTCTGCTCCTATGACCTATGAACTTATGAAGCTGGGAGGTAGAATATTTAGGACCGAAATCAATAGGTTTTGGATGCCACGGCATTCAAGAAAAATGGGAATCAGGCAAGAAAATAAACTCGAAATCAGAACATCAGTCAGCACCTTATGAAATGATGGGTAAACATGAGGGGCCAAATGGTCAACCTTTGTTTGTATTTCACATGAGACAGTGAATATTCTAGGCTCTATCTGTGTGCAGAGTTTTGGGAAGGGGCCCAAAATATCCTTCACCGTTTGTTGGGCAGTAGACTATAAATTTCAATGATTTTTGCAGAAAATAAATACAATCTGGAGTATTTGAGCAAACCATTTATTCCTGTTTAACTGTCAATACCTGTAACTGTAAAAATGAGGCTGCATTCGTCTAATCAGGGAACAGGAACAAATGTTTTTATTCGATGGACTAACAGCTGTTGTACACGTCCAGTATAATAATCACCTTTCTACTGTTATTTCAGGGGAAGCTTTTCATTAACACTTTTTATACTGTCAAGCTATAAAAACGGCAAAGAAAAGCCTGCTATTTATGTCAGTGTAAAGCTGCTCTCAATTTCAAAGGGCAGTGAAGCTTAAATGTACAAACTTTATTGACAGCTGCTTGCTATGCACCTCCGGCAATAAATTCCAATTTGAACATTTACCAGATGCATCTTTTATTTATTCTGATCCAGTGTTTCAGCTTTGCCAGAGGTCACTGACAATTGTTTGCAGACTTCATCATTCAGTCTGAAACATGCCTTTAACCATATATGGGCAACATTTAACCCATTAGTAAGGCATAGACTTTAGACTTTAGAGATACCAGGACTGGATTAAACTTGTGCGGGGCCCGCCCCACGTGACCTCACCCAGCCAGCGTCACATGGCGGGTCCACCATTGTTCTTCCCCTCCCTCCCCTCCATGCTCTCATCGACCGTCGACTGCGGGTCGACCCGCGAGGCATCGCCGCTGCCGTGGCCCCATTGTCGCGAGGCTTCACCGCTACCGCTGCCGAGACCTCACCGCTGTCAACGCCCCTCTTCACGCCTCAGTGGTGTCGATCCGGGCCCCAGCCACAGATTCCATCAGCCGCTTCGCCCGACCCGGGCTTCTACCCGCGAGGCCCCGGCCGGGCCCCGACCTGGGCTTCTATGCGGCGATCGAGACCACGGCATCGCGATAAAGGCCTCCGGCAGCGCTCCCAGTACACAGCCGCAGCCCGTCGGGAAGTTCAGACACAGAATGTGGGAGAAACTCAGCGGGATCTCTGGAGCGAAGGAATGGGTGATGTTTCGGATTGAAACCTTTCTTCAAACCAGAGGTGCCGGAGCAGCGCTCCGGTGAGCTCCGGCAGCACTGCACCCCAGGTGGGGGGGAGGGGGGTGAGGGTCGGTGTCTCAGGGTTGGCGGTTGGGCGGTGACGCGCCAGCTGCCCATTGGTCCGTGCAGCCCCACCGCCATCACATTCTAACCGCGGCATTGGCATCACATTCTAACCGCGGCGGTTGGGGAGCAGCGTGCGCAACACAGTGCGGGGCCCTCGAAAGCGCGGGGCCCATAGCAAGCTTTTGCTACTATGTTAATCCGGCCCTGAGAGATACCGTGTGGAAACTGGCCCTCTGGTCCATGAGTCAACATCAAGCAGCGATCATCCCGTATACTAGCACTATCCTTCACACTGGAGACAATTTACAATTTTTGGTCTGAAGAAGTGTCTCGACCCGAAATGTCACCTAATCCTTTCTCCAGAGATGCTGTCTGACCCGGTGAATTACTCCAGCATTTTGTGTCTATCTTCGGTGTAAACCAGCCTCTGCAGTCCCTTCCTACACATTTTGTTCTAACCTGCAAACCTGTACGTCTTTGGAGTGTTGGAGGAAATTGGAGCAGCTGGAGAAAACCCATGTAGTCACAGGGAGAACGTACAAACTCCATACAGACATCACCCGTCGTCAGGATCGAACCCGGGTCTCTGGCGCTGTAAGGCAGCAACTCTACCACTGCGCCATTGTGCTGCATAGACAAAGGTATATGAAATATGCATTTCACCAATGATTATTTCATCAGTTCTGATGAAAAGTTATCGATCTAAAATATTAACATTGTTTCTCTTTCCATGCTGCTCAATCTGTTGAGCATTTCTTATTATTTTCTCATTTTTAGGTCTACAGGAGAATTCTTGGCAACGTTTATGCATTAAAAAGCATCATTAAAGCAGGTTAATTGCCTATTAATTTACCACCATTTGGAATGTGGTTGGGTGCAAATTAGTTGCCTTGGTTAATAATTTAACCAGATGATGGTGCCTCTGTCAAAGCTGCATGCACACTCGAGTCTCTCCACATAAAAGGGATGGGGTGGTGGGAGGTGTGTTGGGGGGGGGGGGGGGGTAAGTTGGTCACAGCCCTTTGACCAAAAGTATTAGCTTCCAAACAAGTCTAATGCTTGCACATATATAATTATCCACAGCTTTTTACATCAATTTTGCTTTCATTATCGTATCTGTCCTTTGCTGCACCTGTCCTTTTTATTAATGGCTTCAGTGTAGTTGCTATGACAGCAGATTGTGACATTATCCTGATACTTTCTGCAGAGTTAATATACTGAAAACAGGATTGCAGACATATATAACACTGAAACAGGCCATTCAGCCCCAATAAATGTATGGATGTTGCCATTAGGTTGCCATCAAGGCTCTTCCTAAATCTGTCAGAATAACCATTTATTCATTTCTCCTGCTTGTAAATAGTAGAGATGCATTAATGACGCATTTAAAACTACCCTTATTAATGCTTAGATACTACTTACAACAACTATTCCTATCCCTTCTTCCAACACACTTCTTTAAAATCTATATCTTTTAAACCAAGCCTTGATGTTTCCTAATATCTCATTATTTGGCTGAAAATGGTGCTTGATACCAATCCTCTGAGGCACCTTGAGATGGTTTTACTGCAAGGTACTTTACAAATGCATGTTGGTGTTAGTTTTTGGATAAAGTCCTTGCGTTTGTGAGATCTTTCACATTTGTTCCCCCGCAGGACAAATTAAGAGGACTTGATAAGTTTTAGGGGATGGAAATGGATAAGAAGATGGTCAAATAGATGAAGAAAAGGGAGTTGGTAGTTAGGACTGCTCTCTAGTTGATGATAGGATGGCCTGATAACAGCTGGGAAGAAACTGTCCCTGAATCTGGAGGTATGCATTTTCACACTTCTGTACCTCTTGCCTGATGGGAGAAGGGAGAAGGGGCAGTGACAGAGGTAAGACATCCTTGATTATGCTGGTGGGTTTGCCGAGGCAGCGTGGGCCTATCCTTTCAAGATTTTAGAAGAATAAGAATATATTAAATATATTATTTAAATATATAAAATCCTTACAAAGCTTGACAGCATAGATGCAAACTGGTGTAAAAGTTTAAAATTCTCTTGAAGGGCAAGGTAAAGCATGGTGTCTAATGCAACAAAATATCTAAACTGCTTGAAGGCTTCAAAGGACGTTAATGGCAGAAAATTCATATATCATTTTTGTGGCAATAACATTTTAGACAAATAACATAATGATGCAGTAATTTGTCATGCTCCGACTTCTCAGTTATGTTTTATTTGGAAAACTGGAATAGTGAAGCTAGTGCCCCCCAATATTATAATCAGTATTTCGTGAAAGAGTATTGGGCAAAGCTGATTCTATCGAGACAAATTGTACATTAGTCATGTTCTTATTGAACAGTGCATTAGAGAAATAGTCCTGTTTCTATATTTTGTTTGAAAGATACAGCATGGAAACAGGCCCTTTGGCCCACCGAATCCACATTGACCATCAATCCCCGTTCACACTAGTTCTATGTTATGGTACTTTCGCGTCTGCTATCAACACATTAGAGCCAATTTTACAAAGGCTGATTTATCCACAAACCCGCACGTCTTTGGGATGTGGGAGAAAATCATGCTCTCTATGTGTAGGAAAGAACTGCAGATGCTGGTTTAAATCGAAGATAGACATAAAATGTTGGAGTAACTCAGCAGGACAGACAGTATCTCTGGAGAGAAGGAATGGGTGAAGAAGGATCTTGACCCGAAACGTCACCCATTCCTTCTCTCCACAGATGTTGCCTGTCCTGTTGACTTACTCCAGCATTTTGTGTCTATCTCCCATGCTCTCTATATTCTCTAAAGCATTTTGCAAAGGAAATGAAAGAACAGAGCCAGACTAGATATTGTTGGAAATGGACTGCTACATAATCAGATACGGTACCATCAGAAATGATTTGCTTCAGAATTTCACCAAGCAAACTCAACCAATTTCACATTCCAATTATAAGCAAAGAGTTAATCTTTTTATCTTTGCTGACCACAAAGCTCTTAAAAAATACTTTCCTTTATCTGAATTCTTTCAATGTAATCGAAATTAGGAGACTTCAGGACAGTCCAATGTGGCACAATCCTGCCTCCACAAGCAGACAGTCAACACTGCTTCCAGTTTCCTTTACAGCTATCACAAAAGATGCAAATATAAAACAATTCAAATATAAAGATTCAGTCATTATAAAATATGTGTAATAGGTATCTGTTTAGCTCATTTGTTTGAGAACTTATTGAGGCCAAGTACCAGTTTCACTAAATCTACTGTGTGGAATTGTTTGGAATTTAAAATATTTAAGTACAAGCCAACCAAGCCATTGGTTCTTAACTGGAAAAATGTATCCATTTTTTTAGATGTTGTTCTGACCACAAGGCGCTCAGAAAGCTGTTGCACGTTAGTGTACCAGCTACCAAAGTGGGCAGGGATAATTGAGGAATCATTTATCCACATCTAAACCAGACATGATAAACATAATGTGTGTGCTTCAACACCCAGTCATCATTCCTTACCCTGCCGTCACCCATTCCCATGGATTCCAAGTCACATTAGCCCTCTAGTTTCCATTACTATATTATCTGACCCAAGAACCCTTCCTCATCTACAGTCCAAACCATAACACCTGGCAGTACTGTCCTGAAGGTCACTGTGACACTTAGTGGCCAAATTGAATATTGCAACAACGCTCTCTCCCTTGGATGCCGCTCTGATCCTTTCACTGGCCCGACAGGCCAGGAGAGACCCATCCCCAGCAACAGTTGGATCCAATTAGTTGATATTGATTTGGCAACCTAAACATTGTCAGCCTACTCCCTTTAAAACCTAAGCTTTCTAGCCATAGGAGGGAAAGAAGAAAGGAGAAAGGAGAAAGGAGAAAGAAGAAAGAAGAAAGAAGATTCGAGGAAGACAGAGCCACTGGGACAAACCCAACATCACCAGCACCACTGTGTGGCTAAGACTGGGATGCCAAAGAAGCAGAAAGCCTAGATAGCCAGAACCTCTATTGAGACTAAGACTAAGTGGCCGGGGCAAGCCTGAGACCTAGTGTCTAATCCTGCCCAAGGACAATGAGGGACTGCACCCACACTTAGAGGCAAAAACTGAACCGCCAAGATAGCCCAGAGACTCCCAGTGCTGCCTCTACAAGCCCAAAGTTGAGCTGCCAGGATAAACCTGAGATCGCCAATCCCTCCTCTCAGGTCAAGGGTAAACTCTGCAGGGAGAAGCCTGAGATCGCCAAGCCTCCTCCTCTGAAGACCAGGATTGCCAGCTCCACTGCACATGTGCCCTAATGTGAGAGACAGCTCCCCCACAGGGTCCTGGACTTTCTTAACACTGTAAATAATATATATGACTTGAGTTCACCCTACTGCAAGTGTTGGTATAGTCACTGCTGAACCCAGCGACATCCCCAATGCCACAATATCCTCTTCACTGGTGGACACTTGATACTTCACCAGGAACATTAAAAAGACATCCTAGATGCTGTACCTGGAGAGCATCACCCTCGCCATTCATGTGCTGGGTCCACATACCCCAACCCCACCCAAATGCCCAGAAATATTCCTGTCTCAACTTCTAGAACAGTCAGATATGTGCTGGGGATTTTTTAAATCTATTTGCACATTAAAATCTCTGTCCACAATTATCAAAATCTATTTCTTTTGTAAGTGGACCTACATAGAGAAATAATATTTTTCTTTGAAATGATCTTCTGCTGATAATCAGGCTTCTTGCCACAATTTTGCTTCCAACAAGCATCCTGATCGCTGGTCAACGCAAACTCGAAGGGCCTGTTTCCCTAAACTAAACTATACTAAACTAAACCGAACCATCTCAGAACCCACAGAACTGGAGAGGGAGAAATTTCCTACTAATTCCTAAGAGCGGGAATAGTGAATTATTGCTTGAGGACAAATGGCCTTTTCCAGCTTCAATATTCTCAAAAATATTTTACTAAGGAAATGGTTACACAAAGCCAAACCGGATCAACTCAGATCCATTTGAATGGATGATATGTTGCATAATCAGAAACAGCATCCTAGGAAATGATTTGCTTCACAATTTCATTCAGCAATATTACCAATTTCTTGTTCTAATTTTGAACAAGAGTTTATCCCTTTACTTTAGCTGACTACAAATCTCTTAACAAATACCTTCCTTTATCTGAATTCTTTAAGTAGTACAGAAATTAATAAACTATGCCATAAGATTTCATTGGAGACTTATGCACCATGATCTTTCTTTCACAAATAATGCTAACTCCAGTTTTCTTTTCTGCTATCACAGAAGCTGCTGTTTGCAAGTACAAAGGATCGACCATCATAGTGGCATCTGTTTAACACATTTGACTGAGAACTGTTTGAGGCTTCGTGGTGGTTTCAATGAACTCAAAGCTAGCATTCTGGGTTATTTATAATTTACAATATTTAGATATTCATGAGTTCACAAACAAATAACTGGCCTGAATTTGCCTATTTTTCACGTGCTGTTCAGACTACATGGCAACCCACATTTTTCGTGAGAAGTATGTCACTATTGAACTGGGAAAGGGCAAAGGAGAGGTATTGTCTGTGTACACTGAAGCAGTCTAAACATTTTGGTACTTTGTGTATTGCGTTAAAGGGTTGGAGCTCTTGATGCTTCTCTAGGGGTATTAAAATGATAGCAGAAACAAACTGCTGGAAGAATTGAGCGTGTCAGGCACCATTGTGGAGGTAAAAGGCTATTCAATTTTTGTGGTCATGACCCTGCATCAGGACTGATACCTACACAGATGCTGCCTGGCCTGTTGAATTCCTCCAGCAGTTTGTTACTTGTTGTAGATTCCAGCATCTGCAGTCTCTTAAGTCTCCATATTAAAATGATAGCGTGATATGGAGAGTTTCAATCCTCATCATTCCAGTCTGTGAAATGTATACTCTAAACCTACCAAACACCCCAAAATCAGCCTGGTTTAATTTCTAGCTCAATCTGAACTATAGTTGGAATTATTTTTCTACATGAACATTAAATACTTTGACTTCCTGTTGAAAATTAGCAATATATTTCTTAAGTAAGGAGACCTTTACATGGAAATAAAACTTTTACTTTGAAATGATCTTCTGCATATAATCGGGCCTCCCTAAAAGGGGAGGAGATAGATGGATAATTTTAACCATCTTTCTGCTGGCACCTTTCATTGTGGATGTGAAATGCAAGTGGTGTTTATTAAACAGCTTCCAGGAATATTGGAATTTTATGAAAACCTCGGAGCTTTTCATCACCCGCTGCTACTCTTCAGAAGTAAATTGCAGCTGAAGCAACTGAAGAAATAGTTTGCATGGAATTATTCCTGTTAAGGTAGAAAAGGAGATTACCTGCTCTTCCTAAAAAAAGTGAAAAGTAGCACAGAAGGCTCTGTATCAAAACACTGATACCAAAAATAACATGTTAGACTGGCTGCAGTATAAATTGGCTCAGTGTAAAATAGCTCAAGTTTCTTATTAAAATGCTACTGCTGCACACAAGAGGAAAAAAGCAGTAAATCCCTGCTTAGGGCACCGCATGAATAGATGGATAGAAGATACGGTGTTAAATGAAGGACTTGAATGCAGAAGATATATTTCAGAGAATTGCAATTTCCGAGGAGAAATGGTATGATTTTATTATTCTTATCAAGGTGATTTAATTCTAATTTATTTTTCTAAATACAAAAACGTACAGCTCTATTTATCCAAGAAAAAAATATTTTTGTGAATTGAGTTAGAGATTCCCTATGCATAGTCCTTGGCTGGATTCTCTGAAATGCGACCCTGAACTGTCATCCTACATCCAAGCATGTGGACAGTGAATGTTAAAATCACATCACAAAGTTAAAGTAAGATGCGCTATGAAAGAAAAAGTTGCATGAATGTATTGCCTTACGCAATTGAAGGATATTCAAAGCAGCCAGTGACATATATTTGAAATGAAACTGCTGCAAATGTGGCTTCAATTTGCAAATAAAAATAGCCTTATTTTGCCTTGGTTTTAGTTAAAGGATAAATATTTGCCAGAACTTGAAACTAGCTTCCCTGCTCTTCTTTGTTAATACTATGGAATTTTTTACATTCACCTGAAAAACCAGATGGAGGCTTGGTTTGATATCTCATCTGAAAGGCAGCACCTCCAAGAGTTCAGGGCTCCCTCAGTACTACATTGAAATGCCACATATTCCTTGGGTGGGAATTGAACCCCAAGCTTCTGACTCGGGCAAGAGTGGTGTCACTGGATGACACCTGGCACTCTTGCAAGTGTTAACATGAATTAACACTTGGTGCATGAATCAAAGTTGAAATAACATTTTGCCTCAGGACAAGTACTCATGCCTGGGCAGAAAAGGGTTTTGGGTCAAGATAAAAACAGAAAATGCTGGAAATAATCAAGAGGTCAGGGAGCATCAATACAGAGAAATGGGGTTAATGGGTCAGTCTGAAGACCCTTCATCAGAACGATTTTGGGTTCAGGCTCCAATCCTGGGCTTGGGCATTTAATCTAGTTTGGAACTTCAATTTGTTTTGAGTAAGTGGTGCTTCATCAGAGAGGCTACACAATGATGCAAACATCAAAATAATACTCTTTGCCTCTATGTTTCCAATGATTTACCCTTCGTCTTCTTTGTTCCGTCATACTAATCAGTGACATCATCTACAAACATAGAGTAAGCTTCCATTTATACCGATGATGCCATCTCTACCTCGATGCTGCCTCCATTAGCACTTTCATTGTTTCTTCTTTGTTGGAACACTCATCTAATATTTAGCTATGTATTGACTATGTTTATCTCCAGTTAAATATTGAAAAGGTGTACCTCACCTGAATTAATTTCCATATCAACCATCACTGTTTTATACCTTTTCCCCATACCTTGCCTCAGTCTGAACAATGCTGCTTACAATTTATATGATCCCAACAATGCTCTCCCGTAGAAAGGTAGCCTAGTTCCGCCCATACAACATTAAACCTCCACCCAGCCTCAACCCATCAACCATTGTAACCCTAATCAATGTCATTATTGGTTTCAGGTGTCATTATTTCAAAGTTTCTAGTCAGCAGATGACAATAAAATTGATGGTATAGTGGAGTGAAGAAGGTTATCTAAGATACAATGGAACCTTGATAACTAGGCAAATGATTGGCAGATGGAGTTTAATTCAGATATGTGCAAGATGTTGCATTTTGGAAGACACACCGGGGAAGAACTTACAAAGTAAATGGTAGGACCCAAGTGAGTGATGTAGAACAGAGAGACCTAGGGATGCAGGTATAGAGTTCCATGAAAGTGAAGACACAGATAGATAGACATGGTGGTGAAGAAGTTGCTTGGCTAGCTTGCGTTCTTCAGTCAGGATATTGAGTACTAGTGTTGAGACAGTTGTACCAGACATTGGTAAGCCACATTTGGAGCACTGTGTACAGTTCTGGGTCACCCTGTTTTAAAAAGGACATCATTAAACTACAAAACTGGAGGCCATAGATTTAAGGTGAGAGGGGTAAGATTTAAAAAGGACCTGAGAAGTAACTTTTTCACATAGAAGATGGTGTGAATATGGAACGAGTTGCCAGGGAAAGTGATAGGTGAGTACAATTTAAAATATATGACAGGAACACGTATGGGAAAGGTTTGAAGGGATATGGGCCATGCGTGGGCAAATGGGATTAGCTCAGTTAGACAACAAAGTCGACGTATAAATTAAATATAAAATACTGCAAATGCTGAAAATTAGAAATATAAACTAAAGCCCTGGAAATATCAGGTCAAGAGTAGATGTTCGATGGACAGCATTGACTTGGTGGGTCAAAGGGCCTACATCCATGCTGTACCTCAAGTTAAAGTAAGAAGACAGAGAAAACTAGTTAAACCCGATATTTCAAACCAATGCATTTTCCGGCAATCCTATCCAATAGCTTGTAGTAATGGAATTTTTGTGAAGCAGTGATCCACATTTGGCTGAATTATTGTTTTCATTGTCTCTCCGTAAAGGTATCCAGATTTTCATTGAAGAGAAGGTTAAGGATGAAACCAGTGCTTGCTTGTTGTTTCTTTGCTGCCCTATCCATGGCGGCAATAAACATTTTTCCTTCATTTCATTTCGATGACAGTGTATCTGGGCTTGATTATCAAGCATCCAGCCAGTTATATGGGAAATGGACTCAGAAAAGACTGTGGGGAAACACTGGCCCCAAGCAAACAAATAGCTTTGACAGACATGACAAATTACTGCCAATGGAAAAAAGGCAACTAAAAAGATGGCAGTCCAGTGATATGTTGCACAATCTCGCAGAACCAACTCAAGAGAAGGACAACAGAGAAATGCCTGAAGCAGCCAACGTATCAGAAGATAGAGGAAAGCTTCTGAGAGAAAGGCTGAAAAGACGAAAGATGATGCTGTCTAAGGTTCGGAAAAGCTGGAGGCAGAAAGGCAACAAGGCTGAAGACTCCTCAAAGATTCCCACAATACGCTTTCAATCCTTGCTTCAAAATGGCATTTTACAAGTTTCTAAGTCTAATTGGACCACAGCAGGCTCTCACGATCCTGGGCATCAGTCCAAAGTATCTTCTACTTTGAATTATATGTCCGTAATAAAGAAGGCACACTTTCCACAAATTCAATGCAGTACAGATATTCAGTCCACCAATGACACTAGAAAGGCTTTTGCATGGTTTAAATTTCCTCCAAATAAGGATGGAAAGCTTACTCCAATGATTAGAGGGAATGAATACAAAGCCTTTAGCAGGGAAAAGATGATGAAGTCGGATATTTCCTTGCTAAACAATGGGAAAAGTGAGAAAGACAGTACTTCAATGGTGAACCGATGGGTATCTGAGCTCAAGATCCATAACAGTGTTGGAACTAGCTTCCCAATTTCCAATGCAGGAAGGAGTGGTAGGCTCCATAAGGATTCTGCTCACTGGTTTGATTCGAATGATGTTGAGAAGATGAAACTGTTGGCTAACGGTTCAGTGATTGCAAAGGCACGGATACCAGGACATGGACAAGTAATGAAAGTCTGCCTCAGCCTTCAATCCCCCATTGCAATTGCTGACCTCATGGAGTATTGTCAACAAGGAATGTGTGGTCTGATAAAACGACCCAGTGACCTCAATGAAATCATAGCTTTTCATCTGGACAGGGTGCTGGGTCTAAACCGGAGTCTCCCTGTTCTAGCCAGAAAATTTAGTGATGATCTGCTGCCGTACAAGTTCACAAATGGAGTTGTTAGGCCGGTTGTTTGGTGGGATGCAGACATTCAACATGTGGACGATCCCAACAATGACCAAAATTCATTTGTACTGAGCTGGTCTCGGTACCAGGCAGTGTTGCGACAGAAATGTGGCACTAACAAGGCTCATGGAAATCACACTGTGCCCTGCCTCGGTGTGAAACACTCTGAGTGGGGCAGGCTAGCTCTCTTTGATTTCCTCTTGCAGGTAAGGTCCGGTTTTATGGGTGGAGCTAATTTTTCCACATTTCTTTAACAAACTTACACATCAAGGGAGGTAATTTTTTTTGATGATGGGGATTCTTACATTGCCAGGAGAACATATCGGATTCTCGTCATGATCTGGCTGGTGATCATCGCATGGAGAATCTTGTTATTACATCCCACCACTGGTCTACACCCTACAATGTTTACCATGGTGCCTGCAGTTAGGCCATGCCATCTACAAGCCTAGTGAGGATGGTAACAGCTTGTACTCATGAAGGACATTTAACATCAAGAAACACAATAGAGCACTAACTACTGCTAATTCTTCGGTTGAAGGGAATGCAAATTAAGCATGAAAATGGCATCAAACAGGAAGGTGATTGTAAGGCAGCAGGAAGTTGGGTAACAAATCTCTGCCTCAATTATAACACTTGTGAAAATCCTTCCTGTCGATTCACAACAATGCAGGAAGATGTGGTGAAAAATAATTACAAAATCAATGATCCACATTGTGATTGGGGTTGTAATCTGATTTATAGATTCACCTGATAGATGACTCAAACTATCTTTGAAATAGTATTTTGCACACATTCAAGTATTTATTCATACAGATTAACACTGACACAAACTCATTAATACACGACAATGTATTTCAGACATTTGTACACATACGTTATTGCGCATTTGCATTAACTCTTACACATGCAGAAGACAAGCTGTTTTAACACACACATGTTGTGCACATTGCCACAAACGCATGAAACATATCATCATATCATATATATACAGCCGGAAACAGGCCTTTTCGGCCCACCAAGTCCGTGCCGCCCAGCGATCCCCGTACATTAACACTATCCTACACCCACTAGGGACAATTTTTACATTTACCCAGCCAATTAACCTACATACCTGTACGTCTTTGGAGTGTGGGAGGAAACCGAAGATCTCGGAGAAAACCCACGCAGGTCACGGGGAGAACGTACAAACTCCTTACAGTGCAGCACCCGTAGTCGGGATCGAACCTGAGTCTCCGACGCTGCATTCGCTGTAAAGCAGCAACTCTACCGCTGCGCTACCGTGCCGCCCTATTTGAACAGCATTAGCACGGCAGATGTTTATAGCCCATCCCTAATTACTCCTGAAATGAGTCAACCACATTGGTGGATCTGGCATCATATTTGGGCAAACCAGCTAAAGACAGCAGATTAAGAACGTTGGTGAGCCAGATGACAATTCAATAGTTTTACGGTCACCTTTAATGAAACTCGCTTTTTAATTCCATGCATTTAATTAATTGCATTCAATTCAAACACATCTTCCCATCAATAGTCTGGGTTTCTACTTTGATAATCTATCACTTATCCACCACACTACCAAACGGGAAAACCATTCACACGTAGCTTCAATACACACCACATTTACACAGATATCCTCTCATGTGCCATGACAAGCAGTTGTCCGAGAACAATAAGGACAGTTCACTAATCTCCTTTTTTTAAAAGTTGTGACAGTTTCAGTGGTTAGTACCAGTAAGAATGCACAATATTTCTTAAACTATTACTGAGTACAGCGCAGGAACAGACTCTTGGGTCCACAGTTTCCCTGCTGGTCACAATACCAACCAAAGCTAACCCCATCTCTCAGCACATGATCCTCATCTCTCCATTCCCATGCATGAGACTGCTTAAATATCGTTTAAACATTACTACCAGATCTGCTACCCTACCACCCTCCCTGGCAATGTGTTCTGGGCACCTGCCACTTTGTTTGCCTCTTAGGATCTTCATCAAGAAATTCAGCTAAGTCTCCAGTTATCTGCTAATGAATGGTGATTTGGGGTTTGCTATTGTGGGTAGTAATACACTCTGGTCAAATTGAGTCCTTGTTTGACCGTGATCACTTCTCTAAGTCATTGTACATTAGAAGAAAACTCAGCTGGACTCCTGAGAACAGAAAGGGAATCCCTCACTGGTTCAAGGACAGGAGGTTCTGCCACCGCTGATCCCAAACCAGAAATAGTACCGGTGAGTTAAAGAAATGAAGATCATAACATGCACTTTAAAAAAAGGTTTCAGAACCGTGGAAACCTTTGGAGGCATCAAAACGATGCGAAGGAATGAGATTTCCATCTCCATCTGTGGTTGTCGGTGTGCCAGTCCCACATAGGCGTACAGAGAAGGAATTATAGGTGGGACTAGAAAATAATTGATTTCTAATTCTAACTCCTTCAAGGGTCCAGACATCATCCTCAGCTTTCTTCAGGATAACATGCCAATATGAACAAAATTCCAGGTTCAGTTTAGACTTATATATTGAAAGAGGCAGAATTAAATGATAGCTTGCCCATTGGAAGTTGGTAGTGCCAACTATGCCAACTCATTTCTCCAGGTTTACCACCGCTGCTCCACTCAGTCTCTGGTTGGATATTAGCCCAACATAACACGATGCCAAATACATAAATAAACCACGGAGAAACACAGTAACAAGGTTTTTTTTGTAGCAGTTGCCAAATAACAACACCAAGGCACTGCTGGCTGATACGGGTATTAGGAACTAAAAAAGTTGCTGTGCAAGACTGAAAATGTAGCTGTTGTGTTATTTGCGGGAATCATTAAGTAGTTTTAATAAAAGCCATAGCCTGGAAACAATTTACTGATTAGTCAAGACTCTGCATAGCAGACAATAATTACCATGACCAAATATTGAAACAAACTCTCCTGATAACTTAAATATAAACCTGATGTTCAAACAACAAATGATGAAAAGCACATGCTTTTCCCCACAGAGAATGTTTTTATCTAATTATTCAAGTTGCCGCTGTTCCCTTGTCTAATATTTAATCAGAAAATTGGAGATGCTTCCCACCTCCACTGACCTGGTAAAGGTACTCTTCCAATTATACATTATTTTTATGAATCTGTGTGCAGCAAGCTACCTGTGGTCGTGAGTCATACCGCCTGACTATTCCACAGAGTCTATTTACCATGGATCCTGGGGAGCCAGCTCCTTCTGAATGGGCAGCAGAAAATTAACTGTACTTTTCCTAATGGAAAGATAAGTAATTGCCTCTTCTCAGAACTTGCCTTTACCTCCTATTGTAATGGTCCTTCACCTTAAGACTGAAGGAACATGACAGGGTCTGACAGAAGAATGGGGCGACTTCCCTCTCTCAAACAACAATCTTCATGTCCAAATGGTTTGCTCACCGAGTCAGAGAGAGATACACAATGGAAACAGGCCCATTGACTACTTGCAATAATCCTGCATGAACCTTTTTGTTTCTTCCCAACCTCAAATTCTACCACTTGTCTACTCACTAGAGACGAATTACAGTGGCCAATTAACCTCCCCAGCCACATAGCTCTGAGCAGTCAGAGGAAATCTATGTGGTCACATGGAGAAGGTGCAAACTCCACACAGAGAGCTCCCGAGGTTAGGGTTGAACCAGGGTCTCTGGTGTTATGAGACAGCGACTCTATCAGCTGCATTATAGTGCTGCCCAATTCCATGTTTGTTCCGCTCAATTCCATTCTATGACTCAAGGACCCCAGAGTCTCCTATGCTCCAATGCTCCAGGGATGAAATCCTATCCAGACTCCTTATAACTCAAGCCCTCCAATCCTGGTAACAATCTTGTGAATCTTTTCTAGCTTAATAATAAGCTCTCCAACTTTTCTTCAGCAGTTCTTGCATGTCCACCTGAATTAGAAGATTGAATCTCTTTTTAACATCTCAATTGAGAAAGTACATCCCTGCCAGAATGGTCCTTTCTTGGGATTGAAGAAGCCAAGATGTTTCACTCCCAAATCCACTTGATAAGACTTAACCATAACCTTGCACGAGATGAGAGAATGCTATCATTAAGCCACAATTAACAACGTCAGATTCCCTGCTGTCCGCAAGACATATAATAAAACAGATGACATCTATTGAAGAATGATATGATTCATCCCTTTTATTACACATTTTTTGGTCTCACCGCTTATTTTAGGATATAGAACAATACTGCATAGGAACAGACCATTCACCCCCCAATGTCTCTGCTGAACACGATATAAAAATCAAATGAATGCCTTCTACCTGCACACGATCCAGATACCTCTATTTCCTGCATATTCATGTGCGTATCTGAAAGCCTCTTAAATGACACTATTATATCTACTTCAACCGCCACTCTGGCAACACAATTCCAGGCACCCACCACTCTGGGTAAAAAAGCTTGCCCTGCACATCTTTAAAATTTCCCCCTCTCACCTTAAAGCTAGGATTTGGCACTTCCACCCTGAAAAAAAGATTCTGATGGATTAATCTCTTCATTTTATAAATTACTATTGGGTCTCCCCTCAGCCTCTGTTACTCCAAAGAAGACAATCCAGGTTTGTCCAAACTCTCCTTATAGCTAACACACTCTAATCCACACAACATCCTGGTAAACCTCTCCAGGTAAACCACCTTCTCCTAAGCCTCCATAGCCTGTAATGGAGCTACCAGAACTCCACACAATAGTCCAAATGCAGCCTATCCAAAGTATTATAAAGCAGTCACATGGCTTCCTGATTCTTACATTCAATGCCCTGACCCAAGGAGACAAACATACCATATGTCTTCTTTACCACTCTATCTACTTGCATTGCTACTTCCAGGGAGCTATGGACTTTGACATCAAGATCCCACTGAACATCAATGTTATTAAGGGTCCTCCCATTAACTGTATACTTTCTTCTTACATTCAACCTCCCAAAGTGTAACACCTCACATTTGCCCAGATTAAACTCCATCTGCCATTTCTCCATCCATACATGTAACTGATTTTAAGTGAGTCAATGTCAATTTAAGGAGAATTTCTGATTGACCGCTTCTCAGAATTTTATTATCTGGAAAGAGAATCCAAGTAAAAGAGACTCGAGACAAGATTAAGGACCTCAATTCAGCACATAAATCCTGCCCTGTTCACTCATCACAGGAATAGGATAGAATTTTAGATAAGCTTGAGTTTATGGAGAGTGTGTGGTGGGATGCCAGTGAGGAAAGCATTGGGATATTCCAATCTTTAAGTAGTAGAAACACTCAAAAGCTGATAAACGGAGCTAGGGGCAATATTACAGCAACCTTCTTTGGATATTATCATCAAATATTATATATCCAAGCATCTGGTGATTTTTCTGCTTTTCTGTAGGTCAATAAAGCAGCCTGCGTCTAATCAGTCCCTGAAAATTCTGCAGATCAGTTTAATAGATTCCATTTGTGGTCAGTAAGGAAGTCAGTTAGCTGAGTTAAATCCAGTAAGGAAGTCAGTGGAAACTTCTTTATCCAAAGAGTGGTGACAATGTGGAAGTCACTACAGCAAGCAGTAAGATGAGGTAAGCAGTTCCATTTCAAGGGAAGCCAGATAAACATGTGTGCGATGAAAAGGAAGTGAAATTTATTGATATAAGCTGAGAGGAAGTGAGATGGAAGGATGCTCCGATCCAGAGTAAATTCTGGCATGTCCCTCTATTTTTGGCCTCCTTTGTCATGCAAAACCCTTATGTTGGTTTGTGAACAGTTTAGAATATTTTTGAGTTTGTCTGGTGTTTGAAATGGTGTGTGCCAGATACACAGGATTAATCAAATCTTTGGAGGACTATCAAGAACCAGTTAGCTATTACTTGCTGCCACGGTTGGTCGAACACTAGAAATAGAATAAAAATCCTTAAGATTAGGAAGGGATTCATTATGGAAAATGTAGAGTAGTTTGAGTTTTCAGATAATGCTGGAACTTAGGATCAACTTTATGCTTATATATAAGATCTAATAATAAATCCAGCAGGAAATTCAGAAGAACCATTTTTCTATCTAAATCCAGTAAGAAAGTCAGTGGGTGTCCTTTAAATTCTGTGATCAGGCAGATATTTTTAGATCACTTATCCATGTTCTCCAGAGATGCTGCCTGACCTGCTGAGTTACTCCAGCACTTATGTCCTTTTCTACCCTCAAATGATCTGTGGGTTGTTATGATCTAAGTTCAAAAAGGACACACCCTGGGGGGAAGATTGAACAGGATGATTCCAGGCTTCAGGGGATTAAGCTGAAGCAAACCTCTAGTAATTAAACTTGATTCAAATTGGGAAATGACTGAGGAGCGATTAGACAAATGAGTTTGAAATAATCCAAAAAATAGAAGGATTGAAGACGCCTCTTGATTTAACTCAGGCTATAGGGCCGAAGGGCATATATATTAAATCCATAGGTTGTACACAATATACATTTCCATCCCACACAGCCTGTTATCCCCACCACATCTGCCAAGAACAGTATCCTTGGAAAAAAAGAGGTTATTTAAGGTGACTTTACACATTTAAAAACATTAGACATATCAAATATCAATCATTTGATCAATATTTGTTGGGATAATGGAATAGTGACTACACAAACTAATTTCTTTCAGAGGAGATTGGAAAGGCAATTTTTAAAGTGGGGATCTTCAGATGGGGAGATCTAAAAAGATCTGCCTGGTCACAGAGCTTCTTATTCTAGGACTTTTCCCATCTGGCCTAGACACTTAGTACACATTAAATTCTTTTGGTTTCTTCACAACATTTACTTTACTGATGTCAGTTTTCAGATTCCTGTGCCAATGTGATTTGGTTTGGAATATGGCCACAACCCATATTTGTAAAGACTGAGTTAAGGAATTTATTTGGCACTGCTGGCATCAACTCATATCTAATCTTCAGTCCCAGCCTTAGATTTCACTCCTAATATTGTCGATCCTTCTTTCAAAAGTCTTCGCCTTTTACAATATCCCTTTCATTTAAGCGCGTTAAAGCTCAAAAGCAAAATATTGTAGATGCTAAGAATCTGAAATAACGACAGATGTTCCTGAAAATCGTTTGCAATTCAGGCAGCATCAATGGTCTTTCATTAGTCCTGGGAATACTTCAAGATAAGCAAGTTCTGAGATGCAGACAAATTAGGGGAGGGAGGATTGAATGAAAGAGGACCTGTGAAAAAAGATGAAAGCAGCATAGGTTAAATGACAAAAGAGGTTATTAGTGTAAGGTAATGAAACCTAAGAGGATGTGAAATGGAGAAGAATTACAATAGACAAAAGACATTAGGTGCAGAAGTAGGCCATTCGGCCCTTGGAGCCAGCATCGCCATTCACTGTGATCATGGCTGATCATCCACAATCAGTACCCCGTTCCTGCCTTCTCCCCATATCCCTTGACTCCGCTACCTTTAAGAGCTCTTTCTAACTCTCTCTTGAAAGCATCCAGAGAATCGGCTTCCATTGCCGTCGGAGGCAGAGAATTCCACAGATTCACAACTCTTTGGGTGAAAAAGTTTTTCCTCATCTCCGTTCTAAATGGCCTACCCCTTATACTTAAACTGTGGCCCCTGGTTCAGCACTCCCCCAACATCGGGAACATGTTTCCTACCTTTAGCTTGTCCAATCCCTTAATAATCTTATATGTTTCAATAAGATCCCCTCTCATCCTTCTAAATTCCAGTGAATACAAGCCCAGTCGCTCCATTCTTTCAACATATGACAGTCCAGCCATCTGGAAATTAACCTCGTGAACCTACGCTGTACTCCCTCAATACCAAGAATGTCCTTCCTCAAATTTGGGGACCAAAACTACACACAATACTCCAGGTGCGGTCTCATCAGGGCCCTATACAACTGCAGAAGGATCTCTTTGCTCCTATACTCAACTCCTCTTGTTATGAAGGCCAACATGCCTTTAGAGTTCTTCACTGCCTGCTGTACCTGTGTGCTTACTTTCAGTGACTGATGTACAAGGACACCCAGATCTCTTTGTACTTCCCCTTTTCCTAACTTGACACCATTCAGATAATAATCTGCCTTCCCAAAGTGGATAACCTCACATTTATCCACATTAAACTGCATCGGCCATGCATCTGCCCACTCACCCAACCTGTCCAAGTCACCATGTATCCTCATAGCATCCTCCTCACAATTCACACTGCCAACCAGCTTTGTGTCATCTGCAAATTTGCTAATGTTACTTTTAATCCCTTCATCTAAGTCATTAATGTATATTGTAAGTAGCTGTGGTCCCAGCACCGAACCTTGCGGTACCCCACTATTCACTGTGTGCCATTCTGAAAGGGACTCATTAATCCCTACTCTTTGTTTCCTGTCTGCCAACCAATTTTCTATCCATGTCAGTACCCTACCCCCAATACCATGTGCTCTAATTTTGCCCACTAATCCCCTATGTGGGACCTATCAAAGCTTTCTGGAAGTCCAGGTACACTGCTTCCACTGGCTCTCCCTTGTCCATTTTCCCAGTTACATCCTCAAAAAATTCCAGAGGATTAGGCAAGCATGATTTTCCCTTCGTAAATCCATGCCGACTTGGACCGATCCTGTTACTGCTATCCAAATGTGCCGCTATTTCATTTTTTATCATTGATTCCAGCATTTTTCCCACCACCGATGTCAGGCTAACTGGTCTATAATTCCCTGTTTTCTCTCTCCCTCCTTTCTTAAAATGTGGGATAACATTATCTACCCTCCAATCCACAGGAACTGATCCTGAATCTATAGAACATTGGAAAATGATCACCTAATAATGACCTAAAATTACACAAGTAATTTGATAGATACTAAAAATCTGGAATAATATTGCAGGAACGCTGATTATCAGAAACAGTTGAACTCACTGTTGAGTCTGGAAAGACATAACATCCCCAACTAAAAGATGAAGGTCTTCAATCTTATAACAAGCTTTGTTGAAATAATCTAGAAGACCTATGACAGGGAGGTCAGAGTGGGAATAAAATTAATAATTAAAGTGACAAGTGACTGGAGCACAAGGTCCTGCTGGTGAATAGTGGGGAGGTATTCTGTAAAATGACTGTCCATTAATTTGGCCTCCCTTTTTTGCTTCTCATCGTTATAAGAATGATAGTCTACTTCATCACACCAGATTCAGGTTCTTCAGACAATTTAGCTTTTTTGGCTGTGATACTAATATACACATGCAGAACAATCTTCACATGCAGATGAAGTTGCCATGATATGTTAATGCACATCACCCAGATCTCTGAGACTCAAGTCCTCTCGATGTTGATGGAACATCCCTTCTTTTATGCAGTTAAATATTTTGCATATAGTGGTCAAAAAGTTGGAGTGACATTGGCTGAAAGTCCACACTTGCAGCTGGTATCATAATGAAGTTTAAATTAAATTTTCTCTATATCTTCAAGTTGCTGAGAGCCAACTTCACTGGGAGACATTTTAATAGTACTGTACTTTTTAAGTAAAGATGTTGCAGACATATGGAAAATGCCTGGGTATAATCAAGTTATGTCTCCCCAGGTTCACGATCGCCTGGATCGACATTGTTGCGGTTTTAAACCAGAAATCTCAGAGCCCTGTGTGGAAGATCTGCTGCATGAAAAATGCAGCAACCTGAAGGAGCAACTCCTTGTCCATATCCTGGTATGTTGGGAAGAGGAAACTATAGATTGGTCCAACAGCAAATGGAAAACTCACGTATATATCTTTCGTAATTTCAGGATATCCCAAAGCTCTTCAGAGGCAATGACACACTTTGGAAGTGTAGTCACTTGGAAGAAATGCAGTTGTCCCTTTATATGGAGCAAGCTTTCTAAGAGAAATGGCATAATGCTCAGATAATGTAATTGAATTGTTTACATTCACCTGAGAGGGCAAGAATGGGCAATTTAGCTGATGTGAAAGTTGGTACCTCCAATAGTGCAGTATTCAGGGAGGCAGCATAGAGTTGGATGTCAAATGGGACTTCAACACATAACTGACTCTGGATACAATACAACCTAATGCGACACAGCTAAATATTTTACTGCCTGCAAAGATTCTACTGTCTGTGATAAGGTTGGGCAGATGGAGGAGCCTCAGCCATATCTTCTATCTGCATGCCAAATGTCCACACCCCCAATCTTCTTGCAATGCAGATCCATTCTCTGGGATTACAGGCACATCATAATTATGGACCAGAGATTTCAATTTGATTGTGGTTAAACCTAGAAACAAAAATATTTCACCGCAGCACATCTTAGCAACAGTATCTAAATCAAAAAGATTGTGAAAACCCATATTGAGCACATAATTTATTCCCTCTTCTTCTCTTACTGAGCAGTGTTCCACCGTTGCTGGCAACTTGCTTGTGCATTATCATCACCCTGGATAGTAACAACGGGCAGGCCAATTAGTGCAATGCATCATACCTGACATTGCACCACACAATCAAATATAGCTCCAGTTCATTCAGGGACCTTATATGATCTTTACACCTGGAGGCTCCAAACTAGCATTGCTCATCAGAAAAAAAAATCTATCACCTATGTAAATACAGTAACTACTGTACATATTTGGGGTTCTCTGTGGTAAGTAATCTCCCAAGGGCTTTATACTATCATCAAGGCTTGTTAGTTGGCATGCTTGCTTCTTGCCTGGATAAATGCAGCTCAGACCAGAGGTTTGATACTATCCAGTACAAAGAAGTTTATCCGATTGTTGCTTTATCCATCACCTTAAATAGTTACTCCAATGCTTGCGCGCTGTACAAGACAAAATGCTGGAGTAACTCAGTGGGTCAGGCAGCATCTCTGGAGAACATGGATATGTGACATTATGGGGTTGGGACCTTTCTTATGGGGTTGGGACCTTTCTTCAGACTGATTTAACGGAAGGGGAAAGAGAGGTGGGAGAGAGACAGGACAAAGTGTGGCAGATAATAGGTGGGGACAGGTGAGGGGATTTTTTGATAGGCAGATAGGCAGATAGATGGAACAAAAGACAGAGGTTAAAGCAGAAGGAGTGGGATAGATGGATTGAAGACTCGCATATTGTGAACCCAGAGTAAGGAATGTAGGAGGAGGAGGGAAGGAGAGAGAGGGGTGTAGGGGAGAGGAGTGGCGTTGTTCATTTAAATTGGAGAATTCAATGTTAATACCATTGGGTTGTAAGCGGAATATGAGGTGCTGTTCCTCCAGTTTGCGTGTGGCATCACTTTGGCTATGGAAGCCCAGGACAATGGTCAATATGGAAATGGGGAGGGGATTTAAATGGTTAACAACCAGAAGATCCAGTTATGCAACCAGAAGATCCAGTCGCTGTACAAAATATCCTGCAGCGATTTGTTAAAGCATCTCTGACAACACCTCTCAGCAGGTGGGCAGACAGTGATCACCTGAGAGATTGCAACATTGTATATGGCCCTGATTGAAGCTTATTTGCAGTTTGCTTCAGTTCAGACTTTATCCTGTGGCAACACTGTGCAGCATTCACTAAACCTGAGTAGCATTCTAGCCAAGTTCTCCATACAACAGGATGATCTGTAACCATCCCAAGTGTCAAAAACTGAGCTGGTGATTTGGGCCCATGGCATCTGTGCCTGCATGCAGAAAGAATATTGCCCAAGCCTTCAAAAACATAATTAGTGGATAGCTATTGTATTTGTATAGGACAGTGATTTGGTGCAGACTCACTGTCCCCCATCAAATTCAAGCTCCACCACAAGCTCAGGAAGTCCCAGAATGTTATTGGTGCATGTCCAATGACCTACGGTGCATATGTGGAATTCAGAGCACGTGTGTGCCAAGGTTGTGGGTCCCATATTGGCTTACCTTGGATAAACATCACAAACCCAACAGGGTTACCTTTGTGAGCCTTAAAGAAACATAAATGGTGAAAATACTTTCGAGTAAGGCAGATCCTAAAGTTTCCCTTGAAGAACCAACTGAATCTATATTTCAGTAGTCCATCTGTTGAAAGTACATCACAAATTCTGATTTTTTTGTTGCACATTTTCTTTACTATCGTCCACATTGTATGCAGAATGTCTGACTTTTTAATCACTTCGGTGATTAATCGTGTTTAATTTCTTACTGTTTAATTTCTCCTTTATTCAGCAAAGCTGCAGGCTGCATTTGAATTGGTTGTCATTCATTCACTTTTGAGATATTTTCTTATCAATGGATGGCCCATTTTCTTCAACAAAATCATTGCGCAAAAATTAACCATTATGTTCAACAGAGACCTTGTCAACCTTCCATCACTTGAAAATTGCCATGTAGTTCAGTAAATATTCAGGTACTTTTTAATTGTGGTGGGAGTTTCTACCTTTATCTCCTTTTAAGGGTTAATGGAAACATAAAGAGTTTGACAGGGTAAATCATAAGAGGCCATTTCTCCTGAATGGCGATTACAGAACAAAACTATATTGTTTCAGGATAAAGAGGTGGCAAATTATGACTGAAGAAGATTTAGTTCTTTACTCAAAGGACTGTTAATCTTTGGAATTCTCCGCATGGTCAATTGAAGAAAATATTCAAGACTGAGATCGGTAGATTTTTGGACCCTGTGGGAAACAGAAGTGGATTGAGTGGGAACATGTTCTGGGCAAAGATCAGTTGTGATCTTACTGAATGACAGAGCAAGATCAAGATGGCTCATGCTCCTATATCATGATGATGGTGATCTAGTTTTCACGATCCAGCTATCAAGGTTGATGGGACAGTCCCAGGAGACCAGCAGATCTCCTTCTGACCATCAATGTTAATATTGGTGAGTGACTAGTAAATAAAACAGGTGCGCCAATATGCAAATATGCAGTGCTACAGCCAACCATCCAAGTGAGATGGTGTTTGATGGCTCTGGGCCAGTACTCGCTGGAGTTTAGAAGGATGTAGGTGGACCTCATTGAAACTTATCGAATAGTGAACAGCCTGGATAGAGTGGATGTGGAGAGGATGTTTCCACTAGTGGAGAGAGTCAGGACCAGAGGGTACAGCCTCATAATAAAGGACATACCTTTAGAAAGCAGATGAAGAAGAATTTATTTAGTCAGAGGGTATTAATTCTGTGGAATTCTTTGCCACAGACAACTATGGAAGCCAAGTCATTGGGTATTTTTAAAGGAGAGATTGACAGGTTCTTGATTAATAAGAGTGTCAAATGTTATGGGGAGTAGACAGGAGAATGGGATTGAGAGGGAAAGATAGATCAGCCATAAATGAATGGCGGAGTAGACTCGATAGGCCAAATGGCCTAATTCTGCTCCTATGAATTATGAGACCAAAAATCCATATCATAAGATAGACACAAAATGCTGAAGTAACTCAGCGGGACAGGCACCATCTCTGGAGAGAAGGAATGGGTGACGTTTCGGGTCTAGACCCTTCTTCATCCATATCATAATATACAGCAGGAAAAACAACCCAGAACTTTCCACTTTGATCATGATCAAGTAATGGAGACAATTTGAGGGAAGATAGCCCTGTGCGAATAATTAGAGCAAAACAAAGAAAATGAATATTTGGAAGGAGAATGCAGTGTTTGTGAGAAATATTAATTTATTTTTGTGCCATCAATTTCCCCAGTAGTGTGTTATGATATAGACTTATGCCCATGGTTTCTCACATAGTGATCATAGATCTCAAATATATTGCAGACTGACAGGCAGAGACAAAACCAGATGATTGAACAGGTGCTGTTCTCAAGTGTTGGAAAGTTTTCAGAATATCATTGCTAAGTAATCAACAGCAAGTTACTTGCCAATTCCCCTGCTCATGGATTGGGCAAAGCAGAAAAAGTAGAACTAATTTTTGTTTTGAACTGGAATAAACAGCAAAATTCTCCATTTGTGGAGAACAAATGACCATTGATCCCTCTATGTGAATAAGCTGTGGTGATTTAGTGATAGTTCATTTCAGGGCCAATCACAGATGGATGTGTGCTGTCCTTTTTCACCCAGCTGCTGTGTTCTGAGAAGAGATGCTGGCAAACTGACGGCTCAAATTAACAGAAACCCCAACGGAAAAGGAGTCTAAGTACCATAGGTTCCAGCCCAATATCATGGATAGTTCCTCACATAACCTGTTCCAGTTCCACGGCCATATGCTGAAAGAACATTTTTCTAATTTTGCAATATAACACGTAGGAAGTCAGTTCACCAGATTAGAAGTTAAGATTCCACAGCTTTGAGCCAAGAGCAGAGTGAGGCTGGTACTGCAGGAGGCTGGGACGTAAGTTGCAAAATAATTTTGTTCCAGTTTTGGTCTCTTGAAAGTTTTCCATTTCCTTCCCTGTGGCCATTTTATTGACAGAGTGGCTGTAAGTTGTCACAGAAACATGGCTACCTCTTGGGCAATAAGTATGAATCCAAAAGACCACACTTTGAGGGATTTGGGGATTCCTCTTCCTCATCTACAGGCTGCCCCTTAGTGACAATGTCGACAGCTATAGGGTCAGAGTTCACAGGTGTGGCATTCAGGTGCATCTATTCACTGCCATCTGTGAACTCAGCTGCCTCCATACTGTCACACAGTTTGCTCAGTGTCAAGCATTTGATCAGTCAGAAACCTTTCAGATCAACATTAGAAATATCGCAGCATCTTCTGTTCTGCTCTGTCCTAGACATGGTTACAGAGTCCACATCCTCCACACTGCAGTCATAAAGCACTGCATCTGTCACTCCACCCTCATGCATGCCTTTATCACTTCTAGACAGCCCTACTTGCTGGAGCCATGGAGAGGTACAGGATGGAACAGGCCCCTCAGCCCACTGAGCCGCTTCGACCATCAACCAACCATTTATACTAATCCTACACTCATCCTATTTTTATTCTCCCCACATCCTTATCCACTCCACCCGACATATGCTACAATTTGTGTAAAGTTGTTCCTCATCTACCTTGGCCACACAGTGTCCCCTACACCAGTTACCTAGTGTCCGATGATCTCCTCGTGCTCTCCATCTCCCACCTCAAAATATTAAATCCCTGTTGGTTTCTGTGTGGTCTCATCCCACCAGATCACTGAAATCTGAAAGAGTTCAGGATCCACAGCAACCTTCGATTCCTCTGCCTCTTTCCTTTGAACCACCATTGATGCAGAGTATTTGGTCAGTGAATCCTATCCCCTGGAATTCTTTCTGAATAATTTCACCCTTTAGAAATACATCCACTCTGCCAAGCTTCAAGTCAACACTCCAATCGCTCATGTGAAGTTTCGTAGGGCCTTTTCCTTATATTAATTGTTGTTGAGGAGGATTCAAATACATTGCCTACAAGCATCGGGTGCCTGATTCAGATTTGTTATGGACTTTCCATTGAGAACCAGCGGCTAGAATTGTGATCTCTGCCTCTAATTAAGGCCCAGCCAAAGACTTGAGGACAAATATGTAAAGTCATAGCTTTGGCCCAGTACTAGGAATTGCTGCAATGTCTGAGTGCCATAGTTCAGTAGGAACATAAAGCTCAAGGCCCTCAGGTTTATGTTTAACGTTTATGGCCCCTCAGTGCTACTGCATCTTCATGGCCGATATTTATCCCACTATGATTTTCACAAGAACAGATCATCGGGCTATTATCACATTGTGGGAACTTGCTTTATGCTAATCGTCTGCCATGTTTCAACATTACCACAGTAGCTACCCCTCAAAATAAAATGTAGCATTTATGGCAGATGCTGGGGAAACAAAAGACTTTACTTCCATTTAAATCCTTCCTCTCTTTCTTAAAAAGGCTGCTGGAGTTAAGGGCTTTTAGTGGGGGGAGATCATTTCTTTCAAGGAAGTGCCTTGATGGTCAACCATTCGTCTGCTGCCTTTTCGGACTCTCTCCATGTGTGAGAGTGCAAGACTCCTGAAGTGGGCTGAGCTTCCAGTACTGACGTTGCAATTATGACCATACCTGAAGCCCAGCAAGCAACGGGGGAGGATCCTGGTTAGTGCACTGATCAGCCCTTTGTGTTCATGGTCTGGCAACCTGCAGTCTCTTCCACCACTGCAAAATATAAACAATGGACTCAGAGAAGGTAAAGCAGAGCTGATGGAAAAAAATGTTCACTCCTTTGGGGTATTGGCTGATTAGAGGATTCTAGATTCTAAACTTGAACTTCTTGTGATCATTAATGGGCATAAACTTTTGCATTAGGTTCGAAAAGGCAATCCATCTCAGCTTGTCTACATAGACAATGCAGCAAGGCTTCTTCAGGCTAACGAT
This sequence comes from Rhinoraja longicauda, assembly GCF_053455715.1. Taxonomy (NCBI): domain Eukaryota; kingdom Metazoa; phylum Chordata; class Chondrichthyes; order Rajiformes; family Arhynchobatidae; genus Rhinoraja; species Rhinoraja longicauda. Next base: position 45,255,277 of record NC_135956.1, on the reverse strand, counting down.
AATCTCAACTTCAGACTGCTGGAGGGCATTGATGAGTAAGTATGTCCCCGTCTTCACGCATCCAAAGCATTTAACAAATATCCATCAATGCTTCCCAAACGTAATATTGTTTTAAGGGCCTGTCCCACTTAAGCAATTGTTTAGGCGACTGCCGGCGACTGTCAAAGTCATAGCAGATCGGCAAAATTTTCTTTTACCCGACGACAATGCCGAGTCAGGTCGAGATTACACCGTCTTCGGAAACATTGCGAAAATTTCCACGCTGTCAATGCTTCTCTGGCCTCCTAATTTTCACTGAAATCACTGACCAGTCGGTAAGTACTTAAGAGTTTTGAAATATAACATCTTGCCCGGGTTACTTGAAAACCAAGCTTCACGGTAACAAGGCATAAACTGGATTTACTTCCAGTTTACTAATAGCAGTATTAAGAAATTTAATTTTAAAAGTGGTTAAATGGATTTTTGTGAAAAGTGTGTGGGCATTCTTTGAAAATGTACAGGAGATGCATATCTGGTTTCTGGATTGCATATCTGGGTTGGGAGCCTACTTTAAATTTAATCGCTGAAGGCCATAAACATTGCGAAAATTCCCACACTTACCTGACCGTCAAACTGTCGCCTCCAATCTACCTGTCAAATGTCCTGACGGTAAATAAATTGGTTAAACATAAGTATTTTATGGTATCTTCAAATTACTTTACTTATTTTAATATTATGTGCTTCTAAATGCATCTAAGATAACCTAGCAAACCTGGGGACAGCATGCGACAGCGCCCACAATAAGCAACGATACATGGCGACAAGACAGCTGTCGCCGAGAAATTTCACTCCGGTTGATTTCTCAGCAATGCGCCGAGATCCATTATGATTCTTGGAAGACTCCTCACGTTCATGCCCGCCACATCCCGGCAAACTGTCGGCGACAGCCTAGTTGCCGGCAGTCGCCTTAAAATCGCCTAAGAGGGACAGGCCCTTAAAGCTCCCTGTCTGGTGCTTTTAATGTTTTAATATCTCTGTAGAAACATAGAAAATAGGTGCAAGAGGAGGCCATTAGCCCCTTCGAGCCAGCACCGCCATTCATTGTGATCATGGCTAATCATCCACAATCAGTAACCCGTGCCTGCCTTCTCCCCATATCCCTTGATTCCGCCAGCCCCAAAAGCTGTATCTAATTCTCTTTTAAATTCATCCAGTGAATTGGCCTCCACTGCCTTCTGTGGCAGCGAATTCCACAAATTTACAACTCTCTGGGTGAAAAGGTTTTTTCTCATCTCAGTTTTAAATGGTCTCCCCTTTATTCTTAGACTGTGGCCCTTGGTTCTGGACTCCCCCAACATTGGGAACATTTTTCCTGCATCTAGCTTGTCCAGTCCTTTTATAATTTTGTATGTTTCTATAAGATCCCCTCTCATCCTTCTAAATTCCAGTGAATACAAGCCCAGTCTTTCCTCATATGACAGTCCCGCCATCCTGGGGATTAACCTCGTGAACTTACGCTGCACTCCCTCAATAGCAAGGATGTCCTTCCTCAAATTAGGAGACCAAAACTGCCTACAATACTCCAGATGTGGTCTCACCAGGGCTCTGCACAACTGCAGGACCCTTTTACTCCTCTACTCAAACCTCCTTACTCCTATACTCCTATACTAGAGGCTGGGCAAAAGAGAAAAGGCATGGCCAGAAAATTCCAATGAACCTGAATGATGGTCAAAGCCATGCCACAGAAGGAACACTTGGGGCACTGACCGGCCATCATACATATCTGAGCTTGAGAATGTGAAACTCACTACTGTAAGGCCAGTCTCAGTAAGGGCTGGGGGTTGCTCATGAGATTGGTTTATTATTGTTACACATACCGAGATACAGTGAAAAGCTTTGTTTCCAATTAAATCATGCTATACCTGAGTACAATCAACCTATACACAAGCACAACAGGTGATGCAAAGATAAAATGTCAAAGTCTCTAAATTGAGGAGTGATGACTGGGCATTTGAGCCGAGCACATGGTGGTAGGTGGGGCGGAGGACGGTGCGGGCGGGGAGGGAGACACTAGAATGTGGCATCAAAGGGCGGTAGGTGTGGCAAGAGCCTGACTACCAAATCCAAAGAGATCAGACCACAGTGTTGGGGTTGGGTCGGATCATGTCGGAAGTACTTGAAACAACACTAAGATTAGAACTGGTAAATAAAAAACAACTTCCAATTATATAATGCTGGGGGGGAAAAAAAATTATGCAATTGAATCTCTGGGAATGGACACACAAAAAGCTGTTTCACAAGCCTTAGGAATATTTTAGAGTCTTAAATGGTTAAGAATAGTTTCAACACGAAACCATTATTTTTTACACTTTAAATCCAATGGCAACTGAGCAAATTTGTTTCTAAAGCACGTTTTATGGTCTCAGGAGACTCGAAACCTCTTTACTAAAGTCTATTCTGTGTAACTGGGACATAGGCAATCTTCTCTTCCTCCTGCTTTTTGACCCTTCTATATTCTTTGATAAGTCTGAACACAGAAGCCTATGGACCATGTGTTGGTAAATATGAGCAGTATAAATGAATATTTAATGTTCTCCATTCCAGGGAGTAAAATTGACTCTAGGAAGTTTTCCTAATTAACTATAGTGAGGACATCAAAAAATAAGGAAAGGAATGGGCCACACAGGTGTCTGCTCCATCATTCAGTAAGCTCAATTCCATCTTTTGCCTAATTCCCATAACCCTTGATTGCCCCTATGGTCCAAAAAAAAACCTATCCTTCCTAACGATAAATATACTTAATGACTCAACCTATACAGCACTGTGGGGTAGATAATTCAAAAACTACCAAGAGAAAAAAAGTCCTTGTCCCATGGAAATGTAGGCAAAAAGACATGTCTCTGTGCTGCAGAGCTCTATAACTCTATGGCACATGGTGCAGAAACTCATGTACAGTGTAAACACTGGCATGGACCAGTTGGGCCAAATGGCCTGCTTCCATGTTTTTGACTTCGTTAGTTAAAAAAAATCCCCAGCATCTCTCCAACATTGTCCAATTTAGTGGAACCATGCTTGCCTCTGTTTGATCCATTAACATGTAAAAGCGTTTCACTTCCAATATCTGCATTGTTATCTCCACTGTTTATCCTTGGCCTCTCCTATTTCGCAATTACATCTCAAGTGCTATCAAGCAAAATTTGTCATTAGACTTCGGAGCAGAAGGTATAAGCATGACCAATTAGATATGCTTTAGGAGTGGAGTAAAAGAGAAACGAGTTGTACAGAGGCATAAATGTTTAGGGTGGGAAATCCAGAGGCCATGGTCTTGGCACGGATGTCAGTGGTAGTGATCAACGGCCAGGACTGGACTGGCGGGATATGTGGAAGTAATATGGTGCAGTAGATGATTACAGAAATGACAGAAGCATGACAGGAAAACAGAGAAGAATTTTTGCTGCAGGTTAAGCCAGAGATTGCAGAGAATTCTAATGATGATTAATTACAGAACATTCACCGGAATGACAGTAAGAATGAGAGGATAAAGGATCACCTTTAAGAATGAACTGAAGAGGGTTTCTTTCTTCTCAGTGGTTTGAGAATCTTTGGAATTTCCTACTCCAGAGTGCTGATTATGTTATTATGTATATTCAAGGCTACGAGGGATAGAATTTTAGAACATGGGTGCAATTAAGGGTGAGGAAAATTAGCAAGAAGATAGAATTGAATTTACTGACACACATGTGACTGAGTGACCCATTTATTTCCTTATTGTTGTTAATCCCCTTACAAGAGACTATAGTTAATTTAGAAAACTTCCAAAAATCAGCTTCAAATTTCCCCACGAGAACAGAAAACGTCGAGGAGGAGCCTTTGTGTGATTTTGTAAATTACTAAATGTTTTGAAGCCATTAACAATAAAAGAGAATGTTTTGCCAGAAGACAAGTCATTAATGAGGGATCCAAAAATCAGATTATCACCAGAAAATGAATGGGGAAGTTTAGAAAAATTATTGTTTTCAAACTTATTGAAACAAGGTCTTATGAAGAGACTATAATGACATTTGAAAGCAAATTGGCTGAGTGCTTGATTAGTAAAAGTATAACAATCAAAAGAGGGAAAGCCAGGGATTAGAATAGATAGCCCCAGGCAGGGATGACGAACAAAATGTGTCTTCCAACACTTATGTTTCAGTGATTCTATTGCAGTGAAGTGAAAATTTGAGCAATGTAGGCAGCTGGACTTTCCATCACTAGCCATTCATGCTCTCTGGTATTATCTGCACGGAAAATCATAAACATGGCCAGGAGAACTCCCAAAGACCAGCAAGGCTCCATGCCTGAAACATTCCTGCATCTATCTTTTATAGGGCCTGAGAAACATACTATCCAGCTATTGTGCTAAAAAAAATCCAAATACCCCATCATTTCCTTGGGAGAATATGGAGCAAGTTGTATTTTAGGGGAAATGAGGAAACGGAGTTAGTGTGGAAGAGGAATATTTTCAGGATTTTGTTTGGGCAGTGTAACTGTTGGCATTGTATTAGGAGTGGAAATAAAATACTGAGGATAATCCAACTAAATAGAGACAAATGACGAAACAACATGGATTATAGATGGGTTCACATTGGTGAAGCCGTCAAGATTATGCATTTCAGGACAAATAATTGCGATGAGGAGTGTGGAGAAGGTGTGGGCAGAATTTTCAGCGAGAACTGACAGCAGTAATACAAGAGTACCAACAATGGCACAAGAGTGTGCCTGTTGGTAAACCGTACTAGAAAAAAATCCAAGTTAAAGTTACTTTTTAAACTCAAACTTGCATTAGAAACAAAATGGGTGGCATGGTGGCGCAGCAGTAGATTTGTTGGCTTACAGCGCTAGAGACCCGTGTTCGATCCTGACCTTGGGTGCTGTCTGCACAGCATTTGTATATTCTCCCCGTGACTGTGTGGGTTTTCTCTGAGGACTCTGGTTTCCTCCCACACTCCAAAGCCATACAATTTGTAAGTTATTTGGCGTTGGTAAAATTGTAAATTGTCCCTTGTGTGTAGGATAGTGTTAGTGTACGGCGTGATCGTTGGTCGATGCGGACTCAGTGGGCCGAAGGGCCTGTTTCTGGACTGTATCTCTAAACTAAACAAAAGGGTTGGTAAAATCTTCTAGATGCCTATCAATGTATAGGACCTGAGTTTGTCAAAACACTAAATGCTGGTAAAAGAGATTCAGAAAGATGGTTATTTGACGATTAGCATGGACATGGTGGGCTGAATGTCCAATTCCTGGCCTGTCTAACTCTATATCTTCTGTTTCTCTCTTTGAGTCAACAATTTATAACAGGACAAGTGACAAGTAGTTTAACATTATAGCCTCAACTTTCTGTATTTCCTCTCTTCTCATTCCTTTTTACAGTTTCTTCTCTTTATTGTTGACCGTAATCACCCACTGCCAAAATCCACGGATGTGTAGTATTCTGTTTCCAAATCAAGCACTCCAATGAGAATGCAGTCCACAGTGCATTTGGACGCATTCTGCAATGCATGCAGTGCTGTGTAAATGCAGCATGCAATGATGACCAGATGTAGTGTGCAATGAAATGCAATGCTGAGCAATGCTGTCGAAATGCAGCTCATATGGAGGTCTAAATGAAGCATGCAATGCAGGCATCTAAAATTTCAATGGATTTTTATGAGTTACATGCTTCGATTTGGTTAATGTGGACAAGGGAACAGGTTCAAGGATCTGACTAGAAGAACAGAAAAAGGTTCACTTGTCTGTTTAGTTGCAAATCAGTTTTATTGACAAGAGAGGGCAAAAAAAATATTTATTTTGGTATGCGCGGGGTCCAGTTTTACAGCAGCACATGTCTCTCTCTCTATACAATGATAGGTCACGTTGGGAATTAACAAGGATGAGAATTTTTAAATATGTTGCAAGACTGGGAGCCAATGTAGGTTGAATATAAATTTGGAGTAAATTTGGACAGAAGAGTTTAGGTTGAATACAGGACAAATAGTAGGACAGCATCGGAACAGGCCATCAACCCACAATGCACTTGCCAAACATGGTGCTAAATTAAATTAATCTCTTCTGCCTGCACATAATCCGTATCGCTCCAATCCCTACATATCCATGTGCCTATCCAAAAACCTCTTAAATATCACTGCTAGGAGTGGTGCCTCCATACCAGCCCTGACAGTGCTTTCAGGCACTCATCAATCTGTGTAAAAATCTTGCCCAGCACATCTATATACTAAAACTCTCGTTTGTTTGTTTGTTTGTTCCTGAACTACAGCCAATACAGTACACGATAGCATGGCATTTGTAGGCCCACCTTACTCACCATTGTCCTTTTGGTGCTATTGGAAGAAGTTTCATTGAAATCGGTGTTATATATTTAAAGTTATTCACATTTTAAAGTTTAAATCCATCTCCTAGGGAGGGGGAGGGAGGGGGGGAGGATAAGGGGGGGTTGAGGGGGATGGAGTGGGGGGGACGGGGGAGGGGGGATGGAGGGGGAGAGGGGAGAGGGAGGAGAGGGTGCTGCACCAATGCAGGAAAGGTTTGGGCCCAATGGGTCCACTTGGTCTAGTCTGCTTTAAACTTTCCCCATCTCTTCTTCAAGCAATGCCCTCTAGTCCTTGACATTTTAATCCAGCAGAAAATGCTCTGACTGTCTACCCTATCTATGCATCTCATGAGCTGCAGATTATGGTGGTTTGACTTAAACAAATTCTTGCTCTTTAACTCTGATATATCGTTCCTCCGTAGGTTTCCTGCGCACGCAGTCAAATTCATGCAATCCGGTTGTTTACGGAGCAGATTGCTGAAATCATTGCGTATGGACAGGGAGTTCTGGGACAGCCACAATGGGATCAAAGGGCTGAAGAAGTTTGTTCAGGTCATCGAAAAACGGGCTCAGATCCTGCTCAACTACATCCAGGAGAAAGACATCAAATTAGTTCACGACTAATGAGAAGGTAGCACATCGGCAGTGATGTGCAACTCCAATTGTTTTAAACCAGAGCAGGAAAACTTAACCTGGGAATTAATTGCATCATTCTTATGTTCAACTCATGATGGGAGTCCTGCAACAAGCAGATCTCAAATTTGCCATTCCAGGTTTGCTGTACATTTGCTGCAATTCACCTGACTACATTGGCTGCTCATCAAGGTGTCTCCAGGGCATGCGGCGGAAAAGAACATATATCTCGATAAACAAAATACTGCAGATGCTGGAAATCTGAAATGAGAACCGAAAACGGAAATGCTCAGTAGATCAGAGGACAATAATTTTCCTGCTTTTGTGCAACCTGGCACATCCCTCCTAAACAGGGGCATTAAATTATTTTGGGCATTGAAGCTAAGGTTCCCTTTTCAGGTGCTGAAGCGATTTGGGTCATGGGGAGAGAAAATAAAAGTAAACAGGCTAAGTCAGTCAAAGATTATTATTAAAATTTGCTATTACCCCCACCAGCTCAAACTCTTTGGCATTCAATACCTTACAACCAGAGTGGCTGTTCATTCACATGTTCTTCCTGCTATGGGGAGTCACAGGAGTGGCTCAATAAACAACCTCACATTTCAGTGAAACAGCTGGATTGTAAGAGAGATTTGAGGTTGAAAAAAAACAAAACGCAGTCAGATCAATTGATTGTAATCAATATCTGGAGTAACTCAGAATGAAAGTAACTTAGAAACACAAAATGCTGGAGTAACAGCGGGCCAGGCAGCATCTCTGGAGAAAAGGAATAGGTGATGTTTCAGTTTGGAACCCTTCTTCAGTCTGTAGGTGCTGCCTGACCCGCTGACTTACTCCAGCATTTTGTTTCTATGCTTGGCATTAACCACCATCCGCGGTTCTTTCCTACATATTTTGCCTGTAATCAATGGTGGCAACATTAAAGAGTGTGATCCCACAAGGATCTGCTAGAAGCAGCAGAATAAAATTCAGTCCTTCTCGGAAAAGAGTTATCAGTAAATGGACCCTCATCTACCCTGGGGAGAGCTATGAATAAAAACTACAAGAGACATTGGGTTGAGAGAGTTTCCCAAGAGCCTCGCAACAGAGCCTTTTTTTATGCTGAGGTCCACGTCTGAGAAGCAGAAAGATCATATTGCATTAAGTACGATATTTTTTCAATCTTTTCAGAGACCTCCTGCTCCTGCCCCGAGCAGAGTTATTGGCAGGTATGTCCCTTTTTCTCTTGCTTGGCCTCTCTGTGAAAACTACATCAGCCTCTTCCTACAATGATGGGACCTGAACAAGAACTTCTGGAGAAGCAGAGCTCTCAATCCAGCTCCTTGCAACTGAAATGATCTCAATGTGCTTGGTCAGGATTACTGCAGCATTTATATTTCATTCTTAGCTCTATTATTTTTGTAGATAATTAGACCTTAGGAAGGTTAGATCACGTTTTTTTTAATGCAGATCTTTTAAAGTCTTATTGTAGGTGCGGTCTCAATCGTTACCCGTCTCACAGCCAGGCGCCTTATACACAATGAGGCAAGGATCGGATGCAAGGGCGCTCAACATTATTTTTGCCGTTCATTCACAGGGGAAGAAGTCGCATCCAGACTTTAAGTCCAAGAAAATTCAGGGAGAAGAGAGGCAATTCTGCTGCAAGCCCCAGTTTCAGCTTGTTGATACTGCCTAGCGTTTCCTTCAGGTTTTCATTATTGTTGGAGAGTTTTAAAATTAAAATAGTCAACAGATTTTAAAAAGCATTTGTGTTTCATTTTCTCGTCTGGACTTTTCCCCACTCGTTTTGGATCTCTGTCAAACAGTCTCGGCTTGAATTCACCCCGTCTAATTTACACTTCCTCCCCACACTATTACTTTCACAATCCATCGGCCTATTGGTTAAGGAGACACACCCTTTGCCTTTAAATGAAGTCCCAGATTCGCCTGGCAGAACATCAACAGCTCATGTTTCAACCAACCAGCCACACAAAAAAAATAAACCTAATTCTCCAAGGATAAGTCTAAATTAAATCAATTTGTGTTAGTTATCCTGCCACGACAAAAATAATGTTGATTGTGCAGATTCAATCATGTTAATTGTAAGGCTTTGATTTTCTCATGCCTAACTCCGATACAGCACCATGGTAAAAGGCTGTAGGAGGAGCACTGGGTTCGAATGGATGGGATGAGAATACTGAGTAAGTGCAGCACGAGTCGTGCAGTGGTTGAACAGTTAAATACATTTCACACCGTATGACACTGCATATGAATATATCAGTACATTTCTTTCTTTATATTGTCCTCAGTGTTATATTTTGGGGGGCTGCTTTACATGCTTCTCAGAAAATAAGAATTTCTAGCAAAGGTAGCATTTAGTACTTGCACCTAACTAGTCATGAGGAGGTGGGGCGCTGTCCCCTTCTTGAAATGCTACCATCCTTCTGGGCAAGGTACTCCAACAACACTGCTAAGTCGAGAGTTCCAGGAATTAGACACAGCGACAATTAAAAAATGGCAAAACAAAACCATGAAACTCTAGGCCCGAAAAAGCCCGTCAATAACAATAGGCATAAGTTGTTACATATGCTGTAGGGCACTTGTTATAATCAGCCCTGAGATATGCTATGTCATCTCCAAGCCCAGACACATCCATCTCTGTTATCTTGGCTGACCATACCCTGTCACTGTTCATCTGCTGCTGAAAACGTCAATTGTAACTTTGTTACCTCAATACATTATTACTGAATGCACTACCAATCCTGTCTCTTGTTCTACTTTTTGGAAATTTGCAACTTATTCCCATCACTCATCGCCTTTACACAGTCCTTCAAACCTCGGAATGTTCTCCCACATAAAAGGCACAATATAAAAGTCTGTCCTTGTTTCATAAGTAACAAACGCCAACTGAAAATACACATACAGAAACTTTTGTTATTCATGCATCCAGAATTCTTGGATCCTGCAAAATCCTGTAAAAAATGTATTTAAATTAAAATGATTTTAAAATAACCTCTAAACGTGAATTCTATTTTAATATGCAAAATGTGTGAAAGACATCTTTACATTATTTAGGGGCTGAAACAAAAACGACTCATTCTGAGAGCTGCTGCTCCCACCACCCTGGATAATCTTGTTGTTTAACACTGAAGCCTTAGTACAAGACCTAAACAGAAGTTTCCGGCCTCTGCTAACTCGCCACGGTGTTTGATATTAATGTTGGTTTATTATTATTACGTGTACTGAGATACTGTGAAAAGCTTTGTTTTGTGTGCTAGCCGGGCAAATCACACCATACATGAATGTAACGTAAAATAAGAGTGCTGAATACAGTGCTGTAGCTGCAGAGAAAGTGCAGATTAAAAAAATTACAAGGGTTGCAAGAGGTAGACTGGAAGGCCGGGAATTCATTTTTAGCATATGGGAATTCCGTTCAAGAGTCCGATAACAGTGGAGAAGAAACTGTTCTTGAATTTGGTGATATGTGCATTCAAGCTTTGCATATTCTGCCCAACAGGTGAGGGGAGAAGAAGAAATGTCTAGGGTGTAAGTGCTCCTTGATTATGTTGGCTGCTTTCCTGAGACAGCATGAAGTATAGATGGTGTTGATGGGAGGGTGGAAGGTGAGGCTGGTTTGCATGTTGCCTGCACAATTCTCTACACTCGTCGTGGCTCTACACCTCTGATAAAATAAACAAAGATAATTTTATAGACAAGAGACAATAGGTGCAGGAGTAGGCCATTCGGCCCTTCGAGCCAGCACCATCATTCAATGTGATCATGGCTGATCATTCACAATCAGTACCCTGTTCCTGCCCTCTCCCCATACCCCCTGACTCCGCTTTCATTAAGAGCTCCATCTAACTCTCTCTTGAAAGCATCCAGAGAATTGGCCTCCACCGCCTTCTGAGGCAGTAAATTCCACAGATTTACACTATCTGAATGAAAATGTTTTTCCTCATCTCCGTTCTAAATGGCCTACCCTTATTCTTAAACTGTGGCCCCTGGTTCTGGACTCCCCCGACATTGGGAACATGTTTCCGGCCTCTAGCGTGTCCAATCCCTTAATAATCTTATGTTTCAATAAGATCCCCTCTCATCCTTCTAAATTCCAGTGTATACAAGCCTAATCGCTCCAGTCTTTCAACATATGACAGTCCCGCCAGTCAGAGAATTAACCCAGTGAACTCACGCTGCACTCCCTCAATAGCAAGTATGTCCTTCCTCAAATTTGAAGTCCAAAACTGCACACAGTACTCCAGGTGCAGTCTCACTAGGGCCCTGTACAACTGCAGAAGGACCTCTTTGCTCCTATACTCAACTCCTCTTGTCACAAAGGCCAACATGCCATTAGCTTTCTTCACTGTCTGCTGTACCTGCAAGCTTACTTTAAGTGACTGATGAACAAGGACACCCAGATCTCTTTGTACTTCCCCATTTCCTACCTTGACACCATTCAGGTAATAATCTGCTTTCCTGCTCTTACCACCAAAGTGGATAACCTCACATTTATCCACATTAAACTGCATCTGCTATGCATCTGCCCACTCACACAACCTGTCCAAGTCACCCTGCATCCTCATAGCATCCTCCTCACAGTTCACTCTGCCACCCAGCTTTGTATCATCTGCAAATTTGTTAATGCAATTTTGCCAGCATGTTTCTCTGCTGCTAGCCTAGGGACTGAAAGCACGGGTCTGTCAAGATAGTGTTCTTGATCTCTTTATCATGTTTTGAACAATGTTGAGATTGATTTGCTACAGTCAGGGAGATTCTAATGAATCTTCCAGCTTCACAAAGGCCATTAAAATGTATTCATTCTCTCTAAAGATGCACCTATCTGGTGCAGGTAGAAGAATTTGGACTTGGTTGACTGCCAGCCTTCCTGAGTGTATGTTAGCAGCCATGTTTTGTTCTTTTAGCCTGAAAAAAAGACTCTGACTCAAAACATCACCTATTCCTTTTCTCCAGAGACTCGCCTGACCTACTGAGTTACTCCAGCATTTTGTGTCTACCTTCTCACTAAAGGCAGTCAGGTCACAAGAATGTCACAGAGGCAAGTGGAGAGACTTTAAATGGCAGGCCAGATAAATGAACCACAAAATCAGGGCCAATCTTCCACTGCGTTACTGAAGGAGTATGCATTAAGGAGTATGCATTGTTGAAGGTGCCATCCTCAGAAGAGACATGAATCCAAGATTCTGCCTATTCGGTTATGTGAACATAAATGGGGATGTTTTTATGTTTACTTAAAAGAGCAGATAGGGTCTTGGAACTATTGGCACTAGGGCGGCCATGGTGGCACAGTGGGAAAGTTGCTGCCTTACAGCGCTTGCAGTGCCAGAGACCCGGGTTCGATCCCGACTAGGGGTGCTGTCTGTACGGAGTTTTACATTCTACCCATGACCGTGGGTTTTCTCCTAGCTCTTCGGTTTCCTCCCACACTCCAAAGACTAATGGGTATGTAGGTTAATTGACTTGGTGTATGTGTAAAATTGTTCCTCGTGTGTGTAGGATAGTGTTAACGTGCAGGAATCGCTGGTCGGCGCAGACTCCGGGGGGCAAAGTGCCTGTTTCCGCGCTGTATCTCTAATCTAAACTAAACTATTGCAAGGAGTGGTGATGTTCACTGATTTCCTGACTAATAATTACCTTTCACTCCATATCTCTATCATAGAATATCCAATCATTGTCATATTGACACTCCTAGGAACTTGGTGGTGTTGACCAGAATATGTCTGACATGGGCAAAGCTGTGGAGGTATTGAAAAGCCAGACTGGGAAGCAAAAATTTGTGTGAGGAAGCTGTAGCAGACGAGGACGCCAGTGTGGACCTGTTGGCCTGAATAGTTTGCTTCTGTGCCATGAATTCTATGCTATTTCATTTCTCCTGTATTTCTTTATTGTCAAACCAGCCGAGAATAAGAGGTTTTCCAGACATGTGTTGCAGCACTTACTTGGAGAGGAAAAGGTGATTTGGGGAACAGTGTGGCTGTTACTAACATTTACGGACCAAGCAACAAACTTTATAGCAAACAAAATCTGGTGCATCCCAGTCTCTAAGGTCTCCACCTGCCCCACAATGAAGTTGTCACTATCCTCCAACTCTTATTTTCCATGCTCCACAATTAGCAGACCTAGCTTTATCTGTCTGATTCCTGAGCCCAAGCGTCCCCTCCCTTAAAACACTGCTTAAAACTTCTCTCCATGGTCAAGCCTTCAGCCAGCTCTATTAACATCCTCTACTTTGGTTCAGTGTCTAATCCTGTACAACAATATTCCTGCAAACCAATTTGGTACATTTCCCAATGTCACAGATGCTATATAAATCCAAATCGTGTTATTAACACTGAATTCTGTTTGGAAGAGAAGGCACGTTCAACAGTAGGTGGCAATGTTACGAAAGGCAAGGCACTGATGGGAGACTCAGGACACGAGCCACCAGCCATAACTCTGATCCTATCTGCATGTGGTGAATGGAGTGACAACTGACACGTGTGCCGCTAGTAAACAAAAGGCTTGCACCTCTACAGCACCTTTCGCCATCTGTGGTCAGCCCAAAACTTCTCACAGACAACAAAATAAACTTTTGGTATAATCACTGGTGTGATGTTGGAAACACAGCAGCCAGTCCATCCAGAGCAAGTTCCCACAGGCAGGAAGATCATAAGTGATAGGAGTGGAATTAGGCGTCTACTCCACCATTCAATCATGGCTGATCTATCTCTCCTTACCGCATTCTCCTGCCTTTGCCCCATAACCTCTGACAACCTCTAATTAAGAATCTATCTATCTCTGCCTTAAATATATCCACTGACTTTGCCTCCACCGTCTTCTGTGGCAAAGAATTCCACAGATTCACCAACCTCTGACTAAAGAAATTCCTCCTCATCTCCTTCCTAAAAGAAGGTCCTTTAATTCTGAGGCTTTAGTCCTCTCGACTTCTGGACCTAGACTCTCCCACTTGTGGAAACATCTTCTCCACATCCACTCTATCTAAGCCTTTCACTATTCTGTATGCTTCAATGAGGTCCCCCCTCATTCTTCTAAACTCCAGCGAGTATAGGCCCAGTGCCGTCAAACGTTCATCTTATGTTAAGTTGAAAATGCCTTCATTATCCTTCCAACAATGTTGGTTAATGGACACAGATTGGCGTGTGTATTTGAGGTAAAACTCTAGCTTCTTCAAGTGATACAGATACAGCACATCAACCTGATACAGTCTCTATCAGAGCAATTGTCCCTCAGAACCATACTGTGAGCATCAGGCTGGGATTTGTTGGAGTAGGACTTCAACACTGGCCTTCAAACTCAGAGGTAAAATAGGCTGGTAATCACAATTCTTTTTATTCTCCTCTGATATCAGTTCTCTGTACTTTAGATTGTTAAGACTATTAACAATAGTGAGGGTGCGTGGCTGCGTTCTGCAGCTGCGGCTCACCGGCAGTCTCTGTCTTTTTTTTGTTTTCGTCTTTGTTATCGTTTAAATTTTTCTTTTGATTTATTTTTAACTCTGTATATGTGGGGGGTGGTGGGGGGTTGGGGGAAACCTTTATTTCTAATCTCCTCCTCAACGGAGATGCGACCTTTACCGTGTTGTGTGTCCGTTCGTGCTACGGCCTAACACCGTGGAGTTGGCGGCCTCCAGCTGGGATCGACCTTGAAGACTCCGGTCGCAGGGCCTGGACTTACCATCTCGGAGGCTTCAGCCGTGGGCCCTGCAGACCGCAACATCGGGAGCTCGCAGGTCCCTGGCTGGCGACCGGCTTTCGGGAGCTCCAGCCGTAGCAGCTTCGACCACCCCGAAGCGCGAGGTTTGACTGACCCGCTCGCAGGCCCTTCATCGCCCTGCGTGGCCTGGCCGCGGCACTTTCCATCGCCCGGTGGGGGCTCAGGACCTTCATCGGCCTGCTCGGCTTGGCCCTGGGACTTTCCATCGCCCGGTGGGGGCTTCAAAAGTCGGGAGCCTCGATCGCCTCGTGGCACCACGGGAGAAGAATGAGGAGGAGATAAGACTTTTCTTTGCCTTCCATCACAGTGAGGGTGTGCCTGGAGCAATCACTGTGATGGCTGTTTGTGTTAAAAATTGTAATTGTGTGTCTTGTGTTCTTTATTGTCTACTGCCGGACCCTGACGTGAGAGGACGCTGGCGCTATTTGTTCGCCGCTTCTCCGTCAGGATAGTTTGTCTGTTTGTTTTTATGTCTTGACTGTTTTTGTAAAGCGTCTTTGAGCATTTGGAAAAGCGCTATAAAAAATAAATGTTTATTATTATTATATTATTATTTCCAGTTAAGTGTTAATTGTTTATCTCCAATTAATTCAAGCAGGATCTGGATAGGGTTAGAGTCAGAGTCATAATAGGAGCAGGCTCTTAGACCCAACTCCCCCTTGCCAACCAAGATGCTTATCTGAACTAGTCCCATTTGCCTGCATTAGACCCATATCCCTTTAAATCTTTCCTAATCATACACCTATCTAAATGTCTCTTAAAAGTCACCTTTGTACCTGCTTCTATAGATTTTTCTGGCAGTATCCTGCGAGGATATTGCCCCTCAAGGCCCCTTTACATCTTTCCCATCTCATCTTCAATCATGCTCTCTAATTATGGGCACCTCTATCCAGGCAATATGATTGCCTCTCACGTTATTTAAACTTTATAATCACAGCCTCCAAAGTTCTAAGTAATATTCTATCCAGCCTTTCCTTTTAACTCAATCCGAGTCCTAGTAACATCCTAGTGAATCCTTTTTACAACCTTTCCAGTTTAATAACATTCATCCTACAGCAAAGCAACCAGAACTGCACACAATAATCCACATTGGTATTGGTTTATTGGTATTGTTATTTTTAAATTAACCCATGTCTCACCAGCATCTTGTACAGCTACGGCATGACTTCCCAACTTTATACTCAATACCATTGTCGATGAAGGCAAGCGTGCCAGATGCCTTCTTCGCCACTCTGTCTAACTATTTTGCACTTTCAAGAAACTGTGCACATGAACGCCTGGGTCGCTCTGGTCTACAACACTCTCCAGGGCCCAACCATTTGCTGTGTAAGTCCTACCCTGGTTTGACTTATCAAAATGCATCACCTCACACTTTTCAAAATTAAATTCCTTCTGCCATTCCGTAGCCAACTTCCCTAAGTGATCCAGATCAATTTATGAACTTAGATAGCCTTCATCACTGTTCATGATACCAGCACATTTGGTGTCACCCTCAAATTTATGAACAAAGTTAACTGCATCGTCATCCTAATCATTAACATTTATGACAAATATTCGGCTATGGATATACCAGCATCTTTCTTTGACACTGCAGTTTCTTGAAACTTATTTTTGATTAGTTTGTGGGTGAGTTTGATCTATAATGGTATAATCTTTGTGCTCCAATTATTCTTTTACCTCAAAAAACAGAACGCTGGAAGAACTCGACAGGGCAGATGGATTTTTTAAACAGGAATTTCTGCATAGGTTTGCTATGAAATGGCTGCTTCATTCTGAACAATCTTACTAAAGAGCTATTGCTCTGCATGCATGCTCCATTCCGACATTCTTCCAAACAGATGTGAGCTGGAAAAAGAAAATGATTAATGTAATTTTTAAATCAGGCAGAAACGGAAGAGATATGCCAATTAATAACAGTGTGTCAAGCTCATTTGTAAACTGCTGCATGAGATTGCATCTGCCATCTTAAATTTGTTGTGAATAGCCTCAACTGAAGAGATGAAGGGAAGCAAAAAATAGTAAGACTGTCAGCGAATACAGGGATTTCTTAATTGATATTTATAAACTCAAGAGTTGACATCCAGCATCACAAATTATGTGAAAGAAAATGGGGCAGCACAGTGGTAGAGTTGCTGCCTTACAGCGTTTGCAGCGCCGGAGACCCGGGTTCGACCCAGACTACAGGTGCTGTCTGTATGGCGTCTGTACATTCTCCCCGTGACCGCGTGGGTTTTCTCCGAGATCTTCGGTTTTCTCCCACATTCCAAAGACGTACAGGTATGTACAGTGCCCTACATAATGTTTGGAACAAAGATCCATCATTTATTTATTTGCCTCTGCACTCCACAATTTGAGATTTGTACATTGTCAGATTTTAATAAAGGCCATTTTTATACATTTTGGTTTCACCATGTAGAAATTACAGTAGTGTTTATACATAGTCGTCGTCCCCCCTCCCCCTCCCCCCCCCCCCCCCATATCAAGGCACCATAGTGTTTGGGACACAGCAATGTCATGTAAATAAAAGTAGTCATGTTTTCTATTTTGTTGTATATCCTTTGCATGCAATGACTGCTTGAAGTCTGCGATTCATGGACATCACCAGTTGCCGGGTGTCTTCTCTGGTGATGCTCTGCCAGGCCTGTAATGCAGCCATCTTTAGCTTATGCTTGTTTTGGGGGCTAGTCCCCTTCAGTTTTTTCTTCAGCATATAAAAGGCATGCTCAATTGGGTTCAGTTCAGGTGATTGACTTGGTCACTCAAGAATTGACCATCTTTTAGCTTTGAAAAACTCCTTTGTTGCTTTAGCAGTATGTTTGGGATTATTGTCTTGCTGTAGAATGAACCGTTTTGAGGCATTTGTTTGAACTTGAGCAGATAGGATGTGTCTACTTCAGAATTCATTATGCTACTACCATCAGCAGTTAATCATCAATGAAGATAAATGAGCCTGTACCTTCAGCAGCCATAACACCCCCACCACCGTGTTTCACAGATCAGGTGGTATGCTTTGGATCTTGGGCAGTTCCTTCTCTCCTCCATACTTTGCTCTTGCCATCACTCTGATACAAGTTAATCTTCGTCTCATCTGTCCACAAGACCTTTTTCCAGAATGGTGGTTGCTCTTTTAATACTTCTTGGCAAACTGTAACCTTGCCATCCTATTTTTGCACCTAACAAGTGGTTTGCATCTTGCAGTGTAGCCTCTGTATTTCTGTTCATGAAGTCTTCTGAGGACAGTGGTCATTGACAAATCCACACCTGACTCCTGAAGAGTGCTTCTGATCTGTCGGGCAGGTGTTTGGGGATTTTTCTTTATTATAGAGAGAATTCTTCTGTCATCAGCTGTGGAGGTCTTTCTTGGCCTGCTAGTCCCTTTGCGATCAGTAAGCTCACCAGTGCTCTCTTCTTAATGAAGTTCCAAACAGTTGATTTTGGTAAGCCTAAGGTTTGGCTGCTGTCTCGAACAGTTTTATTCTTGTTTCTCAGTCTCATAATGGCTTATTTGACTTTCATTGGCACAACTTTGGTCCTCATAATAAACAGCAATAAGAGTTTCCAAAGGTGATGGAAAGACTGGAGGAAAGACTAGGTGCTGAGAGATCTCTTATACCTGCATTCAGGAGGCAATTGAACACACCTGAGCAATTACAAACACCTATGAAGCCATGTGTCCCAAACATTATGATGCCCTGAAATGGGTGACTGTGTACAAACACAGCTGTTATTTCTACATGGTGAAACCAAAATGGAGAAAAAATTATTAAAATCTGACAATGTGCACTTTAACCACATGTGATTTTTTTCTATTACAAATCTCAAATTGTGGAGTACAGAGGCAAATAAATAAATGATGGGTCTTTGTCCCAAACATTATGGAGGGCACTGTAGGTTAATTGGCTTGGTGTATGTGTAAATTTTCCCTAGAAAAGTGTTAATGTGTGGGGTTGGTGCGGACTCATTGGGCCTGTTTCCACTATATCTCTAAACTAAAATAGCAACTGGAGATGCTTGAAACTCTTATTAGTTTTCTGATTCCATTTCTCATTACAGTATATATCCATTAACAGACACTTAAAAAAAATTGTGGTTATATTTATGCATTGAGGCAGGGGTATAAACATATTTAATGGTCACTTTTGTGACCATGATAAAGGAATGCCAGAGGAATGTAGAGAGAGACCTGATAGAAGTACATAAAATTATGAGAGTCATAGATAGTGTAGACTGTCAGAATCTTTTTTTCCGAGGATGGAAAAATCAAATACTAGAGAGCATAGATTTAAGGTGACTGGGGCAAAGTTCAAAGGAGATGTGCGGGGTATGTTTTTTTACACAGGTGGTGGTGAGTGCCTAGAATGACTTTTGGACTGGGCATGTGGATATGCAGGGAACGGATGGATATAATGTGCAGGTTGATATGTGATGGAATCGGCCTCATATTTGGCATATACATTGTGGGCTGAAAGGCCTGTTCTCATGTTGTACTGTTCTATATTCGAATTAGCGCACAGGCATCTTTGACTCCATAAAACTGGGCCCCAAGATCCTCAAGTTCCTGACCCCGAGGGATTGCAAGAAGATGTCTTCTGGAGTTAGATGTTAATGATATATTAATTGACACTTAGTATCTGTAAATCCAGAAGTTATTAATGAGAAGAAAACCATGTAAAATGGTTTAACTGCAAATGCTAACCATCATCCTTGTATCTGCCCAGAAGCTGGCTCCTATATAAAAGATATCACAGTCACAGTCAAATGGATTATCCACATAGCTTACCTTCAGCATGGAAATATACTGCATTGCCATTGGGATAATGCTTATGATATTTTGGTCAATATTGCAAAGTGATATTTCAGCCTCTGGGTTTTGAAGTCTCTTGTACTTTGTGTGACCTTGGAGGGTGAGCCATTTGAGATCCAGACATATTTTGGAAATTATGCAACCTACACAATGAAAATTGATTCAATTATTCTATTATTGTAATAATGCCCCAGAGCTTTGACCCAGTGTCAAAGTTGCAGTTTATAACTGCCTTGAAACTTTTGGGAATGGTAACTGCCATGTAACTTGACCAAATGTGTTTGATTGTCGAGTCTATTCATGACTTCTCAAGGTAGTGAAACTCATAAGGAAAGAGGGTCTCTCAGCCTGCAGCTTGGTGCTTTACTTGTTAAACTGCTCATGTGAGGATTCCATAAGTTGCCCTTCAATACCCTTGAGTGCCAGTGGCTTCATCATTATTCAGTAATCCAAATCCAAGCCAGGAGGAAACAAGAGAAATCAAGCAGCCCGATTCATTGTTTCATACCTCCCAATTACACTTGTTAACCCTCCTGGTTTATCCCAGAGTTAGCAGAAATTAAAGATCAAGTTCTAATACACTGCTGTGAACATAAATCTGAGGGGCTGGGGTGGGGGAGGGGGGGGGGAAGGGAAATCAGAGCAGCATTAACAAATTGTGATCTTAAAAATAATTTGGAATCTTTAATCATGAGGCTGCTTGACAATTAAAAATTATCCATTCATCTAACAAATAGGCCATTTCTTTTTCAATAGGTTGACGAGTAAAGCACAGATACAGGTGATTTATGATGGAAGAGTAGTCATATGCTGACACCATGTGCAGCAGTAGAGCTGCACCATGACGGTGCCGTCTGTGCGGAGTTTGTACATTATCCCTGTGACCATGTGTGTTTACATGGTCCTCCCACATTCCAAAGACATGCAGTTTTGGTAGATTAATTGGCTTCTGTAAATCACCCCTCGTGTGTAGAATGTGAAAGTGGGATAACATAGAACAGGTGTACGGGTCAGCATGGACTCAGTGGCCTAAGGGCCTGTTTCTACGCTGTATCTCTAAACCTCCCAAAATGGGTTCATTTATTAGTTAAGTGATATTGGTACTTAATCTAAGGCACGTAGATGGCGGATTTTAACACAAAAATCAAAAACCTGCAGACACTAGAAATTTAAAACAAAAATGCTTCATCTTCTAACTTTGCTCAAATGTAGTGAAAAGTCATGCCAGAATATTTGCAGGATTACCGACTGATTTATTTTGCACTCAGGATGAGGAACATTGCTTTGGCACCTAAATTATACATTATATTACAGACCTTGTCAGATATGGAGTCCAAATGTCAATCTATGTTAAACCTTTAAAGTTGAGTAGCTAATCCCTCCAATCTCTTTAAGTTTATCATGATCCTTCAAGTTTCAGTACAAAAACAAGCTAATGGAAATATTAGCACAAATCCCATGCTTCACTCTGACTAAAACAAAGTCAAACCAATTTTGCTGGCAACCTGGAAGCTTTATAGAAACAGAGCTGTACAACACAGGAACGGGCCATTTGGCCCACCTCTTCCATGACGACCAAGGTGGCATATTGGCCTAGTCCTATTTGACTGTATTGGCCCATACCCCTCTAAACCCTTACTATCCATATATCTTTTAAAATACATCATTGTGTCCAGTTATATAGCTTTTGCTGGCAGCTCATTCCAGATACAGACTACCCTCTGAGTGGAAAAAGTTACCGTGAGGTCCCTCTTAAATCTCTCACCTCTCATCTTATGCTATGTCTTCTAGATTTGAATCTATCTTGTGACCATTCACTTTATCCATGTCCCTCATTGCACATCTCAATACCATCTCGGCCTCCACTCCAAAGGTCATAACCTACCCAACCCTTTCCTGCAAGTCAAACCTGCAAGCCCAGGTAACATTTTCTAACTCTGCACCCTTTCTAACTTAATGACATCCCTCATGTCACTTGCGACCAGAACACAAACACATAGATTCCCTTCCAAAACCATCAATAAACAGCAAGTAATCTCCAAATCCCAGCTGCATAAAACCTAAAAACATTTGGACTCCACTGCAACAAGAACATTCCAGAAGCCAGCTTGCAATTTTCCAAATGTGTGGTGAGCAACAGATCTGTGAAATAACTCTCCAATCAACATGATCGCACTGATCCCCCTTTATTTGTTGTCAATATTTAATCAACAATATTTTCAATTTCCTTTTCAAAGTTATTTGTGTTTCCACCACCATTTCAGTTAATGAATTTCAGGTTGAAGCAAAGAGCTGCAGATGCTGATTTATGCCAACGATAGACACAAAATGCTGGCGTAACTCAGCAAGTCAGGCAGCATCTCTGGGGATAAAGAATGGATGTTTTCAGTCAGGACACTTCTTCAGACAAATCTTCTTCAGATAAAAGCTAAAAGATTGCATAAAATAAAATATCTTCTCTCCTCGTCTTTTGGACAATCAGTTTAGATCTTTGTTCACTAGCCACATGCTTGTCCTTGGAAAAGTTCTCTTTATTTACCATATGAAATGCTTTTCATTTTTCTTAATCTTCATATTCCACAAAAAACAACTGCAACTTCTCCTGTCACCCCACTGCATAGTCCAGGGGACATCTCTTAAGTCCCTTCTGCACTCTCTACAAGGTCTTGACTCCTTTCTGAAATGCACTGGCCAGAAGTGCATCCATTAATCCAGCTACGCCCTAAGCAACAAATTAGGAAAAAACAGAGTTTGATTTGGACCCATTGCCTCTGTTTATATAAAGGTGAACTTAAGAGAATATTCTAAAAGCCAGAATGTCTAGGTGAGGAGATTTTGGATAAAGAAACAACTCCACCAGCACTTAGGGTTAAATGTGCAGCTTTGTTTTTTGACTTGCAGGACACAACAAACCAATATTTTTTTTAAAGTACATTTTGACAAAGGAGCTGATGGAACAAGTAACCAAAAGATTAATAATAAAGGCAGGGCTTAAAAGAGGTAGAACAGCAGAGAGGAATTAGTGCTGTGGGAGGTACAGGAATGGCCCACAGTAATTCAAATCAAGGATGCTCAGCAATGTGGTAGTGTAGGATACCAGAGATCTGAGTCCTATACTGCTGGAGAATACTGCACTAATAAGGAGGGATAAGGCCTTGGGGGGATTTGAAAACAAGGATGAGGATTTAAAAATTACAGCAATCACCTTTGCGGAAGAGGTTGAGAATGCAGGGGTCCTATTGCAAAATTGCATCTTGCAATTTATTCAATATTAAAGAAATACACAGTTTGAGTATGTTGCCAAAGTCTTTTGAAACAATTCAAACTTTCAATGTAAATTTGCAGATTGAAAAGATAGGTAAGAAATATAGATCAGAATCCAGATGAAATTTGAATTGTCTAATATTTAATAATCCAGAACAGAAGTGTCACGTGAGATTTATATCAACTGTACAAATTAATAAACAATCACACTGCATTCAGCTCATATTTTACTGAAAGAAACAAAATGTGCAAATGTATCTGGACACAATATTAAATAATCTGCCACACCAAAATTATCATATATTTTGTGCATTTCTTGACAACCTGACCAATATAACAATACAATTTATTAATAGACAACATTTCCCAGAGCAAAACAAAAACAACATACATTACAAAACAGACATATTATAGACATTTCAGAATGTTCACAGTCCAGCAGCTTTGCATTATTTCTATGCACTTTCACATTAAATTAAAAATCTTGATTATGCTTGGCTCTCAAAATTGATGCATTTGATGATTTGTTTAATGTTCACGTATGTGTCTGCCAGTCCATTGTGGTACTCGGAGCAAGTGGCATGTTATTAGTCTTCTATCCCAGTGTTATGTGCTCTTCCTATGCTTTGGAATATTGAGCGGCCATGAAAAGGTGCTAGGTAAATGGAAGTGATTTTCTTTATTGATCTATTGTAATTGATGTCATTTACCAACATTCACATTCAATCAATGATACGCACAGAATTTAGGCCCAATCATTAGAAGCTAGCCTTGGCTCATTTTGAATCAGCCTTTCCATTCCAGAAACTTGAGCACATATTTCAAATGCAATATTAAACTGTGGCTTCAAGACCTCGTTTAGTTTGATATAAATCTTCCCACTATGTTAAAGAGCAATGGAGTTCCGGAGCAGGTTCCAGTCTCCTCGGCAACACTGATCCTTCAATCAATATTACTACAATCAATATCACAGAGTAGTTTCCTAAATGTAACAGTAACCACAATTCATTTGAGGCAAGAGAGTCACTACATAAGTTACTATTAGTGTAACTGTATAGAACACTGCAGAAGAGGTTTACCAGAATGCTGCTTGCATTAAAGTATATTAGCAACGAGGAACGGTTGGACACACATTTGTTTCCCCTGGAGCATTGGAGGATGGGACAGACCTGATAGAAATATATAAAATTTGAGAGCCATAGATAGGGAAGACAGTCAGAACCTTTCTCCCAGGGTGGAAATGTCCAAGACCAAAGGGTATATGTTCAGGGTGAGTGGGACAAAACATAAAAGTTATGCAGGCGCAAGTATTTTTTTGGTACCTGCAACACGCTCTCATGGGCGATGGTGGTGGAAGCAGATGGTGTTTAAGAAACTTTTAGGCAGGCACATAGATTTGCAAGGAATGGCAGGATATGAATCACATGCAGGCAGAAGAGATTAACTTAGCATATTGTTCGGCACAGACGTTGTGGCCTGGCGCCAGTTCCTGTGCTGTACTGTTCTATGTTCTACATTAACAGTAGACTGCTATTCAGCAATCTCACATGAGCAGCATCTAAAGTAGGAGATACAGTCTCCATCCACACAATAACTTGCCATTACATGTACATTATCCTGATGTTGACCAACAATAGAATCCTATGCAATAGATTGACAACATACTCTTCAATGTTACATCCTATGCTGTTGATATTTTGGGGTGCATCACTAGCCAGTAGCAATGATGGTTGCTTCTAGATCAGGCCTTTCATTGAAAACTTCATAAACTGGCACACTCCCAGGATCCTTGATACCATTTCATGAGTGAGATTGGCTAGTTACCTGAATACTTTACAAACACAATGACCCAAGTAGTTCATCACTCTCTACAGAGAGACATAGAAACATAGAAAATAGGTTCAGGAGGAGGCCATTTGGCCCTTCGAGCCAGCATCGCCATTCATGTGATCATGGCTGATCATCCACAATCAATAACCCGTGCCTGGCTTCTCCCCATATCCCTTGATTCCATTAGCCATTAGAGCTCTGTCTAACTCTCTCTTAAATCCATCCAGTGATTTGGCCTCCACCGCCCTCTGTGAGAATTCCACAAATTCACAACTCTCTGGGTGAAAAAGTTCCTTCTCACCTCAGTTTTAAATGGCCTCCCCTTTATTCTAAGACTGTGGCCCCTGGTTCAGGACTCGCCCAACTTTGGGAACATTTTTCCTGCATCTAGCTTGTCCCGTCCTTTTATAATTTTATATGTCTCTATAAGATCCCCTCTCATCCTTCTAAACTCCAGTGAATACAGGCCTAGTCTTTTCAATCTTTCCTCATATGACAGTCCCGCCATCCCAGGGATCAATTTCGTGAACCTATGCTGCACTGCCTCAATTATAAGGATGTCCTTCCTCAAATTAGGAGACCAAACCTGTACACAATACTCCAGATGTGGTCTTACCAGGGCCCTACACAACTGCAGAAGAACTTCTTTACTCCTATACTGAAATCCTCTCGTTATGAAGACCAACATGCCATTAGCTTTCTTCACTGCCTGCTGTACTTGCACGCCAATGTTCTGTAAGACAAGCATCTAACTCAATATGCGACTCTTAAATCTAGAGTACAAGAACCATTCAAGGAAGGAAGTGCAGACTCACCAAATGTATTCTGACATCACTTTTCAATAACACAAATTGTTACACCAAGGATGAAAGGAGAAAGATTTTCACTTCCAAACTCACACCTAAATCACTCAGCATGCCAACTTAAAAAAACATATTTATAGTAGTAGCAGAGTATATGTAGTATAGCAAGTGATGTACTATTGAAGTCTGCAAATGTGCTGAAATATGGCAGCCAATACTGCTCCCACAAGCAGTAATGTAATAATAATCAGCTGCTGATGCTGTTTTAAGGATAACTACTTAAGAAATATTGCAATGGGATATTTTATGTCCACTTGAGAGATAGGAGACCTCACTTTAACTATGTTAAGCGAAGGATCATACTTTCACAAGCTCAATTCTCCCTCAATACTGCACTGGAACATCAGCCTAATCCTTTATTCTGCAGCATCCAAAGTGGCAACAGAACACCCAAAGGCCTGCCACAGAAGTGCAGGTATTACTCACTCAGTTCCCCTATGCACCACCATTAGTTAAAAATCTTAGAATTAATTGCCTAGTATTCTCATTGGATCAGTAATTTCATGTCAAGGTCTGCACTGGTTTAAGGATAGTTAGCATTATGATCAAGTTAGGAAAACCAGGAGTATACCCCGCATCTGGAGAGCAAAAATCTTTATCAGTCGTTACCTATATCTTGCAGTTTCTTCAAACACATTTGTAGTGGTAGCTCAGACTTGCTACGAATAATGTTTCTGGCTGTCAGCATCAGGCTCACATCTGCCTTAAACATCTATTGAACACTCCAGAAACTTGGAGATGCATCACATAAATAGGAAGGGAGTGACATCAGAGCATTGCACTACTGATTATCCGATTGCTGCTGACAGCTAGTCAGTGACACGGATGCACAATTCATAGGGTATAAATTAATGCTGGAAGTGGTGCTCTAGTTTAACTTTTTGTTCACTTATGGCACTGTCTAAAAAGAAATATTCTGTAGAACTGTAGAAAGAATCAAGGGATATGGGGAAAAAGCAGGAACGGGATACTGATTTTAGATCATCAGCCATGATCATATTGAATGGCCATGCTGGCTCGAAGGGCCGAATGGCCAACTCGTGCACCTATTTTTTAATGTTTATATGTCTCCAGGAGTTTATGCTTCACACAAGCATCCTCACAACCTAATTCATATTTCATGTATTGTCAATGAGCTGGCCACCACTACTTTGAAGGGCTTCTTGCAATTCACTAAACAGCAATCTCTCTTCTACAGTAACCAATTGGCTTCAGTTGTGTAACTAATAGCATCTGATGTGATTTGCAATCCAAGCTTCCTGAAAATACAGACACAATAAACTGAAGATGCTGGAATCTTGAGCAAAACAAAGTGCTGGAGGAACTAAACGAGTCAGGCAGCAATTTTCAGATGATGTTTTGGGCCAGGATCCTTTTTCAGACTGGGGGGGGGGGGCAGGGGAGGAAAGCTGAAAAAGGATGGGAGCATGACAGCCTGGCAAGTGGATACAGGTGAGAGGGAGTATTTGAATGACAGATGCGTGGAGAAAGTGGCAAACGCTAAAGGTGCAAAGGAAACAGAATGTCAGGCAAGGAGAGAAGGGGACAAATGAAATGCAAATCCAAAGGGAGGGATATGTGTGGAAGGGGGAGAAAACAGGGGGAATAAAAGGAAAACAGGAAACTTGGGGATGGGAGATGAGTGTGGGAAGGAGGGGAAAAGAGAAGGGTCGATACAAAACGCTGAAGCAACTCAGCAGAACAGGCAGCTTGTCTGGAGAGAAGGAAGGGCGACGTTTTGGGTCGAGCCCCTTCTTCTGACCGATGTCAAGGGAGTGGGCGGTACAGATATAAAATGTAGTCGGAGACAGTAAGACTGGTCAGAGAATGGGAAGGGGGAGGGGATGGAGAGAGAGGGAAAGCAAGGGCTATTTGAAGTTAGAGAAGTCAATGTTCATACCACTGTGGTGCAAGCTGCCCAAATATGAGGTGCTGTTCCTCCAATATGCGTTGGGCCTCACTCTGACGATGGAGGTGGCCCATGATAGAAAGGACAGTGTAGGAATGGGAGGGGTAGTTGAAGTGTTGAGCAACGGGGAGATCATGTAGGTTTAGGGGGACTGAGTCGAGGTATTCAGTGAAACGATTGCCGAGCCTGCGCTTGGTCTCGCCGATATACAGGAGTCCACGCCTGGAACAGTAGATGAGGTTGGAGGAGGTGCCTCACCTGACAAAAACTGTTAGGGTCATTGGACGGAGTCAAGGGGGGAAGTATAGGGACAGGTGTTGCATCTCCCGCAGTCACTGGGGAAAGTACCTGGGTAGGGGGTGGTTTGTGTGGGAAGGGACGAGTTGACCAGGAAGTTGCAGAGGGAACGGTCTCTGCGGAAAGCAGAAATGGATGGAGAGGGGAAGCTGTGGCCAGTAGTGGGATCCCATTGGAGGTGGAGAAAATGTTGGAGGATTATGGTGCTGTATGCGATGACTGTTGGAATGTTGGCCTTCATAACAAGAGGAGTTGAGTATAGGAGCAAAGAGGTCCTTCTACAGTTGTACCGGGCCCTGGTGAGACCGCACCTGGAGTACTGTGTGCAGTTTTGGTCTCCAAATTTGAGGAAGGATATTCTTGCTATTGAGGGCGTGCAGCGTAGGTTCACTAAGTATTTCTCATGCATAGGGCAAAGGTAGTCTGGAATTCTTCCAAGAAGCTTCTGTGGTTTACAACCTCAAAAATAAGTTTGTTAGGCAAGTGTATAAACAGAGTTAGATAAAGGTCTGGAATGATCTAAATTGTTGGTAAAACAGGTTAAAGGAGCCAAATCATCCATTTGTATTCTTATGATCAGTTATTTTAAAGCAGGGAATAAAATTAATGTGTACTGCATATATTATGGCACAAGTTCTTGTATCTTGCAAAATTTGAAAAGGTTTTGTTTTTCTTGCCCAATGGTACAAATGAGGTGAAAGAGATTAGTAGCTGGTTTTATATCTCCACCCACCTACCTTAATATTCTATTTAATTGAAGCCAAAGGGTAAGTGTTTTGGACATGGGCAATAAAACAGGTTATCCAATTACAATTTGCAATGAAGCACTGGCTCTATCCCCTCCCCAACCCATCCTACATCTAGGGCAATTTCAAATTTTGGCTTACTGAAACTACCTTCTTTCCATAAAGGACAAAAAGTATTGAGAAAAAAGTTGGAACTGGTTCCTCCATTGAATTAGGCAGACTTCCCTAACCAAAACGCTTCTGGTTTGGATTTGTATAGAACATTGTCCAGCAATCTCATCTGTTTTGAGAGTGAAGGGCTTGTTTTGAGATTTCTTTTCCATTGCCACAGTAGAATAATGACAATGAAATAATTTACTTCCTTTTAAGCAATCCCCTCTCCTCCACCTTTCCTCATGAAAGAAGCACTCTTTAGGTGCACAAAAGAGAAAACCCAAGTAGAAGGCACTCGTTTGTTTAGGCCTCTAGCAGTGGATTCTCTGCACAAAAAAAAAGCACCAGCAGGTCCTTAAATGGGCCACTATCCATCACCACGCACTTTGGTCCCTTTCTCCATCTGAGGCAGCATCCATAATTGCTATTGAGGGAGTGCAGCGTAGGTTCACTAGGTTAATTCCCGGAATGGCGGGACTGTCGTATGTTGAAAGGCTGGAGCAATTAGGCTTGTATACACTGGAATTTAGAAGGATGAGGGGGGATCTTATTGAAACATATAAGATAATTAGGGGATTGGACACATTAGAGGCAGGAAACATGTTCCCAATGTTGGGGGAGTCCAGAACAAGGGACCACAGTTTAAGAATAAGGGGTAGGCCATTTAGAACGGAGATGAGGAAGAACTTTTTCAGTCAGAGAGTGGTGAAGGTGTGGAATTCTCTGCCTCAGAAGGCAGTGGAGGCCAGTTCGTTGGATGCTTTCAAGAGAGAGCTGGATAGAGCTCTTAAGGATAGCGGAGTGAGGGGGTATGGGGAGAAGGCAGGAACGGGGTACTGATTGAGAGTGATCAGCCATGATCGCATTGAATGGCGGTGCTGGCTCGAAGGGCTGAATGGCCTACTCCTGCACCTATTGTCTATTGTCTATTGACTGATGGGGTGGAAGGTGAGGACAAGGGGGACTCTGTTCTTGTTACGAATGGGAGGAGGGGGAGCAGGATTGGAGCTGTGGGATATCGAGGAGACCCTAGTGAGGGCCTCATCTATAATGGAAAGGGGGAACTCCCATTTCCTAAAGAATGAGGACATCTTCGATAACCTGGTATGGAACACCTCATCTAGGGTGCAGATGCAGCGTTGACGGAGGAACTGGGAGTAGGGGGATAGAGTCTTTACAGGATGGAAGAAGTGTAGTCTAGATAGCTGTGGGAGTCAGCGGCTTAAAGAAAAGAGAATAGTGACTGGCAGGTGGAAGATGGTGGGAATCTGTCCATACTGGGGTGGGGGGACTTGGGAAAGATAGAGTAGGGTGGGTGTGTTCTTAGATGAAATTAAATGTTCACACTGTTAGGTTGTAAGCTACCCAAGTATAATACGAGGTGCTGTTCCTCCAGTTTGCATGTGGCCCTACTCTGCCAACGAAGGAGGCCAAGGACAGAAAGATCAGTATGGGAATGGAAAGGCGAGTTAAAATGGTTAGTAACTGGGAGATCCAGCAGGTCTTGGTGGACAGAGTGTAAGTTTTTGGCAAAATGGTCACTAATCTCTGCTTGGTCTCACTGATGTAATGGCCAAATCATGCATACGTGAACTTCTGTTTCACCTGGAAGAGCTGCTGGGATCCCTGGATAGAAGAGAGAGAGAGAGAAGTGTGGGAATTGGTGTGGTTGCAGGGGAATATACCAGGGGAAGGGGTGGGTTTCAATATGATCTCACCATAAGTGACAACTTCTCATCCCCATCCCTTTCTGCTTTTGGTTCTGATGACTCTCTCCACAGGTCCTTGGTTCACTCATCCCTTCCCACCCACAGAGAGTTCACTCCTCCAACAAAAGTGATCTCAAATTAATTTATCTGGTTGCTCATGTATATATATGATATTTTGAAAATATGTCTTTCCAAACTTCAGGTGATCACAATGGAAGTTACAAATCAGTTTTGTGGAATTTGATGACTGTGATGTCAGAAGAATACTGGGAAAAATATCATCTTTTACCCCAACAATCCAATTTGAATAGCAAATGATTATCTGTAGTGTTTTAAACTGAATATGCTTCAAGTTCTGGATTGGCTCAGGAAGTTCCAATTGAAGATATAATTGCAATCTGCTGCAATTGGAATCATTCTTCCCCCATGCCAGTGTTCAATCAAATCTTGAATGAACAATGCACCGTGGTTAAGACTGACTGTAAGAGGCAACGTTTGAATTGAAAAGTTGAGAGTTAGTCAACAGGAGAAAAAAGTGAAAAGAGCGTAAAGGATAAAAGAGATGAACGAAACCTGCAAGATAGAACATCTTGAAATGCACGAGTATACACATAAACCTACACACACAGCAGTGAAATATATACATCGTTTCAAGTATATATTCTGAGAAAATAACTGTGTGTTCAATGTACCAATGATTTCCTTCAATGAAAAAGAACATTTACCTGTAAACACCATTAAGGTGAAATTGTTTCAAGCTGTCAATAATTTCAGAACAATACTAAGGTAATGAAGACAATGGGCCTGATTTTGCATTCCAAGAACCAGGCCAATGACACTGATCATATCAACACACACTGAAACAGTACAGTAATTTCAAGCAAGCAATTGCGGGTTAAAATTCCTTTCCCTGTGTATTGGACTGCAGGACAACAAATTATAACAATACACATTCAATATTTAAATTCAACTTCTGGCAAGATCAATAGCATAACCTCAAAAATGAGGATTTCCTGTGATCCATGAACACATGGAGTCCCTATTGCATTGACACCAGGAATGATCAGCGTTAAGACTGAGCAGCAAATAATGTATAGATAAGATGGTGTGAATTTCATCTTGCATCAGGTTAACTCATGGATCCAATATTGATTGCAGTTATTAAATGTATTTTAAATACATGTCATTAACTCAACTCCACTCGGATTAAGTAATGCATTTCTGAAATCAAGGAGGCAATGGAGGTTGTGTACCTTGAACCATCATAGTCCTTTGACCATACTTCCACAATGCTGTTGTGCAAAATCTTCTAGGAATTACATCCAGTGATAATAGAATGGTGGTATATTTCCAAGTTGGAATGGTATACAGCTTAGAGGGGAGCCTGTGAGCTAAGGTGCTCCCATGCACCTGCTACCTTTGCCTTTCAAAGCAGTAGAGGCCACAGATTTAAGAAGTGCTGTCAATGTCTGTTTGTAGATGGTACAGCCATGTTATGGTGGTGAGTGAGGGAGCGAATATTCATGGTTGTCAAATAGATAGCCTTGTCTTGAATGGTTCTTGAATGGACATCTAGATAAATGGAGGATATTTCAATACAATCCCAACCTGTGCCTTGCAGATGGCGGGGAAACTTTGGGAAGTCAGAAAGGGAGTTACCAGCTGCAGAATTCCCATTCTCTGACCTGTTTAAGGTAAACCATTTATCATCAAGTTTCCTCATAAGAATGAAAATATGCTGATTCTAAATGTGTCATAATAAATGAAATCTATGCAATTCACTTTGTCACCTGCCAAGTCTTTGGAAACCAGAAAATTTCTGTTGGTATCCAAACATGATTTTTTTTTCCCCCACAAGATCAATTAGCCTATTGAAGACTATTCTGTTGGAGGTCACGTTGTGATGGACTGTTGATGTTCTGAATGGCTTGCCAATGAAACATTTGAAACCACAGAGGATCATAGGCTTTCATCAACAGATGTTCCAGCAATAGACATGGTATTTTGGCCCATCTTGGGGATTTAAAAAAAAAAACTTACCCTCTGCTCTGTGGTTTCCAATGCAGGCACCAGACTAGGGAGATATATCTGTCAAATCTAGATTTGCACCTAATCCACTTACATTACTACATAAAACACGTAATTATTCATGTGGAGCAAGGAAACACCATAGAAGTGAAGATTTTAGAATTATATTTAGCTGTGGTGTGGGCACAATTCTGTTAGTTTGGAGATACAGCCAATTAAGATTACACCTTGAATTTAAACAGAATGCTCGAGGAAACCTTTGGTGCCAAAAGGTGCAAGTCCATGTTTTGGAGTGAAATCCTGCTTCAGGAATAGTTTGAAGGCGGCTTCCTGTTTTCTACAATGTGACTTTCATGAGTCTCTCTCACATATTCTAGCTCTGCGGTCTCTGTTCCTGGACAACATGTTTATCTTCATACTACATCAATGTCCCGTGTTCAGTTGCAGCCATTTTTCCACAAAGCTGCAGTAATTTGAAAGAAGGTTAAACGATCGTAGTTTGAAAACTGTTTTTTTTTTTAAAGCCATGAACAGAATTTCTGAACCAGGAGTTTTTATTAAATGTTCAATTGAAAGCTGATGGCAACAGACATGTGTCTATCTTGTGTTCCACGAAGTCCCTTCAGTGCATGGAATAAAGAATCTATGAAGATTCCGAACAGGAAGGTTGAAGAAGGTACTTTCCTAGCAACTGAAAATGGGTTGGGATTTGGTGGTCACAGTTTCACAAGCCACTGATTGTTTTCACCAGTCAGAAATGAAGTTGTTTGCAATTGGAGAGAACAAGTTGTTACAATGAGAATTGCTGTTGGATCGAAACAAGTTTTACAAATGCACAAAAATATTTCAACCACCAGGTTCACTTTACCTAATCTACACACTGGCACATATGCTTTATTGCCTGTGGCTTGGATCACATGAACCATGCATGATACTCTCAACAGCTATGCCTCACGATTGTTGATAACGTTTTAGCTGTTATTTTCCCATTTTGCTCAATTGGTGCGTAATACATAAATGTCATTCATAAGACCAAGGTAACTGATATTATTTCTAAACTCCAGCAGTGGCTTCTTTGAGGTTTTAAACACTCACAATTCCACGTGATCACGTAATACAATATGCAGTGGCACCATTAATGTTCACAGTTGAACCATCAACACCAAACTTCTGATTTGGGATGCCTTCGAGTCATTTCCAACATCTACTAAAAGCCAGTCAAAATGCTTAATACTACTCTTTAGTGTGATCCATCACAACCAGAGCGAATTTCATTTCAACTAGATCAGTTGCCATTTGAACTGTGTTTCATGCATCAGATCACAACTGTGCACAAAGCCCCAATATAACTCGTTATTTAAGATCAGTTCTGTATTCATTACACACTCTTTCAACTACAGGGCTAACAGAATATTGAATTACACACTTTTGAGCCACGCAACGTAGTGCAGGATGTTTCTTCCTTGCCCACCCAGCAATCTTGCCTTAAGTGTTACAAGTCAGCGCCTCTGCAAATGGACCGAGGAGGTTTTTATTAAAGATGCACCTTATCCAAACCAAATAAGTTGTAAATGGTTTAATGTTTTCTACAAATGTGTAGTTCTGGTGAGGCAAGATGTAGGGCATGTATGTGTTCTCACCTTGTTCCTGGATCCAAACCTCATACTTCACATCCTTTACTTTTAGGTACTTCAGATTCCAAGGTACTTGCCAGTAGATCGACAACTTTGCCTCACTGGCGCTCTGGACAGACGCTTGACACACGGAATCTCTCACTTTCCCAGGATGTATTATACTTCTTGCTTTAAGCTTCCCAAAAGGTGGTTTGGATATCACCGACTGATGAATTACAGTGACCATAGATGGAATATCTACCAGGGTATCCTGATAAATACGGAAGAGCCATTCGGCATTTCGGCAGCACAGGTGACGAGGAACCTCTTTGCTCTTTATTATGCGTTCTTGCTCAGCCTTTTCAAGGTGAGCAATTCCACCTTGTTCCCAGGGCCTGTCGGGATAGGTAACAGTATTCTCTTCCTTAGTATTCTGCCAGGCAACATACTGAAGGTCCATGCTCGGGAGAGATGCCAAGGTTTTATAGGGCGTGTAATGTTCTGGGTTCACTCCATAAGGGAAGAGTTCAACGACCACACCACCCCGGGGCAGAAACAGTGCCATCACCAGTTGTGATCCATGCATGCTGACCAACATAGAGGCCCCGCTAATCAGCCTAACAAGATCTCCAAAGGAATTATCATCTAAAGACACTGCAATGGTCCTCATCTGAAACTCCTGCGCTAGACCTAGGATTAATTCTGCTTCATTCAAAATCAACCTGTTGATTGTGCGACTGAATAGCACAATATACTCTTCGCCACTGGAGCCTGCAGTAATGTTTAACTTTTCCACAAGTGATTGTGTGAATTGCCTAATTTCATTTCCAGATACTAAAATATTTGCTTTTGGTCCCTGAGGTTGGATGAAACCATATTGATACCAAGTTGTCATTTTTGACAACCCAACGTAAGACTTTGTAAAGCAAAGCAAACTTCCAAGATTTTTCAATTGTTCCTTCAGAAGAGGTTGTTTGTTGCTAAATAATTTGTACAGCTCAAAGTGCAACCCTTCATTCCACCCTTCCATGAAGACCAATCGCGAATCTTCATTCAAGTCTGGGAACTGCTGCATTGTGTAGTAGATTGGGAGCAGATCGTCATGAAAGATGTGCATGAGGTTGTCTGGATTGAACCGATTCATAATCAGTGCAACATCCGGCACAAAGACTGGCTTATGCATGAACTTAAGTGCAGCAACAGGCAATTCCACAAAATTGAAGTATTGTGCGGTGTGATCTTCTACTGAAGTCAGGTCTAACAGAGCAGGCTGGAACCGTCGTGAGCCCAGGTTTGGTAGCAGTACAGAAGCATTGCCATGGAAGAAGACAAACTCTTCAGCCTCAGTAGAATAGCAGAGTGACTCAAACCGACAGACCCGCTCAGTATGCATTTTCCCTGTGCAAACCATTCTAGTGCCATTTTCCGTAAGAGCTTGCAGGGCAGCATGGTAGTCAATCTTCACTTGGGACAACTCTTGGGTTTGCTGGGAGAGCAACAATTCTTCCTCTAGTGAAGTGGCATGCTCCCACAACTTGACATACTTCCACAGTACTGCTGCCAGGATGGACACAAGCAGAGCATTGAAAATGATTGCTATGCTCATTCTGCAGCTTGATTTATACATGTAGAGCTGAGTGCATATCACACACAGCAAGGAGATGGCAACGTGGCCCCTCTCAAGGCAGAAGTGTAGACCCTTAAAAAGATAGTTTTGTTAGGCAACAGCTTTTATTACAAAACATTGAAAAACTGAATTGCATCCCTTAAAAGGATGGCAATCAAAAGGAGACAAAGAGGAAGAGGAGCATTAATAATTTGCATTAATATACTGCCTTCCATTTAGTAAAACATTCCTAGCAGTACTTTGCGGCAGAAGTAGCAAAAGAAAACTTGACACCAAACCACAAAGTCTTTTTTTTTAAAAGTTATAGGGATGTGTTATTGGGAATCAAATCTAATTGGAGGGGCAGAGAGCCGTCAGGAAAAACATCCTGGGTTAGCAACCCAAAGGATGGTTGCCAATGGTGCAGTGATTGAAGATGTAGGTAGAAACTGCAGAAGCTGGTTTAAACTGTAGACACAAAAGCCTGCAGTAACTCAGTGGGACAGGCTGCATCTTTGCAGAGAAGGAATGGGTGACCTTTCAGGTTGAGACCCTTCTTCAGACTGGTTAGGGGTAAGGGAAACTATAGATATAGACAGTGATGTGGAGAGATAAAGAACAATGAATGAAAGATATTCAAAAATGAATGATATATTGGAAACAGGCCAGTGATTGAAAGCGGAGAAGATCAAGGGATTGGAATTGAAGGCATGTTTCCATGCTGAATCTCCCTACGACTCAAAGACAGGACTTGACAGAGGGATGTGGCAAGGAATGTGTTGGAACCAGTATGAGAATTTTGTAATTATAATATAAAATAGAATTATAATACATGCTAGATCAACAGCCAATGGAGGTCAATGTTCAAAGGGTGATGAGCAATGGAATGTAATGCAAATTAAGAGTGGAATAAGATGTGTAAAGCAGATGAAAAATGGGAGACAACCTGGGAAGCAGAATGGTCTCCCTGACCAAGAAAAATCATTCCTTTTCTCTCCTCTCTGGAAGCCTCCGGGACCAATAGGGCACCATAGTGATACGGTGGTAGATCCATCACTCCAGGCAAGACCTTGGGTGCCTTTGCCAGAGTTCGGAACAGTGTACCTCTGCACTATGGAGCAGTTGCTTTCTTTGAAAATTGTCCGTAACATGATTTTCCATAGACGTAAATCTTATCCCCCCCTCTCTATTGATTCCCATCATATAAATGGAGATGCATTCTTCCAGGAAGCTTTGCTCTCAACAGCAAAGTATCCCATGGATGTGTAAGCCATAGGCAGGGATTCAGATTGTATTGTAGATGGAAGGGATTGTTATTCTGATTAACTGGGAATAAATGTTACATGGTTTAACAAAATATTGTTGCACAAGTATGAATAAAGAGATATCACCTACAAATGCACACACATAAAGGGATTGACACATTTCAAGTTCTGCTATCTTTAAGGTCAAAACAGCAACAGCAACTAATAGTCAGGTGATAGAATTACATAATTAAGTTGAATATTACATTTTGTGGCAGTAAACTATTTATATGAAAAGCATTATTTATTTGCAGCCAAGAAGCAGTGGACAAACTTACCTTCTCCCAACTACAAAATATGCTCCAGTACATTTCAGTATTCATGCCCCTACCAGCTCTAATCTCACATTTCTGCTGTATTTTACAAGCATATTTTGTAACCCTTTTTCGAACAGTTAGATAAAATTGTTTTTAAAACTAAGGATTAAATTTTAACCAAACTCCAATATTTGGGTTTCTCCACCTTCATCCACATTAGATCAGTGTTAAACTGGAAGTGCTGGATGTTTTCTTTTTAAATATGCATCGCTCTTATTCTACTCAAGTTGCTGTTTTGTTCTCTTGCTTTTTAAAATTATTTCCTACAATTTTGGCCTCTCAAGGTTGATCACATGGTACTCTTCCAACTCCCTGGGAGACAAGGTTGGAAATAAAAACAAGGTCAACTTTTTCACAGCCAAGCAGGAAATGTTAGCACTGAAAAGTGCTGTGAACCATCATTGTGTGCAGCATGAATAAAACAGTGCAAAATGTTTCTTTCTCAAGTACACCAAAAGTTTTAGTCATGAATGCTATTTGTGTCAAATATCGATTGCATCAGTGAGCTCAGAATAGAACGACATATGGTTACACATCCATTCGCTGCCTATCTTTCTCACAAATTCACAGGTTTCCTGTGATGCTTCTCATGACAGCTCTATATTTTATACCTCAGTCATAGTTTCACTGAATGGTAACCATCTGAAGCAAGTCCAAATCTGAAGCAGGGTCCCGACCTGAAATTCACCTATCTATTATCTCCAGAGATGCTGAGTGACTGCAAAATTATTCCAGCACTGTGTCTATCTTTAATACCTCAACCCTATTGTATTTTTCCATGCCTCTCCTCACATCAAAATAGGTTGAACGTCCAGCTTTCTTTGTGTTGTACGAACAGAGGCTTCTTCCCATTTCACACTCCCCCTACAGATTCCTCTTATTCAACAGAATGGCTCTCCATTTTCCCTTCAGCACAGATGTAACAGCACTGATCCATGAGTAGAGGTGGTGAAGAATGTTGGAAGTTTACTCGATACTGATATTCTAGGTTTGCACATATTTTGTAATGAAGATGAGGGATATTTAATATTACTGAGCCAGACCTCATTAAACTATTTTCCCACAGCTTCATGCCCAACATCTTTTCCAGGATTATTGCCAGTCCACCAATAACTTCTTTGTGTTGCCCAACCTGAATTTGCAATGCTGCAGCTTCTCAAAGATTCCTGAGTACATTTTATTCTGGAGATGATGCTGCAATTCATGCACTGTGAAACTGGAACTAAACTAGAAATAAAGTCACTTGACCCATCAAAGTCCACACTGTACATAAGCATGCAGGTACAGCAGGCAGTGAAGAAAGCTAATGGCATGTTGGGCTTCATTGCGAGAGGATTTGGGTGTTAGGAACAAGGAGGTCCTACTGCAGTTGTACAGGGCCCTGGTGAGACCACACCTGGAGTATTGTGTGCAATTTTGATCTAATTTGAGCAAGGACATTATAGCTATTGAGGGAGTGCAGCGTAGGTTCACTGGATTAATTCCTGGGATGGCGGGACTGACATATGATGAGAGAATGGGTCGACTGGGCTTGTATTCACTGGAATTTAGAAGGATGAGAGGGGATCTTATAGAAACATATAAAATTCTTAAAGGATTGAACAGGTTAGATGCAGGAAAAATGTTCCCGATGTTGGGGGAGTCCGGAACCAGGGATCACAGTTTAAGAATAAGGGGCAGACCATTTAGGACTGGGATGAGGAAAAACTTTTTCATCCAGAGAATTGTGAATCTGTGGAATTCCCAGCCACAGAAGGCAGTGGAGGCCAATTAAGTGGATGTTTTCAAGAGAAAGTTAGATTTAGGTCTTAGGACTAAAGAAATCAAGGGATCTGGGGAAAAATCAGGAATGGGGTACTGATTTTTGATTAGCCATGATCATGAATGGCGGTGCTGGCTCGAAGGGCCGAATGGCCTACTCCTGCACCTATTTTTTTCTATGCTCACTTGGTGTATGTGTAAATTGTCCCTAGTGTGTGTAGGATATTATTAATGTGAGGGGATTGCTGGTTGGTGTGGACTCTCACTCTAGCCTGTCAATTCCATTTAAGATCTTGAAAAAATATTTAAGGGTGTATCAGATTAACTTTTTCTATATTGAAGGGAATATACACCTATGTGCAATGCTTCTCCAAAGGATAATATATTCTTTGTGATACAGTACCAAAATTATACACAATGCTCATAGTCTTATCAGAAAATTACATCATTATAATTATGTATTTAGCTCTTCCCTATATAATTCTGTCCCACCAATTTATACAAACTAACATATCAAAGGGCGGCACAGTGGTACAGCTGATAGATCTGCTGCCTCACAGCATCAGAGACCTGGGTTCAATCCTGACCTCGGGTGATGTCTGTGTAGCGTTTGCACATTTTCCCTATGACTATATGGGTTTCCTCCCACATCCCAAATGTGTGCAGGTTTGTAGGTTAACTGGCCTCTGAATTACTCCCAATGTGCAGAAAATGGATGAGAAAATGGGATAACAGAGAACTGGTGTAAAGGGTGATCAATGATCAGTGTGGACTCAGTGGGCATAAGGACTTATTTCCATGCTTTATATTTCAATCAATTATCTCAACCACTATTTTTTTAAATTATGCATGGAAATCTAGTCTTTTTGGACTGCTACTATGTCTGGCATTTCAACATTTAAAAATGCTTGGAATTACCATTCTTTGCTCCAAAATGCTAAACAAGGACCTTTGTTGAAATAGAAGTGCCAGCCGCAGTGGAATAGTGCTTCAATCGCCAAATTTGCCAAAAACCCATCCACAAAATCAACAATTCTTTACAATTTATTGGCAAGAAAATATCCCGTGGAAAGGAAAAGACACATTTTTAAAATCTGGAACTTAAAATCTGTCCTAACAGATTGAAAGAGCAGAATAGAGGAGAGGTGTATTGTAGTCACTGTTGATTGGTTACAATGGGCTTATTTTATAATGCATTTTATATCTCAGGGACAAATACTACTAAGTTTGAGTAAAAATACTAGAGCACCACTACATCCCAACTGCTCTTGCAAACTCTGAAGAGACCATCACAGTGTATATTGTAAGAAATTTGACACTAGTTCTCCAGGCTGCCCTTGATTTTGGAATTGGCTACCGATTGAAGCCCAAGAACCATAACCAAAAAACAAGACAGTGGGGGAAAGGGTGGGACCACTAAATTGTATTCCAATATATAATCTTCACATCTCCCATCTGTGTTGTATCTAACGTCGGCATTTTTGTACAAGTGAAAATTTACCTTGTGAAGCTCTTCAGTCTTGGGAAGCTATTGATATTTTGGCCTAAAACAATCTAATTTGGTGCAGCACTTTACACACTTGAGCGTCCATTTGAAAAAACCTGAGAAGTGGAAGATAAAACAAATCTTCAAAATGGTGTTCAATATTGTTACATGGTATAAAGAAGCAGCAGGCATTCAGCATAAACCAAGACTGGCTTAGATAGTAAACACATTAAAACTTTGAAGAGATATTCTAACATTTCACTGGCCCCTTACTTACAAAATATAACCATACATATTGCAAGGCTATGATAAATAATAAAATTGTGCCTTCTCTGCATTAGCCAATTAACACCTTTTGCTTAATTATTTATTGCACCTTTTTTTAGGCTTAGGGGTATGTTTGCACATTGACATGTTCACTATTAGTTCACTATTGGCACCCTTTTCAGGAGTGGATGACATAATTGAGCAGTGCCAATATTCAAGATAGAGATAGATAGGTTCTTGATTAGTACGGTGTCACAGGTTATGGGGAGAAAGCAGGAGAATGAGATTAGGAGGGAGAGATAGATCAGCCATGATTGGATGGCGGCGTAGACTTGATGGGCCGAATAGCCTACTTCTGCTCCTATCACTTATGATCTATGATCTTATGAATAAAGTCATTCTCATCTTGAATATTCTGCATACACTCAGCAGAACTGACTTACACATCTGAACACTGACTGGAAGTTAACAATCCTTAGAACACAAGAACAAGGAGCAGGAGTTGCCCATTCAATCCTTCAGGAAGAACACTGGAGTAACTCAGCAGGTCAGGCAGCATTCCGGAGAACATAGATAGATAGCATTTTAGACAATAGATAATAGGTGCAGGAGTAGGACATTCGGCCCTTCGAGCCAGCACCACCATTCACCGTGATCATGGCTGATCATCCACAATCAGTGCCCCGTTCCTGCCTTCTCCCCATATCCCTTGACTCCGCTATCTTTAAGAGCTCTATCTAACTCTCTCTTGAAAGCATTTTGGGTCAGGATACTTCTTCCGACTGATGAGCAAACCCCACAAGATATTTGTATGTCACAATAAAATCTGCTTTCATTCTTCTAAACCTCAGGGATTAAAAGGTTAGCCTACTTAATCTCTCCTCATATTGCATACATGGAATCCTCAGAACCAGCTGCACTCATTTTCAACTCTGTGAAAACATTGGCATATCCTGGGTGTCAGGTCCTTTCCACCACTCAAACTCATTCCTTTACCCCTCCCTTCTCTTCAGTATCTTTCAGGCTCTGACATCCTTCCTTTCTGCTCTACAACACTGGCCTCCACACTCTTATTACACCTTCCCACGTGGTACCTCCTTTAAATGTCTGTTTAAATAGAATGAAGGTGGGAACAAGGCGAGATTAATACTGCTCTCCCCACAAACAAATGTATGTGTCTGAGGAGGGTGGCACTAAAAGTGGTGGGAAAATAGTCAGAGTTGGGCTATTATTGTTCTGACAACAAGGATGATGTGCAGTTATGTCTCATACTAAAAATAATTTCTGAATCTAAAGGAACCCAATATTCTGGTTTTCCAATATAAAATGGCAGGACTCAAAGGTGCTGCAAACTGACATTGTTAAACTGATATTAAATATTTGTTACATGTAGCTTTCTTCAAATAATATTTGTGAAATTATCTCTATATGACAATACATTAACAGAGGAATTTGTGGACATTAATTACAGCATAGCGGGAGTGGTAATCTGGCCTTGGATCTCATCTCAATTGGAGAACTCAAATTATTCTTGGTGCCTCTATTTAAGATGGCCTGCAAAGCAAAACCTGGGAACTATAGGCCAGTAAGTCTAATATCTCTGGTAGGAAAACTACTGGAGTGGATTTTGAGGGTAAGATGCAAATGCTTTTGGACATACAGGGGTTGATCAGGGATGGTCTGCATGGATTTGGGCAAGGGAGATCATGTCACAAGAAATTGATTGAGTTTTTGGAGAAGTAACCAAGGCGTCAGATGAGGGCAGGGTTGTAGTCATAGCCTATGTGGAGTTTAGCAAGGTCTTATTTTTAAAAAAAGGTTTTGCATAGTAGGCTGCGCTAGAAAGTCAGATCACGTGGGATCCAAGAAGAGATACAGAATTGCCTTCAAGGTAAGAAGCATTGAGTAGTGACAGGTGAATTTCAGACTGGAGGGCTGTGGCTAATGATGTACCTCAGTGATCAGTGCTGGGCCCACTGCTGTTAGTCATCTATACCAACGATTTGGAAGAGAATGTACAAGGCATGATATGTGAATTTGCAGATGATACTAAAATAGGTGATACCTTAGACAGTGAAGACAGTTATCAAGAACTTAAGCACGATCTTGATCAGCTGGCAAGTGGGCAAAGGAATGGCAAATGAAGTTTAATTCAGATTTGCGAGGTGTTGCATTTTGGGAAGTCAAACCAGGGCAGAACCTTCAGTGAACAGGAGGGCGCTGGGGAGTGTTGTACTCCTAAATCCCACTGCTTTTCAAGTACAAAGTTCCCTAAAGTCATATCGCAGGTAGACAGAGTGGTGAAGGTGGCTTCTAGCACACTGGCCTTCATCAGTCAGGGAACGGAGTATAAAATTGGCACATTATATTACGGTGGTTATTGATTTTGTGAGGTCACATATGGAGTATTATGTTCAGTCTTGGTCACCTCCTATGGGAAAGAAGCCATTAAGCTGGAAAGAGGGCAGAAAAGATTTATGAGGATATTGCCAGGATTTAAAGGCCTGGGCAATAGGGAGAGGTTGAGCAGGCTTCAACTTTAGTTCATGGAGCACGAGGTCGAGGGGTGATCTTACAGAGGTGTACAAGAACATGAGGGAAATATATAGAGTGAACGTAAAACTTTTTCCCAGTATAGGGGGATCAAGAACGAGAGGCCATAGGTTCAAGGCGAGAAGGAAAGGTTTAATAGGAAACTGAGAGGCAACTTTTTCCACACAGAGAGTGGTGGGTATATGAACAAGATACCAGTAAAAGTAGTTGAGATAGGTTAAATGACAACAGTTAAAAGCTATTTGGACATGAACAGAAAAGGTTTAGAGGGACGTGGGTCAAATGCAGGCAGATGGGACTTTTTGGTTGGCATGGATGAGTTGTGCAGAAGGGTCTGTTCTGCGTTGTAGGACTCCAATTAAATAAAATG
Organism: Rhinoraja longicauda; assembly: GCF_053455715.1. Classification (NCBI taxonomy): domain Eukaryota; kingdom Metazoa; phylum Chordata; class Chondrichthyes; order Rajiformes; family Arhynchobatidae; genus Rhinoraja; species Rhinoraja longicauda. Next base: position 45,211,729 of record NC_135956.1, on the reverse strand, counting down.
CTAATATTTGTAATGATGACCATTAAACTCTCAGATTATCTTAAAAATCTGTGGTCGCAATGTTTAACATGTATATGTTGTCTGTATTTAACTACATATTGGTTGTTAGAATGTGTGTGTTTGTGCACACCTATATCTATTGCTGGTGTTAACAGTCCATTGTAACCTTACCAGTATTTGCTAGCCAAGATCAGACAGATTTGGGACAGAGTTAAAGAATGGCAGGGCTTTCAGTCACCTTGCAGCATCATTAATTCAACCAATACCTAACCTGAAGGTTTAAAGAAAGTGCAGAGAAAATATCAGATGTAAGTCTTAACAGAACAGATAAACATTTGCAGATCAATTCTTTGCAGAAATTAAACTTTATTACTTCAAACAAAGCACTGTACAGATGAAGGTTAGGCATTCCATTACAGAGCCATCGTATGTTCACAATATACACATCACACAACTGAGCAAGAAAACACTTCCAATAGCTCAATCCCCATACTACCAGATTCCATTAGGATACGCAGCCCATTATAAAAGAGATTCAATGCCTCTGTGGCATGCATCTCACTGCATTGTGGCTTTCTTTCACCGTTTAATATGCAATTTCATTTATAAATACAGTCTCAAAGCTTGATCACAAGACCAAAGAATCCATGTTGACCATGAAGCATCCATTTATACTACTCCTGCATGAATTCAATTTAATTCTCCTACATTCCCATCAATCGCTCTAAATTTTGCAATTCACCATCACACTCAGAAAAATTTACAGTGGCCAAATAATCAACTGACCCACTCATCTTTGGGATATAGGTGGAAACAAATGGCTATGATAAAGGATTGAGATGCAAAGTATTAAAAATGTCGCTGATTAAACCGCTAGGTGATATAGAAAACTTATGTTTATAAATGCAGAAGATTGCAGAAATACATTATCAAATTAAGAGAGGGGCCAAAATGGTGGCAGACGAACTTCAATGAAGAAAAATATTAAGCAATCTACTCTGGATCTTATCAAAATCAGAATATTTTCCAAATAGTGAAAAAAAATAACAGCAGGGAGACGCTGGACTTGGAGCTAGAAAACCCCTAAAAAATTAAGTAGTCCAAATGATCAGTTATATTGCATAGGAAAGGGAGGCTGGAAATTATGTTACAGTTGTATAGAGTTCAATGTTGGCTCCATCAGCTTCAACATGTTCATTCCTGACAACTGTACATTAGGAAAGTTGTACTGGCATTGGTAGTAAGCAAGGTGTTGAAATGTACAGTAATTCACCAGCAGAGATTCATATTGTGACTTGAGCTTTCAGTTTCAAGCACAGCATCTTCCAAGAGTCAAGAGTTTTTTTATTGTCATATGTTCCGAAACAGAACAATGAAATTCTTAGTTGCAGTGGCACAACAGAAATGTAAACACAATACTCACAACTATCAGGCTGTTGAAAACTACAAAACACTAAATATACTATGAACAATCTTGATTGCACTATGGACTTTGGGCCGTTCGATTTATTAAATTGTTTATTATGTTATCTATGAGTACTGTGTTTACAGACCTGTTCTACTGCTGCAAGTAAATTTTAAATTGTCTGTTGTCAGTTCATATGACAATGAAACACTTGACTAATGGTATTAAACTACAAGGATTTGTTACACAAAATAGGCAGGCACTCCCTTGAATATAGGAGATTATGGGTTATCCAAGTTAAGATGCACAGAATGATTGATTAAATGATTCATCAGGGTAGATCAAGATAAACTATTTCTTCTGGTAAAAATGATTTGAATGAAGGGGTATAGAATTAATGTGAAAGGAAGTATTTCTCATGCATAGGGCAAAGGTAGTCTGGAATTCTTCCAAGAAGCTTCTGTGGCTTACAACCTCAAAAATAAGTTTGTTAGGCAAGTGTATAAACAGAGTTAGATAAAGGTCTGGAATGATCTAAATTATTGGTAAAACAGGTTAAAGGAGGCAAATCATCCATTTGTATTCTTATGATCAGTTATTTTAAAGCAGGGAATAAAATTAATGTGTACTGCATATATTATGGCACAAGTTCTTGTATCTTGCAAAATTTGAAAAGGTTTTGTTTTTCTTGCCCAATGGTACAAATGAGGTGAAAGCAGATTAGTAGCTGGTTTTATATCTCCACCCACCTACCTTAATATTCTATTTAATTGAAGCCAAAGGGTAAGTGTTTTGGACATGGGCAATAAAACAGGTTATCCAATTACAATTTGCAATGAAGCACTGGCTCTATCCCCTCCCCAACCCATCCTACATCTAGGGCAATTTCAAATTTTGGCTTACTGAAACTACCTTCTTTCCATAAAGGACAAAAAGTATTGAGAAAAAAGTTGGAACTGGTTCCTCCATTGAATTAGGCAGACTTCCCTAACCAAAACGCTTCTGGTTTGGATTTGTATAGAACATTGTCCAGCAATCTCATCTGTTTTGAGAGTGAAGGGCTTGTTTTGAGATTTCTTTTCCATTGCCACAGTAGAATAATGACAATGAAATAATTTACTTCCTTTTAAGCAATCCCCTCTCCTCCACCTTTCCTCATGAAAGAAGCACTCTTTAGGTGCACAAAAGAGAAAACCCAAGTAGAAGGCACTCGTTTGTTTAGGCCTCTAGCAGTGGATTCTCTGCACAAAAAAAAGCACCAGCAGGTCCTTAAATGGGCCACTATCCATCACCACGCACTTTGGTCCCTTTCTCCATCTGAGGCAGCATCCATAATTGCTATTGAGGGACTGCAGCGTAGGTTCGTTCACTAGGTTAATTCCCGGAATGGCGGGACTGTCGTATGTTGAAAGGCTGGAGCGACTAGGCTTGTATACACTGGAATTTAGAAGGATGAGGGGGGATCTTATTGAAACATATAAGATAATTAGGGGATTGGACACATTAGAGGCAGGAAACATGTTCCCAATGTTGGGGGAGTCCAGAACAAGGGGCCACAGTTTAAGAATAAGGGGTAGGCCATTTAGAACGGAGATGAGGAAGAACTTTTTCAGTCAGAGAGGGGTGAAGGTGTGGAATTCTCTGCCTCTGAAGGCAGTGGAGGCCAGTTCGTTGGATGCTTTCAAGAGAGAGCTGGATAGAGCTCTTAAGGATAGCGGAGTGAGGGGGTATGGGGAGAAGGCAGGAACGGGGTACTGATTGAGAGTGATCAGCCATGATCGCATTGAATGGCGGTGCTGGCTCGAAGGGCTGAATGGCCTACTCCTGCATCTATTGTCTATTGTCACGGGTCAGGGTTACCTTACGAATAAGGTCTATTGCCTAATGACAGACCGACTTATTAGCTTGCATTCAGCACAACACGCATTAAATATATTAAGACAAACGTCATTAATCATAGGCAATGGGTCAGAAGGATACAATGTGCACACCTGGTTATATTGTATCAAACGTACACACACCCTGCCCTGTATCCGTGGTTATCCATGGAATTATTGAACAGAACAGTACAGCATAAGACAGACCTTTCAACCCACAACGTCTGTGCCGAATATGATGCCAAGACAATCACTTATCTACCTGCACAGTCTATATCCACCCCCATTCCTTGCATGTCCATATGCCTTTTGAATACAACTAACGTATCTGCTTCGACCAGCACACCCCAAGGTTACATTTTTGCAACAAATATTTCAGAGCATCGTTTATTGTATCTACTTCACGAAAGGAGTGTCGCCTGCTGTCGTCCACTTACTCTGGTTCCCAGAGTGGCAGCGTTAGTGCTGCACACTATCAGTCGCAGGCCCGGCCCAGCGCAGCCTCCCACAGCGCAGCCTCCCCCTCCCGTCCCGTCAGGTCGACGCACCGCCGCCGCCGCCGCAGCCACGCGTGATTTCCACAGCGGTGCAGACCGCCGCTCCAACGCCAACGCAACGCCGCTCCACGCACTGTACGGCTGCACTCTGCGTGTAAACACAGCGCTTTCGTGTGGTGACAAAGATTGTAATGGGATCCGAATCTATCAATTACACTGATTCATTGTTTGGAAAGCTAGAAAAGGCGAAATCTCCAAATCCAGTCATTGGATTAAAAATCGAGATTAAAGATTGACTTCAATCCAGTTACAAACCCCCATCGTTCGGTCGGCACTGATTCTATCCGCCTTCACACCCCCAGTCGCGGATTGAATCAGATTGGTCACAACCTGCGTGTCTCACCTGACCTTGAATAAAGCTTCTGAATTCTCTGTCACGGAAGGCAGTGGAGGCGAATTCACTGGATGTTTTGAAGAGTTAGATTTGGCTCTTAGAGCTAAGGGAATCAAGGGATATGGGGAGAAAGCGGGAACCGGGGGTAGACACAAAATGCTGGAGTAACTCAGCGGGACAGGCAGCATCTCAGTCTGAAGAAGGGTCTGGACCCGAAACGTCACCCATTCCTTCTCTCCAGAGATGCTGCCTGTCCCGCTGTGTTACTCCAGCATTTTGTGTTTACCTTCGATTTAAACCAGCATCTGCAGTTCTTTCCAACACAAGCAGGAACGGGGTAGTGATTTAGGATAATCAGCCATGATCATATTGAATGGCGGTGCTGGCTCGAAGGGCCTGCTCCTGCACCTATTTTCTATGTTTCTATATCCAATCCTCAACATCTAAGATCTCCAACCTGCATTTCCCATGTTTCCTGTCCCCGCCCCTGCTTCAATCATTCCTGCAGCCTATCCTAATCTTTTTTAACCTTCAGACTTTATTAGCAGACCTTCAACTTGAGTTCTAAGGTCTAATATCCATCATCCTTCTGCTCATTGTATTCCTGGAGCAATACAATTGATATTGAAATTCTCGTGTATTTACAGCTCCGCTCATGCTTTGTCATTTTGTAGCCTCTTCTAACACTATTTGCATACCTTCAAGTTTGGCCTGTTGCGCACACCAGCCTCCTGTAAGGTAAAGGCACTCATTTCCGCTCTCAGTTCTAAACCACTAACTCTATCCAGTGATCGTCCTTAAAATGTAAAATGTAACTCCTCACAAAGTTGTTAGACATTGTCCCCAGTGTCAGTTTGGCTCAGCGTCAGTTTGCATTCCTCTGAGGAAATTTTAGGCGCTTCTGACATACAATTTCTTGTAAATAGAGAGGCAAACACAGCAACATATAGAAACCGACCGTGGGATCACGGAGTGGAAGGTATGATCATGGACGTCACTGGGGAATGTGTGTTGTTATCATTCCAGGCCGATTTTTGCTGACTTTATTGAAATTGATATAAACTTTTTGCACTTTTCTGCAATTGGTCATTTTATCTATTTTTAGATTTCTAAAAATGGCTTGAAATCAATGGAAAGAGAGATGTGCGGTAAGCGAGCCATTTTCTGAAACTTGCTGTGCCTAAAGATTTCTTATTTTTAATCTAAATGGTGCACCAAGACCATATTTTTAATTTAAAATAAAGACACTTCAAGTAAAGATTGCATTATACCTACTTTTAACCCCCCTATGTGAAATCGGTTTAATTATGTACATAAGCTAAGAGGAATAGTGCGGGGTAGACATGTAACAGATTTAAAGACATGAGGATCTAAATTCCATTAAAATGTACTTAACTCATACTTCTGCCTGGTCAGTTTCTCTTTCCCCGACCCTAAAGCTGTTTCTGTTGTGACTGAGATAGAGTGATACCCCATATCATCTCGGATCTGCACTACCTTTTCAACTGCAGCAATTAGGCCAACGCAACCCATGTCTCTCCGACACAGGGCCGGTCTTCAAAACTCTGGAATATCAACTCATCATTTGAGCTGGGTACTCAGAGCACCTCTGTAGGATCGGAGAAAGGACAAATGACAGTTAAGTACATTTTAATGGAATTTAGATCGTAATGTCTTTAAATCTGTCACGTGTCTACTCCACGCTTTTTATCTTAGCTTATGTATATAATTAAACAGATTTTACATTGGGGTTAAAAGCAGGTACAATTGAATCTTTACTGTAAATGTTCTGATGTTAAATTAAAAGTATGTTCCGGAAGAAGGGTCCCGACCCGAATTATCACCTATCCATTTTCTCTTGCCTGCCTGACCCGCTGGATTACTCCAGCATCTTGTGTCAATCTTCAGCTAAATACAGTTCTAGGTCTCCATTTACAACAAGCACACTTGCTTCATACTTCCCAATAGCTTGCTCGTGTTCAGATATGACTGGAATTCTGGTAGTACCTAGCATCTCATCGTGCCTGCTCTAAAATAAATAGCACAAGAAAGAAGCGGTCCAGACCCCCACATCTTCACGTAAAACTTGACCTTTTCTTCATTTTCAGATATTGCCAATGAGATTAAAGGGCAGAAACCATTGGAAACAGGTTTTGGCTTTGAATCTTTTCCCCAGTCTGGGTTACAATAAATTCATGCCAGGCCAGTGAAACATCTCAAGATTTCACGTGGTATTTCCCGGTGTTTTCATATTTCTTCGTTTTTGGCATAATTCCAGTACTGTGCTCTCTGCTTTCCTTTGCAGATCAACTTTCTTACAGTTCTTGTCATCTTTTCAGTTAACCAAATGGGCTGAAATCAAGACTTTGTGTGATAAATTAACAGACCGCAAAGAAAGGTATCAGAGAAAAGCAAAGGCTGAAACATTTACAACAATCTTCAGTGAGAAATTCTGAAGAAGGTGCATCGGCAAATCTACTTTCTTAGAAGTTCAAAAGGATTCAGTATGTCTCCAAATATTTCCAACAAACTTCCACAGATGTACTGTAGAAAGTATCATGGCTTTGTATGGCAATTCCAACAAAGAGGAAGGCAAGAGGCTGCAGAGAGTAGTGAACTCAGCCTAGGGCATCACTGGGCACAGCCCTCCCCACCATCGAGGTGCTGCCTCAAGAGGAATCCTGCTATGTAGGCCATGCCCGTTTCTCATTGTTATCATTGGGCAGGAGCTACAGAAGCCTGAAGTCCCACACCACTAGGTTCAGGGGCAGTTGCTTTCCTCCGTCTTTCAGGTTGTGCAGATCAGTTCTTGGCTTGTTTTTTTGCTTATTACGTTTTGCACTAATGTCCCATTTCTTTTGCAAAATGTTTCTTTTAGAATTTTATGTGTAGCTTTCCTATAATTGATGTGGAATTAGTTTTGGTATGTAGACTCAGACTCACTTGTCCAAATCTATGTGCCTGTGATGATGCTACAAGCACGATTTTTCATTGGATTGATTGTAATCATGTGTTGTCTTTCTGTTGACTGGTTAGCACGCAACAAAAAGCTTTTCACTGTACTTCGGAACATTTGATAATAAACTAAACTGATAATTGATCACCGTAATCTGCACCTGACAATAAAATTGAACTCAAACTGAATGGAATATCCATCTTGCTTTCATGTACGGTTTTCACCATCAGTATCAGTTTGACTCTCTCCACATTATGTCTAGAAACAACAACAAAATCTGGATATTGCATAGACCATTGGACCAGACATCAAAACCAGCTCCAATACTGAGAACTTGTGCTTCAGAATTATCGTTGCTTCCAGACGATCTGTTTCAGTATAATTATATGGGCATCTACTCAACATTGTGGAAAATCATCCAGGTATATCCTGTCCTTGAGAAACAAGAGAAATTAATTCCAACAATTGTCCATCATAAGGAAAATATAGGAAAGTACCAACAGTTCTTTCAAATAGCACTCACTCACCATAATCTGTTTGCCAATGTAAGATGCCACTTTGAATACCTACTTATGTCCAAAGTTCAACATAAATTCTCAGTGTAAATAGTTAAATTCCAGAGGTGAGGTTAGAGAGATCTAGAGAAAATGGACATAAGGGGGAGAAAACTCCAATCCTTGGAGTCAGCTCATGCAAAAGTGGTGGGTTGTCGTTGTTGGAATACTATCACAGACAAAGAGCACGAGAAGTCATCACAATAATGTCATTGGCCCAACCATCTGCAGCTACTTTATTAGTGACCTCCCTTCCATCATTAGCTCAGAGCTGGGGATGTTGAGTTGTTGATTACACAATAATCAATTCCATTTAAGGCTCCTGAGAAAATGAAGCGATTCACTGAAGCAGGAAAAGCTATTAAAGAAAACATTCAAAATTAGACCCAAAGAATGGCTAGTTTCAACATGGAAGTCTAACCTCTTGCCCTTCCCCGTCAATGGCTGCCATCACTGAATCCCCCCACCATCAATATTGTGGGGCTTACAATTGACCAGAAATTCAACTGGAGCAGCTAAATAAAATTGTGGCCATAATAGCAAGTCAGGAGTTGGATATCTGTGGCAAGTGGCACACCTCCAAGCTCTCCAAAATTGTTCCACAAAGCACATCAGGAGGACCATGAAATATTTTCACATGCCTGGATGACTTAAACTGGATAACACACAAGAAGCTCAACACCATCCAGGAAAAAAACAACCGTTTGATTAGCATTCAATCCAACACTAAGTATTTATTCCTCCCACCACAGTGGCTGCAGTATGTGGTACCATCCACAAAATGCACAACATCAACTCCCCAAATACATTTCCAAAAGCAGTGACCTGTACCACCAATAAAGACAAAAGAAGCAGGTGCAAGGCAATACCATCATCTGCAAGTTCCCATTCAATCTAACATATTATTGACATATAATACTGTTTCTTCATTGCTGGGTCTATTTCTTGGCATTCCCTCACCTTCACCAGCAATTTCAAATTTCACCAGCACCTTCTCAAGGAAACTTGTCAGCAGCCTCTAAAATAATTCAATAAAAGAGGCTCTGTAAACAGTATATAAGTAAGGAGCATCATCCGTAGCCACTTACTGAGGCAGTTGGTGCTGTTATCCAGGATAGTTAGAGACAAGTAGTGTGTCTGGATAGAGTCAGGGGGCTGTACAGCATGGAAATAGGCCCTGTGGCCCAGTTTACATATGCTGACCAAGTTATCCCATGAACTACTCCCACTTGCCTGTGCTTGAACCCATATTCCTCCAAACCTATCCTATCAAGTACCTGTCCAAGTGTCTTTTAAATGTTGTATTTGTGTCTGACTCTACCACTTTCTTTGCCATATCATTCCATCTATATACCACCCTCTGTGTGAAATAGTTGTCCGTCAGGTTCCTTTTAAATCTTTCTTCTCTCCTCTTAAACCTATGCTCTCTTGTTTTAGGTGCCCCTAGCCCAGGAGAAAGTCTGTCGCTATTCACCTCATCTATGCCTCTCATTAAGGTTCTGTAAGGTTACCCCTCTGTAAGCACTTTAAGATTACCCCTGAGCTCTTGTACTCCTGGGAAAAAAAGCCTATCTAACCTCTCATAACTCAAACCCTTCAGACCCAGTTGCATGCTTGTAAATCTTTTTTGCAACCTTTCCAGTTTAATGACATCCTTTCTATGGGAATGCGACCACACTGCTCTGAAATATGTCATTATTTTACCTGTAAAAAGGTTTTTTTTTGCATGGCCTGTTGTATGCAAATGATGGCACCAGAGATCTGGTTCCAATCCAACCAATTACATACTTTTCCACGGAGCCCATCTGCCTTCTCCTGGTGCTCACTACAGTGGTCTATTTATCCACTGTTCTATAAATTGACAATTCATTAGCTGCAGCCACGGTTTGGCTCTTCAGATGATTTTATTGGGGTCAGGTTATGTGACCTTGCTGGCATTGGTTGTGATACATTGTACAAATTGCAACCCATCCATCAAGAGCTGCTTCATTTTTATTAAATGTCAATTATGTAAGACCACTACAGTTTTTTTGCATTTGTTTAGTATTGAACCAAATCAGTGCAGATATGCTCTTTAACAGTTCAATGTTGTTCAACAGCATTCTTAATATTAATTAGGTTTCTAGGTCACTAAGCAGCAATGTTTGTTGCATTGAGGTACTTTCTACCTCTATTGCCCGGTGGGTCACCTAATCCACCAGAGATGAGGCTCAATAGTGCTTATCAAGGGACTTATATGTACGAGGTTGTCAATTTTAAGATGGAATGCTACTTATATCATTGATAGCTCCAATTTTTCATTTCAGCTTTTTTTTCTCCAGTTTCTGTCAATCTACTTTATCTGTTAGATAGACACAGAATGCTGGTGTAACTCAGTGGGTCATGCAGATCGGTGGCGTTTCTGTTGCTCAGTGGCTAGTAATATTCAACAGAATATCCTAACTTTGTTAAGGACATTACATGCTGGCTGACAATCCCACTGCAGTACCAAGAAAGCACTTCATTGTTAGTGGTGCCAATTTGTGGATGCTTTTTAAACTGAGAAACTATCTGCATGGAATTTTAAAGATATCATGGCACCATTTTGGAGATTTAAAAGCGGGGTTGCTTTCCTTAATGTTCTAACTGATTACATGCAAGAGACTGCATATACTGGAATCTTGTGCAAAGAACAAACTGCTGGAGGAATTCAGCAGGTCAGGCAGCATCTTTGGAGAAAAATGAACAGATGATGTTTTGGACCTTTTCTTCAGACTTATGGAGTATTGGGGTGAATCCTGATAGAAAGAGGTGAGGGAAAGGGAGGGGGAAAGAGTTTGTAAATGATATATGGAGATATGGAGGGGTTGATTGGCAGATGAGTTGAGATGGAGATAGGTGAAATGGAGAAGGGTGGAGATAGTAATCAAGGCTGGAGGAGATAAATTGATGCAAAAGCGATGTAAGTGGTTAAATATGATAAGAAAGGAAGGTGAGCAGTGAAATGTAGAACTAGAGGGAGGAATGGTGGGTAGATGGGAAAGAGTGGGTGTGGGTGGGGATAAAGCAGTGAAAGGAAAATGGGGGACCCAGAGCCAGGTAGTGGCTGATGAGTGGATGGAACTGGTGACGGGGTTGGGGGAGTGGAAGGAAAGGGAGGGGGGGGGGGGTAGATGTGTAGATTCTCCCCCACCTGACGTAACTGCCTGTCAAACCCTTCTTACGTGGATCCACAATCACTTGCCATCTGTTGCCCCACCCCTTCACCTCATCTCTTTCTACCAGCTATCCCTCTACTGGATCAGGCTGACAATAGACAATAGGTGCAGGAGTAGGCCATTCGGCCCTTCGAGCCAGCACCACCATTCAATGTGATCATGGCTGATCATTCTCAATCAGTACCCCGTTCCTGCCCTCTCCCATACCCTCTGACTCCACTATTCTTAAGAGCTCTATCTAGCTCTCTCTTGAAAGCATTCAGAGAATTGGCCTCCACTGCCTTCTGAGGCAGAGAATTCCACAGATTTACAACTCTCTGACTGAAAAGGTTTTTCCTCATCTCTGTTCTAAATGGCCTTTCCCTTATTCTTAAACTGTGGCCCCTGGTTCTGGACTCCCCCAACATTGGGAACATGTTTCCTGCCTCTAACGTGTCCAACCCCTTAATAATCTTATATGTTTCAATAAGATCCCCTCTCATCCTTCTAAATTCCAGTGTATACAAGCCTAGTCGCTCCAGTCTTTCAACATAAGCCTAGTCCCTCCAGTCTTTCAACATAAGAGCAAGGTCCTAATCCAATTTGTGGTCTAACCATTTCCCTCCATAGTTGCTGCCTGGCCTGCTGCATTCCTTCAGCAGTCAGTTTTTGTTCTGACTAATTATCTGATTTTAGGTAAAATCAGGTAATTATCTGATTTGCGGAAAATTGAACTCTTTAAAAATGGCTGCCATGTTTCCCACATTACAACTTCAAAAATACTTAATTGATTAGAACCTGCTTTCAGACATTCTGTAAGGTCTTACATCAAAATAAATGTTATTTTATTGGTACTTCTACTTTGAAAGGCTCAAACATAGCTAGAAAAGCAAAATACTCCAGAAGCCAAAGATGATAACAAAAAAATGGAAAATGCTGGCAATGCTCAAAACGGCAGCATCTATGGAAGGAGAAACGGAGTTGATGTTTCACATTGATGAAGTATTAGCAGAATTTTAGTGTGTCACTAGCACAAGTGTGCCCGTTGGGCCCGTCCTCGTAGGGTTTCCATTGTAACCGGGAGGGGAGGGGGGGGTAGGGAAGGGGGAGGGAGGGAGGAGGGGAGGGGGAGGGAGGGGGGAGGGGAAGGGGGGAGGGTGAGGGGAGGGGGTTGGGGGGAGAGAGGGGGGAGGGAGGGGAGGGGGGAGGGAGAGGATAGGGAGGGGGGTGGGGGGGGAGGGGGAGGGAGGGGGAAGGAGGGGGGATGGGGGAGGGGGGATGGGGGAGGGAGGAGGAAGGAGGGGGGAAGGGGGAGGGAGGGGGACCTCCCCTTTTCCCAGTACCCCTCTTTCCCCGTTGGGCCCGTCCCCGTAGGGTTTCCATTGTAACCGGAAGGGGGGAGGGAGGGTGGAAGGAGGGGGGAGGGGGAGAGGGATGGAAGGGTGGAGGGAGGGGGCTAGGGATGGAGGGAAGGAGGGAGGGTGGGGAGTTAGGGGGGGAGGGGAGTTAGGGGGTGAGGGGTGAGGGAGGTGGGGACGGAGGGGGGAGGGAGTTGGGGAGGAGGGGGGGAGGGAGTGGGGATGGAGGTGGGAAGGAGGGGGAGGAAGGGGTTGAGGGGGGAAGGGGGACTCCCCTTTTCCCAGTACCCCTCTTTCCCCCACCACCAAGCCCCCTCCGCAACGACCCCTGTTGTCCCCCTCCCCAGTCCCCATTACCAGACCCCCCCATTCTCTCTCTCCCCCAGACACACTCTGTGCTTTTTTCGAAACACTTGCCCCGTGGCCCACGAGCATAGGGGCCCCATGCTGATCTGTGTATGTTAAGTGACTTGCAATAACAAAAAACACTACTTTAAAACAATTAGTGCTTTTTTGGCAACATTCCCGGTGACTAAGTGCTTCGCACTGCGATATATAATTGCTCTTCGCAACAATGTTGCACCCATCTCACACAAGCTGAAGACCTTGAAAAAAAAGGTTAGAAATAAAAAAATGTAAATTTAAAACCTCTGTGGGGAGGGAGGGGGGAGGGAGGGGGACTTCCCCTTTTCCCAATACACTCTTTCCCCGTTGGGCCCGTCCTCGTAGGGTTTCCTTTGTAACCGGGAGGAGGGGAGGGAGGGAAGGGGGAGGGAGGGAGGAGGGGAGGGGGAGGGAGGGGGGAAGGGGAGGGGGGAAGGAGGGGGACCTTCCCTTTTCCCAGTACCCCTCTTTCCCCGTTGGGCCCGTCCTCGTAGGGTTTCCATTGTAACCAGCAGGAGGGGAGGGAGGGAAGGGGGAGGGAGGGAGGTGTGGAGGGGGAGGGAGGGGGGAGGGGGGAGGGAGGGGGGTAGGGGAGGGGGGAAGGGGGTGGAGGGGGGAGGGAGAGGGGTAGGGGGGAGAGTGAGGGGAGGGAGGGGAACCTCCCCTTTTCCCCTATGCTCGTAGGGTTTCCATTGTAACCGGGAGGAGGGGAGGGAGGGAAGGGGGAGGGAGGGAGGAGGGAGGTGTGGAGGGAGGAGGGGAGGGGAGGGAGGGGGGAGGGGAGGGAGGGGGTAGGGGGAGGGGGAGGGAGGAGGGGAGGGGGAAGTGGGGAGGGAGGGGGACCTCCCCTTTTCCCAGTACCCCTCTTTCCCCGTTGGGCCCGTCCTCGTAGGGTTTCAATTGTAACGGGGAGGGGGGGAGGGAGGGTGGAAGGAGGGGGGAGGGGGAGAGGGATGGAAGGGTGGAGGGAGGTGGGGAGGGATTTGGGGAGGGAGGGATGGAGGGAAGGAGGGAGGGGGGGAGTTAGGGGAGAGGGAGGGGGGAGGGAGGGGGAGGAGGGGGGGAGGGAGTGGGGATGGAGGTGGGAAGGAGGGGGGATGAAGGGGTTGAGGGGGGAAGGGGGACCTCCCCTTTTCCCAGTACCCCTCTTTCCCCGTTGGGCCCGTCCTCGTAGGGTTTCCATTGTAACCGGGAGGGGGGAGGGAGGGAGGAGGGAGGTGTGGAGGGAGGTGTGGAGGGAGGAGGGGAGGGGGAGGGGAGGGGGGAAGGGGAGGGAGGAGGGAAGGGGGGAGGGGAGGGAGGGGGATCTCCCCTTTTCCCAGTACCCCACTTTCCCCGTTGGGCCCGTCCCCGTAGGGTTTCCATTGTAACCGGGAGGGGGGGAGGGAGGGTGGAAGGAGGGGGGGAGGGGGAGAGGGATGGAAGGGTGGAGGGAGGGGGGAGGGAGTGGGGGAGGGTGGGATGGAGGGAAGGAGGGAGGGGGGGAGTTAGGGGCTGAGTGGTGATGGAGGTTGGGATTGAGGGGGGAGGGAGGGGGGGAGGGAGTGGGGATGGAGGTGGGAAGGAGGGGGGAGGAAGGGGTTGTAGGGTTGTAGGAACGTCGTAGGGTTTCCATTGTAACCGGGAGGGGAGTGGGTGGGAGGGAAGGGGGAGGAGGGGGGAAGGGAGAGGGTAGGGAGAGGGGTAGGGGGAGGGAGGGGGGAGGGGGGGGAGGGGAGGGGGTTGAAGGGGGGAAGGAGAGGGGATGGAGGGGGGTAGGGGGGGAGGGAGGGGGACCTCCCCTTTTCCCATTACCCCTCTTTCCCCGTTGGGCCCGTCCTCGTAGGGTTTCCAGTGTCACCGGGAGGGGAGGTAGGGAAGGGGGAGGGAGGTGTGGAGGGAGGAGGGGAGGGGGAGGGAGGGGAGGGGGGGAGTGGGGAAGGGAGAGGGGAGGGAGGGGGTAGGGGGGGAGGGGGGAGGGAGGGGGGGAGGGGGAAGGGGGGAAGGAGGGGGACCTCCCCTTTTCCCAGTACCCCTCTTTCCCCGTTTGGCCCGTCCTCGTAGGGTTTCCATTGTAACCGGGAGGAGGGGAGGGAGGGGAGGGAGGGAAGGGGGAGGAGGGAGGTGTGGAGGGAGGAGGGGAGGGGGGGAGGGGAGGGGGGAGGGGAGGTGGGAGGTGGAGGGAGGGGGGAGGGGGGGAAGGGAGGGGGACCTCCCCTTTTCCCAGTACCCCTCTTTCCCCGTTGGGCCCGTCCTCGTAGGGTTTCCATTGTAACCGGGAGGACGGGAGGGAGGGAAGGGGGAGGGAGGGAGGAGGGAGGTGTGGAGGGAGGAGGGGATGGGGAGGGAGGGGGAGGGAGGGGGGAGGGGAGGGGGAAGGGGGGAGGGAGAGGGGAGGGAGGGGGGTAGGGGGGTAGGGGGGAGGGGGGAGGGAGGGGGGGAAGGAGGGGGACCTCCCTTTCCCAGTACCCCTCTTTCCCCGTTGGGCCCGTCCTCGTAGGGTTTCCTTTGTAACCGGGAGGAGGGGAGGGAGGGAAGGGGGAGGGAGGGAGGAGGGGAGGGGAGGGGGGGAAGGGGGGAGGGAGGGGGGTGGGGAGGGAGGGGGGTGGGGGGGGGAGGGGGGTGGGGAGGGAGGGGGAGGGAGGGGGAGGGAGAGGGCCCGTCCCCATAGGGTTTCCATTGTAACCGGGAGGGGGGGAGGGAGGGTGGAAAGAGAATCCCTCTCCCCATCAGAACTGCCCCCTCCATCGACTCCTTTAAGTCCAGGCTCAAAACCTATTTCTACTCCCTAGCGTCTGAGGCTCATTGAGGAGGCGCTGTGAACTGTTTGCGTGCCACTGTATGTTTCATTTTTTCCTTAGTACCTAATCAGATGTACAGCACTTTGGTCAACGTGGGTTGTTTTTAAATGTGCTATACAAATAAAATTGACTTGACTTGACAGCTTTTCGCAACAATGTAGCACAGGGGCATTGTGACGTCACACGCTGAATACCGCGGGGGGGGGGGAAGGGGGGTCAGCTCGAGTTCATCTCACAGGGGCATTGTGACATCACAATGAAGATTAATCCGCACCGCAGCGCCCCCCTTCTGTCAAAACTTCGATAAATGAGGGGGGGCAGCACTTTAAAACCTCTGTAACTTAAAAAATATGCGACCGAATTAAATAAAAATATCATTTTCCAGCAGCGAACCGCATGGTGATTAAGGCGGTACAAAAATCGTGGCGCTACGGTTCACCGTTTTGCCGAAATTGCCGTATTCAGCCGACATCAGTGAAATATATATACATACAAGATCTGAGTTTTAGTAGTATACTAGAACAAGTGTGCCCGTTCAAAGCGGGCCCGTTGGGCCCGTCCCCACACCCCCCATTCTCTCCTCCCCCAGCCCCACTCTTACTCTCCAAGTGTGCCCGTTCGGCCCGTCCTCCTGATCTGTGTATGTCAAGTGACCACTATAACCTTCTTTTTTTTTTTTCCTAATCAGATGTGCAGCACTTTGGTCAACATGGGTTGTTTTTAAATGTGCTATACAAATATAATTGACTTGACTTGACTTGACTTGCAATAAAAAAACAATCAGTGCTTTTCTGGAAGCTTTTCGAAACAATGTAGCCGTCACAAGCTGAAAACTAAATCCTTTTCTGGAAACTTTTCGAAACAAATGTAGCCGTCACAAGCCACAAGCTGAAAACTAAATCTGCACCGCAGCGCCCCCCTGAAAAAGGGGGGGGCAGCGCTTTAAAACCTCTGTAACTTAAAAAACACGCGACCAAATTAAATGAAAATATCACGGCCGAGCGAGCGCGAGATTGGCGATTGAGGCGGTGCGAAAACCGTCGCGCTACGGTCCGCCGTTTTGCTGCAATCGCTGTTACGTATAAATATACGTAGGGGCGTGGCTGTGTTCTGCAGCTGCGGCTCACCGGCAGTCTCTCCGTTTTTTTTTTGTGTTTTTTTGTCATTGTTGATGTTAAATGTACGTTTTGTTTTATTTTTAATTCTGTGTATGTAGGGGGGTGGTGGGGGGGTTGGGGGAAACCTTTTTTTAAATCTCCTCCTCAACGGAGATGCGACCTTTACCGTGTCGTATCTCCGTTCGCGCAACGGCCTAACATCGTGGAGTCGGCGGCCTCCAGCTGGGATCGACCTCGAAGACTCCGGTCGCAGGGCCTGGACTTACCATCTCGGAGGCTTCGGCCGTGGGCCCTGCAGACCGCAACATCGGGAGCTCGCAGGTCCCTGGCTGGCGACCGGCTTTTGGGAGCTCCAGCCGTAGCAGCTTCGACCGCCCCGAAGCACGAGGCACGATCAACCCGCCCGCAGGCCCTTCATCACCCTGCGTGGCTCGGCCGCAGCACTTTACATCGCCCGGTGGGGGCTCAGGACTCTCATCGCCCTGCGTGGCTCGGCCGCGGCATTTTCCATCGCCCGGTGGGGGCTCAGGACTTTCTTCGGCCTGCTCGGCTCGGCCCTGGGACTTTCCATCGCCCGGTGGGGGCTTCAAGGGGTTGGGAGCCTCGATCGCCTCGTGGCGCCACGGGAGAAGAACGAGGAGGAGATAAGACTTTGCCTTCCATCACAGTGAGGGTATGCCTAGAGCAATCACTGTGATGGCTGTTTTGTGTAAAAAAATGTATCTGTGTGTCTTGTGTTCTTTAATGTCTACTGCCGGACCCTGACGTGAGAGGACGCTGGCGTTGATTATTTGCCGCTTTTCCGTCAGGATAGTTTGTCTGTTTGTCTGTTTGTTTCTATGTTAATTGTATTTGTAAAGCGCTTTGTGCATGTGTTAAGGCGCTATATAAAATAAATATATTATTATTATTATTATTATTATATACGATATATTCAGGTCAAACCCAAAAAATATATATATATATATTCACAAGATCTGAGTTTTAGTATTATACAGCACAAGTGTGCCCGTTGGGCCCGTCCTCGTAGGGTTTCCATTGTAACCGGGAGGATGGGAGGGAGGGAAGGGGGAGGGAGGGGGGGAGGGGAGGGTGGAGTGGAGGGGGGAGGGGAGGGGGAATGGGGGGGAGGGGGATGGGGAGGGAGAGGGGAGGGAGGGGGGTGGGGGGGAGGGTCTATTTTACTTTAAAATAAACAGCGTTCTTTGTTGAAAAGGAAATAAACTTATCTATAGAGCATCAGCTTTTTTAAAATAAATAAAATCAAACTTAATGAAAATCACATTCCTCATTTTAAATAAATGTCTTTGTTATAAATGAAATCAAGCAGCGGGAGAGGCGACGGCGACTACACCTCCCGGCGGTCAGCGCTGCTGGGACGGGAGGGAGGGAGGGATGAGGGAGGGAGGAGAGTGGGGAGGGAGGGGGACCTCCCCTTTTCCCAGTACTCTTCTTTCCCAAACCACCAAGCCCCCTGTTGTCCCCCTCCCCAGTCCCCATTCTCAGACCCCCCATTCTCTCTCCCCCAGATACACTCTTACTCTACCCCCCCCCTTTCCCCAGCACACCCCTTTCCCCGTTGGGCCCGTCCTCGTAGGGTTTCCATTGTAACCGTGAGACAGGGAGGGAGGGGGGAGGGAGGGAGGAAGGAGGTGTGGAGGGAGGAGGGGAGGGGGAGGGAGGGGGGGAGGGGAGGGGGAGGGAGGGGGGGAGGGGAGGGGGAGGGGGGAAGGGGGGGAGGGGGAGGTGGAGGGAGGGGGGAGGGAGAGGGGGAGGGGTGGGGGGAAGGGGGGGAGGGAGGGAGGGTGGAAGGGGGAGGGAGGGAGGAGGGAGGTGTGGAGGGAGGAGCGGAGGGGGAGGGAGGGAGGGGAGGGGAGGGGGGGAGGGAGAGGGGGGGGAGGGGGGGAGGGAGAGGGAGGGGAGGGGGGGAGGGAGAGGGGGGGAGGGGGGGAGGGAGAGGGGGGGAGGGGGAGGGAGGGGGGAGGGGAAGGGCGGAGGGAGGGGAAGGGCGGAGGGAGGGGGACCTCCCCTTTTCCCAGTACCCCTCTTTCTCCGTTGGGCCCGTCCTCATAGGGTTTACATTGTAACCGGGAGGAGGGGAGGGAGGGAAGGGGGAGGGAGGGAGGAGGGAGGTGTGGAGGGAGGAGGGGAAGGGGAGCGGAGGGGGGAGGGGGGAAGGGGGGAGGGAGAGGGGAGGGAGGGGGTAGGTGGGGAGGGAGGGGGAGGGGAGGGGAGGAGGGGAGGGAGGGAAGGGGGAGGGAGGGAGGAGGGGAGGGGGAGGGAGGGGGACCTCCCCTTTTCCCAGTACCACTCTTTCCCCGTTGGGCCCGTCCCCGTAGGGTTTCCATTGTAACTGGGAGGCGGGGAGGGAGGGAGGAGGGGAGGGGGATGGAGGGGGGAGGGGAGGGGAGGGGGGAAGGGAAGGAGGGGAGGGGGGAAGGGGGGAGTTGGAGGGAGGGGGGAGGGAGGGGAGGGGGGAGGGGAGGGGGGAAGGGGGGAGGGAGGGGTTGAGGGGGGAAGGGGGACCTCCCCTTTCTTTTTTCGAAACACTTGCCCCGGTGGCCCACGAGCATAGGGGCCCCATGCTGATCTGTGTATGTTAAATGACTTGCAATAAAAAACACAACTTTAAAAAACAATCATCTGCCTTTCGCAACAATGTTGCAACCATCTCACACAATCATTGTGACGTCACCAGCTGAAGACCTTGGAAAAAAAAGGTTAAAAATAAAAAGATGTAAATTTGTAAAGAGCAGACACCCAATAGCAGCTGCTTGTCCATTGTGACATCACATGCTGAAGACTAAATCCGCACCGCAGCGCCCCCTATAGAAACTTCAATAGGGGGGGGGGCAGCGCTTTAAAACCTCTGTAACTTTAAAAACATACGAACAAATTAAATGAAAATATCGCGGCCGGTCAGCACCGCAGCGCCCCCAAAAGAAACTTCAATAGGGGGGGGGGCAGCGCTTTAAAACCTCTGTAACTTTAAAAACATTTGAACAAATTAAATGAAAATATCGCGGCCGGTCAGCCGGGAGGTTGGTGATCAAGGCGGTGCAAAAACCGTGGCGCCACGGTTTACCGTTTTGCCGGAATCACTGATATATACACAAATCCTGATACAAAACCTACAAGATCTGAGTTTTAATAGTATATTAGCACAAGTGTGCCCGTTGGGCCCGTCCTCGTAGGGTTTCCATTGTAACCGGGAGGATGGGAGGGAGGGAGGGGGGAGGGGAGGGTGGAGTGGAGGGGGGAGGGGAGGGGGAAGGGGGGGAGGGGGATGGGGAGGGAGAGGGGAGGGAGGGGGGTGGGGGGGAGGGTCTATTTTACTTTAAAATAAACAGCGTTCTTTGTTGAAAAGGAAATAAACTTATCTATAGAGCATCAGCTTTTTTAAAATAAATAAAATCAAACTTAATGAAAATCACATTCCTCATTTTAAATAAATGTCTTTGTTATAAATGAAATCAAACAGCGGGAGAGGCGACGGCGACTACACCTCCCGGCGGTCAGCGCTGCTGGGACGGGAGGGAGGGAGGGATGAGGGAGGGAGGAGAGTGGGGAGGGAGGGGTACCTCCCCTTTTCCCAGTACTCTTCTTTCCCAAACCACCAAGCCCCCTGTTGTCCCCCTCCCCAGTCCCCATTCTCAGACCCCCCCATTCTCTCTCCCCCAGATACACTCTTACTCTCCCCCCCCTTTCCCCAGCACACCCCTTTCCCCGTTGGGCCCGTCCTCGTAGGGTTTCCATTGTAACCGTGAGGCAGGGAGGGAGGGGGGAGGGAGGGAAGAGGGAGTTGTGGAGGGAGGAGGGGAGGGGGAGGGAGGGGGAGGGGGTAAGGGGGGGAGGTGGATGGAGGGGGGAGGGAGAGGGGGAGGGGTGGGGGGAAGGGGGGAGGGAGGGAGGGTGGAAGGGGGAGGGAGGGGGACCTCCCCTTTTCCCAGTACCCCTCTTTCCCCATTGTGCCCGTCCTCGTAAGGTTTCCATTGTAACCGGGAGGGGAGTGGGGGGGAGGGAAGGGAGGAGGGAGGTGTGGAGGGGGAGGGGAGGGGGAGGGGGGAAGGGGGAAGGGGGAGGGAGAGGGGAGGGAGGGGGTAGGGAGGGGGGAGGGAGGGGGACCACCCGTTTTCCCAGTACCCCTCTTTCCCCGTTGGGCCCGTTGTCGTAGGGTTTCCATTGTAACCGGGAGGCGGGGAGGGTGGGGGGAGGGAGGGAGGTGTGGAGGGAGGAGGGGAGGGAAGGGGGGGAGGGGAGGGGGGAAGGGGGGGAGGTGGAGGGAGGGGGGAGGGAGGGGGGAAGGGGGAGGGAGGGGGACCTCCCATTTTCCCAGTACCCCTCTTTCCCCGTTGGGCCCGTCCTCGTAGGGTTTCCATTGTAACCGGGAGGCGGGGAGGGAGGGGGGAGGGAGGGGGTGGGAGGGGAAGGGGGGAGGGGAGGGAAGGGGGGAGGGGAGGGGGGAAGGGGAGGGGGGAAGAGGGAGAGGGGAGGGAGGGGGGAAGGGAGGAGGGAGGGGGACCTCCCCTTTTCCCAGTACCCCTCTTTCCCCTTTGGGTCCGTCCCCGTAGGGTTTCCATTGTAACCGGAAGGGGGGGAGGGAGGGTGGAAGGGTGGAGGGAGGGGGGGGGGAGTGGGGAGGGAGTTGGGGAGGGGGGGAGGGAGTGGGGATGAAGGAAGGGGGAGGAAGGGGTTGAGGGAGGAAGGGGGACGGGGTCCCAAACCACCAAGCCCCCTCTGCAACGACCCCTGTTGTCCCCCTCCCCACTTGCCCCGGTGGCCCACGAGCATAGGGGCCCCATGTTAAGTGACTTGCAATAAAAAACACAACTTTAAAAAACAATCAGCTGCTTTTCGCAACAATGTTGAACCCATCTCACACAAGCATTGTGACGTCACAAGCTGAAGACCTTGAAAAAAAAGGTTAAAAATAAAAAGATGTAAATTTGTAAAGAGTAGACACCCAATAGCAGCTGCTTGTCCATTGTGACATCACACGCTGAAGGGGGGGGGAAGGGGGGTCAGCTCGAGCTCATCTCACAGGGGCATTGTGACATCACACGCTGAAGACTAAATCCGCACCGCAGCGCCCCCCTGAAAAGGGGGGGGGGGGCAGCGCTTTAAAACCTCTGTAACTTAAAAAATACGCGACCAAATTAAGTGAAAATATCACGGCCGAGCGAGCGCGAGATTGGCGATTGAGGCGGTGTGAAAACCGTGGCGCTACGGTTCGCCTTTTTTCCGCAATCGATGTTACGTACGGTTCAGGTCATTCCCAAAAATTTACACAAGATCTGAGTTTTAATAGTATACTAGACCGAGTGGGCCCGTTGGGCCCGTCCTCGTAGGGTTTCCATTGTAACCGGGAGGGGAGGAAAGGGGGAGGGTTGGGGGAGGGAAGGGGGAGGGAGGAGGGGAGGGAGGGGGGTAGGGGGGAGGGAGGGGGGAGGGGAGGGGGGAAGGGAGGAGGGAAGGGGGGGAGGGAGAGGGGAGGGAGGTGGGTAGGGGGGAGGGAGGGAGGGGGACCTCCCCTTTTCCCAGTACCCCTCTTTCCCCGTTGGGCCCGTCCTCGTAGGGTTTCCATTGTAACCGGGAGGAGGGGAGGGCGGGAAGGGGGAGGGAGGGAGGAGGGAGGTGTGGAGGGAGGAGGGGAGGGGAGGGAGGGGGGAGGGAGGGGGGTAGGGGGGAGGGATGGGGAGGGAGAGGGGAGGGGAGGGGGGAGGGGAGGGGGAAGGGGGGAGGGAGGGGGACCTCCCCTTTTCCCAGTACCACTCTTTCCCCGTTGGGCCCGTCCTCGTAGGGATTCCATTGTAACCGGGAGGAGGCGGGGAGAGGGGGAGAGGAGAGGGGAGAGAGGAGAGGAGAGGGGGGGGAGAGAGGAGAGGGGTCTATTTTACTTTAAAATAAACAGCATTCTTTGTTGAAAAAGAAATTAAACTTATCTATAGAGCAGCAGCTTATGTCTTTGTTATAAATGAAATTAAACTTATGTGAAATAAATGTTCTTTTGTTAAAAAAGAAGTAAACTTATCTATGAAATCTCTGTCCGTTTAAAATAAAAGTAATTTTTCTGTTGGAAATGATAAGAAACTTATCTATAAATATTCTTTCTGTATTTCAATTAAACTGCCCTCCTAAGCGATTGCTGGAGCCTGTCCTCAACCAGCATCAGAACGGTGGACTGTTGGTTACGGCAGTTGGTGTCAGTTCAAATCAACTGCTCCACCCACATCGAGTGTGAGGTTGGAGCCAATCACTGCACCCCACGTAGAGACCCAGCCAATCGGGCGCTAACAGGGAGGTTGGAGCCAATCACTGCACCCCACGTAGAGACCCAGCCAATCGGGCGCTAACAGGGATGGTGGAGCCAATCACTGTACCCACGTAAAGACCCAGCCAATCGGGCGCTAACAGGGAGGGTGAAACCAATGAAAAAAAACCGCGTTTTTACTTTAAAATAAACAGCGTTCTTTGTTGAAAAGGAAATAAACTTATCTATAGAGCAGCAGCTTTTTTAAAATAAATAAAATCAAACTTAATGAAAATCACATTCCTCATTTTAAATAAATGTCTTTGTTATAAATGAAATCAAAACAGCGGGAGAGGCGACGGCGACTACACTTCCGCTTCGGGGAGAGGAGGAGGGGGAGAGGAGGGGGGGAGAGGAGGGGGGGGGAGAGGAGGGAGGGGAGGGGGGGAGGGGTGGGAGGGGGGGAGGGGTGGGAGGGGGAGGGGTGGGAGGGGGGGGGAGGGGGAAGGGGGGAAAGGGGGAGGAGGGAGGGGGGGGAGGAGGGAGGGGGGGAGGAGGGAGGGGGAGAGGAGGGAGGGGGAGAGGAGGAGGGGGGGAGAGGAGGAGGGGGGGAGGAGGGGGGAGAGGAGGGGGGAGAGGAGAGGGGGGAGAGGAGAGGGGGGGAGGGGAGAGGAGAGGGGAGAGGAAAGAGTGGAGGGGGAGAGGAGAGGGGGAGAGGAGAGGGGAGAGGGGGAGAGGAGAGGGAGGAGAGGAGAGGAGAGGGGGGGGAGAGAGGAGAGGAGAGGGGGGGAGAGAGGAGAGGTGTCTATTTTACTTTAAAATAAACAGCATTCTTTGTTGAAAAAGAAATGAATCTTATCTATAGAGCAGAAGCGGGAGAGGCGACGGCGACTACACTTCCCGGCGGTCAGCGCTGCGGGGAAGGGAGGGAGGGAGGGATGTTGAAAAAGAAATTAATCTTATCTATAGAGCAGAAGCGGGAGAGGCGACGGCGACTACACTTCCCGGCGGTCAGCGCTGCGGGGAAGGGAGGGAGGGATGAGGTAGGGAGGAGAGGAGAGTGGGGAGGGAGGGAGGGGGAGAGGGGAGGAGAGGGGGAGGGAGGGTGTAAGGGAGGGGGGAAGGGGGGGACCTCCCCTTTTCCCAGTACCCCTCTTTCCCCCACCACCAAGCCCCCTCCGCAACGACCCCTGTTGTCCCCAGTCCCCATTCACAGACCCCCCCCCCCCCCCATTCTCTTTCTCCCCATACACACTCAGTGCTTTTTTCGAAACACTTGCCCCGGTGGCCCACGAGCATATGGGCCCAATGCTGATCTGTGTATGTTAAGTAACTTGCAATAAAAAAAAATACTTTAAAAAGAGATAAGTGCTTTTTAAGTGCTTGTTTTGAAACATTCGCGGTCACATAGTGCTTCTCACTGTAGCACCCATCTCAAGTGTGCCCGTTGGGCCCATCCTCGTAGGGTTTCCATTGTAACCGGGAGGGGAGTGCGGGGGAGGGAAGGGGGAGGGAGGGAGGAGGGCAGGGGAGGGGGAGGGAGGAGGAGGGGAGAAGGGGGGGAGGGAGAGGGGAGGGAGTGGGGTAGGGGAGGGGGAGGGAGGGGGAGGGGAGGGGAGGGGGGAGGGGGGGAGGGAGGGGGGGAGGGGGAAGGGGGGAGGGAGGGGTACCTCCACTTTTCCCAGTACCCCTCTTTCCCGTTGGGCCAGTCCTCGTAAGGTTTCCATTGTAACCGGGAGGAGGGGAGGGAGGGAAGGGGGAGGGAGGGAGGAGGGAGGTGTGGAGGGAGGAGGGGAGGGTGAGGGGTGGCGGGAGGGTGGATGGGGGGAGGGAGGGGGATAGGGGAGGGAGGGGGACCTCCCCTTTTCCCAGTACCCCTCTTTCCCCGTTGGGCCCGTCCCCGTAAGGTTTCCATTGTAACTGGGAGGCGGGGAGGGAGGGGGGAGGGGGATGGAGGGGGGGGAGGGGAGGGGGAAGGGGTGGGAGGGGAGGGGGAAGGGGGAGGGGGGAAGGGGAGAGGGAAGGGGGGGAGGGAGGAGGACCTCCCCTTTTCCAGTACCCCTCTTTCCCCGTTGTGCCCGTCCTTGTAGGGTTTCCATTGTAACCGGGAGGAGGGGAGGGAGGGAGGGAGGGAGGAGGGGAGGGAGGGGGGGAAGGGGAGGGCGGAAAGGGGGGAGGGGGGGGAGGGGGAGGGAGAGAGGGGGAGGGTTGAAAGAGCATCCCTCTCCCATCAGGACTGCCTCCTCCATCGACTCCTTTAAGTCCAGGCTCAAAACCTATTTCTACTCCCTAGCTTTTGAGGCTAATTGAGGAGGTACTGTGAACTGTTTGGGAGGGGAGGGGAGGGGGGAAGGGGGGAAGGAGGGGGACCTCCCCTTTTCCCAGTTCCCCTCTTTCCCCGTTGGGCCTGTCCTCGTAGGGTTTCCATTGTAACCGGGAGGACGGGAGGGAGGGAAGGGTGAGGGAGGGAGGAGGGAGGTGTGGAGGGAGGAGGGAGGTGTGGAGGGAGATGGGGAAGGAGGGGGGAGGGGAGGGGGTAGGGGGAGGGAGAGGGGAGGGGGGTAGGGGGAGGGAGGGGGAGGGGAAGGGGGAGGAGGGGGACCTCCCCTTTACCCAGTACCCCTCTTTCCCCGTTGGGCCCGTCCTCGTAGGGTTTCCATTGTAACCGGGAGGAGGGGAGGGAGGGAAGGGGGAGGGAGGGAGGAGGGGGGAGGGAGGGGGGGAGGGGAGGGGGGAAGGGGGGAGTGAGGGGGTAGGGGGAGGGAGGGGGAGGGAGGGGGAGAGGGGAGGGGGGGTAGGGGGGAGGGGGAAGGGGAGGGGGCTCTCCCCTTTTCCCAGTACCCCTCTTTCCCCGTTGGGCCCGTCCTCGTAGGGATTCCATTGTAACCGGGAGGAGGGGAGGGAGGGAAGGGGGAGGGAGGGAGGAGGGAGGAGGGGAGGGAGGGGGGGAAGGGGAGGGCGGAAAGGGGGGGAGGGGGGAAAGGGGGGAGGGGGGAGGGAGAGAGGGGGAGGGTGGAAAGAGCATCCCTCTCCCCATCAGAACTGCCCCCTCCATCGACTCCTTTAAGTCCATGCTCAAAACCTATTTCTACTCCCTAGCGTTTGAGGCTCATTGAGGAGGCGCTGTGAACTGTTTGTGTGCTACTGTATGTTTCATTTTTTTCCTTAGTACCTAATCAGATGTACAGCACTTTGGTCAACGTGGGTTGTTTTTAAATGTGCTATACAAATAAAATGGACTTGACTTGACAGCTCTTCCCCCGCAACAATGTAGCACAGGGGCATTGTGACGTCACACGCTGAATACCGCTGGGGTGGGGGGAAGGGGGGTCAGCTCGAGTCCATCTCACAGGGGCATTGTGACATCACAATCCGCACCGCAGCGCCCCCCTTCTGTCAAAACTTCGATAAATCAGGGGGGGCAGCACTTTTAAACCTCTGTAACTTAAAAAATATGCGTTCCGAATTAAATAGAAATATCATTTTCCAGCAGCGAACCGCATGCTGATTAAGGCGGTACAAAATCGTGGCGCTACGGTTCACCGTTTTGCCGGAATTGCCGTATTCAGCCGACATCAGTGTTATATATATATATAACACAAGATCTGAGTTTTAGTAGTATACTAGAACAAGTGTGCCCGTTGGGCCCGTCCTCGTAGGGTTTCCATTGTAACCGGGAGGGGAGTGGGGGGTAGGGAAGGGGGAGGGAGGGAGTAGGGAGGTGTGGAGGGGGGAGGGGAGGGGGAGGGAGGAGGGGAGAGGGGGAAGGGAGGGATGGAGAGGGGAGGGAAGGGGGTAGGGGGGAGGGGGAGGGAGGGGAGGGGGAAGGGAGGGAGGGGGGAAGGGGAGGGGGAGGGAGGAGAGAAGGGAGTGAGGGGGGAGGGAGGGGGACCTCCCCTTTTCCCCAGTACCCCTCTTTCCCCATTGGGGTCCGTGCTCGTAGGGTTTCCATTGTAACCGGGAGGAGGGGAGGGAGGGGAGGGGGAGGGAGGGAGGAGGGAGGTGTGGAGGGAGGAGGGGAGGGGGGAGGGGAGGGGGGAGGGGGGAAGGGGGGAGGAGGGAGGGAGAGGGGAGGGAGGGGGGTAGGGGGGAGGTAAGGGGGAGTGAGGGGGGAGGGAGGGAGGGGGATCTCCCCTTTTCCCAGTACCCCTCTTTCCCCGTTGGGCCCGTCCCTGTAGGGTTTCCATTGTAACCGGGAGGGTGGAGGGATGGTGGAAGGAGGGGGGAGGGGAGAGTGATGGAATGGTGGAGGGAGGGGGGAGGGAGTGGGGGAGGGTGGGATGGAGGGAAGGAGGGAGGGGGGGAGTTAGGGGCTGAGTGGTGATGGAGGTTGGGATTGAGGGGGGAGGGAGGGGGGGAGGGAGTGGGGATGGAGGTGGGAAGGAGGGGGGAGGAAGGGGTTGAGGGGGGAAGTGGGACCTCCCCTTTTCCCAGTACCCTCTTTCCCCCACCACCAAGCCCCCTCCGCAACGACCCCTGTTGTCCCCAGTCCCCATTCACAGACCCCCCCCCCCCCCCATTCTCTCTCTCCCCATACACACTCTCAGTGCTTTTTTTCCGAAACACTTGCCCCGGTGGCCCACGAGCATATGGGCCCAATGCTGATCTGTGTATGTTAAGTAACTTGCAATAAAAAAAAATACTTTAAAAAGAGATAAGTGCTTTTTAAGTGCTTGTTTTGAAACATTCGCGGTCACATAGTGCTTCTCACTGTAGCACCCATCTCAAGTGTGCCCGTTGGGCCCGTCCTCGTAGGGTTTCCATTGTAACCGGGAGGGGAGTGCGGGGGAGGGAAGGGGGAGGGAGGGAGGAGGGCAGGGGAGGGGGAGGGAGGAGGAGGGGAGAAGGGGGGGAGGGAGAGGGGAGGGAGTGGGGTAGGGGAGGGGGAGGGAGGGGGAGGGGAGGGAGGGAAGGGTGAGGGAGGGAGGAGGGAGGTGTGGAGGGAGGAGGATGTGTGGAGGGAGATGGGGAAGGAGGGGGGAGGGGAGGGGGTAGGGGGGAGGGAGAGGGGAGGGAGGGAGGGGGGTAGGGGGAGGGGAGGGGAGGGGAAGGGGGAGGAGGGGGACCTCCCCTTTACCCAGTACCCCTCTTTCCCCGTTGGGCCCGTCCTCGTAGGGGTTTCCATTGTAACCGGGAGGAGGGGAGGGAGGGAAGGGGGAGGGAGGGAGGAGGGGGGAATGGAGGGGGGGAGGGGAGGGGGGAAGGGGGGAGTGAGGGGGTAGGGGGAGGGAGGGGGAGGGAGGGGGAGAGGGAGGGGGGGGTAGGGGGGAGGGGGAAGGGAGGGGGCTCTCCCCTTTTCCCAGTACCCCTCTTTCCCCGTTGGGCCCGTCCTCGTAGGGATTCCATTGTAACCGGGAGGAGGGGAGGGAGGGAAGGGGGAGGGAGGGAGGAGGGAGGAGGGGAGGGAGGGGGGGAAGGGGAGGGCGGAAAGGGGGGGAGGGGGGAAAGGGGGGAGGGGGGAGGGAAGAGAGGGGGAGGGTGGAAAGAGCATCCCTCTCCCCATCAGAACTGCCCCCTCCATCGACTCCTTTAAGTCCATGCTCAAAACCTATTTCTACTCCCTAGCGTTTGAGGCTCATTGAGGAGGCGCTGTGAACTGTTTGTGTGCTACTGTATGTTTCATTTTTTTCTTAGTACCTAATCAGATGTACAGCACTTTGGGTCAACGTGGGTTGTTTTTAAATGTGCTATAAAATAAAATGGACTTGACTTGACAGCTCTTCGCAACAATGTAGCACAGGGGCATTGTGACGTCACACGCTGAATACCGCTGGGGGGGGGGGGGGAAGGGGGTCAGCTCGAGTCATCTCACAGGGGCATTGTGACATCACAATCCGCACCGCAGCGCCCCCTTCTGTCAAAACTTCGATAAATCAGGGGGGGGGCAGCACATTTAAACCTCTGTAACTTTAAAATTTGCGTCCGAATTAAATAAAAATATCATTTTCCAGCAGCGAACCGCATGCTGATTAAGGCGGTACAGAAATCGTGGCACTACGGTTTCACCGTTTTGCCGGAATTGCCGTATTCAGCCGACATCAGTGTTATATATATATATAACACAAGATCTGAGTTTTAGTAGTATACTAGACCGAGTGGGCCCGTTGGGCCCGTCCTCGTAGGGTTTCATTGTAACCGGGAGGGGAGGAAAGGGGGAGTGTTGGGGGAGGGAAGGGGGAAGGGAGGAGGGGAGGGAGGGGGGGAGGGGAGGGGGAGGGAGAGGGGAGGGAGGGGGGTAGGGGGGAGGGAGAGGGGGGATGGGAGGGGGGAGGGGAGGGGGGGAGGGAGGAGGGAAGGGGGGGAGGGGAGAGGGGAGGGAGGTGGGTAGGGGGGAGGGAGGGAGGGGGACCTCCCATTTCCCAGTACCCCTCTTTCCCCGTTGTGCCCGTCCTCGTAGGGTTTCCATTGTAACCGGGAGGAGGGGAGGGCGGGAAGGGGGAGGGAGGGAGGAGGGAGGTGTGGAGGGAGGAGGGGAGGGGAGGGAGGGGGGAGGGGGGAAGGGGAGGGGGGAAGGGGGGAAGGGGGAGGGAGAGGGAGAGGGGAGGGAGCGGGGATGGGATGGGGGAAGGGGGGAGGGAGGGGGACCTCCCTTTTCCCAGTACTCCTCTTTCCCGTTGGGCCCGTCCTCGTAGGGTTTCCAATTGCAACCGGGAGGGGGGGAGGGAGGGTGGAGAGGGATGGAAGGGTGGAGGGAGGGGGGGAGGATTGGGAGGGAGGGATGGAGGGAGGGGGGAGTTAGGGGGGAGGGGGGAGGGAGTTGGGGAGGGAGGGGGAGGAGGGGGGGAGGGAGTGGGGATGGGAGGTGGGAAGGAGGGGGGATGAAGGGGTTGAGGGGGGAAGGGGGACCTCCCCTTTTCCCAGTACCCCTCTTTCCCCGTTGGGCCCGTCCTCATAGGGTTTCCATTGTAACCGGGAGGGGGGGAGGGAGGTGTGGAGGGAGGTGTGGAGGGAGGAGGGGAGGGGGAGGGAGGGGGGGAGGGGAGGGGGGAAGGGGAGGGGGAAGGGGGGAGGGGGTAGGGGGGAGGGGAGGGAGGGGGACCTCCCCTTTTCCCAGTACCCTTCTTTCCCCGTTGGGGCCCCGTCCCCGTAGGGTTTCTATTGTAACCGGGAGGGGGGAGGGAGGATGGAAGGAGGGGGAGGGGGAGAGGGATGGAAGGGTGGATTGATTGGGGGAGGGAGGGATGGAGGGAAGGAGGGAGGGGGGGAGATAGGGGGGGAGGTTTGAGGGAGGTGGGGAGGGAGGGGGGGAGGGAGTTGGGGAGGGAGGGGGAGGATGGGGGGGGGAGGGAGTGGGGATGGAGGTGGGAAGGAAGGGGTTTGAGGGGTGAAGGGGGACGCTCCCATTTTCCCCAGTACCCCTCTTTCCCCACCACCAAGCCCCCTCCGCAACGACCCCTGTTGTCCCCCTCCCCAGTCCCCATTCTCAGACCCCCCCCCCATTCTCTCTCTCCCCCAGACACACTCCAAGTGCTGTTTCGCAACACTTGCCCGGTGGCCCACGAGCATAGAGGCCCCATGTTGATCTGTGTATGTTAAGTGACTTGCAATAAAAAAGACTACTTGAAAACAGTGGTTTAAAGTGGTTTAAAGTGCTGTTTTTGCTACATTCGCGGTCATTTAGTGCTTCTCACGACCACGGTCATTTAGTGCTTCTCACTGCGATCTGTTAGTGGTGCTTTTCGAAACAATGTAGCACCCATCTCAAACAAGCATTGGGAGGATGGGAGGGACGGAAGGGGAGGGGAGGGAGGAGAGAGGTGTGGAGGGAGGAGGGGAGGGAGGGGGAAGGGGGGGGGGAACGGGGGAAGGGGGAGGGAGAGGGGAGGGAGGGGGGATGGGATGGGGGAAGGGGGGAGGGAGGGGGACCTCCCCTTTTCCCAGTACCCCTCTTTCCCCGTTGGGCCCGTCCTCGTAGGGTTTCCATTGTAACCGGGAGGAGGGGAGGGAGGGAGGAGGGAGGTGTGGAGGGAGGAGGGGAGGGGGGGGAGGGGAGGGGGGAAGGGGAGGGAGAGGGTTAGGGGGAGGGGGGATGGGGGAGGGGTTAAGGGGAGGGGAGGGGGGACCTCCCCTTTTCCCAGTACCCCTCTTTCCCCGTTGGGCCCGTCCCCGTAGGGTTTCCTTTGTAACCAGAAGGGGGGGAGGGAGGGTGGAAGGAGGGGGGAGGGGGAGAGGGATGGAAGGGTGGAGGGAGGGGGGGGAGGATGGAGGGAAGGAGGGAGGGGGGGGGAGTTAGGGGAGGAGGGGTGAGGGAGGTGGGAGGGAGTTGGGGAGGAGGGGGGGAGGGAGTGGGATGGAGGTGGGAAGGAGTGGGGAGGAAGGGGTTGAGGGGGGAAGGGGGGGGGGTGAGGGAGGGAATAGGGGCCCCATGCTGATCTGTGTATGTTAAGTGACTCGCACAACTTTAAAAAACTGGCAGTTGCTTTTCGCAACAATGTTGCAAACCATCTCACACAAGCATTGTGACGTCACAAGCTGAAGACCTTGAAAAAAAAGGTCAGAAAAAAAATTATGTAAATTTAAAACCGAGCTGATCTCTCATTGGTGCACGGGTGCCATTGTGACATCACGCGCTGAAGCCCCTTCAAGAAAAGGGTTAGAAATGAGAAATTTTAACTTTAATATCTCTCTAGCTTTAAAAAGGTAGCTTCAATTTGAACGAAAGTACTTACAATAGTTGCCCATGTTAATGGTGAATATGGCGTACAAAAATCGTAGCGCTTTGGTGTACCGTCTGGGAGGAGTAGGGTTTGTAAGTTATGGACAGAAATCTTCGGAATCTTCCGTACAAACATACGGAAATCTTCCGTATATACATACGGAATGTTGGACCGCAGAGTTTTAGTAGTATACTAGACCAAGTGGGCCCGTTGGGCCCGTCCTCGTAGGGTTTCCATTGTAAACGGGAGGCGGGGAGGGAGGGGGGAGGGGGACCACCTGTTTTCCCAGTACCCCTCTTTACCAGTTGTGGGATGGGAGGGGGGAGGGGAGGGGGGAGGGAGAGGGGAGGGAGGGGGTAGGGGGGAGGGAGGGGGGAGGAGGGAGGGGAAGGGGGAGGGGGGAAGGGGAGAGGGAAGGGGGGGAGGGAGGAGACCTCCCCTTTTCCCAGTACCCCTCTTTCCCCGTTGTGCCCGTCCTTGTAGGGTTTCCATTGTAACCGGGGAGGGAGGGAGGGAGGGAGGAGGGAGGAGGGGAGGGAGGGGGGAAGGGGAGGGCGGAAAGGGGGGAGGGGGGGGAGGGGGGAGGGAGAGAGGGGAAGGTTTGAAAGAGCATCCCTCTCCCCATCAGAACTGCCTCCTCCATCGACTCCTTTAAGTCCAGGCTCAAAACCTATTTCTACTCCCTAGCTTTTGAGGCTAATTGAGGAGGTACTGTGAACTGTTTGGGAGGGGAGGGGAGGGGGGAAGGGTGGAAGGAGGGGGACCTCCCCTTTTCCCAGTTCCCCCCTCTCTGTCCTCGTAGGGTTTCCATTGTAACCGGGAGGACGGGAGGGAGGGAAGGGGGAGGGAGGGAGGAGGGAGGTGTGGAGGGAGGAGGGAGGTGTGGAGGGAGATGGGGAAGGAGGGGGGAGGGGATGGGGTAGGGGGAGGGAGAGGGGAGGGAGGGAGGGGGGTAGGGGGAGGGAGGGGGAGGGGAGGGGGGAAGGGGGGAGGAGGGGGACCTCCCCTTTACCCAGTACCCCTCTTTCCCCATTGGGCCCGTCCTCGTAGGGTTTCATTGTAACCGGGAGGAGGGGAGGGAGGAAGGGGAGGGAGGGAGGAGGGAGGTGGGGAGGGGGAGGGAGGGGGGGAGGGGAGGGGGGAAGGGGGAGTGAGGGGGTAGGGGGAGGGGGTGGGGAGGGTGGGGGAGAGGGGAGGGGGGGAGAGGGAGGGGGGAGGGAGGGGGGAGGGAGGGGGAAGGGGGGAGGGAGGGGGCTCTCCCCTTTTCCCAGTACCCCACTTTCCCCGTTGGGCCCGTCCTCGTAGGGATTCCATTGTAACCGGGAGGAGGGGAGGGAGGGAAGGCGGGAGGGAGGGAGGAGGGAGGGGGGAAGGGGAGGGCGGAAAGGGGGGGAGGGGGGAAAGGGGGGAGGGAGAGAGGGGGAGGGTGGAAAGAGCATCCCTCTCCCCATCAGAACTGCCCCCTCCATCGACTCCTTTAAGTCCAGGCTCAAAACCTATTTCTACTCCCTAGCGTTTGAGGGCTCATTGAGGAGGCGCTGTGAACTGTTTGTGTGCCACTGTATGTTTCATTTTTTTCCTTAGTACCTAATCAGATGTACAGCACTTTGGTCAACGTGGGTTGTTTTTTAAATGTGCTATACTAAATAAAATGGACTTGACTTGACAGCTCTTCGCAACAATGTAGCACAGGGGCATTGTGACGTCACACGCTGAATACCGCTGGGGGGGGGAAGGGGGGTCAGCTCGAGTTCATCTCACAGGGGCATTGTGACATCACAATCTGCACCGCAGCGCCCCCCTTCTGTCAAAACTTCGATAAATCAGGGGGGGCAGCACTTTTAAACCTCTGTAACTTAAAAAATATGCGTCCGAATTAAAATAAAAATATCATTTTCCAGCAGCGAACCGCATGCTGATTAAGGCGGTACAAAAATCGTGGCGCTACGGTTCACCGTTTTGCCGGAATTGTCGTATTCAGCCGACATCAGTGGAATATATATATATAGATACAACATCTGAGTTTTAATAGTATACTAGAACAAGTGTGCCCGTTGGGCCGTCCTCGTAGGGTTTCCATTGTAACCGGGAGGGGAGTGGGGGTAGGGAAGGGGGAGGGAGGGAGTAGGGAGGTGTGGAGGGGGGAGGGGAGGGGGAGGGAGGGGGGAGGGGAGGGGGGGAAGGGAGGGAGGGAGAGGGGAGGGAAGGGGGTAGGGGGAGGGGGAGGGAGGGGAGGGGGGAAGGGGAGGGAGGGGGGAAGGGGAGGGGAGGGAGGGGGGAGGGAGAAGGGAGGTGAGGGGGGAGGGAGGGGGACCTCCCCTTTTCCCAGTACCCCTCTTTCCCCATTGGGCCCGTGCTCGTAGGGTTTCCATTGTAACCGGGAGGAGGGGAGGGAGGGGAGGGGGAGGGAGGGAGGAGGGAGATGTGGAGGGAGGAGGGGAGGGGAGGGGGGGAAGGGGGGAGGAGGGAGGGAGAGGGGAGGGAGGGGGGTAGGGGGGAGGTAAGGGGGAGTGAGGGGGGGAGGGAGGGAGGGGGATCTCCCCCTTTTCCCAGTACCCCTCTTTCCCCGTTGGGCCCGTCCTCGTAGGGTTTCCATTGTAACCGGGAGGAGGGGAGGGAGGGAAGGGGGAGGGAGGGAGGAGGGGGGAGGGGAGGGGAGGGGGGAAGGGGGGAGTGAAGGGGTAGGGGGAGGGGAGGGGGAGAGGGGAGGGGGGGGTAGGGGGGAGGGGGGAGGGAGGGGGAAGGGGGGAGGGAGGGGGATCTCCCCTTTTCCCAGTACCCCTCTTTCCCCGTTGGGCCCGTCCCTGTAGGGTTTCCATTGTAACCGGAGGGGTGGAGGGATGGTGGAAGGAGGGGGGAGGGGGAGAGGGATGGAATGGTGGAGGGAGGGGGGGAGGGAGTGGGGGAGGGTGGGATGGAGGGAAGGAGGGAGGGGGGGAGTTAGGGGCTGAGTGGTGATGGAGGTTGGGATTGAGGGGGGAGGGAGGGGGGAGGGAGTGGGGATGGAGGTGGGAAGGAGGGGGGAGGAAGGGGTTGATGGGGGGAAGTGGGACCTCCCCTTTTCCCAGTACCCCTCTTTCCCCCACCACCAAGCCCCCTCCGCAACGACCCCTGTTGTCCCCAGTCCCCATTCACAGACCCCCCCCCCCATTCTCTCTCTCCCCATACACACTCTCAGTGCTTTTTTCGAAACACTTGCCCCGGTGGCCCACGAGCATATGGGCCCAATGCTGATCTGTGTATGTTAAGTGACTTGCAATAAAAAAAATATACTTTAAAAAGAGATAAGTGCTTTTTAAGTGCTTGTTTTGAAACATTCGCGGTCACATAGTGCTTCTCACTGTAGCACCCATCTCAAGTGTGCCCGTTGGGCCCGTCCTCGTAGGGTTTCCATTGTAACCGGGAGGAGGGGAGGGAGGGAAGGGGGAGAGAAGAGAGGTGTGGAGGGAGGAGGGGAGGGGGGAGGGAGGGGGTAGGGGAGGGGAGGGGGGGAGGGGAGGGGGAGGGGGGGAAGGGGGGGGGGAGGGGGAGAGAGAGGGGGAGGGGGAGGGAGAGAGGGGGAGGGGGAGGAGGGGGGAGGGGAAGGGCGGAGGGAGGGGGACCTCCCCTTTTCCCAGTACCCCTCTTTCCCCATTGTGCCCGTCCTCGTAGGGTTTACATTGTAACCGGGAGAAGGGAGGGAGGGAAGGGGGAGGGGGGGAGGAGGGGAGGTGTGGAGGGAGGAGGGGAGGGGAAGGGGGAAGGGGAGTGGGGGGAGGGAAGGGGGAGGGAGGGGGGAGGGGAGAGGGGAGGGTGGAAGGGGAGGGGCGGAAAGGGGGGGAGGGGGGAAAGGGGGGAGGGGGGAGGGAGAGAGGGGAGGGTGGAAAGAGCATCCCTCTCCCCATCAGAACTGCCCCCTCCATCGACTCCTTTAAGTCCAGGCTCAAAACCTATTTCTACTCCCTAGCGTTTGAGGCTCATTGAGGAGGCGCTGTGAACTGTTTGCGTGCCACTGTATGTTTCATTTTTTCCTTAGTACCTAATCAGATGTACAGCACTTTGGTCAATTCGCGGTCACATAGTGCTTCTCACTGTAGCACCCATCTCAAGTGTGCCCGTTGGGCCCGTCCTCGTAGGGTTTCCATTGTAACCGGGAGGAGGGGAGGGAGGGAAGGGGAGAGAGAGAGGTGTGGAGGGAGGAGGGGAGGGGGGGGAGGAGGGGGTAGGGGAGGGGAGGGGGGGAAGGGGAGGGGGGGAAGGGGGGAGGGAGAGAGGGGGAGGGGGAGGGAGAGAGGGGGAGGGGGAGGGAGGGGGGAGGGGAAGGGCGGAGGGAGGGGGACCTCCCCTTTTCCCAGTACCCTCTTTCCCCATTGTGCCCGTCCTCGTAGGGTTTACATTGTAACCGGGAGAAGGGGAGGAGGGAAGGGGGAGGGGGGGAGGAGGGAGGTGTGGAGGGAGGAGGGGAGGGGGAAGGGGGAAGGGGAGTGGGGGGAGGGAAGGGGGAGGGAGGGGGGAGGGGAGGGGAGGGTGGAAGGGGAGGGCGGAAAGGGGGGGAGGGGGGAAAGGGGGGAGGGGGGAGGGAGAGAGGGGGAGGGTGGAAAGAGCATCCCCTCTCCCCATCAGAACTGCCCCTCCATCGACTCCTTTAAGTCCAGGCCTCAAAACCTATTTCTACTCCCTAGCGTTGGAGGCTCATTGAGGAGGCGCTGTGAACTGTTTGCGTGCCACTGTATGTTTCATTTTTTCCTTAGTACCTAATCAGATGTACAGCACTTTGGTCAACGTGGGTTGTTTTTAATGTGCTGTACAAATAAAATGGACTTGACTTGACAGCTCTTCGCAACAATGTCGCACAGGGGCATTGTGACGTCACACGCTGAATACCGCTGGGGGGGGGGAA
The DNA here is from genome assembly GCF_053455715.1 of Rhinoraja longicauda. Classification (NCBI taxonomy): domain Eukaryota; kingdom Metazoa; phylum Chordata; class Chondrichthyes; order Rajiformes; family Arhynchobatidae; genus Rhinoraja; species Rhinoraja longicauda. Next base: position 45,175,444 of record NC_135956.1, on the reverse strand, counting down.
GGGGGTCAGCTCGAGTCCATCTCACAGGGGCATTGTGACATCACGAATCCGCACCGCAGCGCCCCCCTTCTGTCAAAACTTCGATAAATCAGGGGGGGCAGCACTTTTAAACCCTCTGTAACTTAAAAAATATGCGTCCGAATTAAATAAAAATATAATTTTCCAGCAGCGAACCGCATGCTGATTAAGGCGGTACAAAAATCGTGGCGCTACGGTTCACCGTTTTTGCCGGAATTGCCGTCTTCAGCCGACATCAGTGGGATTTATATATATAGATAAAGATCTGAGTTTTAATAGTATATAGATAGATAGATAGACTAGCACAAGTGTGCCCGTTGGGCCCGTCCTCGTAGGGTTTCCATTGTAAACGGGAGGGGAGTGGGGGGGGAGGGAAGGGGGAGGGTGGGGGGAGGGAAGGGGGAGGGAGGGAGGAGGGGAGGGGAGGGGAGGAGGGGGGAGGGAGGGGGAAGGGGGGGGATGGGGAGGGAGAGGGGAGGGAGGGGTAGGAGGAGGGAGGGGGGAGGGAGGGAGGGGAGGGGAGGGGGAGGGAGGGGGTAGGGGGGGAGGGAGGGGAGGGGAGGGGGAGGAAGGGGGACCTCCCCTTTTCCCAGTACCCTCTTTCCCGTTGGGCCCGTCCTCGTAGGGTTTCCATTGTAACCGGGATGAGGGGAGGGAGGGAAGGGTGAGGGAGGGAGGAGGAGGTGTGGAGGGGTAGGGAGGGGGGAGGGGAGGGGGAGGGAGGGGGGGAGGGTGGAGGGAGTGGGGGGGTGAGGGGGAGGGAGGGGGAGGGAGGGGGAGGGAGGGGGGATGGGAGGGGGAAGGGGGGAGGGAGGGGGACCTCCCCTTTTCCCAGTACCCCTCTTTCCCCGTTGGGCCCGTCCTCGTAGGGTTTCCATTGTAACCGGGAGGAGGGGAGGGAGGGAAGGGGGAGGGAGGGAGGAGGGAGGTGTGGAGTGAGGAGGGGAGGGGGAGGGGAAGGGGAGGGGGGAGGGGGGAAGGGGGGAGGGAGAGGGGAGGGAGGGGGGTAGGGGGGGAGGGAGGGGGGAAGGGGGAGGGAGGGGGACCTCCCTTTTCCCAGTACCCCTCTTTCCCCGTTGGGCCCGTCCCGTAGGGGTTTCCATTGTATCTGGGAGGCAGGGGGGAGGGAGGGAGGAGGGGAGGGGGATGGACGGGGGGGGGGAGGGGAGGGGGGAAGGGGTGGGAGGGGAGGGGGGAAGGGGTGGGAGGGGAGGGGGAAGTTGGAGGGAGGGGGGAGGGAGGGGGGAAGGGAGGAGGAAGGGGTTGAGGGGGGAAGGGGGACCTCCCCTTTCTTTTTCGAAACACTTGCCCCGGTGGCCCACGAGCATAGGGGCCCCATGCTGATCTGTGTATGTTAAATGACTTGCAATAAAAAACACAACTTTAAAAAACATTCAGTTGCCTTTCGCTACAATGTTGAACCCATCTCACACAAGCATTGTGACGTCACAAGCTGAAGGCCTTGGAAAAAAAAGGTTAAAAATAAAAAGATGTAAATTTGTAAAGAGCAGACACCCAATAGCAGCAGCTTGTCCATTGTGACATCACACGCTGAAGACTAAATCGCACCGCAGCGCCCTCTATAGAAACTTCAATATGGGGAGGGGCAGCGCTTTAAAACCTCTGTAACTTTAAAAACATACGAACAAATTAAATGAAAATATCGCGGGCCGGTCAGCCGGGAGGTTGGTGATCAAGGCGGTGCAAAAACCGTGGCGCCACGGTTTACCGATTTGCCGGAATCACTGATACATACACAAATCCCGATACAAACCTACAAGATCTGAGTTTTAATAGTATACTAGCACAAGTGTGCCCGTTGGGCCCGTCCTCGTAGGGTTTCCATTGTAACCGGGAGGGGAGTGGGGGGGAGGGAAGGGGGAGGGAGGGAGGAAGGGAGGGGGAGGGGAGGGGGGGGAGGGGGAGGGAGGGAGGAGGGGAGGGGAGGGGGGAGGGGAGGGGGGAGGGGAGGGGGAGGGAGAGAGGATGGAGGGGGTAGGGAGGGGGGAAAGGGGGGAGGGAGGGGGACCTCCCCTTTTCCCAGTACCCCGCTTTCCCCGTTGGGCCCGTCCTCGTAGGGTTTCCATTGTTACCGGGAGGAGGGGAGGGAGGGAAGGGGGAGGGAGGGAGGAGGGAGGTGTGGAGGGAGGAGGGGAGGGGGAGGGGAGGGTTGGAGAGGGGGAAGGGGGGGGAGGGAGAGGGGAGGGAGGGGGGTAGGGGGGGAGGGAGGGGGAGGGGAGGGGAGAAGGGGGAGGGAGGGGGACCTCCCCTTTTCCCAGTACCCCTCTTTCCCCGTTGGGCCCGTCCTCGTAGGGTTTCCATTGTAACCGGGAGGGGAGTGGGGGGGAGGGAAGGGAGGAGGGAGGGGGGAGGGGAGGGGAGGGGAGGGGGGGGAGGGGGGAGGGAGAGTGGATGGAGGGGTTATGGGGAGGGGGAGGGAGGGAGGGAGAGGGGACCACCCGTTTTCCCAGTAACCCCTCTTTCCCCGTTGGGCCCGTCTCGTAGGGTTTCCATTGTAACCGGGAGGCGGGGAGGGATGGGGGAGGGAGGGAGGAGGGAGGAGGGGAGGGAAGGGGGGAGGGGAGGGGGGAAGGGGAGGGGGAAGAGGGGGAGGTGGAGGGAGAGGGGAGGGAGGGGGGAAGGGAGGAGGGAGGGGGACCTCCCCTTTTCCCAGTACCCCTCTTTCCCCGTTGGGCCCGTCCTCGTAGGGTTTCCATTGTAACCGGGAGGTGGGGAGGAGGGGGAGGGATGGAGGAGGGGAGGGGGATGGAGGGGGGGAGGGGAGGGGGGAAGGGGTGGGAGGGGAAGGGGGGGAGGGGGGAAGGGGGGGGGAGGTGGAGGGGAGGGGAGGGAGGGGGGAGGGAGGGGGGAGGGGGGAGGGAGGGGGACCTCTCCTTTTCCCAGTACCCCTCTTTCCCGTTGGGCCCGTCCCCGAGGGGTGAGGGAGGTGGGGAGGGATGGGGAGGGAGTTGGGGAGGAGGGGGGGAGGGAGTGGGGATGGAGGTGGGAAGGAGTGGGGAGGAAGGGGTTGAGGGGGGAAGGGGGGACCTCCCCTTTCTTTTTTCGTAACACTTGCCCCGGTGGCCCACGAGCATAGGGGCCCCATGCTGATCTGTGTATGTTAAGTGACTTGCAATTAAAAACACAACTTTAAAAAACAACCATTTGCTTTTCGCAACAATGTAGCACAAGCATTGTGACGTCACAAGCTGAAGACCTTGGAAAAAAAAGGGTTAAAAATTAAAAAATGTAAATTTGTAAGAGCAGACACCCAATAGCAGCTGCTTGGCACAGGGGCATTGTGACATCACAATGAAGATTAATCCGCACCGCAGCGCCCCCCTTCTGTCAAAACTTCGATAAATCATGGGGGCAGCGCTTTAAAACCTCTGTAACTTAAAAAATATATGACCAAATTAAATGAAAATATCGCGGCCGGTCAGACGGGAGGTTGGTGATCAAGGCGGTGCAAAAACCGTGACGCGACGGTTTACAGTTTTGCCGCAATCAGTGATACATACACAAACCCAGGATACAAACATATTTATAAACAAGAAGTGAGTTTTAATAGTATATAGGACTAGCACAAGTGTGCCCGTTGGGCCCGTCCTCGTAGGGTTTCCATTGTAACCGGGAGGGGAGTGGGGGGGAGGGAAGGGGAGGGGAGGGAGGGGGAGGGAGGGGGGAGGGGGAGGGAGGGAGGAGGGGAGGGGAGGGGGGAGGGGAGGGGGAAGGGGAGGGAGGGGGGAGGGAGGAGGGTAGGGGAGGGGGGGGAGGGAGAGAGGATGGAGGGGGGTAGGGAGGGGGGAAAGGGGGAGGGAGGGGGACCTCCCCTTTTCCCAGTACCCCGCTTTCCCGTTGGGCCCGTCCTCGTAGGGTTTCCATTGTTACCGGGAGGAGGGGAGGAGGAGGGAAGGGGGGAGGGAGGGAGGAGGGAGGTGTGGAGGGGAGGAGGGGAGGGGGAAGGGGGGAGGGTTGGAGAGGGGAAGGGGGGGAGGGAGAGGGGAGGGAGGGGGTAGGGGGGAGGGAGGGGGGAGGGGAGGGGGAGGGGAGGGGAGAAGGGGGAGGGAGGGGGGACCTGCCCCTTTTCCCAGTACCCCTCTTTCCCCGTTGGGGCCCGTCCTCGTAGGGTTTCCATTGTAACCGGAGGGGAGTGGGGGGGAGGGAAAGGGAGGAGGGAGGGGGGAGGGAGGGGGAGGGAGTGGGGGAGGGGAGGGGGGAGGGGGGGAGGGAGAGTGGAGGGAGGGGTTATGGGGAGGGGAGGGAGGGGGAAGGGGGGAGGGAGGGGGACCACCCGTTTTCCCAGTACCCCTCTTTCCCCGTTGGGCCCGTCCTCGTAGGGTTTCCATTGTAACCGGGAGGCGGGAGGGAGGGGGGAGGGAGGGAGGAGGGAGGTGTGGAGGGAGGAGGGGAGGGAAGGGGGAGGGGAGGGGGAAGGGGAGGGGGAAGAGGGGGGAGGTGGAGGGAGAGGGGAGGGAGGGGGAAGGGAGGAGGGAGGGGGACCTCCCCTTTTCCCAGTACCCCTCTTTCCCCATTGGGCCCGTCCTCGTAGGGTTTCCATTGTAACCGGGAGGTGGGGAGGGAGGGGGGAGGGATGGAGGAGGGGAGGGGG